>NC_064559.1:25555465-26180465 GCF_937001465.1 Orcinus orca | reverse complement strand
GCAACCACTGATCTTTTTATTGTTTCCATAGTTTTGTGACCATTTGTGCCTGAACTCATTAATTTCAGTGATGGATCTTGATTCTCACTCCTACAGGCCGTCTGTTGATTTTATGTCTTATACTTCCCTACATTAACTCCATTTCTGCTTTATACATGTGGAATGTTTCTGTTTCCCAACATTTGTTTATACTGATACACTAGAGGAGAGCTCAGAGAACAGAAATAATTAGAGAAAAAAAAGTAAATTTTAAGTATGCAACTACTGGATCCCAAAATTTAGCAAATTCCTTCCCATCTAACCTCTGATGTGGTACGTGAAGGAATAATACAAGAAACCCGTGGCAGGAAACTGAATGTCTATTCATTTCATGATTGCATATGACAATAAGCATGAGTGGTTCTCCTTTGAATGAACTGCTTTTGCAAAGACTAAAATCAGTCAAAAATTCTTACTGTGTACTACATTCAGACACAAGAAAGTACATAAATAAAATATAATTTAAAAAAATGTGATTTCTCTAATAAAGCGTTTCCATGTTTCCTATGGCAAAATGCTATAATTATAAATCCTAGCTACCTTATTAATATCATATGTGAGATGCCTTCAGAAAGCATTTTACATAATCTGAAAATCATTCTATTTCAATATGCCAATGTACCCTCACAGCTCTTGTAATTACAATGCTGGGAATCTAGCTCAAGAAAAAAATCTTAAATGTAAGAACAGCTTTATGCATTTCAATATACTTCCATTTTATTTAATTTAATAAAAGTGGAATTTATTTTTTAATACTCATAAATACATCTTTAGTTCAGGAAGACATAGGATGACCACTCTAAATTATGGAATCAGTATTTTGAAGTTGATATTCTGGGTTAATAATAGATTGCTATTCTATAAGGAATGAACATAAAAGTATGACAAATTGTATAAAACAAAAAATTCTCACATGTTAAAGTGGGGGGAAGGCATGATTTTAAAATGTAATGTATTTGGTTTTTTCTCATGTGAAATTGGCTAAACTGTGTTTTAGGGAAAAGAGTTGTTTTGTTTTATTAAATAATCATTTTATTGACATCTAAATGTCATGAGAAAAGATAGAAAACAGTAAATAGTACAGTAAATGTGGCTCAGGATGTCGCGGAGCTTATGGTGTAGTTGGAAGAATGGACATTATTCATGCCTCCTCACAATTAATATAACTCTGATAAACAGTCTAAGGAGTTAATATGTGCTGTAAGATTATAAACTGAGAGAGTTTTACATATCCACAAACTCCAGAGAAGTCTTAAGGAAAAAAAAACCCCAAAATCTTAAAAGCACATTAAATTCATACCAGAAAAAAGTATAGGAACATTCTATATCTCTTTTTTAAACTATCATTCCATTATGTCTCACGTGTTTAATTTTTGGTGCAATCCATAATCTGCCCACTATTAACTTCTTTTTTTTTTTTTTTTTTTTTGTGGTACGCGGGCCTCTCACTGTTGTGGCCTCTCCCATTGCAGAGCACAGGCTCCGGACGCGCAGGCTCAGCAGCCATGGCTCATGGGCCCAGCCGCTCCGCGGCATGTGGGATCTTCCCGGACCGGGGCACGAACCCGTGTCCCCTGCATCGGCAGGCGGACTCTCAACCACTGCGCCACCAGGGAAGCCCCACTAGTAACTTCTTGATCGTAATGACCATCAACTCCAACCCTATACTGCCCAAAAGGTATAGAATGGATCTTACATTGCATTTGGTTCTCTACAATAGTATTTGACTCAACAAGTTAATTAGACTTTGCCAGAAATATTCTAAATCGGATGCAAATTCCGTGAAGGCAGATGTCGTACACTTTATTTTCACATGTTTCTCTTTGGACCAAAATGGCTTTTCTACATGATACAACATCTACAAGAAACTCTCAGTATTTATTTGTCTGTTTTTTGTTTTTTAAAAAAAATTTATTGAAATATAGTTGACTTACAATGTGGTGTTAGTTGCAGGTAGACAACAAAGTGACATATAAAATCTTTTCTAGATTCCTTTTTTTTAAAAAAAATTAATTTTTATTGGAGTATAGTTGCTTTACAATGTTGTGTTAGTTTCTACTGTTTAGTAAAGTGAATCAGCTATACGTATACATATATCCCCTCTTTTTTGGATTTCCTTCCCATTTAGGTCACCACAGAGTGCTGAGTAGAGTTCCCTGTATTTATTCACTGCAAAGAAAGTAGTAATCAATAGTGGTTAGGAGCAAAGATTCCATGATCAGATTACCAGGGGACCTGAGTGCTAATTCTACCACTTTACTTACTCTTTAACCCACGAAATTTAACCACTCTATGTCTCAGCCTTCTTGTGTAAAAAATGAGAATTAGCAAACATTTAGCTAGGTATAGGAGAAAGGATTTGGTAACGTCTAGTTTAGTAGTCAAATTAGTCTGTATTAAAATTCAAAGGTTGTCAAATTTTTGATATGGGGTATTCCCACAGAGTATAGCTTATAAGGTGCATTTTTAAATTAGAAATATTGGAATAAAGAGCCTAAAAAGAGTATTTTCATTTTAGGGACTTCATTGCTTAAATAGCAGTAACAGCATTTGTACATATGTATACAAGAGAAATTGTGATAAAGGGTAAAACTAATTTTATTAAGTTTTTCAGCACATAAGCTGTTGCTTCTATCTTTGCCCATACTGATATTTATAAACAACAAAGAAAATTTAAATATTTTTAAAAATCTCAGTAGATGTATCAAGCACAAGACAAAGCAACAGTTGAATCTGTAGGTAGTCATAAACCAATGACTTGGAATACATTGCAGAAATTTTTAAAATGTAAATACAAAAGCGAAGTTAAGAGACATGATGCTCCAAGAAGTTACAGAAGGAGAAAATCAAGAGAGAAGGAGAGAGGCAATATTAAAGGACATAATGTCAAAGAATTACCTCAATTTTAAGGAAGTGGTGAGGTAACAATAGGATAATATTAGCATCTAAATCTGAATTGCAGTCTCTTCTCAAGTCACCAATCAGATGCAGACTACAGAGCTGACTGAAAGATTCGTGTTTATTTACCTGTTTCCAGGTAATGGGAAGTTGCCGTATTCCCTGTCTCCTAGTTTTGTGTTAGCTATAGATATTGGGTTTTTTCTCTTACCTCATGCTTGATCTGTTTTTTTAAATTTTTATTTTTTTATTGAAGTATAGTTGATTCACAATGTTTCAGGTGTACAGCAGAGACTCAGTTTATATATATATATATAATATATTTATATATACTTATATGTATATTTATATATACAGTTATTATATATTTATATATATTAATTATATATATTTATATGTATATTTTTATATATATAAATCTATTCTTTTTCAGATTCTTTTCCATTATAGGTTATTACAAGATATTGAATATAGTTCCCTGTGCTAGCAGTAGGTCCTTGCTGTTTATCTATTTTAAATATAGTAGTCTCCATCTGTTAATCCCAAATTCCAAATTTATCCCTTCCCTGACCCTGATCCGGGTTTTTTGCTGTTTGTTTGTTTTGCTTTGTTTTTGTGATTTGAGGATGTGTTAAGAAATTCAGAATAAAAGCAAGCAGGGCTCCTTATAGAAATTGCTCACTGTTGGAGCCAGGGTAGGGAAAATACTAGATGAGCTTGGGGCATTCAGTAGTGTCACAAAGTAAAACAGTGCTTAAAAGGAGGAGGGGCATGAAAAAAAGCATAGGAACCAAACTGAAAAAGCTTCTAATGAGCAAAGCTAGAAGAATGTGAGCAACAAAACACAGTACAAAATTATTTTCTTATAAATCGAAAAAAAACAAATAAATAACTGGTAGGGAGGATCTGGGTTCCTTTAATCTTTGTTGCCCAGAATATGTTATCGAAATGCAGCAAGACCCTATGGTCTATGGCCCCCATGTCCTCAGCCTGACTTTTGTCTGTGGAAAAACTTTAGCCAAAGAATAAGTTTAATCAGAGAGTAAGAAAATGCAGAAACAAAGGAAAGCAGTTAAAGGAGACCAAATAATAGTAGTTTAGTCATTAAGCATAGTCAAGGACCTTCAGTCCCTCCTCAAGGGCTACAGATAATACTGAGCCGTATCCTGTGAGCTGTCTTATAGACAATGAGACCCCCACCAGGTGGAAGAAGTGAACTACATGATGACCAGGCTGTAGCCATGACATAAGCTGCCACAATTCTGAAAACTGGCCTCAAGGAAATGGGAACAAACCAACCCTGGAACTGAAGACTAACTGTACCTAAAACAATCAAGATGACGCTATCAGACCACCACACGACCAATTTCAAGATGACTGTCAGAGCTGACTGTGCTATTTCTGCATGTAGCCCCCTCCCTCCACCTATAAAAGCTCTTGCCCCCTGATTCTCAGTGGGTGGGGGGGAGTCGGCCTTTGGACAGGCGTCGGCCCTCCCCCCCACTCAACCCCACCAGTTGCTGGAATCTAAAACAAAGGAAACTTTCCTTTCCACCAACCTTGCCTCTTTATCAGTTTTTCAGCGGCGAGCAGCCAGGCCCCACTTTCGGTTATATTATGTTACATGGCAAAAATAAATTTGCAGATATAATTAAGGTTATAAAACTTAAGGAGACTATCCTCAGTTCTCCAGATGGGCCCAGTTTAATCACTTGAGCCCTTAACAGCAAAGAGATTTCTCTCCAGCTGGGAGCAGTCAGACAGAAGCAGCAGAAGAGGGAAGGAGAGGGAAGATTCAAAGCATGAGAGGGCCTACCCATCATTGCTGGCTTAGAAAGGGACTATGAGTTAGAGAATGCAGGTGGTCTCTAGAAGCAGAGAATGACACCTGGCTGACATCTGGCAAGTAAACTTCAGGCCTCCAACGGCAGGCAACTAAATCCCACCGACAACCTGTGTGAGCGTGGAAGGACTCTAGAAAATAATTCAGCCCTGTATACACCTGCTTTCTGTCTTGTGCATCTCAGAGCAGAGGAACAAGCTGAGCTACACTATGCCCAGACTTCGGAAATTGTGAGATGATAAATGGATGCTGTTGTATCCTGCTAAATTTGTGCAATATCTTTAAAGCATCAACAGAAAACTAATATGATAATCATGAATCCATCTGATGTAAATAAAGGAATAAAGGACAAATCTTTCTTACAAAACAGTTCAAAATAACAAATGTAGAAGAAATGTGGGAAATAGAAAATCATCATGAGAATACCACAATAATTGCTGTAGGTGAGACCAATGATGAATGATAAAATTTGTGAACAAACAGATAAGGAGAAACAGTATAGATGCATAGCCTCAAAGTATCTCTCCCAATAGACATTAATTTCTGGGGTGATTTTAACATGTCTACATATTATTTAATTATTCTCTCACCAGGATGTAGAGCTTAATTCCCCCTCATTATGAGCATGGATACTTAAATATTACATTTTAGTTTTTGTTCATTTAAAATATGTGATAAAACATAATTAAATACACAGAACAGCAATTCTACTGAGGCTGGACAGAACATCAAAGAAAGTCCTAGACAATAGAAACATATAAAACGCAATGGGATGCAGTCTTACTGTCCTTTGGTAAAATTTGGGTCAGCAATTACTCCTAGAGTTCAGAATAATTGAATCACTAACTAAACAGATCAAAAAGATATCAAAGGTATCTTAAATCACACAGACTGGCAGTTGTTGATGTAAGCAACTGAAAATTCATTGCACAGCTTGAATCATGCTAAATTAATATCAAAGAAAACCAGGCCATGATGAATTAACTTGAGATGGATAACAAGAGAAACTGAGCATAATGTTAAGATAAGAGTAGATGAAACACAAATGTATTAAAATAACAAGTGTCTATGGCAGAGATTTGATTTAAAGAAAAAAAAACCAAGCATGTGTGCAAAGCTGGTTATAAATATAGAATAACTAATATCAGTAACACACAAGCAACAAAGTTGAAAATATTCAAATAAATGAATCATAGGTTCAGCAGCCTATTTATTTTTCTTGGCTCTGGTAGATTTACCTCCACCTGAGGACTCAGGTTAGAACTTGCAGTGGGATTAATCTCTCAGGTGATGTTTTAGTAGACCTTGAACATAAGTGATGACAGGAAAAAAAATAAACACTATTGCTTGATGGAGAGTGAAATAAACCTGTTAACCCCAAGAAAATAATAAAGAAAGGGATAGAAAAATAATGTGAAAAAATTAGTTTCAGCCATTGAAATGGGTTGGTTTAATCATTATACTAAAGCAAAATTAAAGCTTAAATAGTCATTCTTATCCAACCTTCCATAAAATGTTGCAAAGGTCAAATGAAAGAATATAGAAACCATGCTTATGGAAACTTCCCTTTTTAAAAAATGAGGTCTCAAATATCAAATATTCTTCTTAGTAATAAGATGTCATTATCAATAATTTATTGAACTGAGAGCTTACTGTATTATTCAGAAACCCAAATCCCAGCTCAGTGGAGGAGCAAATTCTCAAGAGTGTATTGGGGATTTTTGTAGGCAACTAACTAGATTCATGGCCACTTAACAACCTCTGTAAGTCAGCTGTAGCAGAAACCACTTACTAATTGAAGAGCAAGTAACTTTGAGAAGAGTTAAAATAAAAAGTATTTATTTGAGGCCCAGATTCATACAGTGCATGACAGTGAACTCACAGTCATGGTGGAGATAATCAGGGCAAGAAAGTACTGTAGTGAAGGTTCAAGAACATCTTACATATTCAAATTACTTCCTCTACAGACTGAGCTATAGTTAGTTTGCTAAATGTGAAAACAGCTGAGTGTTTTGAGGTCAAAGTTGACACATGATTTTCCTTAATTTATTCATTTACAAAGTTTACCAGACAGAAGTTTGAGAAAATATCATGGCACAAAGGCAAAAGCACATCTATCATATAAATAAATATATTAATACACACTTTAGAGCAATTCAAAATTTCTAATGTTAATAATACCACTCTGTGCAGAAGGTCATGCTTAAAAATTCATTTTACTAATACAGATTTAAACAGACAAAACGCTACCTGTTTTTTTGGCAATGATTCTAGTTGTATTCTATAGTTTCAAGTGTAGAGTGTTTGACAATGTTCTACACTTTGGTTAAAACACTCATCTAAGAGAGTCTGATACTTTCCACTTTTAAAAAATGAAGAATAATTAAGAACAAGAATGCACCTATTTATCTCTGTTAACACTCAGGCTGACTCTTAGATTAAATGATTGTAATAAAAATAAACTATATTAAAAAAATGCAATAATTATTATGTAGGGAAGCTGTTACAATTTTTGGTTGAGTACATTTTTAGCATTTACAATTTACGTCCTTTGAGTTCTATGCATGATTTGTTTGGTTAATTGATTTTGTACATTCTTCCAGATTTATGTTTATTTATCTATTCATGTAATGCAAATGATGGACAGCTCATGAAAAGAACATTTAGACTTTGCCTAGTTGCCTTGAATAAAAATAAGTTCAGGACAGAAGATTAAACCTTTGAGACATAAAATATATTTCTGATCATGAATTGTAATTCCTTAGCAAATATTAGAGGTTAAAAAGTTAGTCTTAATAATCCACAAGTGAATTAGAAATTCACATTTCATTGACTCAAAATTATACAGTACGACCAAAAGTCTCAACATAAAATGCTAGATGTATGATATATTCTTTCAAGTTAAATAAAAATGAAAAGTAGAAATACTGAAAATATAGTGATTTCTGAATAGCCAAGTCAATTTTTCACATTTTTTCCAGAAAATGGCATCAATGTGAAATGTATCAATCACAGTTTATTTCAAAAAATTAAAGTTTGGGAAAAACTTATTTAAATAGCAATTTGTATTTCAAAAATTAAATGAAAGTAAATAGAATAAAAATTCTGAATGTAAGGATGAATTAAAATTTGTGATATATTCTGCACAAAAAATTATAATCAAATTTTACAGCAAAATGTATCTTTAAAGGTGACATAATTCATCCCTCACGTTAAGGATAGAAAAAATAAATTGAAAAACTTTTAATATGTGTTGGATTTCTTGAAAGTTATAACGTCATTATGAAAATAGTAAATACTATTGAAGTTACAAAGATTACATTTCAACTCTGGTTAATAACATTGATGGTAATTAATAAGTAATATTAGATAATATACTATAAACTACAACATGCTTATACCATATATCCCCATATTTTATACTTATATAGTCATAGTTATATTGATGTGATTATGATATACCAATATATTATATGTATGTGCAATACATTATATTATATGTATGCACATAATATTTTATCTATATGTAATTCAGTATTATAGGGATGATAGATTATTTAAATTTATGTTAATATATTATAAAATAATGTTTGTTGATCCCCTACATTTTGTTACACATTATGAATTTTACTATCATTATGTTCTAAAACAATTCAATGAGATATGGGTTATTGTAGCTCCATTTTACATTTGTGAACATTAGAATCAAAATAACAATCTTCTGGCCAGAAAGCCCATAATCTGAGCGACAACATTGGAGTGAGAGAGTTTGACCAAATTACTCTGCACTTCTGACTCTCATTTACCCTCTTTGTATAAAGTGTTTGTATAAAACAATGCATATTAATTTTAGGAAATAAGGTATTATAATAAGCCATTTTCATACTGTAGATAGATATCAGTTATGTAAAACACTTGAACAGTATGTTACATGTACTAAGCACTCAATAGGAGAGCCACAATTGTTATTATTATTATGATTACTAATTACTGTTACCACTTTTCTGGATCTTATTCTACTCCTAGCCTAATGCACTATCATTTAAAAAATATATATATGTGTATCTATCTATTTATATACATAAACATATTTGATTTTAGTCATTTAATATGCTTTATATAATATACACTGTTTTAAAACTTTTTTAAACTATGATGAGAGCAAACCTTTAGGGATTAAGATATTTGAGTAAATGACCATAGATCACCCTGAAGCTTCTGATGTCTTGACCCAAGTTAAGATTGCCTGATTGCAGCACTACAAAATGAAAATTGTTAAGTGTTCTCTTTTGGGGTTTCACCAACTAAGAGAAATAATGAGGCTTACCATTATAAAAACTAATGTCTTTATAAAACCAATGCCTTTTGTCTACTAGTTTCTGGTTTACAGTAAGTTTTCCAGTGTTATGCACCCTGCTCTCTCTATTTATTGTATTATAAATGTCTTAGAAAGATTTAATTAACTTTTTATAAGTTTAACATATATTTTCTATTCATTATATGTCAATTATACACACATACACAAATATTTTGACATTTTCATATGTCACCTTCCCATACATTGTTAATAAATACGAAAAATGGAGTGGTCAAGACCTGTGAAGACAATTCTGAGATTAATAATTCTGGGGACTTCTCTGGTGGTACAGTGTTTAAGAATCCGCCTGCCAATGCAGGGGACACAGGTTTGAGCCCTGGTCCGGGAAGGTTCCACATGCCGCAGAGCAACTAAGCTCATGCACCACAACTACTGAGCCTGCGCTCTAGAGCCCACGAGCTACAACTAATGAAGCCCATGTACCACAACTACTGAAGCCCACGTGCCACAACTACTGAAGCCCATGCACCTAGAACCCTTGCTCCACAACAAGAGAAGCTACGGCAATAAGAAGCCCACGCACCACAACGAAGGGTAGCCCCCACTCAATGCAGCTAGAGAAAGCCTGCGCATAGCAACGAAGACCCAATGTGGCCATAAATAAATAAATAAATGAATAAATTTATTTTAAAAATAATAATAATATTGGGATATGGAATTAAATTATGAAAAAGAAAGTGGTTTTATCTCCACTGAGATTTCTGAGGGCCATCACTATTGTAACAGGATTATTGTCAAAAGTGTTCTAATTAAGTGGTTTTCTTGCTTCCACTGTAGAATGCATTATTCTAACATCCATACGAACTTCAGGAGAACACTGAAGAAAGCAAATCTAGCAGAAATAATCACAAAATATATACAAAGACATTATACAAAAATTATATATTACATTTTAAAGAACATTCAAGAAGGCTTAATAAATGGAGAAAAGAAACAATGTTATGGATGAGCAGGCAATTATACTAAGATGTCAAATCTTTTGTAGTGAGCGCATTGATTCAATGTGACTCCAATCATAATTATGGCATCTTTTTGGTAGAATGTGAATATTTATTTTTAAAATATATTTGGTAAAGATCCAAGGGTATACAAAACCCTCTGAAGAATAAAAATATGATTGTGAACAAGTTATTTTATATCTACACTTTTAACAAGGCTGTGGCAATAAAGATATATTATTGGTTAAAAAGTAGAAAACAACATGAAACAGAATTGAGAGCTCCCAGATCTATAATATATGAAAGAGCTAAAATTACAGGTAAACAGAAAAAGAGTGGATAATTCAATAAATGATGGAGGGAAAACTGATTATTTACTTGGGAAAAAACCTCCATCACACACCATACAGGTATCTTAAAAATGAAAGTAAAATTTGAGACATACTAGAAGATTTGACAAAATATTAAGCAGATATGGATGGAAAGAAGAATTTCTTTAGAGACATATTCAAATCATAACAGAAAATACTGATTCATTTAACCACATGGATAATTCTCTCCCCTTGAGCTTTCATGGGACCCGGGAATATGATAGAATTGTGCTTCCCTTCAGTTAGTTATATTATATGTCAAAGATGATGGGAAAATCTCTCCCATGACTATGTATGTTACGTAACATTCCCTTGTAGCCAACTGGAGGAAAATTCTCCTGCTGTCCTTGAAGTAAGATGGTACCTTACAATAGGGCCCCATGGCTAGGACCTGGGTGGGGCCACTAGCAACTGGCAGCTACTCTTGGCCAAAACCAGTAAGAAAATCGGGACCTCAGATCTACAACCGTGAGGAATTAATTTTCCTAACAACCTAGGTGATCTTGGAAGGGAATATTTATCTACAGATGCACGTGCAGTTTTGGCAACACCGTGATTTCAACCTAGTGAGGCCCCAAGCAAAGAATCCATCTATGCCATGACCAGACTTCTATCCTGCAGAAGGTGGGCATCATAAATGGGGGTTGCTTTATGCCATTAAATAACAAAAACCTAAAATGTAGGAGTCACTTTTAGTACAGGAAAAACTTTCAAAAAGCACTATGATATTTTTCTCTCTGCATCCATTTTACCCTCTCTATGCATTCACTACGACACTCACATTGCAACACAAGCATTCTGAATATCTATCTGTCAAATTATGTACAAAGACAGTACTTTATTCACCTCAGTATTTTTAATAGTTAGCTCATTTCATCATTGTGTATGCTGAATATATATATATATACACAAATAGTATGCACTTAAGTGCTGAATAATGAATGAATATATAAATAAACAAACATGACTTAGGAATGGGCATTTAGGAGAATTTAGGAGGGAATATACCGACAGATTGAGTAATATATATCTACATGTCTGTGTAAAATTTATAATGATTATGTAAATAAATTCAGTCTTTGCTTCTTCTGTCAGTTTTAAAGTAGAGACCACTTTCAGGTATTTCTGTTTGGGAGTTATGGGCTAGGAAAAGACTAATTGTCAGCAGGTCTATGAATAAAAATCTCTTTAAGATAACAAAGTAACCATTCCAGACTACTGTTTTTTGTAGAAAGGTAGAGTGTTTTTTGTTCATTCATCTAATCAAAGCAAAGGGGAATCTAATTGAATCCAAAGAATCAGATTCTCTGTGGCAAAATATTCTAAAAGCTTACTGGCTAACTGAAAATTATTTGTATCATTATCTCAGAAACTATGGTACTGTACAGCTAAATCTGGGATGGTAGTCCAGTTTTAGGAAGTGACACCACACGTTAATGGATTAATAGTTATGTGTATATCCAGAAAACATAAATCTACTGAATGAGATTGAGGATGGGTAAATATTAGCAACTATACTGAGAAAATTAACTGCCAAATATTGACCAATTCATTTGCTGTTTCCACCAATGGTCTTCAGTTTGACTACATGTCCTCAAAGATTTTTATTTTCAAAGAAAAACGAATGGAATGATGAAGTAGAAAATGATATTTCTTGAACTATCTTGACTAAGTATACGCTATATTATTATACAAATCCCATTTTCTTATGAGAATTGAATCTATGCAGGTAGTAGAGTTACACCAAAACATATAATCAGGGGAGACCTTCAAGATGGCAGAAGAGTAAGACGTGGAGATCACCTTCCTCCCCACAGATACACCAGAAGTACATCTACACGTGGAACAACTCCTACAGAACACCTACTGAACGCTGGCAGAAGACTTCAGACCTCCCAAAAGGCAAGAAACGCCCCACATACCTGGGTAGGGCAAAAGAAAAAAGAATAAACAGAGACAAAAGAATAGGAATGGGACCTGCACCAGTGGGAGGGAGCCGTGAAGGAGGAAAGGTTTCCACACACTAGGAAGGCCCTTCACGGGTGGAAACTGCGGGGGGCAGAGGGGGAAAGCTTCGGAGCCACGAGGAGAACACAGCCACAGGGGTGTGGAGGGCAAAGCGGAGAGATTCCTGCACAGAGATCAGTGCCGACCAGCACTCACCAGCCCGAGAGGCTTGTTTGCTCACCTGCCGGGACAGGAGGGGGCTGGGAACTGAGGCTCAGGCTTCAGAGGTCGGATCCCAGGGAGAGGACTGGGATTGGCAGGGTGAACACAGCTTGAAGGGGGCTAGTGTGCCACAGCTGGCCGAGAGGGAGTCCGGGAAAAAGTCTGGACCTGCCGAAGAGGCAAGAGACCATTGTTTTGGGGTGCATGAGGAGAGAGGATTCAGAGCACTGCTTAAACAAGCTCCAGAAACGGGCGCGAGACCTGGCTATCAGCACGGACCCCAGAGATGGGCATGAGACACCAAGGCTGCTGCCGCCACCAAGAAGCCTGTGTGCGAGCACAGGTCATTATCCACAACCCCCTTCCAGGGAGCCTGTGCAGCCTGCCACTGCCAGGGTCCTGTGATCCAGGGACAAGTGCCCTGGGAGAACACAAGGTGCACCTCAGGCTGTCGCAACGTCATGCTGGCCTCTGCCGCCGCAGGCTCTCCCTGCATTCCGTAACCCTCCTTTCCCCCCCCACACAACCCACCCCCGGCCTGAGTGAGCCAGAGCCCCCTAATCAGCTGCTCCTTAAACCCCCTCCTGTCTGTGTGGGGTGAGATGCCCTCAGGCGACCTACACGCAGAGGCGGGGCCAAATCCAAAGCTGAACCCCAGGAGCTGTGTGAACAAAGGAGAGAAAGGGAAATCTCTCCCAATAGCCTCAGGAGGAGCGGATTAAATCTCCACAATCAACTTGATGTACCCTGCATCTGTGGAATACGCGAGTAGACAACGAATCATCCCAAATTGAGGTGGTAGACTTTGGCAGCAACGATATATATATATTTTTCCTTTTCCTCATTTTCTGAGTGGGTATGTGTATGCTTCTCTGTGAGATATTGTCTGTATAGCTTTGCTTTTACCGTTTGTCGTACGGTTCTCTCTGTTTTTTTTTTTTTTTTGTATAGTTTTTATATAGTTTTTTATTATATAGTTTTTATAGTTTTCAGTGCTTGTTATCATTGCTGGACTTGTTTTTTGGTTTGGTTGCTCTCTTCTTTTTTTTTCATTACTTTTCAATTTCTTTTTAATAATTATTTTTCTATTTTAATAACTTTATTTCATTGTATTTTATTTCTTTTTATTCTCTTTCTTTCTTTTACTCTCCTTTTTCTTCTGAGTCATGTGACTCACTGGGTCTTGGTGCTCCGGCCAGGTGTCAGGCCTGTGCCTCTGAGGTGGGAGAGCCTAGTTCAGGACATTGGGCCACCAGAGACCTCCCAGTTCCATGTAATATCAAACAGAAAAAGCTCTCCTAGAGACCTCCATCTCATGGCTAAGACCCAGCTCCACTCAATGACTAGCAAGCTACAGTGCTGGACACCCAATCCCAAACAACTAGCAAGACAGGAACACAACCACACCATTAGAAGACAGGCTGTCTAAAGTGATAATAAGGTCACAGACACCCCAAAACACACAACTGGACACGGACCTGCCCACCAGAAAGAAAAGATCCAGCCTCATCCACCAGAACACAGGCACTAGTCCCCTCCACCAGGAAGCCTACAGAACCCACTGAACAAACCTTAGCCACTGGGGGTGGAAACCAAAAACAACAGGAACTACAAACCTGCAGCCTGCGGAAAGGAGACCCCAAACACAGTAAGTTAAGCAAAATAAGAAGACAGAGAAATACACAGCAGATGAAGCAGCAAGGCAAAAACCCACCAGACCAAACAAATGAAGAGGAAATAGGCAGTCTACCTGAAAAAGAATTCAGAGTAATTAGGCTAAAAATGATCCAAAATCTTGGAAATAGAATGCAGAAAATACAAGAAACGTTTAACAAGGACCTAGAAAAACTAAAGAGCAAACAAACAATTATGAACAGCACAATAAAAAAATTACAAATTCCCTAGAAGGAATCAATAGCAGAATAACTGAGGCAGAAGAACAGATAAGTGACCTGGAAGATAAAATAGTGGAAAAAACTACTGCAGAGAAGAATAAAGAAAAAAGAATCAAAAGAATTGAGGACAGGCTCAGAGACATCTGGGACAACATTAAACAAACCAACGTTCGAATCATAGAGGTCCAACAAGAAGAGAAAAAGAAAGGGACTGAGAAAACATTTGAAGAGACTATAGTTGAAAACTTCCCTAATAAGGGAAAGGAATTAGTCAATCAAATCCAGGAAGCACAGAGAGTCCCATACAGGACAAATCCAAGGAGAAATATGCCAAGACATATATTAATCAAAATATCAAAAATTAAATACAAAGAAAAAATATTAAAAGTAGCAAAGGAGAAACAACAAATAACATATAAGGGAACCTCCATAAGGTTAAGAGCTGATCTTTCAGCAGAAACTCTGCAAGCCAGAAGGGAGTGGCAGGACATATTTAAAGTGATGAAAGGGAAAAACCTACAGCCAAGATTACTCTACCCAGCAAGGATCTCATTCAGATTCGATGGAGATATTAAAACCTTAACAGACAAGCAAAAGCTAAGAGAATTCAGCACCACCAGACCAGCTTTACAACAAATGCTAAAGAAACTTCTCTAGGCAGGAAACACAAGAGAAGGAAAAGACCTACAATAATAAACGCAAAACAATTAAGAAAATGGTAATAGGAACATACATATCGATAATTACCTTAAATGTAAATGGATTAAATGCTCCATCCAAAAGATATAGACTGGCTGAATGGATACAAAAACAAGACCCGTATATATGCTGTCTACAAGAAACCCACTTCAGACCTAGGGACACATACAGACTGAAAGTGAGGGGATGGAAAACGATATTCCATGCAAATGGTAATCAAAAGAAAACTGGAGTAGCAATTCTCATATCAGACAAAATAGACTTTAAAATAAGGACTATTAAAAGAGACAAAGAAGGACACTACATAATGATCAAGGGATCGATCCAAGAAGAAGATATAACAATTGTAAATATTTATGCACCCAACATAGGAGCACCTCAATACAGGAGGCAAATGTTAAAAGCCATAAAAGAGGAAATCAACGGTGACACAATCATAGTAGAGGACTTTAACACCCCACTTTCACCAATGGACAGATCATCCAAAATGAAAATAGATAAGGAAACACAAGATTTAAATGATACATTAAACAAGATGGACCTAACATATTTATAGGACATTCCATCCAAAAACAACAAAATACACTTTCTTCTCAAGTGCTCATGGAACATTCTCCAGGATAGATCATATCTTGGGTCACAAATCAAGCCTTGATAATTTTAAGAAAATGAAATTTTATCAAGTGTCTTTTCAAACCACACTGCTATGAGACTACATATCAATTACGGGAAAAAATCTGTAAAAACTACAAACACATGGAGGATAAAAAATACACTACTTAATAACCAAGAGATCACTGAAGAAATCAAAGAGGAAATAAAAAAATACCTAGAAAGAAAGACAATGAAAACACGATGACCCAAAACCTATGGGATGCAGCAAGACCGGTTCTAAAAGGGAAGTATATAGCAATAAAATCCTACCTCAAGAAACAAGAAACATCTCAAACAAACAACCTAACCTTACACCTAAAGTGATTAGAGAAAGAAAAACAAAAAAACCCCAAAGTTAACTGAAGGAAAGAAATCATAAAGATCAGGTTAAAAATAAATGAAGAAGAAATGAAGGAAACAATAGCAAAACTAAAAGCTGGTTCTTTGTGAAGATAAACAAAATTGATACACCATTAGCCAGACTCATCAAGAAAAAAAGGGAGAAGACAAATCAGTAGAATTAGAAATGAAAATGGAGAAGTAACAACTGACACTGCATAAATACAAAGGATCATGAGAGATTATTACAAGAAACTCTATGCCAATAAAATGCACAACCTGGAAGAAATGGACAAATTCTTAGAAAAGCACAACCTTCTGAGGCTGAACCAGGAAGAAGTAGAAAATATAAACAAACCAATCACAAGCACTGAAATTGAAACTGTGATTAAAAATTTTCCAACAAACAAAAGCCCAGGACCAGATGGCTTCACAGGCAAATTCTATCAAACATTTAGAGAAGAGATAACACTTATCCTTCTCAAACTCCTCCAAAATATAGCAGAAGGAGGAACACTCCAAAACTCATTCTTCAAGGCCATCATCTCGCTGATACCAAAACCAGACAAAGATGTCACAAAAAAAGAAAACTACAAGCCAATATCACTGATGAACATAGATGCAAATATCCTCAACGAAATACTAGCAAATAGAATCCAACAGCACATTAATAGGATCATACACCATGATCAAGTGGGGTTTATCCCAGGAATGCAAGGATTCTTCAATATATGCAAATCAATCAATGTGATAAACCATATTAACAAACTGAAGGAGAAAAACCATATGATCATCTCATTAGATGCAGAAGAAGCTTTCGACAAAATTCAACACCCATTTATGAGAAAAACCCTACAGAAAGTAGGCATAGAGCGTACTTATGTCAACATAATAAAGGCCATATATGACAAACCCACAGCCAACGTCGTTCTCAATGGTGAACGACTGAAATCATTTCCACGAAGATCAGGAACAAGACAAGGTTGCCCACTCTCACCACTATTATTCTACATAGTTTTGGAAGTTTTAGCCACAGCAAGCAGAGAAGAAAAAGAAATAAAAGGAATCCAAATCAGAAAAGAAGTAAAGCTGTCACTGTTAGAAGACGAAATGATACTATATATAGAGAATCCTAAAGATGCTACCAGAATATTACTAGAGCTAAGCAATGAATTTGGTAAAGTAGGAGGATACAAAATTAATGCACAGAAATCTCTTGCACTCCTATACACTAATGATGAAAAATCTGAAAGGGAAAATAAGGAAACACTCCATTTACCGCTGAAACAAAAAGAATAAAACACCTAGAAATAAACCTACCTAAGGAGAAAAAAGACCTGTATGCAGAAAACTATAAGACACTGATGAACGAAATTTAAGATGATACAAACAGATGGAGAGATATACCATGTTCTTGGATTGGAAGAATCAACACTGTGAAAATGACTATACTACCCAAGCAATCAACAGATTCAATGCAATCCCTATCAAACTAACAATGACATTTTTCACAGAACTAGAACAAAAAAATTCACAATTTGTATGGAAACACAAAAGACCCCGAATAGACAAAGCAATCTTGAGAAAGAAAAATAGAGCTGGAGGAATCAGGCTCCCTGACTTCAGTCTATACTACAAAGCTACAGTAATCAAGACAGTATGGTACTAGCACAAAAACAGAAATATAGATCAATGGGACAGGAAGGAAAGCCCAGAGATAAACCTACACACATATGGTCACCTTATCGTTGATAAAGGAGGCAGGAATGTACAGTGGAGAAAGGACAGCCTCTTCAATAAGTGGTGCTGGGAAAACTGGACAGCTACATGTAAATGTATGAGATTAGATCACTCGCTAACACCATACACAAAAATAAGCTCAAAATGGATTAAAGACCTAAATGTAAGGCCAGACACCATCAAATTCTTAGAGGAAAACATAGGCAGAACACTCTATGACATAAATCACAGCAAGATCCTTTTTGACCCACCTCCTAGAGAAATGGAAGTAAAAACAAAAATGAACAAATGGGACCTACTGAAACTTAAAAGCTTTTACACAGCAAAGGAAACCATAAAGAAGACGAAAAGACAACCTTCTGAATGGGAGAAAATATTTGCAAATGAAGCAACTGACAAAGGATTAATCTCCAAAATTTACAAGCAGCTCATGCAGCTCAATATCAAAAAAACAAACAACCCAGTCCAAAAATGGGCAGAAGACCTAAATACATTTCTTCAAAGGAGATATACAGATTGCCAAGAAACACATGAAATCTCAACATCACTAATCATTAGAGAAATGCAAATCAAAACTACAATGAGATATCATCTCACACCAGTCAGAATGGCCATCATCAAAAAATCTATAAACAATGAATGCTGGACAGGGCGTGGAGAAAAGGGAACCCTCTTGCACTGTTGGTGGGAATGTAAACTGATACAGCTACTATGGAGAACAGTATGGAGGTTCCTTAAAAAACTACAAATAGAACTACCATACGACCCAGCATTCCAACTACTGGGCATATGCCGTGAGAAAACTATAAGTCAGAAAGAGTCATGTACCACAATGTTCATTGTAGCTCTATTTACAATAGCCAGGACATGGAAGCAACCTAAGTGTCCATCAACAGATGAATGAATGAAGAAGATGTGGCACATATATACAATGGAATACTACTCAGCCATAAAAAGAAATGAAATTGAGTTATTTGTAGTGAGGAGGATGGACCTAGAGTCTGTCATGCAGAGTGAAGTAAGTCAGAAAGAGAAAAAGAAATACTGCATGCTAACACATATATATGGAAACTAAAAAAAAACAAAGGTTGTGAAGAACCTAGGGGCAGGACAGGAATAAAGACGCAGATGTAGAGAATGGACTTGAGGACACGGGGAGGGGGAAGGGGAAGCTGGGACGAAGTGAGAGAGTGTCATGGACATACATACACTACCAAACGTAAAATAGATAGCTAGTGGGAAGCAGCCGCATAGCACAGGGAGATCAGCTCGGTGCTTTCTGACCACCTAGAGGGGTGGGATAGGGAGGGTGGGAGGGAGACGCAAGAGGGAAGAGATATGGGAACATATGTATATGTATAACTGATTCACTTTGTTATAAAGCAGAAACTAACACACCATTGTAAAACAATTATACTCCAATAAAGATGTTAAAAAAATATATATAATCACGTTTGATTTCATTGCCTCTTTTCGAATTTTATTTTTTGTTCTGTCTACAAAAGCTAGGAATTATTTTTTACAGATGAATGACTAAGATATCCTTACTGCATGAAAATAAATGAACTTGATCATCTCAGTGCATTTATCAAAATTGTGTATTAGAAATATTTTAAGAATATCAGAAGTCAGTTAACATACTCTGAATGTGAGATTATTTTTAAAAATTTTCTGGTGATGTTACACAATGTGAATATTGATATCATGATGAAAAGAACCCTGAATTTAAATCTCTCTGCTCCTCATAGGTAACATAAGCAGCTCAGTAATTTTTCTCAAGCCTTCATATTCCACATCTGTAAAATAATTTTTTTCACTGAAAAATAGAAAAAAATTATAAAACTGTTTCAAAACACTTAACATGCTGAGTGGAAATATTCACTTCTTTTAAAGCAGTTTCTACAATTTTTGTAATATACCTCCTAAAACATGTTTCTCTAAATCAAAATAAAAGGTGTTAGGGCTAGCCGTTCTAAATTATCACTTTATTTAATTAATAAGGAAGTTGAATTTTATCATTAGATTTTAAGACAGAAGCTGCCAGTGGGTACTGAATACAAGTGGCAGAGGCTGTTCCGAAAGGAAGTAGTCATCTGGTGCCTGCTTCATACCAGGTTTTCATTTTCTCTCATTAGTTTACCCACTTCCCCAGCGTTATGAGTACATCTGCCTGGAATTACTCTAATGTGAGAGTGCGCTCTGTTTCTTGATGGTGCCCTGTCTTAGAAGACTATACTTTTTTTTTTCACTCAGATGCATGTTGCTTTGTGTATGTAAATATGGTTTCTTCGTTTTCCTGTTTTATAATACTCCATTTTATGGATTTATTATGTATTCACTAGCTAAAGAATATTTAATTTTTCCTGATTTTTGCTCTTAAACAAAATACTGCTCTAACTTTTTGATGTTTATAGCAGTTGATGTTTTGATGTTGATGCTTTCTAGTATACATGTTAAGTTTCTCTTACATATAAAATGTGCAGTGGAATTATTCCATCATAGATCATATTCAGTGTGAAAGTGCAAATAATTATAACTTTTGAGTGGAGGTCTTTGATAATAAGCAGCAATTGGCATATGGAATTGAAGCATTTTTACATCGAAAATGAGCACAACTGAATATGATTAAGTCAGAAGCATCCTAAACAACTGAACTAGTGACATGGTTTAATAAGTAATAGAGCATAATTCTACTAACTCCATATAGATGTCAAGCATGTAGCAGGCTATATTATGCAAAAATATACATATGCTAAAATTTATAATGATTGTTACATCCAGGGAAAATGCTTACAAATATAATTTAAGCCAGGAGCATGAAAAATATATCCAGTCTCTGTCCTTCATTGTTTGATTGTGTATGCTTTTACTTTTATAAGAATTTTGTAATTTCCAAATATTCAACAGTTGAGATGTATAATTTTATAATCAGAAACTTTCTCATTCTCTGCAGCTGCAGCCTAAGTAGATAGCACTCAGTTCTTGGCTCTCTTTCTGATCTTCTGAATATAATTTTGTCTCTGGGTGTATATTTTCATAGTTTCAATGGTTATTTCTGGTTGCCTTTATTTCTTCTGCGTGTTGCTCCAAATCATTAAAAGTAATTTGAAAGATCTTAAACATGTCACAGAATTACAGTCTATTTGTAGGAAGAGGGGACATGAGAAGACAATGAACTAGAACATAATATAATCAGGAGGTTCAATTTTTATCAGGGGAAAAAAAAAGCTTTGAAGTGAGACGAAACCTGAACTTCAATCCTATTTGCAAATGTATAAATGTAGGCAGGTCTGCTTGTTTTCACACCCGTAAAGAAATCTGAAGATGACAGTGCTTGCACTGTAGTGCTGAGCACACTGGAGATGTTAGTTAAAAAAAAAAAAAAATCCCATGCTTTCAGAAATCAACAGAAAGACTTCCCAATTATGTGGACTTGGACATCAAAATATAAGGCACTTAAAATAGAGTGTCTTCTGTTACTGAGCACATTATTTAGGAATGAAAATAGTTCCAGGAAAATAAAGCCATGAAGATAGGAATTTGTTGTTGGTTATCTGACCTGAAGAGATTTGAAGGCAGGAGTTAAATTAGCAGTGAAAAATGGGACTCTTGAGAAACACAGCAGGCAGTATCAAAGACTGTTTTTTTTTTTTTGTTTTTTTTTTACAATTTTCTACCTGAAGGTGAATGAAATAAAGCTGCTATGGAAATCCATGTATTAAGAGACAAGTGACTAGTGCAATAAGATATTATAGCATAAATACTGCATAGAATACTTTGTTTTGAGTTAGTTCTTTCTGAGTGCATTTGAGCGATTATAGAAAGAAATGGACAATGTCATGAATTTAAATATCCATTTCAAGTCATGATCAAAGAATGAGAGCATCTATGATTTCCATGAAATTCTCTCTTAGCTCTTATTAGCCATAATGCAAATATTTCAGAAAATTAGACACAGATTATGAGTCTACACATTGCTGAATTACAATTCACAGTCTTTCCAGTCCTATAATTAGCAAACTAGGGTTTGGATAGCAGTGGGACAATATGGGGAATTCTGACGAATCTGTGTGCCTTGAACCTCTTTTCCTGGGGAAGCAATCCCTCCTTCCCATTCTAAAGTTAACTTCCCTTTATTTAATTCTCTCTAATGATTTCACTTGGGCAATTGTCTTGTAAACATCTTTCCTCAAAACTTACCTTTAGCATCTCTCATGGCTACAATACCTATAATTAGATTTAAATCTAAGTAGATCTCATTTGGGGGGAGATGCAAGTACAAAGTATGCACTGGGGTACAGCACACTAAAAATCTAGTATCATTTTAACAAGTTATGCTGTCAAGATCATGGGAGTACATGCAGAAATAGATTCTAAGGATGCTGGATCAGGGAAGGAGGAGCATTAACATTGAATTAGGCTGAGCTTGTCCAAATGGGTTTAATTACATATACAGATTAAGTATTCTGAATTCACAGTGTTAGCTTCATAGCTGGAAGTGGTTCTAACGATTAATTTGTTTTTTTGACTAAAGTGTGGCTTCAAATATGGCCTATATTAAATGAGTTTGAAAGAGCATAATTCCATGTAATATGTAGGAAGGAATCACGGAGCTTATGGGGATAGGACTATTGATGTGCATGCAAATTGCTTAACACCCAAAAAGGCATTTTCAGGCTTCCCTGGCGGCACAGTGGTTAAGAATCTGCCTGCCAATGCAGGGGACACGGGTTCGAGCCCTGGACCGGGAAGATCCCACATGCCGTGGAGCAATGAGGCCTGTGCACCACAACTATTGAGCCTGCGCTCTAGAGCCCACAAGCCACAACTACTGAGCCTGCACTCTAGAGAACGCCTGCCACAACTACTGAAGCCCGCGTGCCTAGAACCCGTGCTCCGCAGCAAGAGAAGCCACTGCAATGAGAAGCCTGCTCACTGCAACGAAGAGCAGCCCCTGCTCGCTGCAGCTAGAGAAAGACTGCGCCCAGCAATGAAAACCCAACACAGCCAAAAATAAATAAATAAATAAAATAAAGAAAACAAAAAGGCATTTTCCCTTAGATTTCACAGAAAACACTTTCTTCAAAAAAGGTATTGGGGGGACTTCCCTGGCAGTACAGTGGTTAAGACTTTGCCTTCCAATACAGGGGGTGCAGGTTCCATCCCTGGTCAGGGAGCATGCCTTGTGGCCAAAAACCAAAACATAAAACAGAAGCAATATTGTAACAGATTTAATAAAGACTTTAAAGGTGGTCCACATGAAAAAAATCTTAAAAAAAAAAAAAGCATTTGGATGTGCACTGAGGGTTAGAGTAGTGTGTGGGGATAATGTCTGAAAAGTTTTGCAATATTTGCCCACTGCAAGCAGGGAATAATTATGAGAGACACCACTATTCAAATGGGCTCTAGTTCAATAGAATAAGTTCCTGAAGTGGCAAAAGGCAAGGAGCAAGTCTTAAGGATTGGAGACAAGGTAGGCATGTTTACTACAATGGAATTTGGAGCTGGCTCAGTAGACAGAGTATTTTCACCTGCAAACATTTTTGTCAGTGGCTAACTGATCATAATGAACTAAAGGCTGAAACAGATGGAGTACCTAAAAAATCTTACTTGAATTGTACAGGTAAAAATCCCTATGTCTGATGATAAGTGACTAACTTGAATAATTTCATGGGAGAATCATTTCCTGATTTGAACTGGTTGAATGAATGGGAAGCCATGTCTCATTGAGAAAAGACTCTGTAAACCATCCCAATAAGGTATTTTCTTCTTGTTTTCTCAACAGGGATCTAAGGGCATTTAAAAGAAATGGGATATTCAGACTTCTATAGGTCTACCTGGCCTTAGTTAAAGGAAAAATAAAAAATTCTTGGAGACTCAAACTCCACTGTGCTACTTGAACAGAGAGAGGTATTAACTATAACAGAGTGAGAACAACTGATAAATGAAGTTCTACCCTGGGTTTATCTGGTAAGTAGACTTGAAAATTCCAGGATTCCACTCTGAATTTATTTCTCCAGATCAAAAATGTATAGTGGACATTGATATAAAAGACAGCTGGCAGAATCTTCACATTGGTTCCCTGACCCAAGAGGACTGTGTTTGAAATTGCCCCAGGATTTCATGCCCATGATTTATAGATGTAGGAAACTGGTATATGGCCATTTTGCTCTGGCATAATGTTAACTTTTAATATCTTCCTCTGAGTAATATGTGACATAAAATAACAAGCACTAGGGATCAGAAGGGCATATAACTTGAGGAGTCTAACTTATCTCAAACATTATTTGGATTTTGTAAGTATCCACAAAGGCTAGATTTTTTTCCAGAAAATGCCAATGATTTTGTATGTTTAGATGCAGTTAAAGTCACATATGGATGCCCCTTCTCTTTCTGTGACAATTCATTTATAAATTAGTTTTTTCCTCCAATTCTAGGGATCATAGCCACAATTCATCAAACAATATTTTTCAAAAATATTACGATCTAGCTTTATTGAGGAGAATTTTCAATATGGCTAACAATGAATGAAATATATGCACATAATAAAATATAGGTTTATTAAAAAATAACAATAGGCAATATTCTTTCCAAGTTCCAAAAGCAATTGGTATTATAAGTAAGAATCTTGACCTGAATTATTTAAGAAACAAGTTTTAAAATGATTCCTATCTACTTTGCCATATTTATTTCAAAATCTCACTACTTCCATAAACAGATGCTCCTTTGGACAAAAACAGGTATTTTGGGAACTGATACAAGTGAAAATGTTTGCTTCATTTTGACACAACATATGATATAGTTCTACACTAAAAAAAGATAAATATTTTAGAAAGTCACTGCAGTAATTAGAGAGTTCAGTTTTCTAGTCTATGCACTTGCAAAACTTTTAGAATGGATCCCTTTATTCCTTTTTTAACAATCATACGGCCAACAGCAATAAAAAAAAGTTACCAATCATAAAATGTCCTTTGGTATAGTCAGGAAATCGGTGTGCTATATACATCATAAACAGAGTGAGGTATAGTATTTTCAGGAAAGGATGAAACTTTCAATGGATTTATGACAAAATATCAAGCATTGATATTTGTAAAGAAAAGATGATCTTGGTGTGGCTGTCTCTCCAAACATATAGTAGCTTCCATAACATCGTAAACATTTTATATATGAATATTCAGAAAAACAATGCCTTCTCAAGACACGGTTTAGAAAGTAACGTAAAGCCCAGCTCCTATAGATATATTCTTCGGTAATACAGCAGTCACTTCCTGACTGCACAGAGATTAGACTTTCAATAATTCAAGCATCTAAAATTACACCAAACATTGCAATAGTAATAAAAAAGAAATAAGACATTTTTATTGAAGGAAACTGCCAAGTCATTGGAAGTCAACCAATATTTTAAATGACCCATGCCAATTTTTTCTTCCCTTTAAATCCTTACAAATTTTTAACAAATGGGGTCTCAAGGTAGACTGATTATTTCACAAAATAAAATAATTGTGTCAAGTTTGTATCTGTGTACCATAAACATACAAACAATCAGTGGGGTAGCATATACCAGAAAATAGGTCTAGTTAAAGGTGTTGGGCTGTTGAACACAGACACTTGACAACAGTACAAAAATATTCTCCCTTCATCTCTGTCTTCTGACCATTTCAGGTAGTGTGCACAGTCAGACTGAGAACTAATAAAAACTATGTGTTTTTTAAAATGCATGGCAATATTGATGGTGATTTTTCCAAAGGAAAGAACAGGCATTGATTTCTTATTAATTATCATTAACAATGATCTTATAATGGGAAAAGAGTGAAATTGCCTTAGAAAAGTTAAAATATTCATTGGAATAGTTATAATTTATTTTTATTATTGAAAAGATATACAACTATACAATTTATTTTTTACAAAAGTGGCAAGTTTCAAAAATCTGACCTATTGTCATATGTTGAAATTATTTTATAACACTTCATCCTTCAGGTAGGTGTCTTATTTGTTACTCAAATGTTGCTTTGGTGAATTTTTATTGAGGTGTAACATCCCTCCCTAAAAACTAAAAGGTACTGACCTTAAGTACACAGCTCAATGAATTTTTACATATATATGTACCTTTGGAACAACCATTTAGATTAAGGTATAGAATATTATAATCTTTAAATGATGCCTTTTCCCAGTAAATAGTAAAATAACCAGATATAACTCTCTTTTTGGCTGCTATCACTGATTAACTTTGCCTATTCTTGAATTGCAAATGAATAAAATGACACAGAATATGTCATTTTAACTCTGGCTTCCTTCAACATGCCTGTGAGATTTATCCATGCTTTTATATGTAGCAGATTTTTTTTCATTTTTACAGCAATGTAGTAATTTGTTTTATGAAAACACTACAATTTATTTATTCATTCCACAGTTAACAGATCTTTGAGTTGCTTTTAATTATTGACTTTACATCATAAACATTTTTTAACACATTCTGATGCAGGTTTGCACTTATGTTTTGAGCAGAGACCTGAGTATTAACTTGCTGAGGCCTAGGGTAGGAATATGATGAGCATTTTTTGGGTACCACTGAACATTTTTCCAAAGTGGTTATGTCAGTTTGTAAATTCTTCAACGTGTAAGAACTCCCAGTTGCTCCACATCTTGATCAAAATTGTACTTTAATTGCGTTACTAATTTTAGGTATTTCAGTGCATCTGCAATGTTTTATCTTTATGGTTTTCTCATTTTACTAAGAACAAATGATGTCGAACACCTTTTGTGCTTATTGATCATTTGAACATCCTAGAAGTGCCTGTACTATGCTTTTGCCCATTTACAGTGGGTCTTGCATATTTTCTTAGTTTTGTGGAATTATATGTATATTCTGGATATAGTTGTGTTGAAAATGTATAATTAACATAGTACTAAAAATGTACTATAATTTATGATAAAGTCAAATGGCTCCATTTTATATAGTGGGTACTTTTGTGTAATTTTTAATGCCATATTTTCCTAAGGTTATTTTTTCCATAGATGTATCACATTATTCTTGTAGCATTTAACATAAAGATCACGGTTTTTTCTACTGGATTGGATGGCTCTTTTGTTGGTAATCCAGTACGTTTATGTGAATATTTGGGACTCTGTTGCCTGATCAGTCCATTTGTCTAGCTTTGCATCACTCATAACATATGTTTGGTAATGCAAGGCCACCAAATATGTCCTTTTCTCAATATTGTCTTAACCATTCTATGTCTTCTGTGTGTGTGTGCATATGTGTGTGTGTATTACTCTCAGTTTTGTTAAAATCCTCCAAAAGTCTGCAGGTATTTAGAAAGGGAATCCATTGAATCAACAGATCTGGAGTAAGTATTAAAATGTTAACATTAAGTCTCACAATCAATGAATATGGTTTAGCTCTCCATTACTTAGTCCTTCCTTAATTTATCTCAGTAATATTTGGCAGTGCTCAGGGTGTAGGTCTTGCTCACCCCGTGTTAAACTTATTCCTTTGTATCTGGTAATATCAATGCTAGTTTAAGTGTTATCTTTTTCAATTGATTACCAAAGTGTGGTCCCTAGAATACAAAAATAGATCGTTTTATATTCATTGTGCATCCAATGGCTCTGATAAATCCACTAATTAATTCTATTGTTTTGTTTAGAGATTAAATTTTTTATATGTTCAATCATATCATTTGCAGATAATGACAGATTTACTTATTTCTCATATATATACCTTTTGCTTTCTTTTCTTATTTGACTGACTAGATGTTCTATTACAGTTAAGCAGATATGATGATAGTAGACATTCTTGGATATGTTTGTCAGAGTTATTTTAAAGTTCCTATTTGGTAACTTTAATATATGATTCGTTTGTTGAGCTGTTTCCATTTTTCAGTTTTTGTCTATGTTGTCAATGCATTGTTCCTGGACGCTTTTTTTTTTTCAAGCCTCATGATGTTTGATTGAACGAAAGATATTTTGAATGACAAATTTAGAGTCTCTGTAAGATGCTATCTTTCTCTAGGTGTTTTCTTGTGGCAGGCAGATGACATAGTGCTTGATGCTTTGAGACTTGGTTTTAGGCTTTGTTAGGTCAGGTGTGTTTAAGGAGCCCTTCCAAAATATTATGGGCCTTGAATGACAGCTGATTGCCTGGCATGTTTACCAAGACATAAGACTCCTAAACATTGGTGGGAGCCTGAATTCAACTCTTTTTCACCCCACTACTTAGCAAATCAAATCACCCAGAAGTTTTCGGTTCTGAGTATCTTGGATTCTTAGCATACAAATGTGCAGCTTATGAGTTATACAAAAAAGGAAGGGATTTGTATATGAATTTTGGCATTTACCTTCCTGAGCATTTTTCCTCTTTAAAATTCCTCCCTTAAATTCCTGACACTTTGGAATTCTCAACCTCCACTGTCTCTTATTTTCAGGGTAGTAAGATGACTTCATGTTTTTTAGCAATATGATTAATCTGAGAAAAAATACACTTAAGATGACTAGAACAATTATTATACATATCATGACGTATTAATCAACCTTGTGCTGATGGGCATTTAACATGTTACCAAACCATTCCTTTAACTACAATATTGAGATGTGTCTGCTGTTTTACAAGAGATTTCCTTCTTTCTGATTTAAGTATGTCTATTGTTCATCTTTTAATCATCATGCCATTTTATTCACATTATTATTTTTCATATTATCTTTTTATCATTTAATTTCTTTGCTTCTTTTTCTTTTCCCCTTTGCCTTCAAATTGAATCCCAAAATATTCTATAATTCTAAAGTTTCTTCTCTAAAATTACTTGTAAAATAGATTACACTTCCCCTCCAGTAATTCCCCTCATCCCCCTCCTTACTCTGTTTTAAATGAAGTATAATATACATAGTGGAAAGCAAATTGTAACATTACAACTCAGTATATTTTCACAAGTAATGACATGCATGCAATGAGCACACAGATCAAGAAATAGAACATTACTATCCTACCAGTAGCACTCTGAATAATCCTATTCACAATGCCCCAGAACAGTGAAAATAACCTTTACACTATTTCTACTTTTCAGAATGTATATTAGATTGTCACCATTGTATTTTATACAAATGTACTGTGTTGCTTCCAGTCATTTGGATCTGCTCTCTTGTGAAATGTCTCTTTATATCCTCTGGCTCTTTTTAAAATATTATTGATTTGTAAATTTTTTTTTTTTTTTTTTTTTTTTTTGCGGTACGCGGGCCTCTCACTGTTGTGGCCTCTCCCATTGCAGAGCACAGGCTCCGGACGCGCAGGCTCAGGGTCCATGGCTCACGAGCTCAGCTGCTCCGTGGCATGTGGGATCTTCCTGGACCGGGGCACGAACCCGTGTCCCCTGCATTGGCAGGCGGACTCCCAACCACTGCACCACCAGGGAAGCCCAATTTGTAAAATTTTGAAATCTATTTTGGATGTAAATCCTTTTATTCTACATACATTGCAAATATCTCCTCCCATTATATGGGTTACACTTTCAATTTTGTAATGATGTGTTTTAGCAAACAAAATTACTTATTTTTAATTTAATTAAATATTTTGGATTTTTCACTTATGGTTAGAACTTTTTGTGTCATGTTTGATAAATCTTTACATTCTCCAGTATCACAAAAATATATATTTTAGATATAAACATATTATTGTGTTGACATTTGCGTTTAGATGTGCAATCCATTGAGTTTGATTTTTGTATTATGGCTTAGGGACCAAGATATATTTTTTCTAATGTTACCCAGGATTATTTATGGCAAAGACCATGCTTCTCGAATTGTAGCGTAATCTTTGTAAGTAGGTCATGGTATGCAGCCTCTATCGTATTTCATTAACTTATTTGAACATGTTTTTACCAATATGCATTTTCTTGATTATCATAATTTTTAAAAGATATTGTTATCTTGCAATGCAAATCCTTGAGCATTGTTTTTCTTCTTCAAGATGATTTTAACTCTTCTTGATCCTATGGAGTCTTTGAATCCATGTACATGGTATATCCCTTCATTTATCTATGTTTTCCTTAATTTCCCTTTGCAATGCTTTTTTAGTTTCCAATATAGAAGTTGTATGCATATTTTACTACGTTTATTGTTATTAGTTTCCTTTCACATATTTAATTTTTCATTGTAATGTTGATATATATAGATACACGAGTAATATTTAATATTGATCGCAAATCGTTGACTTTGCACAATTATTAATTTGAACAGATTTTCAATAGATATTTTTACTGCCTTTGAAACAGATACTAATCTATAAATAAAACTTTCTTTTTTCTCTCCAAAATTTGCTTATTTTTATGTATTGCGCTTGCCTTATTATCCTGCTGGGAACTTTATTTAAATATTGATAAGGTGTTCTACAGTTTCTTCTCTGTAATGATTTGGAAAAATATAAATTGTACTTCAGTATTTTACAAATTTCTCTTATTTTAACTTTGAACTGAATTAAACTATATACAGAAAGAAGGTAACAGACATTTTTGATTATGCATCTCAATATATTTTCACAAATAAACAGATGATGAGAACAAGATGCACAGAAACTTACCTAATTTCTCAGTCTTGATCTCAGGAAAAAAATTTCCCTAATTTTACCATTGATTTTAGATGCTATAGATGACTTTTATATATTATTTATCATATTAAGAAAATTTTCTTCCATTTTTAGAGTGTTGAGTTTCTTTATTGAATGTGAGTTAAATATGGTCAAATTCATTCTCTGCATCTTTTAAAATGAATAGCACCCATGCACACACACATACACACATTAATGTAAAACAAATATTGGTGGTAATATAAGGTAAGTAAACATGTAGATAAATTACTATTAAATCACTCTAATATATGTTCTAGATTATATAGTTCACTGTTCACATATCATTCTCCTAAACATTATGTTAAAAATCTGTATTTTCAGATAGCCAACAGGTACATGAAAAAAATGCTCGGGCTTCCCTGGTGGCGCAGTGGTTGACAGTCTGCCTGCCGATGCAGGGGACACAGATTCGTGCCCTGGTCCGGGAAGATCCCACATGCCGTGGACCGGCTAGGCCCGTGAGCCATGGCCGCTGGGCCTGCACGTCTGGAGCCTGTGCTCCGCAACGGGAGAGGCCACAACAGTGAGAAGCCCGCGTACCACAAAAAAAAAAAAAAGCTCAACTTTGCTAATTATTAGAGAAATGCAAATCAAAACTACAATGAGGTACTACCTCATACTGGTCAGAATGGCCATCATTAAAAAGTCTGCAAATAATAAATGCTGGAGAGGGTATGGAGAAAAGTGAACCCTCCTACACTGTTAGTAGGAATGTAAATTGGTGCAGCCACTTTGGAAAACAGTATGGAGATTCCTCAAAAAACTAAAAATAGAGTTGCCATATGATCCAGCAATCCCACTCCTGGGTATATATCAGGACAAAACTATAATTCAAAGAGATACATGCAGCCCTATGTTCATAGCAGCACTTTTTATAACAGCCAAGAAATGGAAACAATCTAAATCATAAATGTCCATTGACAGATGAATGGATGAATGGATAAAGATGTGTGAGTGTGTAACAGTGGACTATTACTCAGCCATGAAAAAGAATGAAATAATGCCATTTGCAAAACACTGATGGACCTAGAGATTACATACTAAGTGAAGTAAATCAGAAAGAGAAAGACAAATACCATATATCACTTAGACGTGGAATCTAAAATATGACACAAATGAACTTATCTATGAAAGAGAAACAGATTCAAAGATATAGAGAATAGACTTGTGGTTGCCAAGGGGGAGGGGGTGATGGAGGGATGGATTGAGAGTTTGGGATTAGCAGATGCAAACTATTATATATAGAATGGATAAACAACAAGGTCCTAATATATAGCACAGGGAACTATATTCAATATCCTGTGATAAACCATAATGGAAAGAAATATGAAAAAGAATATATATATGTAAAATTGAATCACTTTGCTGTACAGCAGAAAGTAACACAACATTGTAAATCAACTATACTTCAATTAAAAATAATCAATTAATTAATTTAAAATAAAAAGCTAAAAAAATAAAAATCTGTATTTTCTAAATTCCAGAGCAATGTAATGTTTGCTATTTGTAAAATTCATATATTTATGAATTACATAGTTACAAATTAAATTAATTTGTACTTTTGCTTCCACATAGAATGTAGTTGAAATGATTTGGAAAAATAATCACTTCTGCTGTAACAAATGGGAAAAACATTATATGTTTAAAAACACAAACTACTCTAGTTTTATATTATGGCTTGAAATCAAGAATTCCAGACTGAAAAATACTTTTCTGAAGTTAACTAAGAATCACTCTTTTTTTCCCACAGGGGCTTGGTCTGAAGATCTGTCTTGACCTAGGTAAAGTGAACACTGCTGAATGTGGAACTCAGTTATAACCGGTGGTGGTCATGCTAAAAAAAACATGGGCTGTTTTTCCCCATGGGCATCTGCTCACTTTGGGGGTACTGAAGGAGAATAGGGACTAGGGGAAACATTTCTTTTTTATATATATTTACAAATTTGTGTACATATATTTGTGATAGCATATATACAAATTAAATTTAAACTAGGATAAAATATTGTACTAAAATAGACTGCATCTGTTTTGCCTGATCATATACCACTTTCTGTAATGGTCAATATTGTCTGATATTCTTCTAATAATTCTTGGAAGAAGCCAAGCTCTTCCTCAACACAAGCTGCTTGCACTGTCACCTTATTTTTCACATGACAGTTGAAGAGGTTTAGAACGAGTCTCCCCACAATGTGCCACTTTTGCTTGAGAATTATTTTGAGCTAAAGGGAATCGAGACCCTGCAGGTTCAAGATAAACTTTTGTCCCCTCTTATCTACCTAGAATAATTTATATTGGGGGGTCTTTCCTCCAAAAAAGTTATTACCAGAGATAAATTTTATCTGAGTGGCAAACATCTAATTACCCAACATCTGTCCTTCTTATCATTCTGTAAATCCTCCTGTCCTTGGATGCCCCAGACCCCTATCCTATTCCTCAGCTCAGGATGGCGTGCACACCTTTCTGTCTTTGAACCTTTCATGTATGTGGGGTTGTGGATGTTTGTTTTTCCCCCTGTTCATTAGTCTCATGTTGATTTGACAATCTGAACAGCCAAAAGAACCTCTGAAGGGTGGAGGAGAATTCTTCTTCCCCTACACAGGTTTCTTTTCATCTTTAGACCTCAGCTATCTGGCTGTGTCATCTGAGGGCCCTTCCTTGTTCAGCCTACTTTTTTTCTTTTAATTTTCTTAAGTGAACTTATTACAAATTGCATTGATTCACTCATATAAACATTTTGTGAATGTTTCTCATACTGGAAAAAATACATTTTCGATATTTCGCAAGTTTAAAAATACTATTTGATTTTTAGAATCAAAATGTCCTATGTTACATTCACATTTCAGGTGTGTATTATTCACTGAATTTTTGCCCGTGAATTGTCTTTTCATCACCTTTGTGTCTTCTACCTTTAGCTTTCTGAGTTATTCTCTTATTGGCTTATAAAGAGAGTTTATTTATTTTGAATATAGAGATGTTAAGGATTTGCCTGTTTCATGTATTACAAATATAAATTGCTTTTTTGTCTTTTAAGAGTAATTCTCATTTAACATATAATAGTTGTTAGAATCCATCTCAACAAATATCTCTACTTCAATAGCTTGTAGACTGTGTGATGCAATAACAACCTTTATTTTCAAACTAACATAAAATAGAATTGTTTTCATAAATATTTATAGAAGTATTTTTGTGTCTATATAAATGTTTATTTTTACCCAACAGTAAATATTCATAATTAAAATATTGATTAATTAAGACATTCTGACAACAGGTAAGCTATATTATGAAGATTTGAAGAAATAAACTGAGATTTAAGATTAAGAAGCAATTCACTAAATGGAGACATAGTGTGTTCTTTCCTAGTGTTAATATGGCATTTTAACTTTAATATTTGACCTAATGATTTTAATAATTATTTCCTTCAAAATATGTGTATTACAAATTAAATGAAAACTAGAAAGTAAATAATAAAAGTTTTGATTAAATAATAAGCAGAAATATTACCAAAATCGTTTCTTAGTTTGTATGCATGTATTTGCATAAAATATTTATAGTAAAACAATTATAATACACATAGTAATTTATAACTTACCCTTTCCTGTTAACAATAAAATACAAATTTACTTCACTGTGTTAATGGTTGTCTTTATAGAAAGAAATCATTCAAAATTTTTAACAACATAGTTAAAATTGCAAATGACATATCTTCAAGTAGATAAAGATTTCCCTCAAATCACAAACTATGTATTTATCTCCAAAACATCACTTTTAAGATGGTTTCTGAGGCAATAAAATTATTTGGGATAAAAAGGACAGAAAGAACTTTTTAAAATAGCCAAGAAAAATAATAGTGAGTTGTGATAATTAAGGTACGATTATATTAGAATGTCATAGCAAATTGACAAGTGTAAGTCTTTAAAATTTATACATGTAGGCTTAATTACAAAATTTAAAAAGCTGTGTCCTTTTCAATATGATAAATTATTTAAATATACATTTATAAATCATGAATGATTAAATAGCTCATGTCAGAATTTTAAAAGGAGTACAAATGTATGATTGTGTTCTGAATCACAGTTGCTTGATACTTAAATGTTCATTTAATTTCCATATTCATTTAATTTCTTATGAAATTATTATATCCTGCTTAGATTGTAGGCTTTAACAGAAATAAACTCTGTGGACAAGAGGCTAATTTCAGTGTGCCAAGAAGCTACATCTTTAACATATCATACTGAGATCAAGAATACTGTAGTATAAACTCTCCAATTATTAGAGCCCCTTCCTAATAAACATGGACATGGTTAAGGGTAAAGGAAGGGCTGAAATTATGTTAGTAGCAGGGGGCAAAGGAAGAAGTGACTGTGGCAGATATTCCACTGTTCCATTCAATTCACCATTTCATAAAAAATGAGCCTCTCTGCAGACAACTGCCATGAATCCCTTTAAAATATTAAGTAAAAAGCAATGTAGCTCATGAATTCACTCTAATTATAGGACAGATTGGGGGAATTTTTCTTTATTTAGTGAAGTTTCCTTTGTTTTTACTCCTTAATGATCCAGAATATTCATGATAATTTTCAGTGAACATAATCTCATAAATTGCAGGTTCACACACATACAAAGAAGATGCTCACACAATGTAGTCATAAAAAACCCCAGTTACTTTAAAGCATTATAAAACATATTTGCCATTGAGGATATGATCAGTATTTGATAAGAAAAATCACAGAACTCCATATTTCATTTTCCTACCTTCTTTGAGTAGCAAGGTGTTATCTTGTTTTAAGGCAGGACTTAAAGGCATGACGGTTTCCTGCTGTAAGTTTCTGGAAATACAACTCTACAAGAGGCAAACACTTTCAAAGATATCGAGGAATTCCAGCCTTCCAAACTTTATTTTTCTGAGTGTCAGCCATTGATGATAATCTACAGAGAACACAAAGTTTTAAAAGAAAAATTTAGTATTATATTAAAGATAAGGAGAATCAAAGAATACTAGAACCTGGGTGACCTCATAGACCCAGGCCTTCCTCTCCTGCAGTCATACTGAAATGGAAACAGAGCCCCACAGAGTCTAAATATCTTGCTTGATAAGATATACAGTATAGTTACTGGCAAGGTCAAGTCAAGTCACCAGGACTCCGGAACCCCCTTGCAATATGTACACGCATATGATATGCATTTTATATATATATATATGTGTATATATATACATATATATACACATATATATATATATACACACACACACACATTCATTTACTTATATGCAGAAATGAATCAATACCATGGCCTTACTGAGGACTTTCTTCTCTTCCTGTTCCTTCTAGGACTCATGAAGTTAACAAAAGTCATGTTTAATTGCTGTGATGATAAAGAATACTGGCTGTTACAGTCATATGCATTTATGTATTCCTTAAAAGCACAAGAGGGAGGAGATATGGGGATATATGTATAGCTGATTCCCTTTGTTATGAAGCAGAAACTAACACACCATTGTAGAGCAATTATACTCCAATAAAGATGTTAAAAAAAAAAGTGCTCAGAATCTGAATTTTTTTTTTTTTTTTTTTTTGCAGTACACGGGCCTCTCACTGTTGTGGCCTCTCCCGTTGCGGAGCACAGGCTCCGGACACGCAGGCTCAGTGGCCATGGCTCACGGGCCCAGCCGCTCCGCGGCATGTGGGATCTTCTCAGACCGGGGCACGAACCCGTGTCCCCTGCATCGGCAGGCGGACTCTCAACCACTGCACCTCCAGGAAAGCCCGGAATCTAAATTTCTGATTGTTTTATTAAACTGACAAACTGGACTAACCACATAGAAAGAAACCCAGTATTTCATGCTTCTCTCTCCAAAATGTCAATTTCCCTGCTGTCTTCACTATGGGTTTGCCTTGACATTTGATAGCAATACTCTTTCCAAGAAGAAACTATCTGAGGCTCCCTTATAAAAATTCTCTTTCCTTCAAAGGCCTCAAATGAATATTTTAGCTTCAGTTCCACTTAAGTCATATACTCTTAATTCTAAATGACCAGCTTCATATTTACCCCATTCTGAAATAAGAAATGGAAGAAGGTATCTTTCAAACTCAGCATGCCTAGAATACATACTTTTTCCTTAACGCATTCAATCCTGAGTTTGAAATCTGTTTACTAATATTGAATGTTCACTCCCCATGACTGTTTTCCCTCATGTAGGTCAAGTAAAAGGAAGATAAACAGTTTCCCATTTGTGCTCTATTTTGAGTGAATCACAAGTGGTTAAATTTTTACTTACAAAATATGTCTTATTTGTGGATGTACTATGTGCTGCTGTGTGGGTATTAGGTCAGTCTATATTCCTGGAGCATCTACTAACATTCTAAGCAGAAAGCTCACACTTCCAGTATGACTACTTCATGTGCTTTGGTTGTATTTTATTTGATTAATATTAGAAGGTTTGCTAAATATGGTTAGCATTATGAATGTGTAACCAAGTTTGAAATTAGTGGCTTGTATAGGTTATAAAAATGAGATCTCTTTGTTGAGATTAGTAGTATAGGTGAATTGTTTAAAATATTTAGAAATCTTCTGTATCCCTGAATGGGCAGACCTTGAGCATCTTGCAAACCATGTAGCAGGTAACATTAAGAATGAAACCCAAGGCTTGATGACTACTTATTTCTGTGTCCAACCAATGGATCTAAGTATTGGTGGCCTCACAGCGTTCCTAAGGATAAGAGAATTCTGCCACTAGAATACTTTTTCTCTTCTTAGAATGAATCGTTTAAGTAAGTTTTGATCAGAGCACATAAAAAAGAACAGAGTCATTTTTTAAATCAAGCCTCCAAAATTGAATGCATGCAAGTGTTTTATACCAGCTTGCCAAAAAAAAAAAAAAAGTATGATTAACAAATATCAGCATGGTGGAAGGATTTGGTATTCGGCTTTCATTCATTAGTACCTGGAAGAGATCATGGAGCACTGTAACTCTAAACACAGGCTACTCCTATTATATATGAAAATGACTCAGGCCAGTTCACAATAGAATAACCCTGAAATCGTACAAAGTTCACTTGTCCCAAGCTTCCTGAATCATGTATTTAAGAAATATGCAGAGAAGGCAGATGCTATCAAGTGTTTTCCTATGACTGACTGCTTCATGTAAACCTCCATTAAATAAATCCAGTATGTCCTTGAGATACCTGCTTCCTATGCTCAATAGGAATAACTAAACTAACACAATTATCTAAGGCATCAGTGGAGTCACGGTTGTTCACTGGGAATCATGTGAGCAAGCAAGGGGCCATGAAATCATATTTAATGGTTAACTGGGGCCTAAACTCTAAGTTGCTAATCCCAAGGCAGAAATCAGACATAACTGAAATCAATACCATCGATTTACCACACATAGTTAGGATGTTCCTGTCAACACAGTTTTCCCTAAGCCTCTATTAACTGTGTGGATTCACCAAAAGGCAGGGATAAACCTTCTTAGTCCTAGCTGCACTGCCAAAGCACTGGGGTAGATTAACTTCCCTTTCATAATGCAAACAATCCTTCAATAAAGTGTAGGTTCACAGGGAGCACTTTTGAGACTTACTGTAGTCCCATTTTTTGTAACTTACAAGAATTTGGAATATTTGTGTGATTCGTTTATGTTTTTCATTGGAATCTTCAGTATAACATTTCCTTTTTCATAATGGGTATATATAACTACTTATGTTAAGTATAAAATATTGGGAAATTTTTGTTGAAAATAAAAAATGACAAATAACTAGGAAATATTTATCCTATATTTATTCCAGTTTTATTAATGTGTATGCATCTACTTAAATAACAGAAAAATCTTTTACTATTTCCACATAAATGTGTATAATTCTTAAACACTTCTATGACATTTATAGTAACAACACTGGTTTCTTCAACTGGTTCAAAGCTGCTTCCTCTAAATTAAAAAAATTAATCGTTAAGTCCTATATTATCAATAGATTCCCAAATTCATTTCTTATGAAAATATTCTTCCCCAAAGTTTCTCAAATACTTCTTTTGATTAAATACTCAAGCTTTACATCTTAGGAGAAAAGTTTAAAGCAATTAAATAAAAATTGATTTGTGGTATTGCCTTATTTAGAATGTAAGTTACTTGAAGGCAAGTGTAATATTTCCTGTAGTTACTAATATGCAATCAGTACTCTTTAATATTTGGAAAACTAAGTTCATAGCTAGTCTGTATAACAGATAAGAAAATGCATTTTAGGACACATACTATTTTCTTACCTGTTTTAGAAATCTATTCATTATTTATGATACAAAATATATTAACTAGTTTAATTTAGATTGAATCTGTGAAAGGTTTTGAATTCTAGAAGCCTAAAAATGGGAATATACTTGTAGGCATTAGAATAAACCTAAATCAAGTGACGCTTTATTTAAATGTATTAAGAAAGAGAAGTATTACCCCCTCACCCCAATATACCATTATCACTGCTTCGTCCTTCTAATTTAAGGCTCTGATTCTGATTAAAATGAAAATATTGAAATGGGTAATATTCTTAAATTTATATATAATATCAGAGGATTAAACTCAAATTCCTAGCTGGTGCAAGGACATGTGATACAATATGTGAGCGAGGGTCAGTGTAAGAAATAGAAATGGTATTAATAATTTTTGGAATAGCAAAAATAAGAACAAGAACAAAATACCAAATGTATTTCTAGGGTAGACAAAAAGTAAATATTTCTCGAATTTTAAAATCCAGTCCCCAAACTATGAATATCATTGATGTATAGCAAACTCTTAAAAAATGCAACAGTGCAATTTTTTGGTAGATTGATAAGAAAGTTCTGAGAGCTTGAAAGATGATTCTTTTGTTGGAATGATAAGGACTAGAAGAGTGAGGATACCAAGGGACCCACCCACTTTGAGGATTAGTTTCACATTTAAAAAGCTTTAGTGAGGCAGGTGTAAAGCAAATGAGAGAATAGAGGCTACAATTACTCTGACCCAGTTAGACTAAGGAGAAAATAAAAAAGTATGAGTTGGTTCATGACACAGGATTCACTTATCTTTTCCAGAAGCAGCCTCCCTGATAGAATGAAGGAACAGTCTATTGAAGACTCAGCTAAGATATCACCTTTGAAATATCACTTTGCAGGGTTGGGGCACTGCCATCTAGAATGCAGGATACGCACTGAATTGCCAGCAGCCAATGCATGGTGTACAACACTATCCAGGAGAGAATAGCAAAGGAGAGGACCTGCCCTCTACAGACTCACTGCTCCATTTGGGGTTCTCATTCCAACAACATTAGGGTGTGCTGGATTAGGAGTCCTGTCTCCTAGAAGTGAACATATCTGACAAGAGACATAGTTGGAGGACACTGCCTGGAAGTTGCAACTACCATCTGGCCACTTTAAGCTCCAATTATCAATAGGTAAAGGAAGTTACATTATCGTCTGGGGCCTTCATCCTGAACTGCAATATGGATATAGGGTTTTAAGTACAAAATAGGGCAAAGGTAATATGTCTGGGGTCTCGTAGATTCCCTGGGGCCATCACTTTTTGCATACCATGCTCAGAAATAACTGTCAGTGAACAATTATAGTAACCATAACCTAACAAATACAAGACCACTCAGGCAACCCAAACCAGCCAAGTTACTGGTTAGAAAGAAGGGAATACTATGATAGGTGGTAGAGAAGTAGATGATGATTAACAATTACAGCCTCAGAACCAGCCTGCCTTAATAACTCGGAAGACTTTGTATTTGCTTTTTAGCTTTCTCCATTTCCTTTTTCCCTTTCTCCTGTCCTGGAATTACATCACACAATAAATAAAGCATCAACACTAAGTTTTATTTCAGGTTCTATCTCCTAGGGAACTCAAAAACGTTCCCAAAGAACAAAGCAATATGAATAGATTGTAGGCAGTTCCATAACTAAATACAGTACAGAAAATGAAAACCTATTTAAGTATAAATCCAATAGGTGGCAGTCTGGGAAACAAAGACTTACATTTATCTACGTTAATCAAATATCTGGTTAGGTATAAGATAGCTATAGTATTTATCGTTAACATTTTTTACGTAATCAATTTCTCATTTTAAACAGTTTTAATTCAAATATATTTGAAACCCAGATTTTTAAAAAAAGTAGAATTTCAAGCACAGAAATTCTACAGAATAGAAAGCACATCTTCTATGTAGCAAGCAAATCAAAGCATAATTAGTACAGAACAGACAATGGATCCTCTTTACAAAAGTTGCCTGGGATCATAAGTGCCCTTTTAACTATTGTTCAGGTTATAATAGACTTCATTATGCAACCTCCAAAGATTTTTCTAAGGTCAAGAGAAGTGACTCTGTGTGTGTGTGTCGTGTGAGTGTGTGTTGTGCATGTGTGTGTATGTGTTGCGTGTGTGTGTTGTGTGTGCTTTTTCCCTCAGCTTTCTAAAAGCTCATTTAAACTCTTTGTCCCCAAGATCTCTAGAGATTATACCCTGATCTAAGGGCTGATAAAAATTTTGAAGTTAAATCACGTTATTGTAACACTCCACAAGCAGTCACTGGTGCCAATAAAATGTATAAGGTTTCAAGCACTTCTTGATATTTAGTGTAAATACTTCTTCATGAATTGGGAAAAGGAGTCAGGAAATAGGGGAGGAGGAAAGGATAAAAGGTGCATTAAATAATCTTATGGATAATTTAAAAGTACTTCAAATAAAGCCCACACTTTTATATGGATAAACTTGCCTACTCTTCATAACTCTCCCACATACAATGTTTCACTAATTTAAGAAAATTTCTGTAATATCCTATGTAGTATTTTGCTTTTATCTCTATCATCTGTAAATGTTACTCTATTATTCCACTTCCTGTTTATTCTTTCAATCAGTGCATGTAAATTTAAAGCCTAGTATATTATGTACTTTCTATTAAATACTGGATACTCAGTATTCCTGCCATAGTAGTTTACAACCTGGTAAGAACATAAGCACTTATTAAACTTGTCTTTATTTCATGCTTTTGTCTTAATCATATCTGTTTTGTTCACCACTATATTCTTAATCACCAATATACTGCTTGGCACATAGTATATGCTGAAAATATTTATCAGATGCATGAATATATAAATTAGGGGTCTGATTTTGTATTTGTTTGTCGTCTTTCCAAATGGATAGCAGTATTTAATGACAAGTTTTAAAAATAAAAATCTGAATTTACTCACTTATATAACTTCCAACTTTATTATAGGTTACATTTTACTTATATCTAGTCCATTTCTGCAACTTCTATTCCATTTCCTTGAATAAGTTGCCAGTTTCTGGTAACTTATTTAATTATTTAATTTAAATTTATTTAAATTATTTACTTAAATTATTAATTTAATTTATAAATTATTTAATTTAAAATATTTCTATTTTTACATTTTTTATTCTCTTCGTATCTCATATACATTGCTTCCTCTTATTACGCAACATTTAAAGAATTTGTTTCTGGCTATTATCTGGTATATATATTTTTGAGGGACACTTTGAAAATCCAACTTACTATTTCCAAACTTTGTTTTTACAATTTTGCTTGAGATTGCACTGATCTTATACACTGTTATAGGGGAAATTAAAATTTTTGTGATATTGAGCTACCCTATCTCAAAACAAGGTATATTTTTTCCTATTTTACTGTTCATTCATACATAAGCAAATCTTTTCCATGATAATAAATAGGGAAATTAAGTCAACATTAGTCCACCTGCACTGTTTTAGCATCTCAGACTGACATGTGACTCACATATGACACCAACAGAGTGATTTCCCATACTTCGTTTTCCATCATTCATTCCAGGCAATGATGTCATGAGTAAAACAGAAAAGGCAAATGGTATATCTAACTTTTATGATTAGTCAACACTCACTTGGCCATAACTGAAGGGAAAAGTAACAGATCAGTATTATCCAGAAGCTTTCTCTGACCTGCAGATTTAATTAACTACTTCACGTATAACAAATTCTCTACTTTATCGACTTGTCTTTGTGTGTGTTCACAGCAGAAATGCCTCTGAAATCCTGAGAGATCTCCCAAGATAAAACTAATTGAGACAGATGTGACTCTAAAATTGATTTCTAATTATCTTATTTGTGTATAGCTTTTTTTGTCATTACAGTGATACTTTAATAATGAAAGTACTTTCTCTCACTCTCTCACATACACATGCGTGCTCACAAACGCACACACATACTGCCTTCCAGTTCTTTCTGGCTTGAAATATTTCTCCTGAATTAGGTTCATTCATTAATGGAATGGTTTATTCATTGTGATAAGTATACCATTCTAATGTAAGATGTTTTAATAGAGAAAAGTGAGAAGAATATGGGAAATTTCTACTGTCTTCTTAACTTTTCTGCAAATCTAAAGCTATTCTAAATTTCAAAAAGTTATTAGAAATGTCTTGGCATTAAGTATTTAGCTTAGTAAACCTATTAATATAAGGAATGTAAATAATAATATTTTTAATGGCAAACTGCTTGCATTCCTAAAGGTATACAAATGTGGTCATGCTATATTATTAATTGAACATACTGCTAAATATTATTTGCTAATGTTTTTGATTCAATATTTAAATATGAACTTAATTTGTAACTTTCTTGTGAATGAAATTTGCATGTGGATACTCTCTTGTAAAAAAAAATGGGGACACTGTATTTTTTCATCTAGCTCTAATTATTTAAATTGTATAATTATGTATCCATTGAAGGTTTGTAAGTATTCACCTACAGAATAACCTAGGCATAATATTTTATCATCTTGTTATTTGGGGAAGGAGTATCAGATTATAATTTACTGACATTTAAAAATTTCCTTTTGTGATTTAGTCTTCTTAGATTACATATATTTTTAATCATTTTGCTAACATATTTATGAAATTTTTTATTTATTTCAATTATTATTTAAAATAATTAATAATATTTATTAACACAGGGCTGTACAAAACATTCTCATATTGCCGTATTTTCTATCACTTATTTTCTAATTACTTTCTCATATTTCACATTACTAATTTTATTTTAGTTTTATCCATCTCTGGCTCTATTTGTTCATTTGTATAGACTAGTGATTTTTCTCTTTAATGGTTTGTTTTATTTGTAAATATTATACAGCATTCATCGAATTTGCTTTTCATCCCTTTTGGATTCATATATTCATTTGAAAATAGAGCGTTACATCTATATTTTGCCACACTATTTTAGACCTTGAGGAGAAATGACCCAGCATGGGCCCTATCTTCATGGAGCCAATAGTCAAAATACAAGAGATATATCAATCACATAAGCAAGCAAAAAGTAAGTATAGATTGTGATAAATCCTTTGTAGGAAATATCAAGGATTATATAGCATAATCATTTAATCTAGTTAGAACAAATGGAGGGATAGGGTAAAAAATATTTCTCTGAGGAATAATTTTTCAATATTACAGAAATTTTACTTCTGACCGTGTGCCTAGAATAAAGAAGTAGCTTCTTTTTTTCACTGTTTGGAGATGTATACATGCATATTTTAGAGTATATTACTTTGATAAAAATTAAAAATAATAATATATATCTGCAATCAATCTCTTCTGAGGTTTTAAGTTTCTAGTGCCGATGGTAATATATTGCTGTAGATATTATTCCATTTTTTTAACCTGATAAATTCATTATTTAACTAATATATGGTAAAAATAAGTTAATTCCACAGGCACCTTCAATGGGTATATTAGATGCATTTAACCTCAAAAACTTGTCTTTAGGGCTTCCCTGGTGGCGCAGTGGTTGGGAGTCCGCCTGCTGATGCAGGGGACACGGGTTTGTGCCCCAGTCCGGGAGGATCCCGCATGCCGCGGAGCGGCTGAGCCCGTGAGCCATGGCCGCTGAGCCTGTGTGTCCACAACCTGTGCTCCGCAACGGGAGAGGCCACAACAGTGAGAGGACCACGTACAGCAGAAAAAAAAAAAAAACTTGTCTTTAAATTACAATTAAAATAGATCAAAGTAATACATATATATTAGATCATGAATGTGTATATATATGTGTATATAGTCATAATCTAAATATATACACACACCACAACAGAATACAAATAGTCTTTTTTAAGCCTGACAACAAAATGTATTGTCAACAAAAACTGCATTTAGAAATTTATTGTCTCCTCTGGTTTTTACTTCAGAGAGCTCCAAAGATCAAATGAGTATTTCAATATTAATTAACCTAGTCTAGACTTTAAAACTTCTTTGTCCTATTAAGGAAGTCAGGGTGAAGATTTGGAACTGATATACTTTTCTCTGAAATACTTACCAATGTATAAGGCATTTTAATTACATGTATTTTTTTTGTTGTTTTCACTTTATGACTCATATCAAATTTCACTAGAAGCATTAATTTTTCTTCATCATTATGAACAACTATAAATGTTACTGAAAATGTCATAGTGCATTTACTATATAACGTAACTGTTGTTATTTAACTTCTACGTATTTAACTAAAATAATCTAATGAGGAACTGAATCTGTTTTGTTAACTGTATATATTATTAATTGTTATTATAGTCATTATTATAAGGAAGCCATGGCTATATTACCATTCATAATTGATTGCACATTAAAATATTCAAGTGAAATAGCCTTATAAGCATTTTCTCCTGGCACAATATGCGCAAAGAAGGATGCAAATTATGTGGTTAGTGCTTTTGCCAATTCCCTTTAGCAAAGCAAGCAGCTTGTCTCCCTCTTATGTAATGACCATTTTTAAGTGTGTGTTATTAAATTGAGTGATGTTAAATGAATAGCCATTATAAGTTTAAAATTTTTTCATTTCCTTATAGCTATAAAATTTAAGCTGTGTTATCTAAGTACCAAATTTAAGCCAACTTAAAAAAAATCCAAGGTTTGTCACTGGATAAAATGTAAAAATTAATAATATATTAAAATGAACAAAATCTAGAATTCTATATGTCAAAAGGTATTTTATCTTAATTGGTGATGTTTTATCTATACATTTTCTAATATATTTATGTTTCATTGTTCTTTCAAATGTATATTTCTTATTATGATGACATAAAATAATATGATAACAAAAGTAAAACAATGAGAACATCAGCAAAACTCAGCCGAAGGAAGGTCACCTGATTAAGTGATGTACCAGACTCTAGCTGGAACAGGATATCCTCTTTCATTTTTTTCCAATAAATAATACTTTATTATTTTACTTTATGTCATATGCTTTTGCTGAAAATATCTAGATGACATCCAAAAATTACTGACTTCAAGAAACTAATGAAAATAAAGTCATATAATGCAGAATGATTAGGAAAGCATCAAGCATACAAAGAAGAAAGGCTGTGTGAATAGTGAAGGCTTAATTTCCACAAGTCACAAGAGGTGACGTCTAAACTGAAGTTTTATAGCAGAGGCAATAACTAGATAAAGCAAAGAGTGAGGTTCATCACTAAGGTCGGTCCAGGAGGAGTGATAGCCCAGAGACATGAGAGGTTTACGCATGCATTTGCTTTTCTTCAATTAGTTTCGCATGGTGGCAACATGAATTTTGAGGATAAATCATTCATATTGGAGATCAAAGAGTTTGCTCATTAGTCTATAAATGATCTTATATACTATGTTTAGGAGGTTAGATAAATTAGAGAATAAAGATTTCATGAAGAAATATGAGAAGAGTTACACAATACAGTTTGAGTTGTATAAAGAACATTTGAGCAACAATATGACAAACAGATTCTGAGGCTTTGAGATTAATAAGAGGAAATTATTGCAAAATGATTATTTTATAGGAGACCAAAGGGATTTGGAAACAGTAAGGTAGTAGAATTGGTAACTTGGTTGAATTTGAATATTAAAGGTAAAGGAGATAAGGAGTCAAGGAGGAATCCAAGGTTGTGGTTTGACTGCCAGAGGATGTAAAATAGAAGAACATATAATCAGAAATAAAATATGACAAATTCTCATTCCCATACTTTGAGCTGGTGGTACCTACACAGGTTACTATGTCAAAGAGGAAGCAGTTTTCATGGGTCTGGAACTTAAGAAATAAGTTTGGGTTGGAGAGAGAGATTATATAATCATGAGCACATAGGTGATATTTAGATATGAGCACGTAGCACAAAACAAGATGACTGAAGGGAAACCCTGGTGAATCCCATCATTCAAATGTCAAATGAAGGAAAATAGGTTCACAATGGAGCGGGATAAGGAAGAGCAAATAGTTTAGGGGTTAAAAACGGTGTCACAAAAGTCAAGACTACAATTTTTGAAACAGATGGGAGTTGTAAATGGTGCCAAAAATTCAGGAGAGAGTGCTTATATTAATTCCAAGAATTGTCTGATGCATTGGCCACCAGGAGATTACTGATAACCCCAAATTGTTTTGTAATGAAGCCATGGTTATTAATGTATAGTTATGTGGGCTTAGTATCGAATTGCAGGTGATAAAATAAATGTATTGTCAAGATTCTCTTCTGAAAAGCTCAGCTAAGAAGGGAAGGTGAGAGATGAGGTACTGAAGTAATGTTTCCCAACTTTTTCACATCACAACATTCAATAAAAGTGATACTATTTGCATGGCACACCACAGAAAACTGTGGGGGAATTTAAGAAGACATCCTCTAAATGTGGGAATTTAGGGACATATGTAGGGAGCTTGTTAAAAAATATCAATCATGTTTTCTTTACATCATACAATTATCTTAAGAACAATGAAATATAACTTATTAGGAAAAGTACTGAAAATTGTACTTGGGTCAAATGTGCCAATGAAATCATTTCAGTATTTAATTTTAAGAAGTGAAAAATGTGAGACTGCTTACACAAACATATTTTTAGCACTGTATTTTCTTCTTAAATGAGTAAATTCAATTCCTGATCAAGAAATGTAGATCGTGAACTTGAAATTATTTACCTTGCCTTTCCACACAAACCTGCTGCTACCTTGGACTACAGATTTTTATTGACAGCTGGAATATAAATTTTCTAGCAGCTCCATGGCTGGGGCTCTTGTCTATAATCAATAGTAGTGCTCTTTGCAGCTGGCTGCAAAGGTTAAGTTTCCAAACTTCATAGTCTTTCCTTGATCACTTTGGCACGATTTCTCCTGGATGTCATCATGCACACCATAGAGCATGTTTACAGAACCTGATGAGTCTTATGAAACCCAAGTAAAATGGTTTATTGCTAAAGGCATCTAGCCCGGGATATCCAAACTACTCGAAGTTCCTCCAGGTTACCCACTAGACTTCGGAGATAACTATTTCCAGTTGTATCTTAAATTTAATTGCAGCAGTCCAACTGGAATGCCCTTTCTAAAGGGGGACATAGAGTTGAGTATTTTTTGTTTTGTTTTAAATTAGAGAAATTTAAGAATATATGCAGGACATCATGTAATTTAGAAGGAAGATGGAAGTATTAACCACTGATAAAATTGGAGGGCAGGTGGGAAGGATCAGAGAGAATAGAAATTTGTTTGGTAGGTGGAAAAGAATAACTTAAGTGAAGCTCCAATTAATTGACTGGTGTGTTTGCTTGTTTTTTGTTTGTTTTTGATGAAGTGGTGATGCATTTGAGAATGATGGAGTGATGGTATGATAGAAGAATTGAGGAGAGAGTATTAAATACTTGGAATGACTTTTCGGAACATGGTATGGATAACTGAGGAGTGTTATATTAAGAAGTGCTAAATGATGATGCAGGTTAGGAAAAATGAATTCAATGTATCACTTCATTGGACTGTGCCTGTGTTTGGGAGAGGGTGGTGGAGGTGAGTTTTAGTAGGTATAATGTGGGTGTGTGGGTGTGTTTATGTATTTCTTCAGTAGGATTTCCCATAGAAGTTAATTTCCACATGGTAGATCTTTAGGAGGCTTGGAGTTTGTTTGGGGAGATATGTTTACTGAATAGAGAGCGAAAGAGCAATGATAACACAGAGGGAGGGTTGAAAAGTGTGATCTAGGCCACTTTGGGAAAGAAAAAGGTTAAGGAGAGACATTAGGAGAAAAAGAGGTGACAAGATTTGGAGATACTGATGATGTCAAACTATGAGAATAAGGAAGTTAGAAAATCATTGTCCTTGTATTCAGAAATTGGAATATTGTTAAGTTTTCAGAATAAATATGACAAACATTAAAGCCTCTAAAGGAAAAATAATTAAAGACTCAAGAAAAAAAAGATTTTACCCTTATTTTAAGCTATTTAATTTTACTATTTTTTTGTATAGGCTACATCTAACACTAAGATGCTGAATAAATACAATCCTCTTCTGTTACAGAAGGAGAGAAGTGACTATTGATAAACAATTACAATAACGGGCACAACCAAGCCTCTCAAGATCAATGCCACGAAGAAAGCCTTTCTTTGCTGCCCGGAGAGGGGTCATATATCATTGCTCTGGGTTCCCATCAAGACTAAAAGGGAAACTTTCATAATGTCCCGAGCTCTTGATGTCATGCAAGTGAAGGAGGATGTCCTCAAATTCCTTGTAGCAGGAACCCGCTTTGCTGGCATCAGCCTGAACTTCCAAATAGAACAGAACATTTACAGAAGGAAAAGTGATGGTGGTACCTTTAAATCAGAAGAGAACCTGGGGGAAACTTCTGCTGGCAGGTCGCCCCGTTGTTACCGTTGGAAATCCTCTAGAAAGACCATCCAGCGAGCTGTGCTGAAGTCTGCTGCTGCCACGGGCACCACTCCTACTGCTGGTCACCTCGCTCCTGAAACCTCACTCAGCAGAACCGGGCAGCCTTTCAGGCGCCGTGAATTCCACGCGAGGCATTTTCTGTGAACCTGCCTATAGTACTCTAGTAACATAGACTCTCCTTTGTGCTGTGTGGATACTGCCCCCAGGGCTAGCTCGAAGGAGCTCTCTCGGCCGAGGCGGCGTTCCTAGGAGTTCTGCGCATGCGTGACCCCCCTCTCCCATGAGCACCCGTTGGAGGTCACGCCTCAGCGTTCCTCCTGTGAAGACGCTGCGGAGGTCGTAAAGGAAGTGCTGGCTGCCGTCATGAAGGTCCTGCTACAGCTCCTGAGTTTACCGCTACCAAACCTGAGGTTGGGACTGGTCTGAAGGCGGCAGGTGCCATCTGTGCCTTTTCAGCGGTTCCCTTCTGAGACTGGAGCCCTCAGCCGGCCCTGAAGACGGGTCCGCAGCTTCCACTGCTCAGGCCTCCGATAGGTAGGAATGACCACTGAGTGGTGTTTTTATTTTTAATTGAGGTATAATTGACATATAACATTATACTAGTTTCAGGTGTATAACGTTATGATTGGATATTTATATACATTATGATATGGTTACCACAGTTAAGTCTAGTTCATATCCATCACCATACATAGTTAGAATTCTTTTTTTCTTGTGAACTTTTAAGATCTACTCTCCTAGCAACTTTCAACTATGCAATAGAGTATTATTAACTGTAGTCACCATGCTGCACATTACATCCCCAGGATTAATTTTACACCTGGAATTCTTTATCTTCTGACCCACCTCACCTATTTTACTCACCCCCCCCTTCCCTTTGGCAGCCACCAGTCTGTTCTCTGTATCTAAGTTATTTGTTTGTTATTTTCACTTAGCATAATTCCCTCAAGGTCCATCCATGTTGTTGCAAATGGAAAGATTTCATTGTTTTTTATGGCTGAATAATATTCATATATATGTGTGTGTGTGTGTGCGTGTGTGTGTGTGTGTGTGTGTGTGTGTATTAGATTTTCCATAACTGTTCAACTACAGATGGCCACTTAGGTGTTTCCATATCTTGGCTATTACAAATAACGCTGCAAAGAACATGGGGGTGCATATATCTTTTTGAGATAGTGTTTTTGTTTTCTTTGAATAAATACCCATAAGTGGAATTGCTGTATCATCCGGTAGTTATTTTTTAAATTTCTTGAAGAATCTCCATACTGTTTTCCATAGTGGCTGTACCAATTTACATTCCCACCAACAGGTCACAAGAGTTCCCTTTTCTCCACATCCTCACCAATATTTGTTATGTATTGTCTTTTTGATAATAGCCATTCCAATAGGTGTGAACTGATATTTCATTGTGGTTTTGATTTGCATTTCCCTAATGATGAGTGATGCTGAACATCTTTTCATGTACCTGTTGGCCATCTATATGTCTTCTTTGGAAAAATGTTATTCAAATCTTTTGCCCACTTTTTTTTTTTTTTTTTTTTTTTGCTGTACACGGGCTTCTTGCTGTTGTGGCCTCTCCCATTGTGGGGCACAGGCTCCAGACGCGCAGGCTCAGTGGCTGTGGCTCACGGGCCCAGCCGCTTTGCGGCACGTGGGATCCTCCCGGACCGGGACACGAACCCGTGTCCCCTGCATCGGCAGGCGGACTCTCAACCACTGCACCACCAGGGAAGCCCCTTTTGCCCACTTTTTAAACTGAATTGTTTATGGTTTTTTGCTATTGAGTTGTGTGACTTTTGTTATGTAATCATCATGGATACTGAAATTCTCAGGATGATATGAACTTTTTAATAAAAAAATTTAATCCCAGGCTCTTGTCATATTAACATTGTATTTTAAGCCTGATGGTTACATCAGCAACCCTGTTAAAAAAGAAGTTGGTTTTATATCTACCTGAAAGATGTCCTACTTGAGATTCATGTCACTTTACCTCCAAATCTCTCAGGGTCCTTCACTACATATGTGTGTGATGGAGGCTCTGATTCATTACTCTTCAGGTTGGATGGGAAATAGTGAGGAAGTTTCACTCTTTGTTACAGGGAGGCCTCCTCTTTTCCCAGTATTCCACTATGACTAAATTCCTAGGGGTTCAAAGTTTCACCTTCTGTTCTGGGCATCTTATAAATGTTCTCCTGGGTCACTGAAAAATATTTAGTCAGTACAGGAAAACAGAAACATTGGCTGAGACAGATCTCAGGACAAGGACAGGCTTCACTAATGAGTGACATACAAACTTCTGTTGAGAAAGGTCATACACAAGGCAGGAACATCTAGAACTAAGAAACCTTTGGCAAAGGTAAGCTACCCTGAGCTCAAGGATGGAGACTGGTGGTTTTTAGATATTGGCTTCTACAATGCTCCCTGGTGAAAATCAATGCTTGCTAACGTGGAGCTCTGACTTCCTTCATGATTATCACACCATACAGCCTAGTACTTCCTTTGAAGACATTTTGAAGCCCATGGAATCTTCATCTAGCCTCAAGGCAGAGAAAGATGACCTGGATCTATTGTAAAATATTGTCCGTTTTGTACTTGGACCACAGCTTTGAAATTTGGAAACCAAAAAAAAAGAGTAAAAAATGTATGCTTTTTGACCTCTAGCTCTAGTCTGATAATCTTTGCCTAAAGTAGTATGTGGCATATACTGGCTCAAGGCTCAGGGGAAGGGTAAGTTAAAAAAATTAATAAAACACTCAGAAAGAACACATCGGTTAATATTAAATATTAAAAATATAATCTTACCATATACATTGCAGGTAGGAAAAAGATAGTTCATTAGGATTGTTCTGAGTTGATATAATAGAAAAGGATTCTTTCGAGATACTTTGTCTTGACTGATTAAGTTAAGTAGATAATGTAGAATCCTAAATCTCAAGGAGAAAACCTCTTTTTATCAGACTATAATAGTTTTTGGTTTTTGTGTCTGTTTGTTTCCTATACTTGTAGGACCACTTTGGAGATGCCACATTCAATGTGTACGACTTGGTGCACAAGCAACTAAATAGGGATAGGATCAGACTGATATTTGGATGCTGGGAAGACAAACTCTGTTTCATAGCCTCAGGGAAGCTGTGAAGCACAGGTCTCAACATTTTATTTGTCCTGACACAGAGCATTTCTACAAAGAATACTGACAGAGATACGCAGACCCAAGAGGTAGAGAGAAAGGCTGGACTTTAGTCATTTTGTGTTCTGGAATCTAGTCTTAGCTCAGCTCACCCTATGTCTGGGCACTGCGGTTATTAGTTCCACAGCACATCCTTTACTGACCAGAGTCAGGGGTGGATTTTTCACTTTGAACAGAAAACACCATATGTAATATAGAAGATAGGTACATGAGCACAGAATGTGACAAGTGACAGACTTAAAATATATTATGGATTTAATTTGGGGTATAGCAGTGACTGAGGACTGAGATTTAGAACACTGGAGAAATATGTGAAAATGTTGTAGTTGGTTGAATACTTCTTGCAGTTGCAATATAAATTGGTCTTTATGAAAACAGATCAAAACACACAATAGCATCCCTTTTTTTGTTGTTTATAAGCCAAAAATCTGGAATGGGTGCCAAATAATTATGTGAAATAGAATTGATCTTTCTGCTCCAAGATAAAGTTAGTGACAGCAAAACAGAGTGTGACTCATGAATGAGAGTGAGGGAAAAAAATAGGATCCAACGAAATGGAAAATTTGATCTCTCTGCATTGTGAAATACCATACTGCCGGAGCTATTGAGCACTTGAAATGTGCTCTAAGCGTATAAAACACACTAGAGTTTAAAAACTTTGTGTAAACAAAGTAAAATATGTTTTGTATTAGTTACATTTTGAAATGATAGTATTTTGGAATTTTAGATATATTGGATTAAATAAAATATATCATTTAATATCACCATTATTTTTTTACTTTTTTAAAACTATGCTACTAGAATACTTAAATTTATATGTATATATATGGCTTATGTTTGTGGTTCACATTATATTTCTCCTTTACAGCACTACTCTAGATTTTCCTAAATATCAGATTGAACAATATGGAATTTCATATCTTCCACTGAAAATCTCTAAAATAACTAAAAATTGGTTCCATTTTAAATTACGATCAAGTGGGTTGTATCATGGTTTCTAGAGACATATGTCAATTCACTTTAGTTCTGGACCTAAACAGAAGCCAATAAGCCAAGGATTGAAAGGACAAAAGAGCTATGAAGTCTGATAATTAGAGATGAAAACCACAAAGTCCATTATTAGGTTTCTGGTGTTGGTTACTAAAAAATAATTCCTAGTACTTAAAAGAAATCTAACTGTGATTCTAAAGGAGTGGTGCCTTGTGGGAGAAACCTCAAAACCATCAAAAATCTATAGCCCCTGCTATAGTCTGAATGTTTGCATACCCTCAAAATTTACATGTTGAAATCCTAATGCCCAGGGTGATAGTATTAGGAAGTGGAATCTTTGGGGAATACTTGGATCATGAGTGTGGAGCCTTGAGAATAGGCTTATTGCTCTTATTAGACTGCATAGAGATCCCTCCCCCTTCCACCAAGTAAGAATGCAGGAAGAGGGCGCCAGCTACAAACACGGAAGAGGGTCTTCACTGGAACATGATCATGCTGGCAACTTGCTCTTGTATTTCCCAGTCTACAGAACTATGAAAAATAAGTGTATGTTGTTTATGAGCTACCAGGATTTTGTTACAGCAGCCAGAGCAGACTAAGACAGTCTCTAATATCTCTTCCTCATCAAAGGTAAACAAACATTCAAGAGATATAATCCCAGTAAACAAATCTGGATACAGCTAAATTCACTGACCTAAGCACATACTATTCTATTGGGCAGGGAATGTTTTGTTTTGTTGTTGTTGTTGTTTTTCTCCAGACTTCAATGGAGATTATGCTATAAATTATTTTCCCCCCAACTTCATTCTTTTTCCAAAGGAGAGGTATTTTGTTTCACTCTGCCATTATGTTTGGGTGCATTGGGTAAGGTGAAGTTATCATTCATCGTCAGAATGACATGCCAATCAGAAATCACAACTTGCATCAAAACAGAAAGACTGTGTTAAAAAACTTGGAGCCTTATAAAAATGTGCCTGCCATTCTTTGGGAAAGGTTAGATATAATTTCCATTGCAGGTACAAACATTGTATTAGATTAGGAGTAAACATTATTGCAATTGAATATAACTTACATGTGAAATGGAATGAATACATATTGCGCAGTAAGAGAGTAAGATAAATTCAGCAGGTATATTTAGGTTTTTTTATATATTCAAGTGAACTTTCACTTTTGATTCTTCTTGTAATATATGTCTTCCCTTTTCTTTGGGCAATTTATATTATAATCTATGTGGTTATAGCTATCTATAAATCATGGTGCTTCCTTCCCAGGTACAAGCCTGCACCTAAGCATGTTTTCTTCTTCTATATCAGTTTGTGTAAGAGATTTATTTTTTAGTAGCATGTATTTATATGAATTTGTATGTCAGTATTTGGACTTTGCCTTTTCATATAGGTACTCATAAAATCTTCTGTAGGAAAGGTAGAGAAAAATAGACAAAGGAAGAAAGGATAGAAAGGAGGAAATAAAAAAGGAAGGAAGGAAGGGAGGGAGAGAGATTTAATAAAGGTAGTTCTAAGAAAGAAAATTTCTGAATTTATTTCTGTGGTTGCATAAATAATTTTTCCTTCACATATAATCTGATAGGTTCACAGGAGTCAATACTGGTGATACCTCATGACCCCATGACTCCATGAGGTCTGTCTCTTGGCTTCTTATCAGTAAAATGTAAACCTCTCCCTATTTTTCCAATTCTTTGCTCAGATTTATTCAGTTATATGACTGTGTTTTTGTGTATGAAAAATCTGATTGCATATAAAATTTCCACTATGCTATAACTGATTTAAAGTTTGTTTTGGTATATTTCTTAGGCATGTCAATACTTACGTTCCGGTAAAAGTTTTATTTCACTTTTGCTTAATGCATTCACCATATTCTTCTGTTATTTAGAATGGTTACCTCAATGTGTAATGACAGTCTTCCAATGTGGGAAAATTATCTCACACAATGTATCTGATTATACTAGTTCTAAATCTAAGGCCTTGTGGCAATTTACATTTGTGAACTGAATTTTCCAATTCAAATGACAGCTGTGTTTCAAAGTACTAACATATATTCCTCTGGTACAAAATAATGACAGTTATTTTCAAGTGCAAGTTACAACCACATTGGCTGTGGGAGCTGACTGTCAATAAGTTGATTTATTCCTCTTGCACTGCAGGATTGGAATTGGAATGTCTAGCAAATCCATGTGCACCAAAATTGAGTGAATGAGAAATATATGAAAGAGAATCATAATAGGGTTTTTAGATACAAAGAAAAAAATGAAAAATTAGAGTATCTGGAGATACACTACAATAGTTGGCTTATAATGAAGGAAATTTCACTTTTCAGTTTTCTTCACAGTCTTAGTTTTATATCATATGAAATCAATGTAAAATAAGTGTTCTAAAACAATGCCTAGCACATAGTAACTACCAAACAGATGTTAGTTATTAGTAATCATAAAGTAAAACTCACCTGCTTTGTTCAATTCTTAAATCTCAATGCAAATAATTTTATGTCAGTGATTAATTATTAAGATTTTCTGAAAGGAAATACGTTAAATTACATTTCATCATGTCTTGAATAGGCTCAGCTTCAAGGTATGCTGAGAATTGACCTGCTTGTTGGTAAAGCAAAGGGCATTAATCTGGACCTGAGCATGGTCTAGACAAAGCTTATGCAAGCAATGTTTAGCAGCATACCATCACCAAACAAAAAGATGAGCTCAGGCAAAAAATTTCCAATGAAGAAAACTAAATGGTGGATGGATGTATTCCTTAAGATAACCCTGGTTGCTATAACAGACAGAACCTTAACATCACAGAGTCTAGTGTTTTCACTGGAAACATTTTGTCACAGTGTTTTCCACTGGAAACTGTTTTCACCACAGTTTGCTGCACAACTAGTCAGCCACCAGTCAATATTGCCTTAAAAATAAAATAAGTAATTGAGAGTTTGGCTTGACAGTTTGGTTTCAGTTGGTTGACACTGGTTTCATTTCTTTGTTGATGAAATATTCCCGTTTTTGCATTATATAAATCTTAGTGGTCTATAGTGATGAGTAGACATGCATTCTTGAAATAGTGCATGATAACAACTATGTATATCAATTTGTTAGAAGGTAAGGTGATAAGAAAACTTACTGGAAGTATGAAATTAGAGAGTGTAAAGCCAGATTGCACACTGTACTAGAAAATGATAACATATCAGTTTGCAAATCCTCTGGTGATTACAGTCATTCCCTTCCACCCATCAAAACCAAAAGCTGACCAAGCTATGGCAAATATAAAATTCACAACAGGGTTTCCCTGGTGGCGCAGTGGTTGAGAGTCCGCCTGCTGATGCAGGGGACGCGGGTTCGTGCCCGGGTCTGGGCGGATCCCACGTGCCGCGGAGCGGCTGGGCCTGCGAGCCATGGCCGCTGAGCCTGCGCCTGTGTTCCGCGGCGGGAGAGGCCGCAGCAGTGAGAGGCCCGCGTACTGCAAAAAAAAAAAAAAAAATTCACAACAGTCTTTGAGAGCATTCATTATTAATTCCTTAGCTAATTTCGATAACAACAGTTTGCTCTCCAGTGCTGTCTTTACCAAATCTATCACTCAATATTAGCAGCTGGAGGCAAAAGAATTAAGCTCCTTCTATTCCCAACAAAGAAACAGTTAAGTGATTCCTGAAGAGTATAAGTTTCTTGAAAATGATGAAAATCTTTTGCTGTTTGATAGCGGAGAACGTGATGTAGACAGAATTTTGGTATTTGGCACAGAATCTGGCTATCAATGGACATGTGACAGTATTCCTAGAACACACAGCAGTGTAGAAGACTTTCACTGCACAATACAAAGCTCAGTTACAGATATGCATCCTAGTGTTTGGAAACAGATACTTGTCTTAATGAAGAAAGGAATTTTAGCACAAAGGAAAAAGTGCAACACCGAATGAGGAGAGGAAACAAAAAGCAAAAAAAAAAAAAAAAAAAGTATAATAGTATGAAGGAAAGTTTCTAAAGATAAGTGCTTAGGTACAATCCACAGAATAAAATCAGTTATTTGGGCATTATTGCCATGATTCTGAAACCGAGAAGGACACTGTGGGGCTCCTGGGCATTGAAGCCTTTTTGTCCCCCATTTCTTGTACCCAGGACTCCAGCCTCCATGACCTTTCCTGAGTTCCAAAGGGCAGATGTGAGCAGTAGCTAATCAAGGGAGGAGTAGCCAAAAAACCACCTGAGGCAAGATTAAATGGACCAGAGAAGGTCATCAAAATTAGGAGACCCTGCACACATCCTAATCTTGTCAGCAACCTCACCCTTGAACTATTCTGTAAAACTCCTCATCACATCCTCCCGGGTTGGGACGTATAGTTTTTGAGGGCAGGAGCTCAGTGTGTCCCCCTTTGCCTGGCAAAGCAATAGAGCTATTCTTTTCTACTTCACCCAAAACTCTGTCTCCAAGATTCAATTTGGCACAAATTCTACACACATTTTAAATGTGTTCAAATACTTCTTGCATTTTCATTTTCTACAATAAAAATCTTTAAAAATTTTAAATTAATCTTTCCTGTTTCTGTACGTCCTTTCCAATGTACCTCTTTTATTTTCATTATTTTATCTTTTAGGGCAAAATTATCTTACAATTAGCTGTGTGGCAAAACTGCTTGCAGAGAAACTGCTTATGGCAAAGAATCTTACAGCAAAAATACCTAGAACTGAAATCACAATAACGTAAAATGACAGGCTTGATATTTCTTACTTAAAAGCCAAGGTTACTGTGTGTGTTGACATCTAGCCAGTGCATGTGGAAGAGAGTGGTCACTATATAGGAATTTTTCTGTACCCAGACTACACAGATGTATATCACATACACCCATATCCATTGACTAGAACTATATTACCTGCCATAGTAAGGCTGGGAAATATCAACTAGCTATAGATTCAAAAGGAAAGGGAAATGGTGTGGAGTTTGCCAGTCTTGGCCAGAGGGCTTTAGGAAGCACTTCTATTCAGAATTAATCCAGAAGCACTATCTTCATTCTAGATGGTCCTAATACTTTGGAATATATTCACAAAGAGAAGAATGTGCAGGTCATAGGTAGAAAGGTTATAGCCAGATAAAAAGTGATTCAGAGGAGATCCCATAAGTGGATTACCTTAAGAAAAAAATTAAAAATCAAGAAACAAAGACTGAAACCTATTCCTGTGGATTAGGAAAATAATGCAGAAGTGTGAACAAGAATTTGGCTTCATGGCAAGGAGTTATCAGTTCTTATCTCAAATCAGATATTGGGCTTCAGTGAATAACAAAAATGTCATATTCCACTAACTAGTGAGTGCTTGAAACAGAATATTCAGTGACTGGGCAGGACTGACTCTGAATCTGAAAGTGTCTTATTGCCTGCAGCTGAGCAAGGTCAGATGTTATGCTACAGCAAAACAGGTACCAGCATTCTGCTGACTTAAAGATGCACTAACTTATTCAGTTAGGACAGCACGCCAGCAATGAAATTCACATTTTATTCATTGGTAGCTCAGTAGCTAAACTCAAATTATATTTTGTTCTAAATATCTTACATTTGTCTTATGAGCACAGGTTATAGTTTAAATTTTACATTAAAATATCACATTTTAATATACTAACTTCATACTGTAAACTCATAAAACTTATTTTAATTAAAATCTTGGTTAGAAAAGTATATAAATAATAATTTTTAGGCTCAGTCATTTTCACATATAAAATGAGGAGAATTAAAACCAATCATTTGTTTTGGATTTGCTATTTAATTAGTTTAATAATTTAAAGTTTAAGGAATTAGCAATGCTATAAGAATACAAATTATTATTCTTTTTATAAGAAAATATATAATAGTTTAAATGGTTCTGTAGATCACCCTTAAAAGAATTCATAATATCTAAGGGAACAACATATTTTAGTTATATCTATTTAAAGATGACTAAAATAGGTGGGAAATAGTTGGCCCATTTGCTTCATAGGAGCTTATTAATGTAGCTGTTCCACCTAACATGAGGTCAAATATGCTGTCCTGGCCACACACATATTATCAGGAAAAACTACAGGTGAATTAAAGATCACCAAATTTTGCTGTTATGTGCAATTTAGTGCACATCACGTTGATGCTGAAAACTCAGCCTCTGTGCAAATTGATGCTGAAAACTCAGCCTCAGTGCCAAATTGAATTTCGGAGATAGAGTTTTGGGTGAAGTAGAAAAGAATAGTTTTATTGTATTTCCAGGCAAAGGGGGGCACAGCAGGCTCATGCCTCTCAAAACTGTGTGTCCCAACATGGGAGGATTTGGTGAGGAGTTTTATAGCAATGGGTCAAGGGTGGGGTTGCTGATAAGGATCAGGGTGTGTGCAGGGCCTGTGCTCCTTTAGTCTGGCCTCAGGTAGTCTCCTGATGAGCTTCTGGAGGTCATCAAACTGTGATCTTCTCTGCAATGAAGAATGCTAACATCTTCCATTTGTTGGGGCTTTTAGTTTTGTAAAGAGCTGAAAGATATTGTTACCTGTATCCCTTCAGGTGAAACCAGGACCCTGCCCCAAGGCTGCACTGTTGTTTCTTGGCTGCTCCTCCCTTGTCTCTGCACCTATCCCTTCCCTGATTAGTAACTGTTTGAACCTGCCCTTTGAACTCAGGGAAGGTCACGAGGCTGGAGTCTTTTCCCTACAAACAGGAAACTGGGGACCAAAAAGCTTCCATGCTCTGGAGCCCCGCAGGGTCCTGCTCGGTTTCAGTGCCACAGAATTTATGTCAACATATCATTTTCTCAATATTAGTGTATATGTATATTTATCTGGCATTATAAAGTAGGCCTACAGAGGCAGAGGAAATACAATTTAGCAAACCAGTCAAGATAATGTCTAATTATTGAATTATTTACAAATTAAATTTATTTAGCACCTGGTATGTTTAAGTCAACACAAAGAAAGATGAGGATGAAGTTCTTACTAAGAATTTACTTCAAACAATAAACATTTCAAATGGGTGGTTTAAATGCTTTCCCCATGAATGTAAATCATAGGAAAATTACTAGAAACAAGAGGATATACATGGCCTTACCCAGGGAGCTAAATTAGACCACCATTTGCTAAAATTCTAGTACAAGGGAAAAAGGCAAATGAAATAATATCCACATACACTAAACTACACACACACACACACACACATCCCACAAAAAAATAAAATGCAAGCTTGAAGCAAAATTAGGCATTATTTCAAGAGACGCACTAGACAACAATATTATACTGTAACAGATACCAGAGATAGTGATATGAATAAGACAAGCACATTCCTGCCCAGAAAGGTATTTGCCATCTGTAAGAAAAACAAATAACTTAAGCACAATAAGCATAATAAAAAGAGAGATGCAGAGAGACATGCAGCAACTAAATGAGTGAATGAGCCTGGTCTGGAGCAGCAGCATTTAGATGAGACGTAAAAGACTAATAGGAATTGGGTAACATAATGAAGGAGAAGAAAGAGAGCAAAAGTAGTGTCGTGAAGGTTCTAAAGCAGGACAGAGCATAATCTTCAAAAACCAAACGTAGTTTCATATTGCTAAAGTGAAAACAGCTTGAGGAATTGCAGCTACAGATAAGACCGGGCATCAACAAATGTACAAAATCATGCAGGGTATTATGGATCGTTGTAAAGAGTCTGAACACCATCCTAAGGATCACATGAAACAAAACACATTTAAGTAATAGAGTTCAATGATATAATTTGATTTTTAAAATGATGCCCCTCTAGTTTTAGTGTGAAACTGTTGACATTGGTTAATAGTTGAGTTGAGAGACCAGAAAGAAACTTACTTCAATAGTCTAGGTAAAAAGGATGGTTTTGAAACGGACTGCAGTAGTGACAGTGGGAATAGAGAGAATGAGAGAAGCAAGTGACATATATGTAGGGTTGGACTGATCAAGTTTAGAGACTGATTGACTACTTGGATTTAGAAAGAATTAGATTTTGAAAAATGTGGCTGCTTTTTTTTTTCTTTTTGGAATAAAGATGGTTAGTTGTACTGTGCACTGAGATAGGGAAGACTAAGAAATGGGCAAATTTGGGAAAGGTCGTTTATATCGTTTATGAATCTGGTAAATATGAGATGCTCAACGGCGACCCAAGTTGAGATACCTGGATGCAAGTCACGTATGTAAATCTGAGGGTGAAAAGGGTGGTCAAGACTAGAGACAACTGGGGTCACAGGAGTCAAAACAGTCACCTGAAGATGACATATAAAGTAAGAAGAGAATATACACGTAAGAGATTACTGAAGAACTCCAATGAATAATGGCTGGATAGAAAGGGAAGCCTGCAGAGAAAAATTAAAGGGCATTGCCCAAAGATGATGAAGAAATTCAGGAAACTCTATTGTAATCTTACCCAGTAGAATTCACTTAAGGGAGAAGTAAGAAAAGATCAATGCAATTTATTTGTAGTTTGTTTACTTGGTGGTAGAAAGTTAAAGGGGTTCTATTCTAATGCCTTCTTCCTGACTTTATTTTCCTTAATATTAACTAGATAAGGAGATCATCAGCCGAGATTGGAGAGAAAATAAGGATGTCAGATGTTTGGTTAGGAGTGTAGGAAGTTCAAAATAGAATAGGGAAATAGTGAACTCGTTTACAAAACAGAGGCTCACAGACATAGAAAACAAGCTTATGGTTACCAAAGGGCAAAGGGCTGGGGGAAGGATAAATTAGGAGTTTGGGATTAACGTATGCACACTACTATATGTAAAATAGATAACCAACAAGGACCTACTGTATAGCACAGGGAACCATACTCAATATCTTGTAATAATCTATAAGGGAAAAGAATCTGAAAAAGAATATAGATGTATATGTATAACCGAATCACTTTGCTGTACACCTGAAACTAACATAACATTGTAAATCAACTATACTTCAATTAAAAAAAAAAAAAGGATCAGGAAAACCAGGAATACTGATCTAGGATTAGAGTTTTGCTTTGTAGGAGTAGTAAAAAGATATAGGGCTAAGGACATTTAGTAGGTCATCAAAGGATACATTCAGGCTGACTGTGGATCCTTAGCTGAATGAGATCAGAGGAACAATGCATTAACTTGGAAGTTCAGTTCACATGGGGATAGTTAAGTATGGAAGCAGGAGGGATGGCAGGTTCTGCTCAGACAGTGTGACAGCTGCCTTAGAGATATCAGAGCTTAGTATTGATCAGTGGTAAATTCTGGGGTGTGACCATGGGGGTGGCAACAAATAAAGAGTGCAGAAGAGGACTTTTGACTCTTTGAATCTTAATCACAGAATCTTGACTAGAGAGCTGAGAGGACAGATTGTAATATGACTGGTCAGCATAGAGAGAATATGAGTCAAGAACCAAATATCAATGAATGAAAATGTGTGTTTGGTCAATTTATAGAATATAGCAATGAGAAGTGGTAGAGAGCACTATAGAAAAAATGAACTAAAACGACGAGTAATGTTTTAAATAGTGAGATAATTATTGTCTGGAGGTAAAATTGATGACTTAAAAAGATGCTAAGTTTACTTCCCTTCATATAGAAGATCAGTAAGAATAAATATTTTATATCTAAACGAACTGCAAAAGATAATGTCACCTTATAGCTGGGCCACATTTTTAATTAAGACATGAAAATATGGGGAATATTCAGTAAGTTATTTCAGATATAGGAAAGTTTTTGTTCATGAACTAAGAATTCTGGGACTCATAATGAACTGAAAGTGATGCCAGAATTTGGAGTTTTGTACAAGAGAAATGAAAGGGAGAACCTCCTATAAAGATTTTCTATTATGGGTGTTTATTCAGGAAAAACCAAACTTTAGTTAATTTTGACATTTTATTGGAGGTAAGTGGTCAAATAGTTATCCTTCAAAGAATGAAACTGACATGTTTTCATGCACAAAAATTGTAGATTTCTATTTTTAGAGGGCATCCATTTTTCATGCAATTTATTCTCCCAACTACCATCCCAGATATCCTTATATATGGGGAGCAAATATTAATATAAAGTATCAAATAATTAGATTATAATATGAAAAAACAATCGAGGCCCCAAATATTTACTCCACAGAAAGACTTACATTTATGCTGTTCATCATTTGCATTTTGGTAAAAAAAATATGTTTTTCAAGATTTTTCAAATATCAAATTTTAGAAAGTTATGACTTTCTTTATGACTTTTTCTTTATTAATGTAGCAATAACATATTTTGCTACCAGATATTTAATTGCTCATGTTTTACATGATTATGGAATTTACATTTGATTTCATTAAACCAACATCCTTATGTTAGAGTTAACATTATTTTTAACCACTGACAGTTTTCATATGAAATTATGTTGTTATTTTGGTAAATAATACTTTTATGTATTGGGTTGGCCAAAAGGTTTGTTCGTTTTTTTCTGTAAGATGGCTCTAGTAGCACTTAATTGTCTTTAACTTCATTCAAAACAATTTTGTTACATTGTATATGGCAGATGTCATATCAACATGCATTTAAAAAAAGACATTAAAATTGGTGATGATTTGTGTAGCCATCTTAATATTGAAGATGGAAGAAAAAAAGCAACAATTTTCAGTCTATTCTTTATTATTTCAAGAAAGGTAAAAACGCAACTGAATCGGAAAAAAAAGATTTGTGAGGTGTATGGAGAAGGTGTTGTCACTGATTGAACGTGTCAAAAGTGGTTTGCGAAGTTTCGTGCTGGAAATTTCTCTCTGGACAATGCTCCACGGTCGGGTAGACCAGTTGAAGTTGATAGCAATCAAATTGAGACCTTCATTGAGAACAATCAATGTTATACCATGCGGGAGATAGCCAACATACTCAAAATATCCAAATCAAGCATTGAAAATCATTTGCACCAGCTTGGCTATGTGAATCTTTTTGATGTTTGGGTTCCACATAAGTTAAGCGAAGAAAACCTTCTTGACCATATTTCCACGTGTGATTCTCTACTGAAACGCAATGAAAACATTCCATTTTTAAAACAAATTGTGACAGATGATGAAAAGCGAATACTGTACAATAATGTGGAATGGAATAGATCATGGAACAAGTGAAATGAACCACCACCAACCACACCAAAGGCCAGTCTTCATCCAAAGCAGGTGATGTTGTGTATATGGTGGGATTGGAAGGGAATCCTCTATTATGAGCTCCTTCTGGAAAAGCAAACAATTCCAACAAGTACTGCTCCCAGTTAGACCAACTGAAAGCAGCACTTGATGAAAAGCGTCCAGAATATGTCAACAGAAAACACATTAATCTTCCATCAGGATAATGCAAGACTGCATATAACTTACAACTTGGCTGGGAAGTTCTGATTCATCCACTGTATTCACCAGACATTGCACCTTTGGATTTCCATTCATTTCTGTCTTTACAAAATTCTCTTAATGGAAAAAAATTTCAATTCCCTGGAAGACTGTAAAAGGCACCTGGAACAGTTCTTTGCTCAAAAAGATAAAAAGTTTTGGGAAGATAGAATTATGAAGTTGCCTGAAAAAATGGCAGAAGGTCATGGAACAAAAGGGTGAATACGTTGTTCAATAAAGTTCTTGGTGAAAATGAAAAAATGTGTCCTTTATTTTTACTTAAAAACCAAAGGCACTTTTTGGCCAACCCAATACTTCTGATTAGATTCTATACATTCTTCCAGTTCTATACATTCTTCCAGTTATAGCAATATATATATATATATATATATATATGTGTGTGTGTGTGTGTGTGTATATATATATATATATACACACACACAGTTAAAGGTTCTTCAAAAATATTACATTCTTCATATTTTCTAATAAAATAGTATTTGACATTTATAAATTATATTCTCTTCTATAGTAAATAGTGATTCAAAGAAAAATGCATGCTACTTTTTTTCTTCAACATTCAAACTATTCAAAAATCTATTTTGAAATATAAATATACAACACATTATCTACTTCAGAATAAAATATAAAGCCAGAGAACAGAAGAAGAACTTTCAAAGGGTACTGACAAGTATCAGCCAAAAAAGTGCAGAAGCGGGAAAAAGAGAGTTTGGTGTTATGTGAATGTTGTAGTTAATAACATTGAATGTCACCAGCCAGTCAAATAAGAACTGAAATATTTATTGAATTTAGCAAGAACAAAATATTTGCAATGTTGGCAACAGCAGTTGATGTGTGTTGAAGAGGATTTTTTTTTGAACTGCAATTGTAAGTTAATGAGTTACTGGGAGTCACAGAAATAGAGGAAGCAAATGGAAAGTAGAAATATGTTTAAAAGAAGAGAGATACAGGTTTAGCTACTGTGTTAATTTTGACTCAGTCACACATGTACATATTCTCAAAAGTGTGCTGTATATACATCCTCAGAAGAGAGATAAGGTGATGATTTTGAAGACGGTTCAAGTAAAGACTATTTTTCTGTAGTTAATATATTCGACTGATGTTTATCAAATTACTGTTTGTTCTAAACAGCATTCAAGGCTCTAGGAATTCATAAAAAAATCTATGTGAACAAAGTCCTAATTATTGTAAAGATTACATTCTGGTGTTTGGGAGACAAATGGTAATATATAATTATATAATATTAAATCATATGTATTATATCTGTATAAAATGAGGTGATGAGATGTGCTATGAAAATAGGTAAAGTAGAATAAGGGGATATAAGGAGTAGAATATTGCTTATGAGTCTTAGGAGAAAATTATCTGGAAAGCTTATATTTCAGCAGGACCTGAAGAAAGTTAAGGCATGAGTTATAAAGATCTTTAGAGGAAAAGAATTCTAAAAAGAGCGAAATGCAAAGGCCCTCGGGTGAAGGCATGTTTGCTGTGAGAGGGAAAGGAAAGTCCCTGCAGTAACGAAAAGCCTAGATTTTTAAGGCTTTTAGGAACTTTAGGTTTTACTCTGAAAGAGATGCAAAGCCATTGTAGAGGCTCAAACTACTGTATGTTTTGATCAGGAGTGATGTCTTTCAACATTTAGACAAAGATCCATCCTCGCTTCAGCATTAAAGAGAAACTGGTGGGACAAAGTTGGAAAAGGAGAGACCTGTCAGAAAACTCTTGCAGTAACTATTCCAGGGTAGACATTGCAAAGTGGAAATGAGTCAGAGGAGATATTTTGAAAGAGGTGCGGGTAGGAGTATTTGTTGATCCTTTGAATGAAACATAGAGAGGAAACGAGAATGAGTCCAACTTTGTGGCATTTGTGTTGGTTGTTGTTTCTTTTGGGGTAACAGAGAAGAAATAAGTCGCTATTTACTGAGACTTGTTAGACTGTGAGAAAAGCCTTATTTACTAAGGTAGAAAATTAAGAATTTGGCTCTGCTTATTTTTGTGTACATTCAAGAAAATGTCAGAGTCAGTTTTTCATGTATTAGTGTTTTGGAATGGGGTTCTGAGATTTCAACACATAAAAAATGTTAAATACATGCAAGATGTCTGAATTACATACAGAAAAGACTGCCTGTAAATTCATTTTAATAAAACTGATAGACCTAATAAACTCTTTTTAAGAGACAGAAAGGATTTTGTCAGCAACATGAAAAGAACTTGAGGTGGGAATTAGATTTCTAAAACTACACTGGAGAAGGTTGAGTTAAAAATAGTATTTTTACCTTTATTAAAACTTTACTATATATCTCTTAAGTTTGAGTAGCTTGGGAAAATATGTATTATACTCCATGTTTAATATTTCAGTTATACATTATAGAGCTGCAGTATAATGTACAGAAGTTAGAAGGGAGATAATTTGTATCAGTCATCACAAAATTATGTATTACATGCTTTACAGCTTATTAAATGTTTTCACATTAACTCAGTTTTTAACTTGAAAAGTTAATTTATATGAATATTAGAAAAAATACGAGAAAACTCCACATTATTGAGGACAATAGAAGGACTGCAACTTCCATGCTTTATATGGTCATTTAGTTTCCCAGTTGATAAAACATGCAGACAATATTTTTTAACTGAATAAACCTGAAAAGAAAAATGGCTAGATGCATTTTACGCAGTTGCTCAATCAAGCCAGATGAACTGGTGACATTTATACTTATCTTATTAAAAACCAACTTCTACATTGATTGCTATGTTTTTCTAAAGCTACGTTTGTGTTCTCCATGTAAATATAAATCATTATAAGAGACACAGATTTTATCACCCTTTGAGAAATGAGCATGCTTTTATTAATCCTTGTGAAAATATGTGAGGTAGGGGCTGATAAAACCAGCATTAAATTACTTGAACAGCTTCTGTGGATGTAGCTGTCTTCAGAGGCATGCTATATGACCGTGGCAAGAAACGAAGGGTAAAAGAGATAATGAAATAGGTACTTTATTTCACAAATAAATGTATATCATGATATTACCATTTTACAATAAAAGTTTTTACTGATTCACAAAATAATAGAAAACAATAAAATGGGACTACTTACAAATCTCAGGTTCCTTCAACTATATGACATTTTTAAGAGCAGTGCGCTTAAATGGAAAATAAATCATATTTTAAACTTTTATTTTTATAAAATATTCACATTGATCAGTATATACAGAGGAAAAATTTAGATATGTGTATGACTATACGTAATTTTATCTTTTGACAAAACAAAATATAAATTTATATTTGTAATAAGTATACTTGCAAAATGCTTAAATCATATTGGTGGTGACTCTTAAATGTATAAATTCAATTAAATTATAAATTCTCTGCCCACAAATAAAGTGCAATTATTTAACTTTTCTTTTTAAAAAATAGCTTTTGGAACAACCAAATCCAATTCATAATTCATCCTGACAGTTTTAGTTTATAATTATAGTCAGAAGTACAGAAATAAAATGACAAAAATAACAAAAAGTACACCTCACTTCTCACTAAGAAAAAAATCTCAGAAGAGTAAAATATTTTACTATAATAATTATTTTTAATATAAAAAATGAATACTGAAGTATACTATCATGTTTTACCTATACTTTTTAGCAGTTGCAGCAAGAAGGGTTTGACAAAATATATACTAAAATAGGAAACTAAGGAATGAAAAGCAGTGATTTGTTTGTACGAAAGATATGTTCATCTGGTGTTTGAAATATTGAGTATTTGGCATTTTGATTTCCAGCTTTTTACAAATGAAAAGTCTAATTGAGATAAGTAATAGAATAGGCACATCTGTAGTAATAAAGGTAACCACCAATACACGGTGAAATCACAAATCTTGCTCTCTTATGTAATGAACTAGATGAAGATCAGGAGCTCAGGGAGGTTGGTGGCTTAGTTCCACGACATCATCCATGGGCCTCGTATATTTTTGTACTGGCAGCCACTAAGTTATAGCTTTCCTTTGCACCATAAATTTTGACATTCTATTGCTGTATTCCAGCCCATGGGAAGCATAAAGAAAGTGAAAGAAGCAGACATCAAATCATTTTAAGGGCATGATTGAGAAATTACATTCTTCAAATCCTTTCACAATCCACTGGCCATAAATTAGTCATTTGGCCTTATTTAGCTGCTAGTGAAATGTAGTCTCAATTTTGGTGTCCATGTAACCTAATTAATTTTGAAAGGGGTTGTATTGTAAAATGAGGAAGTGCAGGGAAGAATGAAGGATGAAAGATTGTAGGAGTCTCTGTCAAACTCCTTTTCTTTATTTAAAAAATTCAATGTTTTAAAGATATTTATATAGAGAAACATTTTTGGCACATGTGAGAATACGTTACACATTTATCCATTATAAACAATTAAGAGCAATAATTATATATCACAAAATTCCAATCACATAGTAAAATACTAAATATCCTTAGTATGTATCAGTTTCTTATGGTCTAGTATTTATGAAAATTAAAGTAAAATAATATACTTTGGAAAATAGAGTTTCTTTAGGCATTTTTTCCTCTTCTCTTAAACCTTTACCTCAGGAAAAGAAATGGTAGGTCATGAAGAAGAAACCACTCGCTTACACAGTCTTTATGAAAATGAAAAGAAAAAGAACATAGATACTCCAGGGTGTGGTCACCTAGGTTGGGAATAAATGTAATTTAGAGGCTACCTGAAACACACACACACACACACGCACACGCACACACACACACACATTCTTGGAAGATAGTTGATAGATATTTACAGGAATTCTATCTAATTTAAGAGCTATTAATTTAAATTGCTCTCAAAATTTTGGTGGATTAGTTAAATCCACTCTAATATTTAAAAACATGTTCTTATTCAGTAGGAAGAAGAAAAGTTTAGATATGTCCTTCAATAAAACAATTATTGTTTTTTCTTTTGGCATGTTAATATAATTCCAAGGAATGAAAACAACAATAACAACAACAAATACACATGTATCATCATCACCTCTAACTGAAATATTCTGGGTAACAGTATCAGTAAACATAATTAATCCAAGCGTTAACTATATATGTGTGCAGGAGAGATGTATGCAGGCAAAGAGTACAACACACATGAATGCACTTAAGTGGGAAGAAGCCCTGTACATTCAAGGGACTCAGCAAGTTCACTGTGGTTGGAGAACAGAGAATAAAAGGAGTCCAGGACATGATAAGTTTTGCATTCATTGCATTATATACAGGGTGCTATAATATTGTATGAAGATCAGGTGTGATAAATAAAAAAATGTATATACATGACCATAGTCAAAATTGAGTGAGTTAATAATCAAATAATGGAGATAAAGTGAAATACAAATAAAACCAGTCCAAAATAAGATATGAAAAGAAATGAAGAAGAGAGACAAAGAATAGATAGGACAAATAGAAAACAAAAAAGCAATGTGGCAGGCTTAACTGAAACCATATCAAAATTGTATTAAATGTAAATTATTTCAACACTCAAAGGCAGGAAATTGCAGTCTGCTCAAATAAGAAAACATATCTCTATGTTATCCATAAGAAAAAAATTAAATATAAGGAAACATCTTAAAGTAAACAGATGGGCAAAGATATTCTATGCAAAAATAATCTCACACTAGAGTTATTATATTAATATAAGACAAAAGAGAATTCAGAGCAAAGAATGCTGCCAGATATATAGAAGGTTTGTTAGTTTCCTAAGAGTTCCTAACAAAACACCACACACTAGATGGCTTAAACAACAGACATCCATTGTTTCACAGTTTGGGAGTCTAGAAGTCTGAAATCCAGATTTCAGCAGAATTGGTTCCTTTGGAGGGATGTGAGGGAAAATCTGTTCCATGACTCTCTCCTAGTTTCTGGCAGTTCGCTGCCAATTTTTGTCACCCCTTGACTTGTGATAGCATAATGCCAATCTTCAAATGACATTCTCTCAATGCCTCCATATCATCTTCCTCTGTATGTGTCTCTTTCTATGTACAAATTTCACCTTTTTGTAAGGATGATTAGTCCTATTGGATTAAGACCTGCCCTAATTACCTCCTTTTAATGTGATAACCCCTGTTAAGACCCTGTTTCCAAATAAGGGTACATTCTGAGGTTCTGGGAGTTACAACTTCAATATATCTTCTTGGAAGTACACAATTCAACTCAAGACAAGGAGCATTTCATAACGATAAAGGGTCAACTTTTCAAAAGTGGTGGAAACTGTCAATATGTTTCCACCTGTAACAGATCATCAAAACACTTGAAGCCCATTCTAATTGAACTGAAATTATGAGTAGACAAATGAACTATTCTAGTTGTAAATTCAGCATTCCTCCTAAGTACGTGAATATATAGAGGAAATAATAAAGTAACAAACAACTCAATTAAAAATAGTTAAAGTAGACTAAAATAGTTCACAAAAAACATGTATAAGATATATGAATGGCAAATAAACACATGAAAGGAAACTCCATATAATTAATTATCAGGAAACTTAAATTCAAACCACAATGTGATACTATTATATGTCAACTAGAATGGTTACATGGAATGGTGAAAACACCAAATTTTACAAGGATGAGGGGAGAAATCAGAACACATATCCCCTGCTATAGGAAATGTACTATGATAACACTGCTTTTGTAAGATAGTGTGGCAGTTTCTTATCCACTCACAAATTCTTAGAAGCTTTTTCAAAAAATGCAAGAAGGAACAACCCAAATGTCCATCAAGAAGTGGATAGATACACATTGGGGTATATCCATTTAATGAAATATTACTTAGCAATAAGAATAATACACACTAAACCATGGATAAATTTCAAAACCATTGTATTAAGTGAAAGTCACAAAATTGTACACACTATAATTTCATCCCTATAAAATTCTGAAATATGCAAATAAATCTATTGGACCAATTTAGTGGATATGGCACCAAAAGGACATGAGGGAACTTTGGGGGTAATGAAAGTATTTTATATCTAGATTTTGGTGTTGGTTACACAGATGAATTCACTTTGTAAAATGTACTAAACTGTACTATTAAATATGAAAATTCATTATTTCCTATGCAAATTGCATCTAGATTAAGTTGATAAGAAAGGAGTAGGAGGAGGAGGGAGAGGAAAGAGGAGGGGAAAAGAACAAGGAGGAGTATATGAGTCACTATGAAAGTAGGTGTTAATAAATTAAAGGTTTAGTGTACGGATTTTCTTAAACTCCTGACACTAACTGCAACAGTCAGCTCATACTTGAGTGTCAAACAATAATTGCTTTAATATTCCCTTTTTCTGATAGAAAAGACTTTTATTATATTGAACAATGGAATGTTACCAACACTCTAAATATAGAAAATCATTTCATGCTCTATGCATTTTTTTGTATATTTTGTATTTAAATGCATTGAAGTACAAAGGAAAATTCCAATTTCTAAGAATTGTGCATACATAATAAATGTATATAAAGTAATCTCTTAAGATACTATGCATATTTTACAAAGGCCTTGTAGGAAGGGAAAAACAAAAGTTTAAATCCTGAGTCTAAAAAAAAATTATTCATTTCCTTCTGCCAAAAATGCTGTGCTCTGGGGCATCTTTGAACCCTACAGCAAAGTAATCCTTCAATTTGATCCTAAACAAGGACACATTATCTCAGAATATCAAGACTATTTGCAACCTGAAGTTTTAGTCAAAACATTATGGTTTATTGAGTTTTTTTCCTACTGAAATATTACTTAAGGTATTTTTCAATAGCAGTTTTTCATTTTATTCTTCATATTTTTATCTCTCCTTCCACTGAAGAGGTCTCCTGATTCAATAACATTTTCACTAAAGATTTTTTTATTTTATTAATTTTTCAGACTTTTCTCTGTAAAGGTTGCAACGAATATAGGTGAAATTAGTTCCAATAAAGTGAACAAGGAAGGTCTACAAAGAGCACGGACTGCTCTTTAAAGGGCTATATTCACACAGACGTGCTAGAGATGAGGATATCTAAACAACCTGTAAGATCTGCGTGTTCTAAGACCATGCTCCGAGGGAGATTTATATTAAAATGTGGAAATATTTTTTCTAAATTTTAATGTACTATGAGCTATACCATGTGGCTTTTTATATTGTTTGAATAAATATAGAATATCTTAATTTATCAAACTTTATATGGACTAATTGTCTTGTTATTAACAAACAAGATATGTATACCGTACTCATCCCAAAATGTACAGTACTCATTACCAAAAGGTTGACCATTATCACTACAACTAAATCAAGTATGAGGTATCATCATTTAGCTAAAAAGACACTGAACTATCTGTGTTCCCATTGTTAATTGAAGCCTTCAAAAATTAAAGATTTAAAGCAACATTTGAAAAGTAGAACAAGCTGCTTTCTCAACAATGTTATGCGTTACCTTCACACATTAATATTTTTCAACTTTTAAATTATTATTTGTAATATTATTTGAAACTAATTAATTTCCACAGTGGCTTTTCAATTTAAGGTATAGACTGCAAACTTGAATTACAAAAGTCTAGCTTCCTCAAGATAACTTCTTATTATAGGACAAGAAGAGAATGAATCCATACATCTATCATCTATTTATCTATCATAGAAATAGAATGCTTTACATTAAAAACATTGTTAATATATCTTCAGAGTTCCATGCCTTAATATTCTAAAAATTATTATCTAAATTAGGATTTATGCAACTATACATTTTGGTGAACTAAGAAAATCAAATAAATTTTAGAGTTAATTTTAACCTGAAATATAGTCTCAAAAACATTTCATTACATATTCTATATTTGTTCTGCTTTAGTAAGTAATATGTATTCTATTTTATAAAATATGCACATCCAAGTTAGAATGCATCTAGTCTATGCAAATAATAACTTGATCATGATGTTTTACCTTATTAAATCCCCTGTCAGATCAATGATCAGTTTTATCTATCACCTTAGCAAAAATCTATGGTTCTACATGTTAATATTGTCTCATCTATACATAGTTTCTTAATATGTAGTGACAACGGCTTTTGTGCCAACTAAATATCTGCAATTACTCATGTAAGTTAAGCAAATATTAGGACACCTCAATGGGTAAACCAAACCCTTAAAAACCATTACGGACTATTCTATTCCAAAGCTCAAGGTTGCCTGGTATGTAATGTCATTTTAACTTTTTGTGTGTGTGTGTGTGGAAATTGTCAAATAAGAGTGTTTTGAATATAAATGTTGTGATCAATATGTAGCTATTTATACAAGAAAGCAATAAAATCACATACTAATAAGCTATGATTCATTCATTTTTTTTAATCTCTTCAGTAAATATTTTTGACTGTGTCAACCTTGCTGAAAAATTCATTGTTATAAGAAGTAATGTTCAGCAATTTTGTTAATAATCTCTCAGTTTAGTAAGAGAAATAGATAAGAAAGTAAGTAATTAGGAGGAAATAATTGCTAAAATAGATATTTTAAATTTGTGATCAAGAGGAATGTTTAGTTCACAATTACCAGCTCTCTTGGTGAAGTCAAGAGTCAATAAAGAGGTGGTATTAGAACTTAGTTTTAAGTGGCAAATGCAAACTTGGAAGTCTGGCAATGATGGTGCAATCTCATCAGGACAAAAAGCAGGCATGAAAGAAGAGAGGTAGGAAATGGCAGGGCAATTTGAAATCTATGAGAAATCCAGATTAGTTGAACAGATTACATTGTGGGCTGAGACAGAAAATGTATTAGAATCCTATTCCTAGATTACAATATTGATAGATAAAAGATTAAGACAAAAGATGAGGAAGAATTGAAATAAGAATTGAAATAAGCATAATTCCTATTCTTTGATAGGAATTTCTAGATTCAAATAGATTAATTTATGCTTCACAATTGTCCTCTGTATCAAAATTCTCATGTGTTTTAAGAAAATAATTAAAGCGTGACTGAAATGTGCATTTATTGAGAACCTTCTATCTGGTAGATATAGTGCTAAGCATTTATGTTTTACATCATTAATTATTAAAATATATCTATGAAATAGGTATTTTCATTTTAGAGATAGGGGATTTACTTATTAAGCATAAATAATCGACCAACAAGCTTGTCGATAGCTTGTCTTTTGGCCCATGATGACATAGCTGGTGTGTTTTAACCCACGTGCATGCAATTCTAAATTTTATCTCTAAATGTTAAATGAGATATATGTTCTGTCTGTCATCACTTTGATCTCCAATAACATAAAAACATAAATAATTAAAATGTGTGGTTTGAAACAAACTCGGATTTGTCTGATTGTCACCTTTGGTATCTATTTTCCCTAGATTCTTTTAAAGGGCATCAGTCCAAATGGACACACTGTTATAGGAGAATGGAGAATGCAGAGTAGAAGAATCCTCTCTTATGATGTAGTTTTGTATCATCTCAGTGCTATTAAACTTTCTTTTGCAGTCTTATTAGGTTGCTAACTCATATTCAGTGGACTTATTTGCTCATTGAGTACTTACCATATGTCAGGCACTTTGTAAACAGGTCAATTATTAGCTCTCTTCTCATGGGGTTAGGCACTTGTCAAAACAGTCTCACTGTCTTGTATTTAGACCTGTAGATATTGAGACTGACTGAGTTTAGGCAATCATAATCTAATCATTTCATAGCTTAGGATATATTATCTACAGCTCTTAAATGCATTCCTAAGTTGTTACAGATTCCTAAAACCCAGACTTTTGATTCCCAGGCCAATTTATTTCCTCTAATCCCATATATTGCTTCTTAACTAGTAAGGAATTGGTGTCTTGTTTTTCTCCCTAAGAAGGTGCTCTTTCACTTGACATAAAAAATCCTTTACATATTATTGTTTAGATATTTTTTCACATTTGTCAGAATAATATTAATATCAGACTATTATGACTACTTGATTATGTAATTCTTAAAATTAGTAAAGATTTACAAAACACTAAGGGAACGACAGAGGCATTAAACTGTTTCTTTAGTGTGATTGGCATGTGGAGATGAAAAATAAATACAATTATTGGCTTTCTGAAATATTAATATAAATATGTTACTTTCAACTACAATCTTCCAGGGAGGCATTTTTTTTTTTGCGGTACGCGGGCCTCTCACTGTTGTGGACTCTCCCGTTGCGGAGCACAGGCTCCCGACGCACAGGCTCCCGACACGCAGGCTCAGCGGCCGTGGCTCATGGGCCTAGCCGCTCTGTGGCATGTGAGATCTCCCGGACTGGAGCACGAACCCGTGTCCCCTGCATCGGCAGGCGGACTCTCAACCACTGCGCCACCAGGGAAGCCCGGGAGGCATCTTTTAATTTGGTAGTTTAGTGTTATGGTGAACTTGTAATCTATTAAATTTAAAGTTTATTACTGAAGTATCTACCATATTTAGGACACCGAATTTTGTGCTGTGAGTGAGGGTAAGCTGTATAAAGCTGGCTTGTGTTTGGTCTCCTATCTTAGACTACAGTAGTAGAGTTTGAAACCTCCATTTAGTTCATGTTTTTAACTTATAAAAATAACACAAGTACATCATTTTCAATAATATTAAAGTCTAGATAAATTAAAATGTGGCTTGAAAACTAACCATAGTTTGTCTCATTGTCTTAATTTGTTTTCAATCAGGATATCAATTTTACTTTGACTCTAAAATTAAAAGAAGACATGATCTTTTGTTTTTCTCAGACTTTCAGTGTCTACTCTAAAAGTAAAGCATGTAGTTTTTACTAACAAGCACCAAAGCTTTTTGAGATATTAGGAAAAGAGGTCCTTTTGATAAATGAAAAAAAAAATTAAACATCCCTATGAAATGGGTTTGTATCTTATATTTTGATCCTCTTGAAATACAAATAGAAACTCACTTATCCAGTATTTTTGCTAGAAAATAAATGATGGACTTTTAAAAAATGCAGTGCCCAGAGATAATATAGTAAAAATATGTAAGCAGAAATAGGAAACAGATATGAGGAAAAAACAAGTTGCAAACTAAGAGAAATAAATGAACCAATAACATATTCTGCTGAAAATACACCATGCCTAGCAAAGAGATCTGCAGATCCATTAATAATAATAACAATAATAATATCATCACATTTTGCTGAGTTATGAAAGCAGCTGTTGATTGGACAGGCCTGGGATTCATACTGCAGCTATAATGCTGACCATAATAATCAATCTGATATTTCATTTTGTATCATGCAAAGAAAACAAATTGAAGCAGATGAATAGTTTCCCTTCAGAAGCATGTGATTCGATCATATACAACCAAAATAAATGACTAAATTTTGAACCTAGAACTGTGTTATGTAAATAGAAATGGGGTTATCTGAAAAATGTAATAAGACATGGACTTCAAGTTTGCAAACCAATATATTAATACACACACACACACACATATATATATATATATATGAATTTTCTACCTGCTAAGCAAGCACTAAATAACTGACTTCTATTCATGAATCTATTGGATTGAATTATTCAGCAGAGCCACAGTAAATGATATATTTGAAGCAGTGTAGTGGTCAAAGAGATCCTATAAAGAGCTAATAGGAAATTTATTCATTTTTAGTTTAAAGTAAATTTAAGGTGGATATCATTAAAATTGACAAAATAGAGAATAAGTACAATGATGACTGTTTCATTTATAGAAAGGAAACTGACAAGGTGATTGCTGATGTTTCTAATTTTGGAAATAGAATAAGAGAAACAAGAATATTATGCCAAACTAGTTTCAGTCTATATCAAATAAACATTATTAAAAAATACCTTGTTCTGATGATATAATTTTTTTAAAAAATCTAATACATTTAAGTGTTCCCGTTTATTGGTTATTTGAAAACAGAATCACTTTGTTGTTTTTATTGTTGTTGTTGCCTATATTGTCTCTTGTCACCTATATGACCTTGCTTACTACTCTGGAACTAAAATAACCCATTTTGTTTTAGGTATAACTCAACTCTCCAATCACTTTAAGGCAGAGTTTTTTGTTATTTTGTTTTGCTTTGGGGCGTGTGTATATGTGTGTGTGTGTGCGTGTGTGTGTTGGTTTTGAAACTGCATATGCCTAGAAAAGAACTGCATTCATCTTTTGGTCTTATCTAATACTCATTTTTATGGTATACATAAAGTTGCTTGAAATTCGAGATCTTCTCGTTGTATAGATGAAGTTTTTCATTTCAGAAGAGATTGTTTCCCCCCACATTAGTGTAGTCTTAGGAGATACCTAAAGAACAGGATTAAGTTTCAGTTTCTCTGTAGATAAGGTGATGATAACTCCAACTATAGTGGTAGACTGAACAAACAGAGCTTCAGAAGGTCAACTTGGTAGAGATTCTGGAACCTAAATAATGTCGCAGCCCCACTTCTGTTCCTCAGGGCTTCCTCCTTAGTTTATCATAATGGTCTTTTTAAGATCTCTGATTCTAGAAGGAACCATTGAAACAACTGATAAAATTTCTGGGTTGCTTTGAATATTGGCTGACACCTAAGCCAAATTTGTTGGCTTTTTAATGTTAAATAAAACACTTGGTAGCTTTTACTACTAGGTGGTCTTCAGGAACCCTTTATTTTTGTATGGTGCCAAAAGTTGGTTAATTACAACACTTAAAACATTCTGATATATTCTAATGAATGTAATTATTTCTCAATAAAAGAGGATTATTTCCATGAAGAAAAAATTCTTTTTTTTCCAAATATATATGACAACTGATCTAAGAATATTTTAAATATTTTCTTCAAGATGAAAATTTAAGATTGCATATAAAATTGTTATGCTCCAAAGAGTTTGATTATTTTGTTTTAAAATTTATTATATTCAGTATATTGAACAAAATATTACTATGTTGAGAAATAGCTGGGGCACGCTCAAGTATTTCAAAACATACAACTATTTCAAAACATTTAATAACATGCAAATACTTTCTGAGCACATAATACTCAACACATTTAACTTGCTAATTTGACATAAAATATGATGCAAATGAAATTCATATTATATGGAAATAAAAGTCCCCACCCGAAAATATGAAAACTATTAAACAATAAATTTATATCATGGCTAATGGCAGGGTTTTTTTGTTTATTTGTTCTGTATTTTTGTTTCAGTTTTTCTAACTTCAAACTTTCTAGTTAATTTGAACTTGTAGCCTACAGAAAAACTGCTCAGTTTATTTATTTTAAATAAGTAAATCATCCTATAGCATCCAAATATTATAATAATAATAATAACAAAATTAACATTTACTGAGTATATGCATAGATTATCTCACAAGCCTTATAAAATTCCATTTAGTTAGATACTATTATTGCACCTGTTTCACAGTAGGGAAACGGATGCTCAAAGAAGCAAAGCACTTTAGCCATGATAATTCAGCAAGTGACAGGTGGAACTGAAATTTGCAGCCCAGCTTTAAGAACTCATAATTCTACCAACTATATTATATAGAATGCTTTTATTTTCATATACTTTCACTATTTATGTTGGCTCACTTCTCCATTTATAGATACTCTGAGTTATTTGGGTGAAGTTTCTCAATAATCAACAGCTTGAAGATTCAAAATTGAGCATGAAAAATGTTGCCAAATTTGTCATTTTTTTTACTTTCGATAGCCTAGGAAACCATTTCATTTCAGTGGAGATGGATAATCATCCTTAAAAATACACCTATTCTTTAAAAAGTTAGACTTATACTTAGTAAACCATTTTGAATTACCATAGTTAGAGTTTGATGACAGAAAAAATTTGTTTAAGTATGCATGAAAATATACCCAGGAAGAAATACGTAAAAATGTTAAAACTGTCTATCATGATTACAGATTATTTATTTTGTACATATATGATTTTCTAAATTTTTCAACTAAGCTATTGTGTTATTTTTAAAGTCAAAAAATTTTTGATAGTTTTTTTTTTTATCCCTCCAACTGTTTCAATAATAGCAGATTTGAATAAAGCATATGTGCTTGATCACTGGAATTAGAGAAGCTACCTCCCTTGATTGGGATGAGGTAACTGCTGTGTTTGGCAGCAACTGACTGAATGATTTGATGTAAAATAATGTAAAATAGGAAATATTTCCACAGAACAGATGATAATGCAATTGGCAAATCTCCAAGTTGTTTTGTGCCAATAGATTCATAAAATGGAAGTTGAAGACAAGAACTTCAAGAATGAAATATCTTGATCTGGAAAACATAAGTACATGTTGAAAAGCTTTACAGATGTTGCTATTGATTTCTGTAAACCAAAATAAAAGTTATGGAATAGATTAATGAGTTTCTTGAGAGGCTGTCATTATCTACGCAAAGACTGTTATTTCTTGCCAAAAGAATATCTATGTGTGGTTTTAGCTTCCGTAATACTGACATAGTTATTAACATAATCTGTATATAATGATGATATCTATTTTAGTGTCTTATTTTAAATATGGGAATTTTAAAAAATTGTATCATTTAAACTTCAAATAACCCTGTGAAATAAATACTATTCTTGAATATAGTTAATATGCACACACACACACAAAGAAATCAAAAAATAAAAACAAAAACAAAAACCCAACAAAACCCCCCTTTGTTGTCAAAATTTTATTATACTGAATATTTCTTTATAAAATTTGACCAGTCAACTATCTGTATTTCCAACAGGCTCTTTTCCTTGTTCTATGTCTATCTTTTATGTAAAACTAGCATATTAGATTTGTTTCATACATGGGACAAGCCACAAAACAATGAGAAATGACTAATTTTAAAAAGCCTATTTATTTATTTATTTATTTTCAATTGTTTCAAAAATATTTTTTATATTTTTTTCCTGAATTAAAAAAAATTTTTATTTTATATTGGAGTATAGTTGATTTACAATGTTGTTTTAGTTTCAGGTGTCCAGCAAAGTGATTTAGTTATACATATACATATATCTATCATTTTTCAGATACTCTTCCCCTATAATTTATTACAGAGTATTGAGTAGAGTTCCCCATCCTATAAGTAGGTCCTTGTTGATTATCTGTTTTATATATAGTAGTGTGTATATGTTAATCCCAAGCTCCTAATTTATCCCTCTCCCCCTCCTTTCCCCTTTGGTAACCATAAGTTTGTTTTCTAAGTCTGTGAGTCTATTTTGTTAAAAAGTTCATTTGTATCATTTTTTTAGATTCCACATATAAGTGGTATCATATTATATTTACCTTTCTCTGTCTGACTTACTTCATTCAGTATGACAATCTCAAGGTCAATCCATGTTGCTGCAGATGACATTATATGGTTCTTTTCTATGGCTGAGTAATACTCCATTGTATATATTTATATATACCACATCTCCCTTGTCCATTCATCTGTTGATGGACATTTAGGATATTTCCATGTTTTGGCTATGGTAAATAGTGCTGCAATGAACATTGGAGTGCATGTATCTTTTCAAATTATGGTTTTCTCCAGATATATGCTCAGGAGTGGGAATCCTGGATCATATGTTAGCTCTATTTTTAGTTTTTAAAGGAAACTCCATACTTTTCTCCATAGGCCGCACCAATTTACATTCCCACCAACAGTGTAGGAGGGTTCCCCTTTTGCCACACTCTCTCCAGCATTTATCTTTTGTAGACTTTTTGATGATAGCCATTCTGACTGGTGTGAAGTGATACATCATTGTAGTTTTGATTTGCATTTCTCTAATAGCAATGTTGAGCATCTTTTAATGTGCTTTTTGGCCATCTGTATGTCTTCTTTGAAGAAATGTCCATTTAGATCTTCCACCCATTTTTTGATTGGGTTGTTTGTTTTTTTTATATTGAGCTGCAGGAGCTATTTGTATATTTTGCAGATTAATTCCTTGTTGGTCACATCATTTGCAAATATTTTCTCCCATTCAGTAGGTTGTCTTTTTGTTTTCTCGCTGGTTTTCTTTGCTGTGAAAAGCTTATAGGTTTTATTAGGTTCCATTTGTTTATTTTTGCTTTTATTTCCTTTACTTTAGGAGACAGATCCAGAAAATTGCTGTGATTTATGTCAGAGAGAGTTCTGCCTATGTTTTCCTCTAGGAGTTTTTTCGTTTCTGGTCTTATTGGGTCTTTAATCCATTTTCAGTTTATTTTTGTGTATGCTGTTAGAGAATGTTCTAATTTCATTCTTTTACATGTAGCTGTCCAGTTTTTCCCAGCACCACTTATTGAAGAGGCTGTCTTTTCTTCATTGTATATTCTTGCCTCCTTTGTTATAGATTAACTGACCATAGGAGCATGGGCTTATTTCTGGGCTTTCTATCCTGTTCCATTGATCTATAAGTCTGTCTTTGTGCCAGTACCACACTGTTTTGATTACTGTAGCTTTATAGTATAGTCTGAAGTCAAGGAGCCTGATTCCTCCAGCTTTGTGTTTCTTTCTCAGAATTATTTTGGCTATTTGGGGTCTTTTGTGTCTCCATACAAATTGTAAGGCTCTTTGTTCTAGATCTGTAAAAAATGTCATTGGTAATTTGATAGGAATTGCATTGAATCTGTAGATTACCTTGGGTAGTATAGTCATTTTGACAATATTGATTTTTCCAATCTAAGAACATGGTATATCTCCATCTATTTGTGTCATCTTCGATTTCTTTCATCAACATCTTATAGTTTTTGGAGTACAGGTTTTTTGCCTCCTTAGGTCTGTTTATTCCTAGATATTTTATTCTTTATGTTGAGATGGTAAATGAGGTTGCTTCCTTAATTTCTCTTTCTGATCTTTTGTTGTTATTGTATAGAATTGAGGAGATTTCTGTGTGTTAATTTTGTATCCTGCAACTTTACAAATACACTGATGATCACTAGTAGTTTTCTGGTAGCATCTTTAGGATTTTCTATATATAGTATCATGTCATCTGCAAACAGTGATAGCTTTACTTCTTTTCCAATTTGTGTTCCTTTTATTTCTTTTTCTTTTCTCATTGCCATGACTAGGACTTCCAAATTTATGTTGAATAAAAGTGGCAAGCGTGGACATCCTTGTCTTGTTCCTGATCTTAGAGAAAACACTCTCAGCTTTTCACTGTTGAGTATTATGTTAGCTGTGGGTTTGTCATATATGGCCTAAAAAGCCAATTTAAAGGCAATCTAACAAGGGATTGAAGAAAGTTAGAATGTGTGAGTGTAGAAATTTCCTCAGATAAGTGAGGAGACCAAAAGGCTGCATATCCTGGGTTAATTTGGGGATGTATGTGGTAAATTGTTCTGCCTAACCATTGGGCATTAAGTCCTCTACCCCAGATTCAGCCAACTGACCAGAGAGAATCAGTATATTCCCACATGCATAAAGTAGTATGTCAGTAACCTCTTAGGAAGATGTGTAATGTCCAAAAAGGACAGGGCAATGGAGCAGTTTCCCTCGTCATCCACATAGAAGGAGTTGCAAATGATAGCTGGAAGGAAGCCCATGACGTTTAGAAACAGTGAAGTTAGTCAGCCACGGTGTCATCTGTTCTAGTACAAAAACGTTCTGGGCTAGTCTACGATTGAGGTCTTTCAGTCCTTAAAGAGATTTTTCATCCATCTTCGCACCAGCACCTTTCAGGGAGTTGGATTAGTTTCATGTTCACAGACAGGAGAGCCACAAGACTACAGCTTATTATGTCTGCTTTAGTAACCTTGTTGTGCTCAAAGACAAAGGCTTTAGATTTCCAGTTATGCAAAAAGATCCAAAAGAAGGGCTCTTCCATTTACCCCTCAAGGAATTTTACTGTTGGGCCAATTCTGTACTGCTCATGGCAAGAAATGGGGGTCTCTTTTCATGTTTATCCATTGTCACAAAGGCTATGGATTACAATGGAATGATCATAGATCTTGCAGACAGAGAAACATAATATTTCATTTTTACTCTGCCATTAGTGGCATGTAGGCCTTTTGAAAATTAATTTTCTCAGCTTCAGTTTCTTTATCTGAAAAAGGGAGATACTGTTTTCCTTATAATTGTGAAATTCAAATATCTAGCATAGGTCCTTGTACCCAGTAGTGCTAAATAAATTGTAGCTCTTAGTATCATTAGATACTAGAAAAATAAACAATAAAAATAAACATGCTATAAAATGACAGTATTATATCTATGCTCCCAGAATTATTTTGTTGTGAAAAATTTTGTCTTCCTTCTATGAGAAGAGTTGGAGATATCAGGAAATTGTTGCCAAAATAAGGTTTTCCAGGGGGAAAAAAAGATCAGTTTATGGTTTGCAGTTTATCTCAAAAGAATTTGATATGCTGTTGGGCCTATATGCAGTGAAGGATGACAATATTGCTTCATTTCACCTGGCCTCAAATGGGACAGTGGAACATGATTTTTTTTTCCAAGTCATTAACCAGGCAGTTTTGAAAATACGAAGTTACAAGAAAAGTATTGTTTGACACATTGTTTGGTAGCTTAACTTCTTTTCATGGCACAAGACTCTATTTGTCACTTAAATAGTACATATATATATAAATGGATTTTAAGTAGAGAGTCAGGACTATTTTTTGTTATACAAAAGACTCAAACAGAAGCTGTCATGAATTTTAAAGAAAGTCATGATTTTAGGAAATGTTGATCTTTTATAGTTGTATAGTAAAACTTATTTTTCTTTCTTTGCGGAGTCTTACTCAAAAATTCTAGACTGAATAAGTAGTCAAGAAACTAAAATGTTTTACTTAGAATTTTAAATGTATATATTAAATTTACTGTTACAAATGCACTGTTAATTTACAAAAGCATGTAAGTAAAAGAAGACACAATATAAGGCTAGTTTCTGAATTGCCCATATGTATGAATTACTGGATAGATCTATGTTTGAAAGACTTTCTACTCCTTGTGTGCTTTATTGGCATTTTCCCTGATAAGACAATTTAAGAGTATCCAGTATGTTTTTTTTTTAATTTTTTTTTTTTTTTTTTCCCGGTATGCGGGCCTCTCACTGTTGTGGCCTCTCCCGTTGCAGAGCACAGGCTCCGGACTCACAGGCTCAGCGGCCATGGCTCATGGGCCCAGCTGCTCCACGGCATGTGGGATCTTCCCGGACCGGGGCACGAACCCATGTCCCCTGCATCGGCAGGCGGACTCTCAACCACTGCGCCACCAGAGGAGCCCTCCAGTATGTTTTTAAGGATATTTTTTAAGTTCTCCAGAATTTTCTTTTGTGGTTATATATGTTTTGAGATTTCTTTCAAATCATAACAACTTTCAGTGGGCTCTGCTCTCTGTACAGCCTGGTCCTCTTATCCCCCTTGAGCCCAAAGGGCAGAACATCAAGCCAAGGAGGATTATTTGCAGGCCTTGCAACCTAATGAAATTTTCCCTGCTAGAGTTTAAAGTCACTTGAGATCAGTTGCTCTTTTCTTCCTTCCATTTTCTCCTTTTGGGGATGGAAATATCTATGCCTGTCCCACAATTGTATTTTGGAAGCAGGTAACTTGTGTTCTAGTTTATCAGTTCCACAGATGGAGACAAAATTGCCCTGGGATAGATCATACTCAGAGAATTATCTATGCCTGATTTAGGTGCTGGCATTTGGGATGTTTGTGCTGATATTTAGAGTAAATATATTTATATTAGATATATTAGACTCAGGTACATCTTAGTATAGTTATGAAATAGATTACTGTTGAAACTTACCTTTCATTTCTTCAATATCTTTCATTTTCTCAATTTATGAAATAGAAATCATATTCAGGTATACTTAAGAATCCCATTTTTGAGGAATATATTTAGATACTAGCTATATCAAAAAGAGATAGAGCATACTATTGTTCTATAATTATAAGTATTCAAGAGATTTGATTCAATAATTTTATTCAAAGTTGGCTTGAGTAAAACCCTTGAATATGAATACAACTTATTTAAACTATTTCATAGGTAAGTAGTAAATATTTAATTATTAAATAATAGAAAAGTTCAAATTATAAAAACTCAAACATAAAAAAGAATTATTTGGATTTCTGTTTTTCTTTCCTGGTTTTGAAGGTGGTGGTGGTGGTGGTATGTGTATGTCTGTGTGCAGCATACGTAAAATCAAATGTGATAAAAGAAATACAAGTTCTTTATAGAAATGCAATATGTTCAAGTCATTCAAATTCATGAAAATGTAAAAAGTGAGAAAAAAAGACAAGCTTGACTTGAATCATGATAGAAAAGCCACTGAAAATGCATTTAACTGGGCTTCCCTGGTGGCGCAGTGATTGAGAGTCCGCCTGCTGATGCAGGGAACACGGCTTCGTGCCCCGGTCCGGGAAGATCCCACATGCCCCGGAGTGGCTGGGCCCGTGAGCCATGGCCGCTGAGCCTGCACGTCCAGAGTCTGCGTCTCGGGAGCCTGTGCTCTGCAACGGGAAAGGCCACAACAGTGAGAGGGCCACGTACCGCAAAAAAAAAAAAAAAAAAAAGCATTTAACTGACAATGTCATGCTCTTGCCAAGTAATTTTGGAACGTACATGTTCAGTGCTAGCCACCTACTCTAGCAATGATGGACAGGAGCAATACTAAACAGTTGCATCATGAGCTGGATGCAGTTAATGCTGAATATTTATCCTAACTTTAAGTTCTATTGAATGCTAATATTTAGTTTGCTTGCAAAGACCAAAGAGATAGATTTTATTTTTGATATATTCCTCTTTTTGATTTTAGGAAATATTTCTTAAAGCAACTAGAAGTACTATATGGATAACTTTTTGTTTGCTACATTGTAAAGACCTGGCAACATTCACATCGTTTAATCAAAGCATGTTGTTTTTCCTGAGTTATTTGGTTTGTCACCATAGCAGGAAAAATTAGTTAATAAATTTATGACATTTTAAGATCCATGGATTAATATATTGTAGCCTTAAAAATGTTGTTTCATCAGAACAAAGTTAAAACAAACAGAAAATCAAATATAAAAGCATAAATATAAAGAAAGCTGATTAAGATTTCTTATCTAAAATGATAATAACAATTGGAGTTAGTGAAATCTATAAAGAGGTTATAGCCTAATCATCCACTAAGTTATAAGGGTAAATTCTACCTAGATATTTGAATTCATGTACAAGTCATCACAGACAATGACTTTGAAAATTTATGGTCTGAAAAGACCTGTGGCCTGGAGATGACCTAGCTGTCTTCAGTGGAGTAACCTGAGACTTTAGTTACTTCACTGTACACAGTAGACATGAAAATGGTGTGGAGCTATCTAGCAGCAGAGATTTTGTATGTTAATGAAGTTAAGGCAGTACCAATTCAAACTAGATTTTGTAAATTTAGGGTGTTAAATATAATCATACAGCTTCCATTATGCCATAAAAAAATTTTAAATATATACAAAAAAGATATGAAAAGGGAAACAAAACAGTTTACTGAAAAAAAATTCAAGTAAACATGAAAGAAGACTGCAATGGAAGAAATGAAAATCAAAAGCAGTATAATACATAAAAAATGGCAGAAGTTCCTTCTTATCAATAATTACATTAATATAAATAGACAAAATTTCTTCAATCAAAAAACAGAGATTGGGAGAATGGATTTTTAAAAATGGTCCAAATATATGCTGTCTACTAGAGACACGTTTTTAATCCAAAGGCAAAATCAAGTGGAAAGTGAAAGAATGAAAGAAGATATTTTATGCTAATAATAACCAAAGGAGAGAAATAGTGGCTATACTAATATCAGACAAAATATATTTTAAGTCAGAATCCGTTACAAGAGACAAAGTGGCATTATACACTGATACAGAAATAATTCATCAAGAAGAGATAAAATTTATAATCATACATGTACCAACAAAAAGAGTCCCAAGTATATGAAGAAAACATTGACAGGATTGAAGGGAGAAATATTCACTTCTAGAGTAATAATTGGGCACTTCAATAAAATACTTCCAATAATGGATAGAATAACTAGACAGAAAATATATAAGGAAACAGTGAACAGCAGTATAAATCAAGTAGATATAATAGACAAATATAGAACACTCAACACCCCAACAGTAGAAAATACCTTCTTCTCAAGTGCACATGGAAGATTCTCCAGGTTAGACCATATGGTAGATCAGAAAACAGCTCTCAATAAATTTTAAAAGATTGAAATCATTTTAAGTATCTTTCTAATCACAATGGAATGAAGCTGGAGATAATAATAGAAAGAAAAGTTTAAAAAAAATCCACAAGTGTGTGGAAATTAAACAACGTACTCATACAACCAGTGAGCCAAAGAAATCACAAGGACATTAAAGCACATTTAGAGACAAATGAAAATTACAGCACAACATATTATAACTATGAATTAAAGGTAGTGCTTAAAGGAAAATTTATAGCCATAAACACCTAGATCAAGAAAGAAGAAATATCTCAAATCCATAACTTTGAGGAAGTAGGGGAAAAAAGCAAAATAATCTCAAAGCTAGCAGGAGGAAAGAAATAATAAAGCATAGAATGTAGATAAATACAATAATGAATAGAAAAACAATAGAGAGACGCAATCAAACCAAAAGTTGATTCTTTGAAAAGATGAACAAAATTATCAAACCTTTAGCTGGACTGACAAAGCCAAAAGTGAAGACGCAAATAACTACAATCAGAAATGAAAAGTGAAAACATTATTAGCAACCATACAGAAATAATAAAAGATTATTAGTAAATTTGATGAAGAATTGTATACCAACAAATTAGATAACTTAGATGAAACAAATTAGATAACTTAGATGAAATAAACATTTCTAGAAACACACAAATGATCTAAACCAATTCAAGTAAATAGATCTATAACAGATCTATAACAAGTAAAAAGATTACATCAGTAATCAAAAACTTCCAACAAAGAAAAGTCTAGGGCCAGATTGCTTTGCTGGTGAATTCTATGAAAAAATTAAAAAATCAACACTCAAGCTTTCAAGAAATGGGACATTCCTAATTCATTTTTTCAGGCCATCATTACCCTGAAGCCAAAGCCAGTTGAAGACATCACAAGGAAAGAAAATTACAGACCAATATCCCTTATGACTATAGGTGAAATAGTCCTCAAAGAAACATGAGGAAGGATTATACACCATGACCAAATCATTTATCCCAGGAATGTAAGGATAACATAAGAAAATCAATCAGTGTAAGACACCACATTAATAGAATGAATGGTGGGGAGTGGCAGTGCACATGATTATCTCTGCATCAGTTGACACAGAATAAGCATTTAAAAAATCCAACATCCGCTTGTGATGAAAACACTCAGACAACTAGGAATAGAAGGGAGCTTCCTTAATATGATAAAGAGCATTTATAAAAAGCCCACAGCTAACATCATACTCAATGGTGAAAGACTGAAAGTCATCCTCTAACATCAGGGACAGGATGCCTACTTTTACCATAGTGATTCAACATTGTACTAGAAGTTCTAGTCATAGGAATTAGACAAGAAAAAGAAATAAAAGGTATCCAAATTGGAAAGTAAGAAGTAAACTATCTCTGTTTGAAGTTGAAAAATATCCTATACAGAGATAAGTCCAAAGAATCCACAAGAAAGCTACCAGAGCTAATAAAAAAATTCAGAAAAATTGCAGAGTACAAGTTTCATATCCGGAAATCAGTTGAGTTTCTATACACTAGCAATGAACTCCTTGACAAGAAAGATAAGAAAGAACTCCCATTTACAATAGCAGCAAAAAGAGTAAAATATTTAGAAATAAATTTAACCAAGGATGTGAAAGTCATACTGAAAACTACAAAACAGTTCTAAAACTAATTTAAGAAGCCCTAAATAAATGGAAAAATTATTCATATCCATAGATAAGAATACTTAATATTATTAAAATGACAGCACTATTCAAAGCATTCTGCATCTTCAACACAGTTTATATTAAAACTCCAACAATGATTTACAGGAATAAAAAAGTTGACCCTTAAATTCATATGGAATTTAAGGGGCTTTGAATAACCAAAACAATATTGAAGAATAAGAACAAACAGAAAACTCACACTTCCTCCATTCAAAATTTATCACAAAGCTGCATTGATCAAAACAGTGTAGTAATGGCAAAGCAATAGCTATATGGGCCAATGGTAAAAAATTGAGAGTCCAGAAATAAACCCACACAGCTATAGTCAATTGATTTTTGACAAATGTACCAAGTCCATTCAAGAGAGAAAGAATAGCCTCTTTAGCAAAGAATGTGGGATGATTGGATATTCACCTGAAAAAAATGACGATGGAGTGCTACTTCACATCATAGATAGAAATCAACTTAAAATGGATCGGTGATCTAAGTAAGAGAACTAAATACCGTAAAACTCTGAGAAGAAAACATTGGAATGAATCTTCATGACTTTAGATGCGGCAAAGAATTCTTAGGTAGAACATATAACCAGGAACAACAACAATAAAAATATATAAATTTGACTTTATTAAAATTAAATTGTGTATTTCTTGACATTAACAAGAAAATGAAAAGACAGCCTATACAATGAGAGAAAGTATTTGCCGGTCATATAGCTGATGAGTTAGACAGCCAGAATATATAAAGAACTTATAAAGTACAAAAACTAAACTCCAACTAAAAAATGGACAAAGGAGTTAAATAGACATGTCTCTGAAGAAATATACAAATGGTCAATATGTATATTAAAAATGCTGAACATTTATTAGCTAACAGGGAAATTCGAATCAACATCATGAGATAATAGGACTATTATAATCAAGAGATGGAAAATACCAAATATTAATAAGAATGTAGAGAAATTAGAACCCTCTTAAATTGCTGGTGAAAATTTAAAGTGGTGTAGCCATTACTGAAAACAGTTTGTTGCTTCATTAAAAAGCTAAAATGGAATTACCAGTAATTCCACTCCTAGGCATATACCCCCCAAAATTGAAAACAGGAACTTAAACTGAAACTTATATCAAAATGTTTATTGAAGCATTATTCAACTTTTGGTGGATACAACCCAAGTCTCCATTAGATGAAGGGATAAACATAATGTGATGTAAACATGCAATGGGGTATTATTCAGTTTCAAAAAGGAATGAAGTTCATTCTGATACATGTGACAACATTGATGGACCTTGAAAATATTATGCTAAGTGAAATAAGCTAGACACAAAAGGACAAATATTTTATGATTCCACATATGTGAAATATCTAGTATAGATAGAGACGTGAAGTAGATTAGAGAGTACCTAGGACTGGGAGCAGGGGAAATAGGGAGTTATTTCTTAATGAGTACAGAGTTTCCATTTGGAATGTTTAGAGTAAAAGTTTTTTTGGAAGTACTGACGATGGCTGAACAACATTGTGAATGTAATCAATGACACTGAAAAGTACTCTTACAATGACTAAAATCTCAAAAAAAATGTTATATATGTTTTAGCACAAATATTTTTAAAAAGGATCACAGACCTAAATGTAAAATTACAAAATGTCTGGAAGATAACATAGGAGAAGGTTTAGGAGACTTTGGATTTGATGATGACTTTTTTGATAAAACACCAAAAACATGATCCATAAAAGAAAGAACTGATAAGTTGGAATCTATTAAAATGAAAAACTTTTACTCTGTAAAGATCACTGTTAAGAGAATAAAATCAAAGACAGACTGATAGAAATCCTTTGTAAAACACATATTTGATAAAGAACTGGTATCCAGAATAGACAAAGAAATCTTAAAATTCAACAATAAAAAAATCAAATTTAAAATAGATAAAAGATAACAGATATCTCATCAAAAAAGACATGCCGATAGAAAATAAGACTGCTCTACTGATAATATGCTCATATTGTATATCATTGGGAATTGAAAATTAGCACAATGAAGGCATGAAGGATGTTTAAGGGCATATTGTTAAGTGAGTGAAGCCAATCTGAAAAGGCTACATCCTGTATGATTCTAACTATATGACATTCTGAAAAAAACATTATAAAAGAAGGTAAATAATAGGCACGATGCTGTACAGATCCCTAGAACTTACTCATCTTGCATAACTGAAACTTTTTACCAATTTAACAACTCTCCATTTTTACCTCCTCCCAGCCCCTGGTAACCACTATTCTATTTTTTTCTTATATGAGTTTGACTATTTTAGATATCTCATGCAATATTTATCCTTCTGTGACTGGTTTATTTCCCTTAGCATAATATACTCTGGGATCATCAGTGTTGTCTCAAATGACAGGATAATCTAGATCGCAAAGAGATATCTGCATTTATATGTTCACTGAAGTGTTATTCACAATAGCCAAGATACTAAAACAAGCCAAATATCTATAGACTGAATGTGTAAAGAAAATGTGGTATATGTGTGGAATATTATTCAGCTTTTAAAAATAAGGAAGTCCTGTGTGTTCTTATAATGTAACCTCATCTCCTTAGGTAATTTGAGGATTTTCTACTCCTTTTATTTATTTATTTATTTTTTAATTTTTTTGTGGTACGCGGGCCTCTCACTGTTGTGGCCTCTCCCGTTGCGGAGCACAGGCTCCGGACGCGCAGGCTCAGCGGCCACGGCTCACGGGCCCAGCCGCTCCGCGGCATGTGGGATCTTCCCAGACCGGGGCACGAACCTGCGTCCCCTTCATCGGGCAGGCGGACTCAACCACTGCGCCACCAGGGAAGCCCCTCTACTCCTTTTAAAATTAATCTCCCAATTTAAACAATTATCTAAAATAAAACTTATGGTTAGATGAATAAAATTAACTTTCTGTCCACATTACATGCAAATAGCTAGATGCATTTTAAACCATCTTGAAGATTAAGTTTTAGGAATATTTTTCTTAAAATATATAGGCCATGTGATAGTTACAAAATTCACTTTGGGTCTCTTGGAAAATATCTCTTAGAAATAGGTACTCATTCTCCAGGAAGGGGAAATTAAGGAAAGATTTTCAAGATAGTAGTATATATTTGAATTGGTGTGACTTTCAATATTTTATATCATATAAATTATATATATTCATTGCATAGTTTGTGGGAACATCTCAAAAATACAGAATTCTCTTTAAGAGAGGTTGAGAATGCAGGAAAATGGTAACACAATATTTGTGAATATTTGTATTAATTTGGTTTAAACATAAATTAGAATAGATTAGGTGACTTGCAAAAATTCCTTCTGGACACCCTGGGGGCACTTGAAAAAACAGAATCATTCTCTAAACAGTTTCAGTGCAGCACCACAGGAGTGCAAGATCTGCTTGACTTCCAAATGAGAAATTCATGCCATATGTACTAAGAAAGTGTGGAGCAAGAATAGTGATGAGTCTGAGATTGAATGTAGCTTATACAGATTCTTGAACATGCAAGTTTTGATTTGCAATTGAGATGCTTTTCATATAGGACACTCAATATAACCAGTTTGTAAAAAAATAATAATAATAAACAGAAAGCTCAAATAGAGTTGGGTGACCAGAAGGGGAGAACTCTCACACCCTGTGATGATAGCAGAGCCCAACAGGAAGAAGAAAGACTCCTCCTCTCTCCTGGCAAGGACTCAGCCAATGAAAAGGCATGGACTCTTTGTTCATATAGCCTTCCTTTTACCCTCTATAAAAGCATTCTCCTTCCCTTACCATGTAGAGAGCTGCATGTGGCTTGCCATGATTGCAGACCCCAAGTTGCAATTCTCTGCTGATCCTGAATAAAATTTAAATTATTTTTTCTGGAGAAATAACTGGCAGACTATTTGTTTTAGGTCCACTATTTCTAGAACAAAGTTGTTTAACATGTCAAAATAATATTGATCTCCATGGATATGGCTCATTTGATTATAATATTTTTAATGGCAAGAGCACATCTCATTAGTATGTTTTAGGACTGACCTTTTCACCATGGGTCAAAACTAGGAATTCAACAAACACTGAGTTATATATATTTGAATAATATGTTGATAACCCTCACTATTATTTCACTGCTAAAAATCTGGTAGCAGAGGGGTAGGGACATGTACATCTGACCTATAATTTACTGACCTGTAATTTATAATTTATTGATACAAAATAAATAATATAATCCACCATATGAGAAGGAATTGAAAAGTCAAATGTCATAAGGGCAGAAAAGAGAAAAATCCTTCAGTAGAGAAAATGTACAGAAAATGTGGTTAAACTCTCTGAGATATCTTGTCAAGCCTTGTATTAGTTTGCAGCCCAAATTTCACTCAACCAAAACACATTACTGGTATTTTCACTCATAAGTTATTGGTCTGAGCAACTAAATTCTTCACTAGTTTTAGCTAAATAAATGGGGTCAAGGACTTTTGTATAAAACAGGTTTACAAAAACTAGCATTTATTCAAAATGTCTGGACTCCAGCTATTTCTTTAAATAAATTGAACCGAGATTTTTTGGTCAATCTTGTAATTGGACTGTGAGGCACTAATAATTGTAAAAAAAATTAGCTTTGTAAATGTTTTCTACTACATATTTATCTCTTTTTTGATAAAATGAATAGGCTTAAGATTTTATAAGTGATTTGAGCTCCATGGAGTTGTATAAACTGGGTAGAGATGCTTATGAGAAAAGAAAGTTATGCCTTTAAAAAAACCCATTATATTTCATGCTAAAGTAAAGTATCTAAACTTCCCTTTGTTTAATACATATGAGGTTCTTTATATTATTTCTTTAAGCAACTGTTTAAATTTTTGTGCTTCACTTTACTACCATTATTTTGAAAATTTAACATCTCTTCTCCTTTCCCAAATGAAAACATATTTTACATATTCTCCAGGAGCACTCTTTGAAGCAATGCCTTGTTTTCAGAGACTCATTCTGTTACTAACTTAGCAAATTATCTATGGGCATCCAATTTTCTGCTTTGAAAATGTATACAGTGATCATTTAAAATATTCCATAATTATGCATTTTAAAAGTGGCATCATTAATTGTCTTGCTATATGATACTCATTTAGAGAAACAAATGAAATATTTTGGCCAACTTTATTTTATTTCATTCCTAGAATACATCAGGATATTTCTGATTAATGTGTTTGAGACTCTGAACATACTCTTTAAGTCCTTTCTAAATGAGAGCTTGTCAATAGCTTTGTCTATGTGCAAATTCTGAATACATTGCTGGGTAGCCCATGTGGTTGGAAAATGTTTTCCAAGAGAAAGAAGGAAGGGAAAATCATCATTTTTAATTTGATTTTGAGTGCACTTCAATAAGCCTCTATTCTACTTTTAGGACAGTTAAAATACAAGTGATTAAACTGTAATATACACCAAAATGGAAAACTTTCCATCTGAAAAGAAGTCCTGATATAAAAGGAAAAACTTATAATTACATCTAAATCCACTTGTACTAATATCTATGGTTTTCACACATCCATTATTTATATTGCTATTGTATAAAATTTTAAGAGGCATTAAACAGGGCAAATTATAAGATGTACCCTTTAACAATTCATGTGTTTGATTCTTTAAAGACATGTTTTGGCAAATGAGTTGCATTTTGGTTGTGGTTATAACATTGTCACTGATATTACAATATACATGAGCAAAAGAATTAGTAAAAGGAAATGTTAACTACTGAGCTATGTATAATTCTGAATATTTAATTAAAACAGTATCACATTTAAAAAATCACAGCTCTACTAAAATGTATTGGGTATTGGAAATATATTAGGAAACTATGAGGTATTACTTAAATAATGGAGTTTCAAATGCTCCAGTTCTGTTTTAGGGTACTTCAGTGAATAATCCTGATAGATATAGGGAAGTATGTATATAATAAATTGCTCAAATGCATGTCACAAACAAATATATTTTACTGTGTGAATTAATAAGTTAAACATATTTAAATCTTTTTTTCTCTTCCTAAATACCCACTTCAGTGAAACATTTTGGAAAAATCAGAGCTAAACTTAAGAGTTCTTAGTATAAAAATGGTAGCCTAAGAATAAGGTACAACTTGTGACACTATTATTTATAGTTTCATTTTTACATTTTGAATAAAAACTGTAATTTTTATGAAATATAAAATTGTGACTTTGGGCTTCCCTGGTGGCACAGTGGTTGAGAGTCTGCCTGCCAATTCAGGGGACACGGGTTCGTGCCCCGGTCCAGGAGGATCCCACATGCTGTGGAGCGGCTGGGCCCGTGAGCCATGGCCACTGGGCCGGCATGTCCAGAGCCTGTGCTCCGCAACGGAGAGGCCACAACAGTGAGAGGCCCACGTACCGCAAAAAAAAAAAAAAAAAATTGTGACTTTATAGAAATTAGACAGTTCATAGTAACCTAAATTAACCTAAAATGTGCCACATAATGTTTTCATTATCACATGCTGTAACTTATATTCAGTAATCCACTAGGAAAATGAGTATTATATCACATTATTAGAATGATCAAAAATTTTGTTTTTTGTTTTACTGACTGGCTTAATATGTTTGCTAGAATAAGATACACAGCACTATTCTTCTCTGTCCCATTTGGTAGCAGCTTCTCCTTAAAGCCTCTGATTATGAGTGTTCCATTTATTTTAAGATATCATCTAAAAAACAAATACCGTATGCTAACACATATATATGGAATCTAAAAAAAAAAAATGTTACTGATGAACCTAGTGGCAGGGCAGGAATAAAGATGTAGACATAGAGAATGGACTTGAGGACACGGGGTGGGAGGGGGAAGCTGGGGTGAAGTGAGAGTAGCATCGACATATATATAATACTGAATGTACAATAGTTTAGCTAGTGGGAACCAGCCGCATAGCACACGGAGATCCGCTCGGTGCTTTGTGACCACCTAGATGGGTGGGATAGGGAGGGTGGGAGGGAGGCTCAAGAGGGAGGAGATATGGGGATATATGTATACATATAGCTGATTCACTTTGTTATACAGCAGAAACTAACACAGTATTGTGAAGCAATTATTCTCCAATAAAGATTATTAAAAATATATATATAATCTAGTACAATTCCTTAATTTTACATAGGATGAAACTGATATTTAGAGGACCTCAGTGATGTTAGTATAGATGAGCCAGTTAGTGGCAGAGTTAGGAAAATTTCCGCAGTATAACGTATGCTCAGAGTTTACACTTTTCAATCTTAAGTAGACCACTTTAGTAAGGGAAGAATCAAAGTGTTAAAACAAACAAGTATAATTCATTAAAAAGAAAAGGAGGATGGATACTAGTTAAGAGTGCATATTTAGAATATTTAGTTTTGTATTTCTCTCTGATTTTACATCATATAAATACATTCTAAGCTAACTGTATAAATAAGTCAGGTGTTTAAGCATAAATTCTGATTTGATAGAGAGATTTGTTTAAATACCCTGCAGCCCCCAGTTGCCACTCCTCAGCCCAAGGAGGGGATCTGAAAGCCTCTCCAGGCCAAGGCCTTTACACAGTGCTTCACTTTTCCTACTCAGGATTCCCAGGCAATTCTAAGTGCCTCCCAAGAAAGAGCTGAGGAAGAGGGCATGGTTAGCTTGGGAACACAGTCTGCCTGAACCCATATTTGGGGTGAATTATGGCTGCCGACTTGAGGCAAAAGCAGCAGTTCTTTCTCTGCTTCCCCCTGGCAGATGCCATGATGTTTCTTCCAGACACAAAACGGCTCCTGAGGCCCCCATCCAGCACCCCCTCCCCAATCCTGTCCCTCTTCCATTATTCCTGTTTGGTCAGCCAGAGATGGGGAAAATTTTATTTATAAAACAGTGACACAGAAACTGTTTTTGTGGTACTGTGTTTGTGATAAGTGGATTCTGCAAAACACAGGACCCTGCGCATTGCATCTCTTGTCCAGATCCAAGGGTATTTATGAGATGGGCTTTGAGAAAGTTCTCCATTCTAGAAACCACAGCACTTTGGAAATAATTCCTAAAATACATTACTGGTATTCACTAAATTTACTTCAGGCTACTTTCATGGTCTAATGGCTAAAACAAGAGATCTTACTGATTCATTGTTTGTTTTGTTTTGCTTTTTTCCCTTTTTTGGGGGGAACCCAACTTGGGAATTTCTATGTCAGAAATGAGCCTTAGTGTTCTGTCCACTCTTTGAATTTAATCTTAATGGCCTCCAACATGTTCTCTGTTTTAACACAATTTGAAACATGACCTGGATGGGCAGGCCCTTGTAATCTGCTTCTAGAATCAGATTGCACCCCAGAAGCAGCTTTGCAGTGAAGAACTTTGTCACATTTGTCGTCCCTAAATTTATCATAGTAAACATTTAGGACAGGCCTGAGAATCAGGGTTCTCCCAGATCCCAATCTCATTTCTTATGCTTCCTTTAAGCTTTGCTTTGGCTCACATCTTTTTTAGTTGGGATACAACGATAGTGAACTATCCAAAAGTTCCAGTTTATGGATTGAAAGAAAAGACAGGAAAGTTTGTATCTGCCAAATCTTCCCTATTTTCTGCTTCCAAGGAACCAGTTTCAACCTAAACATTTGTCATAATTTTGTGACATCTCTGAAAGTGATAAAACTTTTTTTCTATCATGTTTTCAGATGATGCAAACTAAGTAAGGTAATGCCTGAGTCACAGGTTAAAGTAGGTTGTGGTTTAGACTTTGCAGGCCTACATTACAAGGATCACTAACCACACACCAGCACAGCAGGTCTTTGTTCTCTCTGTCCATTTTTTCTGAATTTTTGTCTTTAATTACTCTACCTTACTAATTACTTCAAGTATTAAGTTCTAAATATTTTATGATTCTTTTAGAAATAAGTGACAAAATATCCAACCTAGACGATTAAAGCAATAAAGCTGATTTAAGCTATACTCACTCTCAAAAAAATAAAGCTTGCAAGTTTAAGGATAATTTCCAGGGGCAGCTAATCTAGGAATTCAGATGATAAGCTGTGGTATCTCTCACTCATGCTCTGAACTCTGGTTCTCTGATCTTGATCAGTTTGCAAACAGGCTACTTTTTTTCAAAGTGCAATTGTGTAAAACAGCATGATGCTACCCAAAGAAGGAGAAATAAATTCTGGAGACGCATAAACAACAGCTGCCACTGCAGTTGCCACATCCCCTTACATGCCCTTGTCTTGCGCTTTTCACATTTCTATCTACCCTCAGAAACTCAGTAAAACTAGGTATTATTCATTTTAGGTGAAAAATAATATTTCCCTTAAAACATATTTTTATGACTAGTAGAGTAATTGAATTTTTTGGTTATTTCCTTCTTACTATTTTTTATTTATTTTTTTTAAGAATTGCCAATTCATGTCCTTTGCTCATTTTTTTTCGTCTTTTTAATAGATGACATGTACTGAGTGCTTATTATAAGCTGGACACTGTGATAAGTCATTTTTAAATGCATCTAATGTTCAAAAAATCTTATATATACTTTAATCGCTAATTTTTATATGGGAAAAATGAAGCACAGAGAAATTAAGTAAATTACCTGAAGTCAAAGCTCTGTTGCTCAGATTTGACCCAGTGCTTTCTGACTGTCAAGAAAAGCATGCCTTTTTAACCACTACTGATTTGCTTTCATATACAATAATTTTATTCCTGATTAACCTGTGATATATACCATAGATGTTTCACAGAGTTCTTGTCTGCTGTTCATTTATTTTATGTTGGAAGTTTTTCCTTTGTCAGTCGGATTCACATATATCAATATATTGGTTCATATTGTTTCTGTCTTTATAAAGCCCTGTACATTTATATTACAAAAGAATTCACTTTGATGTACTTCCAATGTTCTTATGGTTTCTTTCTTACATATAATATTTTATATATTAAATTTTATTTTGGTTTGTGGAATGATATATGAATATGATATTTTACCCAAAGCTTAGCCTCTTTATCAATACCATGTACTTAATAGTCTCCTTATTTCTACTAATTGTACATGCCACTTATAGCAAATAAATTATTGCATGTAACTTTTCATTACTGAAACTTGTATTTTTGTCATATTGCCAGAAACACATGGTTTTAATTATGCCAGCTTAAAATATCTAGTATAAACATTCCCATGAATTATTATGGAAGTAAGAAAAGTTTTCATTTAACATTTCTACTGGAATTTCATTAAATTTATATCTTAATTACAAGTAAATTTTATCTTTAGAATAGTTTCATTTTAAGTCCAGAAATATGATTATTCAAGTCTCTTTTTAAGTTCATCTGCAAACTTCTCTACTTTATGTAGATATTGCACGTCTTAAAAATCATTCCCAGACAATTTATAAACTACTTTTTACTATAAATTGTTTACTTTTTTAGTTTAAGGACATGTCTTTCCAATCCAAAAGATTTTTGATACCTATTTTTTAAATCAAGGAATGACATTTACACTTTAGGAAATGATTTCTGGACAGAATGAATGGGCACATTTACCTTTCCCTGAAAGAATATTCACAGAAAATTGTCTTTCTGAAATGAAGATTTGCAACATACAAATATCTGTTTCAGCCACTCATTTGTTAAATCTGTAATGACTGCTGTACTAATATGGTAATCCACTATTATATTTCCTATCCTGAAGTAAACAAAACCAACCTAAGCCAGCAGTTTTTGCTGACCATATAATCAACAAATCGCCTTAAATCCGTGTCATAAAAGGACAAAGTTTAATGGAGATCTTAAATCGGGTGGTCCATTATAACAGCGTCTTATCTGCACGTCTGTCAGTACAATCAACCCGCCCTATCCATGGGTTCCATATCTGCAAATTCAGCCAACTATGGATCAGAAATATTTGGGAAAAAAATTCTAGAAAGTTCCAAAAAGCGAAACTTGAATTCTCTGCACACTGACAACTATTTACATAGCATTTACATTGTATTTATAGCAATTTATTAGCATTTACATTGTATTAGGCATTATAAATAATCTAGAGATGATTTAAGGTATACAGTAGGATGTGCATGGGTTACAGGCAGACCTTGTTTTATTGAGCTTTGCTTTACTGTGCTTCAAAGATATTGCATTTTCTTTTTTTAACAAATTGATGGTTTGTAGCAACCCTGCATTGTCAGATGATGGTCAGCACTTTTTAGCAATAAAATATTTTTGAGATATGTATTTTTTTTAGTCATAATGCTATTGCAAAGTAATAGACCACGTTATAGTAGCCTATTAACTGTGTTAATAGACTACTGTTATTATTTATGTTTATTAAAGTAAACATAACTTTTAAATGCACTGGGAAACCAAAAAAATTGTGTGACTCACTTTATTGTGACATTCATTTCATGCTGATGGTCTGAAACTGAACCTGAAATATCTCAAGATATGCTTGTTTATGCAAACACTACTGATTTTTAAAATAAGAGACTTGATCATCCCTGGATAGGGGGTCCTAAAACCAATCCTTGAATACTGAGGGATGACTGTGTTCTCACTATCCAGTTATTCTTCTGATGTATTCTTTCAAGATCACCCCTTTTAAAACAAACTTCTGATTATGGCAATTTCCAGTTGAGAAAGTTCTGTGAATCTACATGGGTTTCAGAAATAAGAACAAATTATTTAGTATGATACTTAAAGTTGCCTATATTATAATTGTAATGAGTTCAGATTTGTTTCTTACTAATAACCATCATTAGCATTTCACAATGTGTCATAAAGATGACATTGGTAGTGTCACTGGTGGTGTGTGTCACAAGGTGATGATCAGATAAACATTTTTATACACACATGCATATATATACACATAAAGAAATTATATATGTGTATGGTATATGTAATTTATGTAAGTAAAAATTGGCTGATTAACGAAAATATAGATTTTTGATACAGTTATGAAAATATGGCAATTTATTTAACATGATACTCAAATATTTGACTATATGTAGTAATTACTGTCTTTAAGAACTCATCACTCCTAGAGACTATTTCCTTTTCATCTTCTATGTATTCTCTGTGCTTTCTTACTTAAAACATTGGTTATTCCTCTACCCATAAACTTCACCCTCCATTATCACTGTTCATCTGACTTTTATCTTCTTTATGCCTCTATGAAACCTGAAGAAAAAGGACTGCTTCTTTCATTAGCCTGGCACTCTGCCAAGTGCCATGTAGCTATTAGAATCCTCAGTAAATGATTACTATCTTGCAACAAATAGGTCAATATCCACAGTAAAACGGAACCAAATTCTTCTCTACATTCCAAGTTTGGTGTCATGTTCCTCTAAATAAATCATCAAGCCTAGATGACTGCACTGGAAATTTTTAACAAAGATTTAAAAAGGAAATAATAACCATTCAATACAAACTCTTTCAGAAAATGGAAGAGGAATGAATACTTCCTAGTCATCTGATGACAGTATTACATGACCAGACAGGAAATTATGAGCCAACTACAGTCAAATATTCCTCCCCCAAATAGATGCAATAATGAAATAATTCCTACCTACACCATACATGTTTAAAACTCTCATAAGCTAGGAACAGAAGGGAAATTCCAGTGAAGAGAATCTGTGAAAAACCTACAGGTAACTTCTTCAATAGTGAAAGGTCGAATTTTATTTTTCCTCTGGGATTGTGAAAGAGATAAAGATTTTTGCTCTGACTTCTCCTATTCAACATTTGGAAAACCTAAACAGTATATTAGGTGGGAAAATGAAAAAACAAAAAAGGCATTCAGATTAGAAAGAGCTTATGCTACCTGATTTAAAGATTTACTTTGAGACTGAGTCTTAATTCTTTTGGAATAGGTATAAGGATAAATATATTTAAAATGCAATGTCTTAGTAAACCAAAGATTGAAAAGGATGATACTAATTTGGGAAAAAATAATATGATAAAAGAATTCTAAAAAGGCTCCCAGACTCCTGCTCCCTACTGTACACACTGTGTATAATCCCCTATTTAAAAAAAAAAAATTAGAGCAGTTTTGAATTCACAAAAGAATAAAGAGAAAGATACAGTAGTTCTATTTTTAGTTTTTTGAGAAACCTCCATACTGTTTTACACAGTGGCAGCACCAGTATACATTCCCACCAACAATATACATTCGCTACATCCTTGCCAACATTTGTAATTTGTGTTCTTGTTGATAGCCATTCTGACAGATGTGAGGTGATATTTCTTTGTGGTTTTGATTTACATTCTGCTGATGATTATCGGTGTTGAGCAACTTTCATGTGCCTGTTGGCTATCTGCATTTTCTTTGGAAAAATGTCTATTCAGTTCTTCTGCCCATTTTTAAATTGGGTTGTTTGTTTTTCTGATGTTGAGTTGTATGAGCTGTTTACATATGTTGGAGATTAATCCCTTATTGGTCATGTCATTTGCAAATATTTTCTGCCATTCAGTAGGTTGTCTTTTTGTTTTGCCAATGGTATCTTTTGCTGTGCAAAAGCTTTTAAGTTTATAATTAGGTCCCATTTGATCATTTTTGCTTTTATTTCCTTAACTTTAGGAGACAGATCCAAAAAGTTATTGCTGTAACTTATGTCAGAGTGTTCTGCCTATGTTTTCCTCTCGGAGTTTTATGGTTTCTGGTCTTGCATTTAGGTCTTTAATCCATTTTGAGTTTGTTTTTATAAATGGTGTTAGAGAATGTTCTGATTGCATTCTTTTACATGTAATTGTCCAGTTTTCTCAGCACCACTTATTGAAGAGACTGTCTTTTCTCCATTGTGCATTCTTGCCCCCTTGGTCATAGGTTAATTGACTATAAGTGCATGTGTTTATTTCTGGGCTCTTTCCTGTTCTGTTGACCTATGTATCGTGTGTGTGTGTGTGTGTGTGTGTGTGTGCGCGCGCACGCCAGTATCATACTGTTTTGATCACAATAGCTTTGTAGTATAGTCTGAAGTCAGGGAGCATGATTCCTCCAGCTCTGTCCTTCCTCAATATTTTGGCTATTTGGTTTCTTTTGTATTTCCATATAAATTTTTAAATTATTTGTTCTAGTTCCGTGAAAAATGCCACTGGTATTTTGATAGATATTGGAAGTGCCTTGGGTAGTATGGTCGTTTTAACAATACTAACATATAACCAGCTGTTCCACTCTTTGATATATATCCTAAGAAAACAAAACACTAATTTGAAAAGATATGTGTACCCCAATGTTCATAGCAGCATTATTTACAATTGCCAAGATATGGAAGCAACCTAAGTGTCCATCAGAAGATAAATGGAAAAAAAAAATGGAAATAGCAGCAAAGCCTATAACTTTCTGAGGAATATATCTATATTATCTTTATGGAGGAAAAAGTATCTTATTAAAGGCATTAAAGAGGACTCCTCAAAATGAGAAGAAATATAATGGCTACGGATACCATGACACATAAAAATGTTCATTCTTTTCAAATCGATCTGAAACTTCTTGTAATTTTGGACAAATTCTAGAAGGCTTTTTTGTAGGACTTGAGAAAATAGTGTAAACTTTACATGAAAAAGCATAGAGACAAATATAGTCACTTTTTTTGAAAAATAAAAAGTGAGCAAACTGTCTTATCAGATTTCAACATTTATTATGAAAAATAACACAGTCTAGTATTAGAATAGATGTAATAAATGGCCTAATTGAACAAAATGGAAACTCAGAAATTAACATGTGCTCTTATGGAAACCTGATATACTATAGACATGTCATTGCAGATAAAGGTACATGGATAGACAACTCAATAAATAATACAACTGGTTATCCATATGGAAAAATAAAATAAATGTCCTTTTCCTTCACATCCAGAGGTCACTTCTATTTGGTTTAAAGACCTAGATGCAAAAATAGTTTAAAAAAATTTTTTATAATATATTAGAGAGTATCTTTATGACTTTTGAAGCAGGAAAAACTTTCCTAAACATGGCATAAAACACATCTTAAGAAAAATCTGAATCAAAAAAATACACTTTTGTGAGCCAGAAGACACTGTAATAGTCACAGACTGAGAAAGAAAGAAAAAAATGGAAACACATAATTAACAAGTGATTAATAGCCAGAAAAAAACAATAAGAATAAGAAAGATATACACCTCTCTACCCCCCAAAGACATAATAATTTTAAAATACAAGCAAGAATTAATGTAAAAGGTAACCCAGATTCTGCTGTGTGTGTGTATGTTGGAGATGCCTTCACTTTTGAGAGCCAAACGTTAGTATCCCTTGCAAACTCTGTGTTCAGTGACATCACCATGGCAGCTTGAAATTGGCCTTGGTGGGAGAATATGCATTCCAAGTCCTTCTTCAGTACATCAGGGCTTCCTCGTAAACAACTTCCTCTGTCTTCCATAGACTGGTATGAGGTGGAAACTTATAATGCCATTATGAAGAATTGTAAAGGACAGTTTGCTCAGTTGAACTTGATTTAAATTTTATCATTGCCACAACAGTGGTTGTACCTTATAAACACATCTTGACCTTGTAACCACAGCCAGTGCTGGTTGAGCTGGAGAAAAAGAGAACTTCCTATCTTTCCCTCTTGAGTCACTTGATCAAGAGCCAAAGCCCACCTGACAAAAGGAGTGTACAATGTGTACTGATTCACTTGCATCACAAGAGCTCACAAAGCAGTATTTTAGTTCTTATAGGTATAGCTCAACATTGCCACCAATAAAATTCAGGAAATGAGGAATTCCCTACAGGGAAAGGACAAGATGCCAGGAAGCCTAAATATATATATATGTGTGTGTGTGTGTGTTTTTTAAAAAAAATTTATTGGACTATAGTTGCTTTACAGTGTTGTGTTAGTTTTTACTGTACAGCAAAGTGAATCAGCTATACATATACAATATCCTCTCTTTTTTGGATTTCCTTCCCATCTAGGTCACCACAAAGCATTGAGCAGAGTTCCCTGTGCTATACAGTAGGTTGTCATTTGTTATCGATTTTATACATAGCGTCAATAGTGTATATATGTCAATCCCAATCTCCCAATTCATCCCACCTTCCCCTTTCCCCCTTGGTATCCATACATTTGTTCTCTACATCTGTGTCTTTATTTCTGCTATATAAGTAAGATCATCTATACCAATTTTTTCAGGTTCCACATATATGCATTAATATATGATATTTATTTTTCTCTTTCTGACCTATTTTGCTCTATATGACAGTCTCCAGGTCCATCCACGTCTCTACAGATGACCCAATTTCATTCCTTTCTATGGCTGAGTAATATTCCATTGTACATACGTACCACATCTTCTTTATCCATTCTTCTGTTGATGGACATTTAGGTTGCTTCCATGTCCTGGCTATTGTAAATAGTGCTGCAATGAACATTGTGGTGCATGTGTCTTTTTGAATTATGGTTTTCTCTGGATATATGTCTAGTAGTGAGGTTGCTGGGTCACATAGTAGTTCTATTTTTAGTTTTTTAAGGAATCTCCATACTGTTCTCCATAGGGGCTGTATCAGTTTACATTCCCACTGACAGTGTAAAAGGGTTCCCTTTCTCCACACCCTCTCCAGCATTTATTGTTTGTAGATTTTGGGATTATGGCCATTCTGACCTTTGTGAGGTGATACCTCACTGTAGTTTTGATTTGCATTTCTCTAATAATTAGTGATGTTGAGTATTTTTTCGTGTGTGTGTTGACCATCTGTATGTCTTCTTCAGAGAAATGTCTATTTAGGTCTTCTGCCCATTTTTTGATTAGGTTGTTTGTTTTTTTGTTATTGAGCTGCATGGACTGTTTATATATTTTGGAGATTAATCCTTTGTCCGTTGCTTCATTTGCAAATATTTTCTCCCATTCTGAGGGTTGTCCTTTTGTCTTGTTTATGGTTTCCTTTGCTGTGAAAAAGCTTTTAAGTGTAATTAGGTTCCATTTGTTTATTTTTGTCTTTATTATCATTACTCTAGGAGGTGGGTCAAAAAAGATCTTGCGATTTATGTTAAGGAGTGTTCTGCCTGTGTTTTCCTCTAAGGGTTTTTTTTTTTTTTTTTTTGTTGTTGTTGTACACGGGCCTCTCACTGTTGTGGCCTCTCCCGTTGCAGAGCACAGGCTCTGGACGCACAGGCTCAGTGGCCATGGCTCACAGGCCCAGCTGCTGCGCAGCATGTGGGATCTTCCCGGACCGGGGATAAACCAGTGTCCCCTGCATTGGCAGGCGGACTCTCAACCACTGCACCACCAGAGAAGCCCTCCTCTAAGAGTTTTATAGTGTCTGGCCTTACATTTAGGTTTTTCATCCATTTTGAGTTTATTTTTGTGTTTGGTGTTAGAGAATGTTCTAATTTCATTATTTTACATGTAGCTGTCAAGTTTTCCCAGCACCACTTATTGAAGAGGCCAATTGGCTTGGTAAACCCTGCATTTATGGAATATCTGAATGGACGATGAGTGTTCCCAGAACTGAAAGTGGTCTAGCTCTAGCAGCTTTGGACTTTGGGGACAAGTACACGCAGGAGCTGGGCCAGGTCAGAGTCTGAGCTGCCCCACGGTGCCCACAGAGGGACTGGATCTTTGCATAGATCAAATCATTGCCATTATCATCAGGGTAGAAACATTTAAAAACTAAAGGCCTAATTAGCTAAATCATTGCTTATGTCTTGGTGAAAGTCACTATTTTCAAAGGATAAACATTTTAACTTTCTAAACTTTTAAAATTATAAAATTACATAATTGGAATTAATCTTAAAAATCATCTGATTCTTCTCTCTCAATATAAGAATTTCTTATGAAATATACCTGAAAGATAATCATCCAACTTCCACTTTTTTGTGTGTGTGTATGGAAGAACTTAACACTGCAAGTCAATCCATTCTGTTTCAAATTTTCAAATTGTCAGCAGTTTTTTTTTTGCTGAACCTAAATTTGCCTAATTTTGACAACAAAACAACCTACTAATTTTATACATTCTTCCCTATTTACTGAAGGAGTGGTAAAACCCCAGTATTCTCCTTATATCCTATTGCCTTACTTATATCTGTGCTTCTCCAAGGAAATGAAACGTAAAAAACTGTTAGGAGCTAGGATTTATAATCAACAAAATCTTAAAGGTCATCACACATTCAGATCAACTGAAAAGTAACACATGAAAAGTCCAAATGATAAATAAAAACTTTCATAAAAAAAGAAAGGTCAAAGCTCTTTGAAAATGAGCTCCAAAAAGTTTTTTTTACTTTCTGTCCACATGAACAGGGTTTATGACAGTGGAAGATATTTAATAAAGAATATGATAATGAGGGTGATTGAAATGTCAAATAATCTATAAAAATGAGCACAGTCTTTCAGAAAACATTAACATTTTAATGTGATAGGAAGCTAATATTTAGTACATTCTTTATCTAGAGTATATCTGAATATCATAATCTTTTAAATTGGCTGATATTAGCTACAGTGATTATTTTGGCATATTATAAAAAATAAACATGTACATTGCAGGAAACTTCATAAAAATAAGTATGTATAAAAAAGGAAACAAAAACCATTCAAGATAGCCAATAGTAACATTTTTACAATATCAGTGAATGTCTTCATAAAGAGGCTTTGAGATAATCCATTTTGGGGGGCCTTGCCTATTTCTTCCCAATAGCTTCTTTGAAAAACAAATTGCTTCCTTTTGGTAACTGCCTCTAAAGCAGTTAAACACTGAAGGATCTCACACACAGACACACACATCTGCAGATCTACAGATGCAACTTTCTTGCAATGCTGCAGTTTCAATTTGAACTTAGGAATCTAAGCTATGTTTAATATATTATAGACTGTGTTTTAAAATATATATTCTCCTGGAGAGGTTGTAATGTCACATTTCACAGGTGCTGTCTTGACAGTTTTGAGATCATAGCTAAAACTCTCATTCTACTTAGCAGGTTTGCTAAACCTGAATTCCAACCACTTCCCTTACTGGACACTAACTCCTAGATTATAGCATGCACCCCTAGCTGCCAGAAATGCCAGATGCCAAAAATCTAGGGGTATGTACTTCTTTCTTAAACCTATGGAAATATTCAAAATAGCCAGTGCAGCTTGCCATACATGGAAACCAGCTTGCCGTAGATAAACTAACTCCTACAGTTACAGCTTGCTATTAATCCTTTCCTTGGGATTACCCACTGCCTGGCCCTGTGTGGCAGCCTTCTCCCCCTCCAAACCTGTAAGTATTAGATAATAAAAAATTCTGCCTTTCATCTATCTTGGGATCATTGTGTTATGTCCTGTCATCATCAGAACCTAACAAACACTGAAATAATGACACAGCCCCTGCCGTGTGTGTACGTGTGTGTGTATGGAAATGGTCACCCTCTATAAGATTAAGATGTCTACTGCCAAATTCCTTGATATTGTGGAAGGATAAGAGTACACTCAGTTTGCCCGGCCCGCGGGCCCAGCCGCTCCATGGCATGTGGGTCCTCCCAGACTGAGGCACGAACCCGTGTCCCCTGCATCGGCAGGTGGACTCTCAACCACTGCGCCACCAGGGAAGCCCCATGAAGGTCCATTTTCAACTTTAACGTTTTTTATTATAAAATAAATGCTTGAGAAACAACTATAATAACCTCTCAAAATAATAGAATACGATAGTAATGCTTAATATTAAAAAGAGAAAAGGAGTCGATAAATAAGTCCTAAAGGGTCTTTTTGTTACCCTGTATCTGTAGATAGAAAAATATGAGACAGCTGTTTATGGATAAGTCACAGGCTTTATAGTCAGACAAACCTAGGAATAAGTTCCATCACTATTACTCAGAGCTATATAAACTTGAATGAGTTGCCTAAATTTGTTATACTTAAGGGTCTCATTTGTAAAACTGATTATTCTAATCAACGTCATTAAATAATTGTTAGGATTAAATGAGAAAATTTAGTGGTCCAAAGTAAGTCCTAAATATATGGTAGCTCTACCACATGTTGCCTTTGCAAATTATTCAAAAGCAATACAAAAATCAATCTATAAAATTTATCAACTTCTTTTATGCAGAAAAAAATCAACCACAATTGATTTTTAAATGTTTCAGTTGGTTGCTGTAGAGTAATGAAAGTGTTTATTTCTAACGTGGTGAATCCTTTTTCTTTTCCTTTTAAATCCAACGCAGGCAGGGGCAGGGCAAAGGTAGAGCTACAAGTGCTTTGAACATTATGACAGAAATCTTGCTTTCTTTCTCCCCATAACTCTCAGTAACTACATTCAAAATCATTTCTAAAGTCAGTGAGTTCGGAACAGGTGAAAAGACTTTGATTCAATGAACAATCACTCAGTCTGAATAATTATCCTGTGAAGGAGAATTGCTGTAGTTTAGGCAACATTTAAAAATCAATGTTGTGTATAGATTTCAGGGGTCCTAATTTTCATCTCACTTCTTCCTGCGAATATCTATTCAATTGTTTCTCAAAAGTTAACTTTATTACAAAGAGAAACTTGCTAGAATTTCTAACAAAAATAATGAAGATAGCAATTTTTACTGTCTGGTAATATGTCATTGTTATATCATTTGGTTGTGAGAAGACTTGTTTTTCATACTGTTGACAACAATGATTATTCTGTTATTAAGCAAGAGTTTATTGAGGTTCTACTGTGTGTTGATACTGGGAGTAGTCACCAGTATGACCAGTCACCAGCTATGAAAATAATGCAAGTTCCCTTACATAAATTTGTCTCTGTGTTCTTGAAAAACACAGACAATAAAAACGAAAATACAAAAAACTCAAAAAAAATCGAATTTTGATAAATGCCAAGAATGAAATAAACAGCTTAATGTGATAGAAAATACCTCATGAGTTGGTCAGAAATATGTCCTCTAGGGCAGCGACATTTTAGGTAAGACTACAAAGTAGAGAAACAGCTGGCTCATTAAAGGGCCTGAGGAAGTGTAGAAGGTCATGAAGTAAGAGTGGATTTGGTTTGGTCTAGAAAGAGAAATAAGATTATTGTGATTGAGTAATAATGAACAAGGCGGCGGGGGTGGTAGAATGTGAAGTGTGGAACATAACAATGTTGAAATAATGTAGGAATTTATTGGCAAAGGTGAAAGTTTGCATTTCATTTTGATTTCAAAGGAAAGTCATAGTAAGGTTTTGATCAGGAGAATGGCATGGTCCGATTTGTTCATTGAGGAGACTCTTCTTGGTACTCTGTAGTAACTATCCATGTGGTAGACAGGGATTGCAGCAGTGACAGAGAAGAATGGGGTTGGCCAGGGTGGTGTCCATAATGATGGAGAGCAGTAGAGATTCACGATGTACTGTACAGGTAAGGGCAGAAGGGCTTTGGATAGGTGGCACTTAGCAATAACATGCATTCACCCATTACTTATCACCAGAATTATGTTGCTTTTTTTAAACAGTAAAATGCATCTATACCAGCTCGTATATAATCACTGTCTTTAGCTTCCTAAGTGCCTCTGCTCAATCATACTCTCTCCTCCAGAACTCTTCAGATGTCTGTATATTTCATCAAGGAAGCGTTAGTGTCTTAATCATCAGAAAAGCCAGCATCCTTTCTCTAAGGTGTCCTTGCCATTTGTACTAAATATCTCTGCATAGAGAGGAGGAAGCAAAAGGAGAAACCAATTATGATTTTCAACTTTTAGCTTGTGTACTGTGTCCAGGTATTTCGTGGGAAGGGAAAAATTGAGCTAAGTATTCCTTGAGGAAAATAAAGATTTAGATTTGAGGCATGTAGATTTTGAGAAACCTTTTAGCCAACAGGATGAAGATATCAGATAGAGTAGTTGCACACGGGCCACTGAAACTTATGAAAGAGATCAGGGCTGTGGATATGATGCACAGACAGCAAATCTGTTCACTTTCATGTTCCTCTTTGCTTCTCTTTTATTTATTTTCGACTCTAAAGGGTAATGTCTAAATGGTAATCATAGTGCATTTGGGTATACTTAAAAAGGCACAATTCATCTACATTTTAGAGAGCATCTAGAGTGTATCAATGAATTCTTTGTAAATACCTGCGTAGTAACAAATGTAAGTCACTGAGCAAAAAATGTTGTCTAGAGACTGAAGCATGTGCTGGGTGTGGGGTGGGGGGATCATGAAAAGGACTCATTTTAATCTCTCCTCTTTCCCTTTCCTCCTTGCTATTTTCGGTGTTGTCATATATTATGCCTACATATCAGTCTTATGGAACATGTAAAGAAGAGTTTGAGTTTTTTGCTTCAAACATGGAGAAGAGTATTCTCTAAACTCGAGAGCAGAAAGATGGAAAGGGAAAATGACATACATCCTCCTGGCCCCAAACAGCATACTGAAAGAAAAAGGAGTAGCTATAAACCCTTTTTGGAGGGTGTCCATATCTGATTAGTAATTCCTACAAAAAAGTGGTTGTTGATTCTTCCTTTCCTTAGTGAAACAGTCTATTGCAAGATTCTAGCACTCCTGCCGACTTTTTTTTCCAATTTGTAAAATTTTACCAAACCATTATTTCATTTCATATTAGATCGATTAAGCATAAAGAGTGATGATCAGAATTGTGTAGCTTTTATTTCCCTGTATCCTTGATAGGAGAAATTCACTAAAATTAACTTATTCAAGAGACATCTCCAAGGAATTTCTTATTTCTGTCTTTATAAATCAAAACTTAGTTTTCAGTCTAACAGAGGAGAGAATTTCATGTTTTGGCATCAAATCAAGAAGGTCTTTATTTAAGGGAGAAGTTTCATGGGAGATATATTAGACATGTACATCTTTGTGTGATTTCTCAACAGAAACATAAATTGATTCTGGAGTTACAACTCAAAAACTAACTCCTGAAAACCCACATGTAGTACATAATATTTAAGGATATAAGTATAGCTCTTATTAGAGTCCCAGTCTATAATTCCGTAGACATTTCAAGTTAATTGATTTTCACTGACAGTAGATTGAACCAATTAATTCAATTATGCAAACAGAAAAGTCAAAATTAAAGATTTTCAAGATAGACTGGAAAATACTTTCCAATTATATTTGGAAGTTAAAGGAAGTACTACTGTAACAGTAGTACTTTCATCTTATTTTGTCAATAGTTTCCCTTGAAACTGGAGACCTAATTCACAAACAGAATTAGAATGAGAAATAGCTCTTTACCTGAACTACATCAATTGGCATGACATTTTAAAAGGGCTTTAGAACAAAATCAAACATGGCTCCAAATAGACTGTGGTCCTGCTGATCCAATAGCCAGGTGTTGCACTTCTTAACAACCACCTATTGACAAAGACACTTAGAGACATTGTAAGAAGGGGCACTTCAAAAAAATATTGCCCATCTTAAAAAAAAAGAAACAAAGAAAAATGCCTCAATTAAAATCAATGAGGATGATGCAAGGAAGGCAAAATAAAAGCCCAATACCCTGCCTAACTTTTAAACACGCAAGGTAAATTAACTATAAATATAGAAAGGCAACCTCATCAATTATCAGTAGATATGGGTGCTACTGGCCATACTTTACAGTGCCACCTTTGCTTAACCTCGTACTCAGAGTAAACATACCCTACAGGTCTTAGGTATTTCAAATAGCTCAGAGTTTCCCTCTCTCACAGCCCTTAATTGAAATGCTTGAGGTCTTGGCAAAAATACATTTCTTCCTACTTGTGTTATCACCGCTGAAAATTTAATAGAGGGAGACTTACTTTGCAAGTGGAATTGTAACATTAAATGCACAGCAGTGGAAAAATTTTTTGAGATTCCAAGTAATTCCTCTCTTCCTAACCCAGTTGTGTCTCCCTTGGATACATCACTGCCTTCTCCATTATAATTGATGCACAGTCCAGATAAAGTTGACAATGTACCTGACATTCTATGGACTAAAAAAAATACTGACAAAAACTCAGAATAGCCAACACAATATTGAAAGAGAAGAACAAAGTTTGAGGACTGGTGCTGCCCGACTTTAAGATTTACTGTAAAGGCACAATAGTCAAAACAGTGTGGTTTTGGTGAAATAATAGACAGATAGATCAATGGAACAGAAAAGAAAGCCCAGATATAGACCCTTCTAAATATAGTCAGCTGATCTTTGATAAAGTACAAAGGCAATGCAATGCAATAAATATGTGTCTTCAACAAATGGTGCTTGAGCAACTTGAGCAATGGTGCTTGAGACATCCACATGCAGAAAAAACAAAAAAGGAAAGGAAAGGAAGGAAGGAAAGAAGGAAAGAAACTAGATCCTGACCTTACACCTTTTATAAAAATTAACTCAAAATGGATCATGAAAATGAAATGCACAAAACTGTAAAACTCCTAGAAGATAACATGGAGAAAACCCAGATGACCTTGCATGTGGTGATGCCTTTTCAGATACAACGCAAAAGACATGATCTATGAAAGAAATAATTGATAAACTGGACTTCATTAAAATTAAAAACTTCTGCTATGCAAACGACAATGTCAAAAAGATTGGAAGATAAGCCACAGACTGAGAGAAATACTCATCTGATAAAGGACTGTTATCCAAAATACACAAAGAACTCTTAAAACTCAACTATAAGAAAATAAACAAAATTGTTTAAAAAATGTGCTAAAGATCTTAACAGATACCTCACCAAAGAAGACATACAGTTGTCAAATAAGCATATGAAAAGATGCTCCATACATGTTATCAGGGAAATGCAAATTGAAACAACAATAACATACCTCTACATACCTATTGGAATGTCCAGAGCCTGGAACACTGACAGCACCAAATGCTGGTGAGGTCGTAGACCAACAGGAAGTCTCATACAGTGCTGGCTGAAATGCAAAATGGAAGACAGTTTGGTTGGAAAACAATTTGATGGATTCTTACACAATGAAACATACTCTTGTCATATGATTCAGCCATCTTGCTCCTTGGTATTTACCCAAAGGAATTAGAAACTTATTTCCACACAGGAAGCTGCACACAGATGTTTATAGCAGCTTTATTTTTAATTGTCAAAACTCAGAAGCAACAAAGATGTCTTTCAAAATATCAAAATGGTGAATTGATAAATAAACTGTGGTATACCCAGACAATGGAATATTATTCAATCATAAAAATAAATTATTTATCAAGCCATGAAAAGACATGGAGAAAACTGAAATGCATATTGCTAAGTGAAAGAAGCCACTCTGAAAAGGTTACATATTGTATGATTCCAACTATATAACATTACCTTTATGAAAAGGTAAAACTATGGAGACAGTAAAAAGATCAGTGGTCGCCAGGGTTTGGGGTGTGGGGGAAATGGATAAGCAGAACACAGAGAATTTTTAGGGTAGTGAAAACACTCTATGTTATAATGGTGGGTATATGTCATTATACTTTTGTCCAAACCCATATAGAATATACAACACAAAGGTGAAACCCTAAAGTAGACTATGCACTTTAGGTGTTTAAGATGTCAATATAGTTCATTGTTGGTAAAATTGTACCATTCTGGTGAGTAATGTTGATAAGGGGGCAGGCTATATGTGTGTGGAAGCAGGGGCATATCGGAAAATCTGTCCCTTCCTCTCAATTTTGTTGTAAACCTGAAGGTGCTCTAAGAAAATAAATTATTTTTAAAAAGTCATTGACATGGGAAAAATAATTTAAGCAGAATTTATTAAAGGTCAGATGGATCCTACCAAGCAATTATCCAAACCTTCCTAATATCTCTTGAAGTCAGAAGCAAAGGAAGGGATCAAACCTACAGTTGAAGGCATTATATTCAAAGATATCCTCATATCTAGTGCTAGGATTTGTTACACTCCTGTCCTTCTAGGAAAGAAACCAAACAGAAAAGGATATTAATTATTTTTCAAGACCTCAGGGCCATCAAAATACCCATAGTCTCTTGCTCACTTGTACTACTTAACCCAAGCACCATCCTAACGTCCATCCTACCTGAAGCTATTTGCTTCACTCATGAATTTTTGCTCAGGATTTTTCAGTGTGCCTCTAGAACAGGACAGCCAGTACTTTGTTGTCTTCACCTGGGAAGGACAGCAATACACCTGGACAGTCAGGACCCAAGGGTTCACTGAAATATCCTCTTATTTTTCCTAGGTCCCATATCAAAAATTAAAAATCTAAATTGTGGGGGAATTCAGTTCTGATATAACATGTACACCATCTCCTACTTTGTTCAAAGAACAAGGAAGCCTATAAAAAGAAATCTGTTTACTTGCTTCTCAGCCTTAGCAGATTAAGGACATAAATCTCAAAAGAAAAATTACAATTTAGCCAAGACAGTCCATTGTTTAGTGTGTGACTTATCCAAGGAAAGAAAAACCCTCTCTCCTGAAAGACTAAAGCCCATCCAAATTTATCCCAGATTCCTCACAAAACACCAATTAGTACGATTTCTGGGTTTAACTGAATATTACAGACAATAGATGTCAAGTTTTTCTGAGACAGCATCACTACTTTATGAATTGACTAGTCCTCAGGAAGACTCTCTCTCCTCTGGGAGCCCAAACAGGACCAGAGCTTCTATAACCCAAAGAAAAATGTTATATAGCCTCCTTTAGTAGCCTGTCCACATGACAAAAAGTCCTTTTGTATATTCGTGCATGAGAAATCTTGGCAAGCCTTGGAGTTTTAACTCAATTTCAACTAAACCATCAAATACCCTTCACTTACTGTAGCCTCAGCCTCACCTGGGTTCAAAGGCTTAGCCCCCTTGTCTTCAGGCAAGAAGTGCTGCTGTAGAAATTATTGATACTTCTGGTGAACTAGTTCTAGGTTCCCTGCTTGACCTCATGGTTCCTCATTTAGTACAGACATTACTACTGACTGAGAACCTTTAACAATTTTCAGCCAGCTGATTAACCTCTTATGAGCTTGCTACTTCCTCCCTCTCATTACCATTCACAATCATAACACCCTAAATCTTGCCACTACCCTCCCCCACGAGTAGAGGGGGAACTTTATGATTCTCTGGCCTCAGGGATTTTTCTGCACTGCACTCAGTTTTACTAGAGACTCTCATGAGAAACTTGATCTAGTGTTATTTATTGATGCATCCTTCCTTAAAACTGAAGTTGGAGGTTATCAAGCAGGACAGGCTCATTCCAGCTCTCTCTTAGAATATAGTCCTCTACCTGAGGGAAGGTCAGCCCAGATGGAAGAATTTATTGCATTTACCAGAGATTGTCAACCAGCTAAAGACTACAGAGTAATCATAAATACAGTGTTATAGACTGAAATGTGCCCGCCTCCATTGCTATGCTAACTCTAACCTTAGTGTAACTGTGTTGGGCGACAGGGCTACTTCAGAGTTAATTAAGGTTAGCTAAGGTTATAAGAGTGGAGCCCTAACCTAATAGAACTGGTGTTCTTATTGGGGAAGAGACACCAGTTCTTCCAGCAGGGAATACAGCACAGGAAAGAAAGATCATATGAAGACACAGTGAGAAGACAGCCATCTACAAGCCAAAGACAGAAGTCTCAGGAGAAACCAACCATGCTGACACCTTGAAGGGACTCCCAGCCTCTAAACCTATGAGAAAATAAATTTCTGTTATTTAAATCACCCAGTCCATGGTATTTTGTTACGGCAGCTCTAGAAGACCAATATATACAGATGTCAGGTACACTTTTGGAGTATTACAGAACTTTGGAATGCTTTGGAAACACAGGAGGTTTCTCACCTCTGCAGGAACCCCCATCAATATTGAACAAGCTAAAAAACTTTCAGATGCAATACTAAACATAACACCAAAAGGTAGCTATTATGAAGATTGAGAGCCATGCCAAAAAAAAAAAAAATGTTCCAGAAGATAATTATACCAAACAAGTAACTTAAACCAAAATTATGATCCTATTTAAGCCCTATAAGGACAATCTTTGAAAGAATTCAAAGGTATCATTAAAAAATATCAATGCTTATCCCCAGATTTTGAGAAGGAAGAATGCAAAAGATCTAGTTGAACCCTTCATTCAGGTAACTTCTGGCACTCCCAAGACGGCTTTTTGATGGCACCAGTAGATTTCAAATGTATGTTATCTAAATTTCTTCATGACACTACTTATCGTAGTATATACAAATTGATTACTGTCTTAAATCAACATTGGTGAGGGAACTTTTAAAAAGACATCTGGGGCTTCCCTGGTGGCGCAGTGGTTGAGAGTCCGCCTGCCGATGCAGGGGACACGGGTTCGTGGCCCAGTCCGGGAAGATCCCACATGCCGCGGAGCGGCTGGGCCCGTGAGCCATGGCCGCTGAGCCTGTGCGTCCGGAGCCTGTGCTCCGCAACGGGAGAGGCCACAACAGTGGGAGGCCTGCGTACCGCAAAAAAAAAAAAAAAAAAAAGACATCTGAAGTTATTTTAGGGTCATGTGTCCCTTGTCAACAACACAATCCTGGAAAAACTGTAAAGGTGGGAAATGGCCAGGAACCATCATAAAGAATTCTGTAAGGCTTCACCACTTAAAAACTACACTGTTCTTGCCACCCCAATCTTCTAAAAAGGATGAAAGAATCAACATCATCATAAAACTAAAATTATCAAAATGTTCAGAAACCCATGAACTCCCTGGGCCAAAGGTTCTTCCACTAGGACTTATGGCCACATGGTCTGCTCCCTCAGGGAAACATTGGTTGCCCCTCTGTGAACTTTTGTTAAGTAGAAGGTCCACGTGCTTATAGGTTTCATCTCCAATACTAGACCCTGCATTCATGCAGATGTGGCAAAATATCGCAAGGGACTCATATACTGTACTCAGTCTAACCACAAACAGAATAAAGCTTTCTTTTCAAAACATATTCCTAAATAGCAAGATTTTGTCTGTTAAAGTGGCACTAAAAAACAAAAAAATCTGCTCTTGAAATTCACTGTAAGGGACTTTATCAGGTACTGATAACTAATTTAGCAGTGAAATTTCAGGGAGCCACCCCTTGGGTCCTTGTTTTGGAACTAAAGAAGTAACTTAGAATCCTACACAATTAAAAGGTTACTCCAATGGAGAACCTCAAATTGAGAATTCTCAGAATTCCTCTAGAAGCAGCTGATTCATAGAAGCTGGCAACTGCCTTAGGATCTTTGGAACAGGTGGATGGCCTTGAGGAGACGGCTTCTGCCCAAGATGTAGAACCAAGACTCCTGCCTAATACTCATTTTGTTTTTTAACTGCTTGTTATAATAATAATTCTCATTTCCTATAAACCCCTTGTTTTTGTCCATCTATAAATGGCCCTTTTTACTCCTTCTCATAATTGTTATTTCAGAACATTCTCATTCTAAGACATTCTTAGATTATCCCAAACAGTAGCCGCTGCCCTATTTTTACCAATGGCTGGATATGCCATCCATCACTAGATCCTATGATAAAAACCTCTGGGTAAGTCTAATTTCATCAAATGAGACTATAGGGAATTATAACAGTGGAGTTTCCATTTGCACCTGCATGGGCAAATGACCTCAAACAAATAAGCCTGTGTTCTCTATTAGAGAAAGAACCAATCATTACAATCTATTAATCAAATCCTAAATAATTCTAAATTCGAATTCAACAACCTTCACAGGATGACGGGTCAAACATTTGCAATGTAAAAACTACAAATATAGATCCAAATACGTAACCTAGCTAATTCAAGGCCTTGATTTCCACCTTGTGTCATGAACAATTCCTTTTTCCCCTGAATTTCCATTTACCTCTACCAACACTGTTTTCTTTGTGGCCAGGATGCATGGTCCTGTTTGCCTCAGATGGATAAATCGTGCAGTTTACGGATAGTATTTAAAGACTTTTCTTTACACAGTAGCCCTAAGTTTATAAATCACCAAAGCTAGAACGTCCAATTCAGACACAAGTCCCAGATGAAGCTACCCTTATTCATGCACTCTACCAGAGGAATTACTGGTAACAGTAAGAGATATGTTCTCATTAGTGGGAATAATATAAATAGAAAAGACTGTAAGAGACTTATCACTAATTTTAGATGAATTTATTAACAATACCATTTCTGCCATAGGTGGAACACAAATCAGTCTTAATTCATTGGCATGAGTAGTAAAGGACGATCACATTGCTGTGTATTTCTTGTTGGCTAGTCGTGGTGTCTGTGTCGTTGTTAATACTTCTTTCCGTACTTGGATCAATGCAACAGGCAGGTGGAACAGGCTATATGTTACCTTAAGGACAAAGATAATTGGCTCTCTAAGGTTGATCTTCATGGACTATGGGATTTATTCTGTACACCTAGGTTGGGAAAATAGGGTTCCTGGTTTTGAGGCATCTTATAGAGACTTAGTTGTTCTTCTTTTTATCATAGTGATCATGATACTCATCTGTTTCATTCAGTCCAGAATTTTAAATGCTTCTGTGCCTCTTTCATCCACTCTTTCATCAGATGATTGTCATGGTGGCATAATAATAATACGATTGGTAGTACAGTTGACTATGATGACAGCTGAACAATTCCCAAGAAGCAAAGATCTGGATCTCAAGAAACATAAGACAGTGAATGACCTAAAGGGGTGGGGACTGAGAGATTGAATATACAAACAGCCAATGGCAGATGATATATGACAATAGAACTGTAACCCACTACCTCTGTAGCAAATGACTGAAATGGTGAGGATTTGGTCAATGATTGCCAACTTCCTTAATTTTGCCCCTGCTTCCAACTCAGGACCAACCAGAAAAATCCAAATAGGCTCTTCAAACTAATCACATAGTTAGCCACCTCTGGCTTCCCCAGGCCAACAATCTCCAATCAGAACATATCTGAAGCCATTTCTTCTTTAATCTATTCTTTGTAAAGCTGTTCCACTTCCTGCCTGTCTTTGACTCTTTGCCAAGCGTAAGTGACGGTGGCTATGGCTAACTACCCTACTAAAGCAAATTCTATACACATAGCTTGTTTGTTTTTCTCATTTTGGTTGTCTTTATTTCCACAACATATACACAACTATTTTTGATATGGCCCCATTTATATCCAATGCCATGTGTGGGTTTTAAAACCTGTAATTTAGACGTAAACATTCTTTATGAATACAAGAATTTCTAACAAGCTTTTAAAAGCATTGATGTTTTAATATTTGTTTTCTCATTGTCACCAAAATTTTTGTTTTGTTTGGTTTGGTTTGTTGTTGGTTTGCTTTTGTGTTGCTTCATTTTAGTAGTGTGTACTGAGATTTTGATTGCCTGTGAAAAGGAAGTTTCTGGTCATAAAATATATGATCACTATAAAAAAAAAAAAGCACATTTAAGAATAAAGAGTAACATAAATATCACTCAAAATATTGCTAGACAAAGGTAACTGCTATTTATTTTTGTGTATATTTATAGACATTTCTTACAATGCAAAATGTCATCATACTAAATATACTATTGTTATCTTGCTTTTTTTAGTTATGTGATTTATATTAGCACCATATTTCCTGCTAATAAATATTCTGTTAAATGTGAATTTTAAAATATAGCATTCTATCATCTTGATGCATCATAACTTTTCTTTTTAATTAAAAATCTTGGTATCTGTGTTGCTTAGTAAACATCACTGTCAGGAGTCCAGAAGATGTCTTGCAGTGAAGAAAGATTTGTGTGCCTGAGATCACTAGGTTACTCACAGTTATGGTAAATGAAGATCTAAACTGATTAAGATATACAACACACAGCCTTACCCATATTTATTTCCTCATAGTCTTTTTAATTATAATCTTACTTACAGCCAGAATTTCTCCCTAATTTTGGTATCTCCTTATTTTCACTATACTATCAAAGAAAGAGATGTTAATACTGTAATCCATTAATCAACTTTAGTACCATAAATGTGAATAATGCTATTTATAAGAAACTTTTCAGTGAACACTCAATAAGGAGAAATTATTCATCTGATACAGTAATAACTATTAAGAACAATTATTCACAGTGTTGTGAGTCCAGAGTCTTCCAAGATAGATATTTAATGTGTTTTACTCTTGCACCATGTTGGCCTCATCAGTAAAATAAAGGAAAGGCAAAGTGGCACATTCTTAAATTTACATAAGAAGACATTTGTGCTCTAGATTATTATTCCTAATGAACTGAGGGTGAGGGTACGGAGGTTGGAAAGAGCCAGGAAGGGGAGAATTGGGACAGTTTTTAAGAAAAAGAATTTCCAGGGAAAATTTGGAAAGATGGCAATGTATTTACAGTGAACTTATAAGAAATGTTGTACAGTCCAACTCCATCTACTGTCTCCTTGGGATGCATTGACTGAGTAATCTTAATTTTTTTAGAATATTATGGATGTTAGTTTGGGTTTATTTTGAATGTTTACCATGCCTTGCAGAGCCTTGGTTTTCTACAGGTTGTATTTATTTTAGAAAATTTCTCTTGTAGAATTTTATCAACTCAACAAAATAAAAACACTGACTTGCTGTTAATCTTGCTATTATTCCTGAGTTTGCAAATGTTTTCCTCTGTGACTAAGCCATCCATATCTGCAAATTGTGGCTTATGGAAAGCCATAGAAACTAGAAGATTGGGGAGCTTCCTTCCTTGATGATTACATTTAAAAGGGATGACTCCCAGACCACTGAGGAAGACAAGGGATTTAAAACTGATGTGGGGCTGGAAGGAGATTTATTTCTCAAAGGGACAAAGAAAAAATTTACAACTTCAAGTTATTTGAAGTAAGTGCTCTAAGGAAAGGAAGTCAGGCTGATAGTCAGGAAGAAACCTATCTAAAGTTTAGTTAAGAGGAGCTTTAAGGTTGCTGTGGTTCTGCTCAGAGATAGTAGAGGATTCTATAATCTGACTTCGTTAACACATGTTTTAAGTTCAAATTGATACATTCAAACATTACATACAGTCATTTACACATACCAAGTTGCTTCCCTAAAGTGTATTTTTCTTGAAGGTACCTTCATTTTCTATGTATTCACACTTTTTTATTCCTTTTTGCTTCATGATTTCTGGACCTCCATGTGTTTCCCAAAATCTAGGCATGAGTTGCAGTTTCCCCATACTACAGAGGAAGGTCATAGTTTCCCGTATAACCTAAAATGGGTCATAATCCACAAAAGACTTTCATTTGACTTTTTGGTAACAGTTTCATAGTCCTAATTGTGCTTAAACTTAGGTAATATTTTTCCTGAACATAAGGCAGTTGCATGAGTGATTGTCACAATTTTGAAGTCTATCATGAGTAAGGGGAATTCATTCCCAGATTTTCCCATTAGAAACAGATGAATCAGTGATGCATAACTGATAATCTTATAGTGTGTTTCAAGAGCATAGAGACAAATGTGTATAAATACTACACTACTGTGCAAAAACCGCCTCCACTTTCTCAACTGTTAATTCCCTGACAGATGAGAAGAATAACATGTTGATCAGAAAAACCGAGTTTACCTCCTGCTGTATGGAAGACCATCAACTTGACAGAGTGGTACGGTGAGTCTGAAGGGGAATATCAGCAGTTTGCAGTACAGGGTTTTAGGTTCTGTGTACCGGTGCTTTTAGTCTTGTTATTTTAATATGGGGCTGTGATTGTGATTAAAGACTTTGCTATTGCTGAATGAAATAAAAACACACAACATAGAAGTTGTGAGTTAAGCTTTATTCAGGGACCTTGCTGAGGACTATAGCTAGGAGGCAGCCTCTCCTAAGAATTTAGGGCTGATGGACACAGTGTTGTAGAGGGCTTAAAAGTGACTCTTTTGTTTGTTTGTTTGTTTTGCTTTGTTTGGCTGCATTGGGTCTTCTTGCTGCTCATGGGCTTTCTCTGGTTGCAGTGAGTGGTGGCTGCCCTTCATTGCGGTGCGCAGGCTTCTCATTGTGGTGGCTTCTCTTTGTTGTGGAACGCAGGCTCTAGGCATGCGGGCCTCAGTAGTGTGGCGCACGGGCTTAGTTGCTCCGCGGCATGTGGGATCTTCCCGGACCAGGGCTCGAACCCATGTCCCCTGCATTGGCAGGCGGATTCTTAACCACTGTGCCACTAGGGAAGTCCCGTGACTCTTGTTTAAGTAAATTGTTCTTGAGAAGTCAGTGGTTTGCCCAGGTAAGTAGCCTGTTGTTGCTAGCAGTGTTTTATCTGTCTGCACCATCAAATTGTTGCTCTGAGAATGTGACTATTTGAAAAGTCAGATAAATTGACACTTTTCAGAAAGTTCCCAAAGTAAACAATGAAGTTACAGTCGAATCCTCCTGGGCAAGAATTTCTTGGAAAAAATACATGTTTCATATACGCAGCCTAAATTCTCAGCATAATCAAAATTATTGAGAGAATGTTCCTTGGTGAATTAATACCATTAAAATTTCTACATACATCTGAGTTCTTAGCTAAATAATTTATAGTAATTGGCTAATTCTAGAAATCTCAGTACTCTTTTTATGTCTCAGTGCTTCCCAATTATCATACTTTATTAATAACAAACAAATATAGTGGTTTTCCTTTTTTTTATGAGTACTCTCTATGTCTTTCTTTTCCTCTCTCTCTCCCTCCCCACCCTCTCCTTCTATGACACAAAGAACATATAAATAATATTCCACATTCATACACATATATTTTATCTGCTGAGTCTGCAAAATACCGTAAGACAATCTAATCATAAGTCCCTTGAAACATTTGTGAAACTTTTTCTTTTAAACAGATGTTACTTTTCCCTGAATGTAGAGTTCAGATGTTTATGAAACTCCTCAGTTCATATTTGCAAGCAACTGGTGGACAAGTAAATGAGACAGTTTCACAAAAATTGCTCAACATCATAAACAAGTGCAAAGTGTGTGCACATAACACAAAATCAATACTACTAAAATGTTAATAAAGTTGATTTTGAAATAATGCCTTTAATTTCTCAGGGATATTAAAAATGTTTGTTATTGTCACATTTTTAAAAATGATCTAAAGGTCCTTAAATTTTTACTTTTGATAGTTGCTTTATTACTCTCAAGGTGTGCATATAGAAAGAAAATTTGCTTTGCACAGAGCTCTTTTCTTTCTTCATATGTCTATGGCATATTCAGTGCTTCCAAGGAGATTAAAATCAAAAGCCACATGTGCTTTACTCAGATGTTACTCATATGATGTCTCTTTACGGTTTTAAAACTCTTGGTCAAAGACTAAAAAACAAAGAAAATAATGTACATATTGTAGTGTTTTAAATTTAGCCTTAAGAAATTTCTTCCCATGTATGTCTTACAAATTAAATAAGGTAGAGCTTATTGATATTTTATTTTTGATTTGGTTTTGGAGAGAGTGCAGTTTGAATGCTCCATACACACTGTTTTGTTATCTAGGGAAAACAGTTCAAAAGCTACTAATTTATAGGAAGCCAAATATCTGAGCAGGGCAAGATGTCTGATGCTTATTGGGTGATATAACATCCAAACTCTACAAAACAAGAAGAAAAGAAAAATGACATACATTGGCCCCCATTTGGACTATGCATCTAGATTTGTGGTGTCAGCATTAAAGAAAGTCATTTGTATTTCCTATCTCTTTACTTTATTATTTGATATTTTCTAAAGTTCTTTTCCTCTCCACATCACATACATGTTGCTCTTCAATGCTCTTTTCTAGATTTTTATTCAGAGTCCTTTCCTAGATAGCCATGTATACTCTCAAGTCATATAAATCTGGTAGATATGTTCCATTTGCCACTCCTGATTCATCCTTAACCTCACTTCTTTCTTCTCTGTGCCCTAAGAGGCTGAATTTCTGTAGTCCGTGTCAGTGCAGCTTTTTTTGTCATCCGATATACAGTTGGGTTCACCCTTTTGGAAGTGTAAGTAGGTCAGAAAAGCAGAAGTTACACCAGGTTTTTATTCCCTGGCTCTGGCTCTGCCAGATTACTTTGGAATGACAGCACCTTTTCAGTCATCCCTCTTCAGAGGTAACTTTCTCTGACTTTCTTAACTTCCCTACCTTTTAACTCTTTAGGCCAGATCTCAAACTTGGCATTATTGATACTTTGGAACAGATAATCCCTTGCTCTGGAAGGAGGTTGTTCTGTGAACACACATACCTGGGCTCTACACATTAAATTCCAACAACAACCCCAAAGTTGGGTGAGCAAAAGTGTCTCCAGATGCCACAGCTCTCCTGGTGACAAAAATCTTACCCTTTTGAGAGCTATTATTTTAGGCTCAGACTGTGCATTAGTCAGGGTTCCTGAGAGAAACAGGACCAATACGAGATAGATAGACAGATAGATAGATAGAGCTAGGTAGCTATATGTATATATATATGGACATATTAGTTTTCTAGCTATGTAAAGATTTATTGGAAGAATTGGTTTACATGATTTAGAGGTCAAGGAATCCCATGAGCTACCATCTGCAAACTGGAGAACCAGAGAAGCCAGTGGTAAGTCTGAAGGTCTAAAAACCAGGGTAGCTGATGGTGTAAGTAGCAGTTTGAGTCCAAAGGCTCTCAACCAGAAGCACTGATGTCTGAGGGCAGAAGATGTACATCTCAGCTCAAGCAGAGGGAAAATTGGCCCTTCTTCCACAATTTTGTTCTATTCAGTCCCTCAACAGATTGGATGATGCCCACCTGCATTGGTGACGATGAACTTTACACAAATCCAATTTCCTTCAGTAATACTCTCACAGATACACCCAGAAATAATGTTTTACCGGTTATCTGGATACCCCTTAGCTCTGCAAAATTGACACATACAAGTGGCCATCACAAGATGGTAATGGTTCTTTGATATTAACACTGGCGTTTCATTTTGTTGTTGTTATCCTTAAACCTCCCTCACAGCTTTGCAAGTTGTTTCCTTCTTAAACTCTCTGCAAATTTTCCATTTGAGTGTGTATTTCTTTTCTGAAGGGTCCAAGGTAATACAATAATTAACACCAGGATTGTCCTTAAGAAACATAACCTTAAAATGGAATTTACACATTTGGGGTTCACATAGAAATCTCCTTGCTGGCTGTGAATAAAACACTAGTAATCTGTGTGAGTTAGTAATATTTCTCAAACTTGTTATCTGTGGTTTTACAGGATAAAATGCAGATGGAAGGCAGGGCCTTGGTGGACAAAATGGAACCTGGTGCCTAGTTACCACACTAAAACAGGGATTACAACAGCTGATGTAAGCTGGTTTCTTCTAATGGTCTTAGAGATAAAAGGAAAACTTTAAATTCTAAAATGAACAAATCAAAGCCTGAAAGAGAAATCAGAAAGCCTCTATGGCATTTTGAAAGAGCATTCCCATTTCTCTTATTAAAAATCAAGTAAGTAATTGATGACAAAGCCTAAAATCTGATTTTGAGAATTGCAGAATTACATCTCAGCCTTGCCAGGTAACATGACCACAGTGGTGGATAGGACTGGAACTCTATAATGGGAGGGCTGTGATTGAGAAGTGTCAATCCACAGTATGATTAAGAAATTTTAATCAAATTTCACTGACCTCCCTACTGGAAAAGGAAACCATCCTCTGTACATCATTTTAGTTTTAGCTGTCTCTGACATTAATTAAAAACAAACAAACTAGTTAGTTAATTATTTGAAACTAATAAATAAAAGCCTCTCAGTGGTTAAACTTAGGACAGATACCTTCATAAGCTGATGGTAAATTTCTTCAGACTCCAACTTCAGTCTCCTTCAGGGAAGTCTACGGCCTGCTCTAGGGGAAGATAGTCTGTGTATCAGATATGTTCATATGTAGGCTTATGTGTTTGTATTGTTATGCAGATAACATTACAGGACATCAGCTAACAGTAATAGGAAAACTCTGGAGTATATACATACAACCGTAGTATAGCCTAAGGACATAGACTCATAGCATATCAAATATAAGGCTTTATTGGGCTGAATTTACCAATTTGGAAATGGTTTTTCAAGATTAGGGATTTTTAAAAAATTGTTTGTGTAATTTATGTGTGTGTGTGTGTGTGTGTGTGTGTGTGTATAAAATTTATTTATTTATTTCAGGCTCCCATTGTTTATAAAAACAAATGTCACCAACAAGCAAACCCCTATATACATGTCTGCATCTGAATAAAAATGTAGCTGGATACCCAATATGATGTTAACACAGGATTAGGGATTTCATATTTTGGTTTGAGCACCTAAGAGTGTTGTTAATTTTCTAGGTTGTCTAATAAAAAACAGCTCATGGGGGCCTATAGTTACTGAAGTTGAAATTTCAGAAATACCTTGGTGTGGAAGATGGACTCTGAAATTGGCCTTGTGATCACTGACTTCTCTGGTTCATGCCCTTCCGTGATCTCCCACTCCTTGAATATAGGTGAAACCTGTGATGTATTAATCAATACAATGTGGCAAAAGTGACAGGATGTGCAGGATTATACGCATATGGTTTCATTATATTACATGGGAATTTAGTGTCGATATTGCTGGAGAGAGTCTCTCTCTCTCTCTCTCTCTCTGTCTTTCTCTCTCTTGCTGGTTTTGAATAAGCAAATGTCTATTTGGGGGAACCCCATGTGACAAAGAAATGTGGGCAACCTCTAGGAGCTGAGGGTAGCCTCTGACCAGCAGGAAGTAAGGAATTGAATCTCTCTGTCCTACAACTACAAGGAGCTGAATTCTGCCAGCCTCAGTGATCTTGGAAGTGGTTTCTTTTTCAGTGGAGCCTCAGTTTATGTTGCAGCCCTGACTGGAAGCTTGTGAAACCCTCAGCAGAGGAACAAATTAATCCATGGCAGGATTCCTGCCCCACAGAAACTGTGAAATAATGAATTTTATTGTATTAAGCCGCTAAGTTTGTAGCAATGTTGTTACACAGAATAGAATACTAATAACTTGACATTCTGTGTAAAAAATAAGTCTGAATGTTCAGGGAGATAGAAGTTTTGAAATAAATCTATTATAAGCAAATAATAGATTGCTCAGCCACCCTCTTACCGCAATGGCTGGGCCCCTAGGACATTCCTTTGACCAAGACATTGAGAGTTAATTAGTCGTAGGAACACTGTGATCCTTCAAAAGCTATGAAGGGGCTATACTTTTATAGTAGAGAAGATGGTGAGGATGCTGCAATGGAATTACTCTCTGATTTCATTGGGAAGAATTGGATTTTTAAGTTGTAATGGAAACTTAATTGTTAGAGATAAGATAGTCATTCCTATCATCTTTATTATCTCTATCAGTTGTTGATACAACCATTCACCCAGTCACTTGAACAAAAAGCACACTGGCAACTGCTTTCCTTACCACCACTCTCAATTTATTCACATTTTTCAAGTGTCTTCCATCTTCCCATCCATAATATTGCCCTATGTGACTGCTTTCTGCTCAATTTGCTAAGTAAGCTAAACTTTATTTCACAAAATTACGTTCACTGAATGTTTACAAGTAAGTGCCTACAAGAGAAATTTCTGTGATATTTGGAAAGCAGAAATGGAAAACATCCTTTTCTTATGCTCTGAAGGTCAGTGTTATGCCAAATGCTTTTGACTTACGCATTATTACTGATCTGCTAGCTCTCCTTGTTGGCGGCAGGGCAGCAGCTGGTCTGCAGCTTCTCCAGAATGGCCAGACCTTCTACGTCAGCTCCTCTGAGTCCTGGGCCAGGCATGTGTGAAGCTCCATAATGAAGGGCACCAGCTTGTCCCTGCCAACAGACTCAGGGAATGCATCTGGTTGTTCACTTGCCTGAAAGGCGAAATGGCCAGAGGTATAGATCTAGTGGTCTGGCCAGGACTTGGAGGAAACTTGGTAACAAGGAGGTCTGGCGAGAAGTATGTGCGTAGGCCGTTTGGAAGGAGCAGAGAATACAAAGATATTTGCATCCCATATAAATGCTGAAGAAGGTTTAATAATTAAACAAGGTAAATCATCCTGTAGATAAAAGTCAGATTTTTTTCTAGCTATCCCTTTCTTGCCTCATATACAAAATGGCCCTGGTGGCAGGGATGTATATTATATTATATGTGGACTAAGCAAAATGACTTCTAATCACCCAAGGCCTGCCCAGCTACAACCACTGCTCTGTGTTCAACCTACCAATATTAGAACACAATGATAAGTTTCCACATCCCACTATTCCCTAGTAGAATCAGCCCGCTTCCTAATGGCAGCTTAATAATTGTCGACGAGTTTTATCATGGAAGGGCCATTACTTTATTCTTCCTGGAATAGACACTTACTCTGGTTATAGATTTGCCTTCTCTGACCTAATCCTTCTGCTGAAACCAAAATCAGTGGACTTACAAAACACCATCAAAGTATAACATACAATATAACTTCTGACCAAAATACCAACCTCCGAGCAAGTGAAACATGACAATGAGATTGATAATTATGGAGTTCACTGGTCTTATTATGTTCCCATGACCATGCAGTAGTTGTCCTGATAAAACAGTAGGACAGCTTTTCTAGTATTATACATCAGCTGGGTGGCAAAATCTGGCTGGCATGAGGTAATGTCCTCTCGGGTGTACCACTGTATGTGATGTCTTCCTTAGAGCCAGGATTCAATGTCCATGAGTCAAAGAGTAGAAATTGGAGTGCATCTTTTCACCACTGTCTTTATTGATGACGTCATCTGAAGTCTGTTGGTCTAAAGATCTTAGTTCCCCAAAGGAAAATGATTTCATCAGGGGATCCAGCAAGAGTTCCGTTAAACTTGAAGACAAGATACCATCTGGCCAATTTGGCCTTCTCTTGACAGGGAATCAGCAGGCAAAATGTTGACTACTGTACTGGGCAGAGTGACTTATCCCAACTAAATGGAAATGGTTGCTATTACACATCAGAGATGAGAAGAAGTATGTCTGGAATTCAGAAGATCCATAGAATGTCGCTAAAAGAATACCATGCCCTGTGATTAGAGAAAATGGAAAACTACAACAAACCAATACCAGGAGTACAGATAATGGCCCAGACTCCTTAGGAATGAAGCTTTGGGTCAGCCCACCAAGCAAGTATTCATGACCACTGAATTCCTTGCTGTGAACAGAAGGAATATATAGAGTAGTAAAAGAAGAATGTCATAAATATCAGATATGATCATATGTCCAGTTGCAGAAATCAGGACAATAATTGTTATGAATATTTCCTCTTTATTGTGGTTTGAATATATTTATATATATTCTAACCACCCCCCTTTTTTCTTTTCTTTCCATTGAGCAGTTAATTTAAAACTGTAAATGTTAGGTAATTTTATATCAAGCATTGAAGTTATAGGCTATTAAAAGGGAAAATGTAACTCAGCAGAGAAATGAACATCTGAGTATCACCTAAAGAAAAGAATGGGAATTTGTATTTTTTGTGAGGAGTGGGTTACTATGTTTTGGTTATGTGTAGCCAAACTGTGTAATATTAAGCAGAAGCATAATTCTCCTATTTTCTTTATTTGAACATTAAGTTATATTTAAAACTGGTGGGTATTGGTGCCAGGTTGACAGGTATGGACTTTGCTGGCTTTGTACTTTGTCAAGTTAGCTGAGCTGGAAACACACTTTCCAGAATTTTCCCCTCAAAAGGCTCAATATTAGAATTGGCCAAAAAGAAGCTTGCATGAGATTTAGAATGTGTACCTGAAGTAGCAGCATGTTTGCATTCTAAAAATTGGTGAAGGCCAGATCCTACATTGGTTCCCATGCATTGTCATTCATCTGCTGGCTAAACTTTTATTATGGGGTACCTGCCATACTCACAAATCCATAGATCCCACCAGATCTCTTTCTTTGGCTTCTCCAAAATCCTGGCCAACCACATGGGCAACGCAGTGGTGAAGGTTACCAATTTAGTTTATGGGTCATCTGTACCACTTCAGTTGAAGATGATGAGTGACAGATGCATATTTCAGCCTATTCTTTTTGTTTCCAGATTGTCATTGTGAGTTCTGGTGTGTCTTTACTCTTCTGGTTTTTACTTCCATCTTCCCTTTTCACCTGCTGGCTCTGTTTGGTTCAAGCCCAACACCAGATACAGAAGCAACATCCTTGCATAGATTACTTAATCAACTCCTATAATTATATAAGGCATATTATGTGAAATACATTCTTTATTCCCTATCACTCTAAGTGGTTCTAATTCTCTGATCAAACACCAACCAATACCCCCAAATTCAACTTCTCTGTCACCAGTTTTCTGTGGCATCTCATCTCTGAATTTCATAGTCATGTGTCTTTGCAGTGGGTAGAAAAGGAGAGGATGTATACAGATTAATTCTGCTCTACCTTTTATGAAAAAGAATAAGTTTCCAGGATGAGTCTATTTCATGCTGTAATCATGAATATTATGATACTACTATTAAAATGATATTGCAGCACTATTTACAATAGGCAGGACATGGAAGCAACCTAAGTGTCCATTGACAGATGAATGGATAAAGATATAAACATATATAAACATATATACAATGGAATATTACTCAGCCATAAAAAGATGTGCTGTAATCAGATATCATGCTGTAATCATGAATATTATGATACTACTATTAAAATGATATTGCAGCACTATTTACAATAGGCAGGACATGGAAGCAACCTAAGTGTCCATTGACAGATGAATGGATAAAGATATAAACATATATATTGACAGATGAATGGATAAAGATATAAACATATATAAACATATATACAATGGAATATTACTCAGCCATAAAAAGAAATGAAATTGAGTTATTTATAGTGAGGTGGATGGACCTAGAGTCTGTCATAAAGAGTGAAGTAAGTCAGAAAGAGAAAAACAAATACTGTATGCTAACACCTATATATGGAATCAAAAAAAAAAAAAGGAAAAAATGGCTCTGATGAACCTAGGGGCAGGACAGGAATAAAGATGCAGACGTAGAGAATGGACTTGAGAACATGGGGAGGGGGAAGGGTAAGCTGGGACAAAGTGAGAGAGTAGCATTGACATATACACTATCAAATGTAAAATAGATAGCTAGTGGGAAGCAGCTGCATCACACGGGGAGATCAGCTCAGTGTTTGTGACCACCTATAGGGGTGAGATAGGGAGGGTAGGTGGGAGGGAGATGCAAGAGGGAAGAGATATGGGGATATATGTATACATATAGCTGATTCACTTTGTTATACAGCAGAAACTAACACAACATTGTAAAGCAATTATACTCCCATAAAGATATAAAAAAAATATATATTAAATGTCCCTCTGGCTCCTGCATGCCAGGATTTTACTGCTTAATCATTCTGTATCCCCTGTTATTTAGACAATCCTTAAAATTTTACCTTCAAATATGATTTGGTATACCAGTGGCTATATTTCAAACAAGAAATAAGCATAATAAAATCTGGGGAATTGTAACTTTTTTAGTTAGTTTAGTATGTTGAAATCTGTTTTCAGTGAAATATTTTTGAATTGCTTAATCTTGAAATCACAAAACTTACTTCAATATGTTTTTCCACTAAAAACGTGTTTGATTAGAATATAGCTACAGTTTATTAAAATCTGGGCTTGTACCAAATGCTTACTATTCTCATACTATCCAATACTAACTTTCCCTAGCACAAAAGGTGTCAAACTTAGTATTAAAAAAATCATCTTGGGACCTTAAGAAACATTTATTTCTTGGCCGTATCTCCTGAGAATTTGATTCAGTAGATCTTCTGGGGGCCCAGGATTCTATATTATAGCGAACACCCAGGTGATAACAATGCACACTTTCTGTGGAGACTGCTAAATCAAATCAATCGAAATGAGTAAAACTTCTATTCCCTTTTCTCTACTGCAATATGCAAAACTTCTGTAAATACCTCTGAAACTGGAAATAAAAGAGCCCATTGATTGTGTCTGTTTTTCTAGAACTTGCTCTCAATCCAGTGTACATTTTCAAAGATGAATTGAAATCAGAGGTTGTGAGAATACAATTTGGAGTAATAACCTTTCAAGGATGAAGGGAAAAATAATGCAGACCGAAAAATGTCGTTCTCCTAATACCAATAACAATGCCTTATATTTTCACAGTGCTTTCTAGTTTTCAAAGCACTTTCAAATATTATTTCATTTGATTCTCACAATTGAATAAGGTTACAAATGGGATTTGTATTGCTCTTCTAAGCCGCATGGGTGAAAAACTGAAGTAACAACACAAATGTACTTCATGTCACCTTTTGGTTAGGGACCAAGTTGATCAGATGCTGCAGAGAACCTCTAGGGACATATGTACAGAAACAGAGAGATGTAACATTTTTTTGTGGCAGATAAAAAACTTTGAAAGTCAGTGGCAGTCAGTTAGAATGTTACCTCCTTTAGAGAAAGGTTCTGAAAACAGTAAAATAATCCATCAATTTATAGAGAACAGAGCAGGAAAATTTATTATTTTAAACTCTAGGTTTTTTTTAAATTAATTAATTTACTTATTTATTTTTGGCTGCGTTGGGTCTTCACTGCTGCAGGCGGGCCCTCTCCAGTTGCGGCAAGCGGGGGTCACACCCTGCCGTGGTGCACGGGCCTCCCATCGCAGTGGCCTTTCCCGTTGCGGAGCACAGGCTCCAGGCGCGGCAGGCCTCAGCAGTTGTGGCACGTGGGCTCAGCAGCTGTGGCTCGCGGGCTCCAAAGTGCAGGCTCCGCAGCTGTGGTGCACGGACCCAGCTGCTCTGCAGCATGTGGGATCCTCCTGGACCAGGGCTCGAACCCATGCCCCCTGCATTGGCAGGAGGATTCTTAACCACTGCACCACAAGGGAAGCCCGAAAATTTATGTTTTAACAATAAAGAAGATAACTAGAAAAGAAATCCATTTTGATATCAGTTTTATAATTAATAATTATGTTACTAAATAAACATTAATGTTGAAAATAAATAGATTACATTTTGCATAAGTTGGTGATTTATGATATAGTTCTAATTATGACTTTTTGCGTGTCTACATATTCTGAGACTATATAGGTCACTTTGTTCTTCTGCTTTTTTTTTTTTTATTAAATGGTTTTTTTTTTTAACATCTTTATTGGAGTATAATTGCTTTACAATGGTGTGTTAGTTTCTGCTTTATAACAAAGTGAATCAGTTATACATATACACATGTTCCCATATCTCTTTCCTCTTGCGTCTCCCTCCCTCCCATCCTCCCTATCCCACCCCTCTAGGTGGTCACAAAGCACCCAGCGATCTCCCTGTTCTATGCGGCTGCTTTCCACTAGCTATCTATTCTACGTTTGGTAGTGTTTATAGGTCCATGCCACTCTCTCACTTTGCCACAGCCTACCCTTCCCCTCCCCACATCCTTCTTTATTTATTTATTTTTTTTAACATCTTTATTGGGGTATAATTGCTTTACAATGGTGTGTTAGTTTCTGCTTTATAACAAAGTGAATCAGTTATATACATACATAAGTTCCCATGTGTCTTCCCTCTTGCATCTCCCTCCCTCCCACCCTCCCTATCCCACCCCTCCAGGCTGTCAGAAAGCACCGAGCCAATATCCCTGTGCCATGCGGCTACTTCCCAATAGCTATCTACCTTACTACGTTTGTTAGTGTGTATATGTCCATGACTCTCTCTCGCCCTGTCACAGCTCACCCTTCCCCCTCCCCATAACCTCAAGTCCATTCTCCAGTAGGTCTGCATCTTTATTCCTGCCTTACCCCTAGGTTCTTCATGACATTTTTTTTCTTAAATTCCATATATATGTGTTAGCATACGGTATTTGTCTTTTTCTTTCTGACTTACTTCACTCTGTATGACAGACTCTAGGTCTATCCACCTCATTACAAATAGGTCAATTTCGTTTCTTTTTATGGCTGAGTAATATTCCATTGTATATATGTGCCACATCTTCTTTATCCATTCATCCAATGATGAGCACTTAGGTTGTTTCCATCTCTGGGCTATTGTAAATAGAGCTGCAATGAACATTTTGGTACATGACTCTTTGTGAATTTTGGTTTTCTCAGGGTACATGCCCAGTAGTGGGATTGCTGGGTCATATGGTAGTTCTATTTGTAGTTTTTTAAGGAACCTCCATACTGTTCTCCATAGTGGCTGAACCAATTCACATACCCACCAGCAGTGCAAGAGTGTTCCCTTTTCTCCACACCCTCTCCAGCATTTATTGTTCCTAGATTTTTTGATGATGGCCATTCTGACTGGTGTGAGATGATATCTCATTGTAGTTTTGATTTGCATTTCTCTAATGATTAATGATGTTGAGCATTCTTCCATGTGTTTGTTGGCAGTCTGTATATCTTCTTTGGAGAAATGTCTATTTAGGTCTTCTGCCCATTTTGGGATTGGGTTGTTTGTTTTTTTGTTATTGAGCTGCATGAGCTGCTTGTAAATTTTGGAGATTAATCCTTTGTCGGTTGCTTCATTTGCAAATATTTTCTCCCATTCTGAGGGTTGTCTTTTGGTCTTGTTTATGGTTTCCTTTGCTGTGCAAAAGCTTTGAAGTTTCATTAGGTCCCATTTGTTTATTTTTCTTTTTATTTCCATTACTCTAGGAGGTGGGTCAGAAAGGATCTTGCTGTGATTTATGTCATAGAGTGTTCTGCCTATGTTTTCCTCTAAGAGTTTGATAGTTTCTGGCCTTACATTTAGGTCTTTAATCCATTTTGAGCTTACTTTTGTGTATGGTGTTAGGGAGTGATCTAATCTCATACTTTTACATGTACCTGTCCAGTTTTCCCAGCACCACTTATTGAAGAGGCTGTCCTTTCTCCACTGTACATTCCTGCCACCTTTATCAAAGATAAGGTGTCCATATGTGCGTGGGTTTATCTCTGGGCTTTCTATCCTGTTCCATTGATCTATCTTTCTGTTTTTGTGCCAGTAGCATACTGTCTTGATTACTGTAGCTTTGTAGTATAGTCTGAAGTCAGGGAGCCTGATACCTCCAGCTCCTTTTTTCGTTCTCAAGATGGCTTTGGCTATTCGGGGTCTTATGTGTTTCCATACAAATTGCGAAATTTTTTGTTCTAGTTCTGTGAAAAATGCCAGTGGTAGTTTGATAGGGATTGCATTGAATCTATAGATTGCTTTGGGTAGTAGAGTCATTTTCTCAATGTTGATTCTTCCAATCCAAGAACATGGTATATCTCTCCATCTATTTGTATCATCTTTAATTTCTTTCATCAGTGTCTTATAATTTTCTGCATACAGGTCTTTTGTCTCCTTAGGTAGGTTTATTCCTAGATATTTTATTCTTTTTGTTGCAATGGTAAATGGGAGTGTTTTCTTGATTTCACTTTCAGGTTTTTCATCATTAGTATATAGGAATGCCAGAGATTTCTGTGCATTAATTTTGTATCCTGCCACTTTACCAAATTCATTGATTAGCTCTAGTAGTTTTCTGGTAGCATCTTTAGGATTCTCTATGTATAGGATCATGTCATCTGCAAACAGTGACAGCTTTACTTCTTCTTTTCTGATTTGGATTCCTTTTATTTCCTTTTCTTCTCTGATTGCTGTGGCTAAAATTTCCAACACTATGTTGAATAAGAGTGGTGAGAGTGGCAACCTTGTCTTGTTCCTGATCTTAGTGGAAATGCTTTCAGTTTTTCACCATTGAGGATGATGTTTGCTGTGGGCTTGTCATATATGGCCTTTATTATGTTGAGGAAAGTTCCCTCTATGCCTACTTTCTGCAGGGTTTTTATCATAAATGGGTGTTGAATTTTGTCAAAAGCTTTCTCTGCATCTATTGAGATGATCGTATGGTTTTTCTCCTTCAATTTGTTAATATGGTGTATCACGTTGATTGATTTGTGTACATTGAAGAATCCTTACATTCCTGGAATAAACCCCACTTGATCATGGTGTATGATCCTTTTAATGTGCTGTTGGATTCTGTTTGCTAGTATTTTATTGAGGATTTTTGCATCTATGTTTATCAGTGATATTGGCCTGTAGTTTTCTTTGTGACATCCTTGTCTGGTTTTGGTATCAAGGTGATGGTGGCCTCGTAGAAGGAGTTTGGGAGTGTTCCTCCCTCTGCTATATTTTCGAAGAGTTTGAGAAGGATAGGTGTTAGCTCTTCTCTAAATGTTTGATAGAATTCGCTTCTGAAGCCATCTGGTCCTAGGCTTTTGTTTGTTGGAAGATTTTTAATCACAGTTTCAATTTCAGTGCTTGTCATTGGTCTGTTCATATTTTCTATTTCTTCCTGATTCAGTCTTGGCAGGTTGTGCATGTCTAAGAATTTGTCCATTTCTTCCAGATTGTCCATTTTATTGGCATAGAGTTGCTTGTAGTAATCTCTCATGATCTTTTTTATTTCTGCAGTGTCAGTTGTTACCTCTCCTTTTTCATTTCTAATTCTATTGATTTGGGTCTTCTCCCTTTTTTTCTTGATGAGTCTGGCTAGTGGTTTATCTATTTTGTTTATTTTCTCAAAGAACCAGCTTTTATTTTTATTGATCTTTGCCATTGTTTCCTTCATTTCTTTTTCATTTATTTCTGATCTGATTTTTATGATTTCTTTCCTTCTGCTAGCATTGGGGTTTTTTTGTTCTTCTTTCTCTAATTGCTTGAGGTGCAAGGTTAGGTTGTTTATTCGAGATGTTTCCTGCTTCTTAAGGTGGACTTGTATTGCTATAAACTTCCCCCTTAGAACTGCTTTTGCTGCATCCCATAGGTTTTGGGTCGTTGTGTCTCCATTGTCATTTGTTTCTAGGTATTTTTTGATTTCCTCTTTGATTTCTTCAGTGATCACTTCATTATTAAGTAGTGTATTGTTTAGCCTCCATGTGTTTGTATTTTTTACAGATCTTTTCCTGTAATTGATATCTAGTCTCATGGCGTTGTGGTCAGAAAAGATACTTGATACAATTTCAATTTTCTTAAATTTACCAAGGCTTGATTTGTGACCCAAGATATGATCTATCCTGGAGAATGTTCCATGAGCACTTGAGAAAACTGTGTATTCTGTTGTTTTTGGATGGAGTGTCCTATAAATATCAATTAAGTCCATCTTGTTTAATGTATCATTTAAAGCTTGTGTTTACGTATTTATTTTCATTTTGGATGATCTGTCCATTTGTAAAAGTGGGGTGTTTAAGTCCCCTACTATGAATGTGTTACTGTCTATTTCCCCTTTTATGGCTGTTAGTATTTGCCTTATGTATTGAGGTGCTCCTATGTTGGGTGCATAAATATTTACAATTGTTATATCTTCTTCTTGGATCGATCCCTTGATCATTATATAGTGTCCTTCTTTGTCTCTTTTAATAGTCCTTATTTTAAAGTCTATTTTGTCTGATATGAGAATTGCTACTCCAGCTTTCTTTTGGTTTCCATTTGCATGGAATATCTTTTTCCATCCCCTTACTTTCAGTCTGTATGTGTCTCTAGGTCTGAAGTGGGTCTCGTGTAGACAGCATATATAAGGGTCTTGTTTTTGTATCCATTCAGCCAATCTGTGTCTTTTGGTGGGAGCATTTAGTCCATTTACATTTAAGGTAATTATCGATATGTATGTTCCTATTCCCATTTTCTAAATTGTTTTGGGTTCGTTATTATAGGTCTTTTCCTTCTCTTGTGTTTCTTGTCTAGAGAAGTTCCTTTAGCATTTGTTGTAAAGCTGGTTTGGTGGTGCTGAACTCTCTCAGCTTTTGCTTGTTTGTAAAGGTTTTAATTTCTCCATCAAATCTGAATGAGGTCTTGCTGGGTAGAGTAGTCTTGGCTGCAGGTTTTTCTCCTTCATCACTTTCAGTATGTCCTGCCACTCCCTTCTGGCTTGTAGGGTTTCTGCTGAGAGATCAGCTGTTAACCTTATGGGGATTCCCTTATGTGTTATTTGTTGTTTTTCCCTTGCTGCTTTTAATATGCTTTCTTTGTATTTAATTTTTGACAGTTTGATTAATATGTGTCTTGGCGTATTTCTCCTTGTATTTATCCTGTATGGGACTCTCTGTGCTTCCTGGACTTGATTAACTATTTCGTTTCCCATATTAGGGAAGTTTTCAACTATAATCTCTTCAAATATTTTCTCAGTCCCTTTCTTTTTCTCTTCTTCTTCTGGAACACCTATAATTCGAATGTTGGTGCGTTTAATGTTGTGCCAGAGGTCTCTGAGACTGTCCTCAGTTCTTTTCATTCTTGTTTCTTTATTCTGCTCTGCAGTAGTTATTTCCACTATTTTATCTTCCAGGTCACTTATCCGTTCTTCTGCCTCAGTTATTCTGCTATTGATCCCATCTAGAGTACTTTTTTTTTTTTTTTTTTTTTTTTTGCGGTACGCGGGCCCCTCACTGTTGAGGCCTCTCCCGTTGCAGAGCACAGGCTCCGGACGCACAGGCTCAGAGGCCATGGCTCACGGGCCCAGCCGCTCCGCGGCATGTGGGATCTTCCCGGACCGGGGCACGAACCCATGACCCCTGCATCGGCAGGCGGACTCTCAACCACTGCGCCACCAGGGAAGCCCTAGAGTACTTTTAATTTCATTTATTGTGTTGTTCATCGTTGCTTGTTTCATCTTTATTTCTTCTAGGTCCTTGTTAACTGTTTCTTGCATTTTGTCCATTCTGTTTCCAAGATTTCAGATCATCCTTACTATCATTATTCTGAATTCTTTTTCAGGTAGACTGCCTATTTCCTCTTCATTTGTTAGGTCTGGTGCATTTTTATCTTACTCCTTTATCTGCTGTGTGTTTTTCTGTCTTCTCATTTTGCTTATTTTACTGTTTTTGGGGTCTCCTTTTTGTAGACTGCACGTTCGTAGTTCCCGCTGTTTTTGATGTCTGTCTCCAGTGGCTAAGGTTGGTTCAGTGGGTTGTGTAGGCTTCCTGGTGGAGGGGACTAGTGCCTGTGTTGTGGTGGATGAGGCTGGATCTTGTCTCTCTAGTGGGCAGGTTCACGTCTGGTGGTCTGTTTTGGGGTGTCTGTGGCCTTATTATGATTTTAGGCAGCCTCTCTGCCAATGGGTGGGGTTGTGTTCCTGTTTTGCTAGTTGTTTGGCATAGGTTTTCCAGCACTGTGGCTTGCTGGTCGTTGAGTGAAGCTGGGTGCTTGTGTTAAGATGGAGGTCTCTGGGAGATTTTCGCCATTTGATATTATGTGGAGCTGGGAGGTCTCTTGTTGACCAGTGTCCTGCAGTTGGCTCTCCTACCTCAGAGGCAGAGCCCTGACTCCTGGCTGGAGCACCAAGAGCCTTTCATCCACACGGCTCAGAATAAAAGGGAGAAAAATTAGAGAGAATTAGTAGAAGTATGAGGAAAGAAAGAAGGAAAGGAGGGAAGGAAGGAAGAAAGAAAGAAAGAAAGAAAGAAAGAAGGAAAGAAGGCAAGAAGGAAAGAAAGGAGGCAGGAAGGAAGGAAGGAGGGAAAGAAGGAAAAAAGACAGAAAGAAAGAAGATACAGTAAAAATAAAATAAAGTATAATAAAGTTATTGAATTAAAAAATTCTTATTTAGAAAAAAAAAAGGGACGGATAGAACCTTAGGACAAATGTTGGAAGCAAAGCTATACAGACAAAATCTTACACAGAAGCATACACATACACCCTCACTAAAAGAGGTAAAGGGGGAAAAATCATAAATCTTGCTCTCAGAGACCACCTCCTCAATTTGGGATGATTCGTTGTCTAAAGGAGGGAAGGAAGGAAGGAAAGAAAGAAAGAACGAAGGTAAAGTATAATAACGTTATTAAAATTAATTATTAAGAAAAAAAATTTTTTAAAAACCATGGACGGATAGAACCCTAGGACAAATGGTGGAAGGAAGACTACACAGACAAGATCTCACACAGAAGCACACACATACACATTCACAAAAAGAGGAAAAGGAAAAAAAATCATAGATCTTGCTCCTAAAGTCCACTTCCTTAATTTGGGATGATTGGTTGTCTATTCAGGTATTCCACAGATGCAGGGTATATCAAGTTAATTGTGGAGCTTTAATCCACTGCTTCTGAGGCTGCTGGGAGAGATTTCCCTTTCTCTTCTTTGTTCTCACAGCTCACCGGGGCTCAGCTTTGGATTTGGTCCTGCCTCTGCGTGTAGGTCGCTGGAGGGCGTCTGTTTTTTGCTCAGACAGGACGGGGTTAAAGGAGCCGCTGATTTGGGGGCTCTGGCGCACTCAGGCCGACGGGGAGGGAGGGGCACGGAGTGCGGGACGGGCCTGCGGCGGCAAAGGCCAGCGTGACTTTGCACCAACCTGAGGTCCGCCGTGCGTTCTCCCGGGGAAGTTGTCCCTGGATCCCGGGAACCTGGCAATGGCGGGCTGCACAAGAGAGTGACCTGTGCTCGCACGCAGGCCCCTTGGTGGCGGCAGCAGCAGCCTTAGCGTCTCCCGCCCGTCTCTGGGGTCCGTGCTTTTAGCCGCGGCTCGCGCCCGTCTCTGGGGTCCGCGCTTTTAGCCGCGGCTCGCGCCCGTCTCTGGAGTTCCTTTAAGCAGCGTTCTTAAACCCCTCTCCTCACGCACCAGGAAACAAAGAGGGAAGAAAAAGTCTCTTGCCTCTTCGGCAGGTTCAGACTTTTCCCCGGACTCCCTCCCGGCTAGCCGTGGTGCACTAACCCCTTCAGGCTATGTTCAAGCCGCCAACCCCAGTCCTCTCCCTGCGCTCCGTCCGAAACCGAAACCCGAGCCTCAGAGCCTCAGCTCGCAGCCCCGCCCGCCCCGGCGGGTGAACAGACAAGCCTCTTGGGCTGGTGAGTGCCAGTCGGCACCGATCCTCTGTGCGGGAATCTCCCCGCTTTGCCCTCCGCACCCGTTGCTGTGCTCTCCTCCACGGCTTCGGAGCTCCCCACTCCGCCTCGCGCAGTCTCCGCCCGCGAAGGGGATTCCTAATGTGTGGAAACTTTTCCTCCTTCACAGCTCCCTCCCACCGGTGCAGGTGCCGTCCCTATTCTTTTGTCTCTGTTTTTTCTTTCTTTTTTTTTTTTTTTCTTTTGCCCTACCCAGGTACGTGGGGAGTTTCTTGCCTTTTGGGAGGTCTGAGGTCTTCTGCCAGCCTTCAGTAGGTGTTCTGTAGGAGTTGTTCCACGTGTAGATGTATTTCCGGTGTATCTGTGGGGAGGAAGGTGATCTCCGCGTCTTACTCTTCTGCCATCTTCAAGGTCCCCCTGGTTATTTATTTTATAGTCAGTGTTAATGACTTGTTCTAAAGTGTAGTGGGAAAATAACTAGCACAAATTGGAATGATGAGGATTAAAATCTAAAATATAATATAAATATAAAATATAATATAATTTAATATAAGTGATGGCAAAAAAATCATTTTTATTCTATAGGTTTTTAAACATAAAAATATATAATTTTTAATATAACCACTTGTTCTTAAATAAAATATATATTTCATAGGCTCATAATAGATCTAAAGGTGGATAGAATTTTAACACAAAATGACTCCATACAATAGTATTTCTAGGACATACTTTTGAAATACAAAATTAACTGAGGAATATTAGACTTCAATTATTTTACAGAATATTATTCAATAGTTTTTAAAATTTTATTTGTGTTAATATTTGAACTCTTAGATAAAAAAATAAAAATATAATGGCATTGGACGTGAAAATAAAAGTGTTTTAAAACTATTAATCAATATTAAAAGATTCCTGAAATAGCCCTAAAATTCAATGTCTGCAAAATTTGAACTGTCATTAAAAATAACTCTGTTGATTTTCTCACACAATTTAAAACTATACAGATTAAAATTAATACTCTGGAAAATATTTGAAACCATAAATGTCACATGTGATATACTTAAAGATAGCACACATATCTGGATGATATTTGCTATGCCATCAGGATTTCTGCGAATGCGTTAAATATGCCTAGGTTGCCATATTAACAAAATATGGCTTTGTTAACCACAGGGCCCTAATACTCCAATTGCTGACTTAATAAAACAGAAATTCTTCTTGGATCTGTTCACGTCTCAGTCAATTCAGTAGGCTGAATTGATTTAACTAATGAATAAACAAGCTAGTATCTGAACTGTAGATTTATAAATTCCAGTTCAGTGTCCTTTCCAGTATACTCCTGTGGTTCAACTTCAGAACCAAAAATCAGGATGTGTTTTCCAATGCCACCCTCCCTATTCTTTTAATCCAGATACCATTTTAACTTGCAATACTGTTATTGCATGGGAATTATCACAGATCAATAAATTGTTAATGAGTCATTTTTTCCTACTAATTTCTGTTTCTTTGTGATAAATTATATCTTCTTTACCTTTTTCATCTCAGACTGTACTGCCCTTTCTGGAATATAATAAATCAATAAATGCTTGTGGAATTAGTGAGTGAATAGAATTATGGAAATGAAACAGTATATTTGCGAGAGGAATTAAAACTTGACAGTTCACATGATTCAATTAGTGGCAGAATTGGACTCTCTGCTCCCTGAGGACCCTTGCTTGACCTCTCCCCTGTGACATCAATCACATGACTCCACATACCAGTCTGATTTCCTCTCCTCTCTCATCCACTCGTTTCTTGTTTATCAAAATCAAATCAACAGGATCAATCTCAAATTATTTTTCTTTTATGAAGCTTCTTCTAAATTTCTCTACCACCTGCTGTAATCTTTTCCTCCATGAAGACCCAAAGTGATTATCACCATAAGAACTTGTTTATAGTCTTGCTTAGAAGAATTAACAAATATAATATATACCTTTGAACGCTCACCGTGTGTGTGCTCTCTCACACACACACACACACACACACACACCTTATGGTTTATTAAATGTCCTTTATAGCAATTGTCTCATTCATTTCCACATTCTTCACACATCTAGCATTCTAATCGGACCTGTATTATTGGGTACTGAACAAAAAATGATAAAATTGTAATAGTTTTGCATAAGACTAAACGTTTAAACATTTACTTTTATTTAAACAAGATAAATGCAATAGATTTTATTTTAAAATAGGTTTTAGAAATCTCTGAGTAAAACTATATGGCTATTACATACAAGGAAAAATAATTGTTATCAATTACATATGATTATGTGGTTAAATATGATGATTTAATATGCTTTGTAAACAGCTACACAAACAACTATGGAGTTTTTATTTTAAATTACTGGTGCTGTGTTTTAATTTTTTTTCTGTATTTATACATATTTGCCAAATACCACTGTCCTTTTCCTATGCAGTACCTACATTCTTTTAGGAGATATTTAATCCTTCTTTAATCCAGCTTTTTTCTTGGAATATCTACACACTTTCCAATGACTAAAGTTTTGTATATTTAAGGTGTCACAAAATCAATTTGGGGTTCTTTTATGTCTCTACTTATACTATGAATGATTTAGTTAAAATGAATTTAATTGTAAAATACTCACTTTGAGGGAATATAAAGGCATTCCCTTGTGAGTTACATTCATTTTCCCTTAGTTATTTACCTTCTCCTACACTCATTCTTCAAAATTTAGGCTAATCATCACTTTTCTTAGATGTCTTCTTTCATCTTATTTAGTGTAGTATATACATAAATCTGCCCTGGGATCCCTTAGAATTCTGTATGTGCCCCCATGACAGCTCCCAAAACATTCCACGGTAGAACTAATTGGACTGTAAGCCCTATGGCAGTAGTGACTGGGGAGGCTTTGACAGTTAAGTTCACTCAAATGTATAGTTACTAAGCATAGTATCTATAAATAGGAGGTTTATTTTAGAAAATAATAAAATGGTTCTTCAATAGTGAAACATTTTGAAGGCTACTCTTACTTTGCTGCTTGACATGATAAAGCTATTCGTTAGAATTCTAGCTCATCATGTTATTTAATCATGCTGCTTCCATTTATTTAAAAAGTATATTCCTGCCTAGTTTAACTTATTAAAAATAAAATATATACATACACACAGGAGATTTTTAAAAGTAAAAGGAGAACATGGTATTAGGAGAAGAATATATAGTTGCCTATAAAAATTTCTCTTTTTGAGAATAAGAATTTACAAGGAAAAGGGGAACAAATTTTTCAAAGGAAACATTTCTTCTACAATAAATCCTGAGATAAGTATCTTATTTGCAGTTGCATATAGAAAAGATTGAAACACAGCATAATCAATGACCTCAGCAGAAACAGAAAATTGTTTTTATGTTTATTTTATTTTATTATTTATTTATTTATTTTGGCTGTGTCAGGTCGTAGTTGCCACATGCGGGATCTTCGTTGCAGTGCACGGGCTCCTCTCTAGTTGTGGCATGCGGGTTTTCTCTCTCTAGTTGTGATGCACAGGCTCCAGGGCACATGGGCTCTGTAGTTTGCGGCATGCAGGCTCTCCTATTGAGGCCGGCGAGCTCAGTAATTGTGGTGTGCGGGCTTAGTTGCCATGTGGCACGTGGGATATTTGTTCCTGACCCAGGATCGAACCCCTGTCCCCTGCATTGGAAGGCGGATTCTTCACCACTGGACCACGAGGAAGTCCCAGAAATAGAAATTATAGAGATATGTTTGTGGTCCCTTTTGCTTGAATTTAGCATAGAATATCAAACATAGCTCAGTTAATACAGAATTTAGGGATGAGTTGAATACTATGTTAACTTGACATTTTAATAACCCCATTTCCATCTACTCTTCAGCACTCAGGGACATCAAACCAACAATTGCCCCCCTTCTGTCACTAATCTTACAATTTTCCCTCCATACTGACTCATTGATATACAAATACAGGTATGTAAAGTAAAGCGAATCACAACAAAGCTTTTATTATTTTCAGATCTTCCTTCAGATATATCATCGTTTATCTCCGTATCTTTACAGCAAAGCTCCTCAAAGGATTTCTTTACTAATTACTTCAGTTTCTCCATTTCAAACATCTCAACTGAAATCTAATTATATTTTCTGTTCTATTTCCCATAACTAGACTTCAACAATTTTCTTCAAAATTACTGCTGACCAGGATGCTCCCAGTTCCTAGGTCAATTCAGACCTCATCTACATGAGCCTTTCAGCAGCACCTGGCAATTTCTTTCCTTGACTCTGAGGTCTCCATCCTCCTTTGGGTTTTCCCTATCATACTGGCAATTCTTTTTATAGTTCCTCCTCCTCTCATTGAACTTTACATGTCATCTTATTAAGGATGTGTCCTTAAATTTCTTCTTTCCTTTAATAGTGGTGTGTGAATGGAGTGTCCTGCCTTTAAATACCATAAATGCCTACAAATCCCAAATAGTCCCAATTTCAAATACTGATGCTCACACCAAGTCTGAACTTGAGACTTATATATCCAATTTCCTACTTGCCACCTCCCCTTGGATGAGTAATAAGAGTACTTGACCTAACAAGCCCCCAAACAGACTTCTCATCTACTCCTACCCTAAAATATATGTTTTAAACATATTCATTTTCACACTCTTCACTGTTATAAGAAATGGCAATTATATGCTTCAAGTGGGTCAGGCAAGTACACTATAAGAAAGAATAATTATAGGCTGATCTCATAAACTTACATGCAAATATCTTAAAACAGTTAACAAATTAAATCAAGCATTAAGGATGATACCTCATGAACAAATGATGTTTTCTTTTAATTTGTTTTAGCATTTTATAACCATAAAGTACAATTCACCCCATTAGAAGAATGAGGTAGAAATATCATGTGATCTTATCACTGTAATAAGTATCTGAAAAACTCAATGCTCATTTAGAAGAGAATGGAACTTAATTAAGATTTTCTGCCAATCTCTACAGAATTGCGAAATATTGATATTAGAAACAAGAAAGGTCACTATCACTGTTTCCATTCATCATTGTACTTGAGGATCTAGCTCACAAAATTAGTCTAGAAAAAGAAAGAAAATGAATAATGATTAGAAAGAAAAAAATAAGTGTCCTTATTTTAGTTTGAGATGATTGTGCATGTAGAAAATACAAAGAAACCTGCAGGAAAATTATTAACATAAATAAGTGAATTTGGTAAGTTTATGGCTACATGTTCAATATTAAAAAACTGTATTTTAGTATTGAACAATTAGAAAATGTCTTAAAAGGACAAATGACATTTACAATAGCATCAAAAATATACATTATTTATGACTAAATATTTGAAAAGATGTGCAAGAATCTAACAGAGATTGTATAGTCATTGTTTAGAGAAGTCAATGGTGGTGAAAAGCCCATAGCCTGTTATCATTGATTAAAAAAACTAAATAACTTAAATATGCTAATTTCTCACAAAGTTATCCTAATTTTCTTGCAATCTCAAATAAAAATCCTATAAGAGTTCTTCCTCAAACTGATTTAAAATGTTTCATAGAAAATAATCAACCAACAACAGCAGAAAAAAATCAGGAAAATAAACAAAGCAGGGGAGATTATATCTCCATATAGTAGGACTTATTTTATAAACTTTCCTTAATAAGTACATTGTCACATTGCCAAAAGAACAAGAAGAGAAAAATAACAACATGTAAGAGCTAAAACTGTATGACTTCAGAGAATACAGGCAGAACTCAGAGACATTGCAGGTTCGGTTTCAGACCACCACGACAAAGCAAATACTGCAATAAAGTATATCACACACAATTTTTGGTTTCCCAGTGCATATAATAGTTATGTTTACACTATAGTCTATTAAGTGTACAATAGGGTTATGTCTGAAAAAACAATGTACTTACCTTTATTAAAAATAAGCTGTTGGAAAAATGGTGCCTGTAGACTTGCTTGACACAGGGTAGCCACAAACCTGCAGTTTGTAGAAAACACTGTGTCTGCAAAAGGCAATAAAATGAAGTATGCCTGTATATCAGAGTATCTCTTCCTGGACTTCACTAGAAAAAGGCCTTTTATGTGTGACACCAACAGATGAATGGATAAAGAAGATGTGGTATATATATACAATGGAATATTAGCCATAAAAAGAAAAGAAATCGGGTCATTTGTAGTGATGTGGATGGACCTAGAGTCTGTCATACAGAGTGAACTAAGTCAGAAAGAGAAAAACAAATATCATATATTAACACATATATGTGGAATCTAGAAAAATGGTACAGACGAACCTATTTCCAGGGCAGGAATAGAGACACAGATGTAGAGAACAGACATGTGGACACAGTGCAGGGGGGCAGGAAGGGGAGGGTAGGTTGAGTTTGGAGATTAGGATAGACATATACACTACCATGGGTAAGATAGATAGCTAGTGGGAACCTGCTATAAAGCACAGGAAGCTCAGCTCGGTGCTCTGTGATGACCTAGATGGGGGGGCATGGGGGGCATGGGAAGGAGGTCCAAGAGGGAGGGAATATATGTATACATATAGATGATTCACTTCATTGTACAGCAGAAACTAACACAACTTTGTAAAGTGATTATACTTAAAAAAAAAAAAACGCACAAGCTGCAAAAAACAAAAAGTGATATATTGGACTTCACCAAAAGAAAACAAAACAACTTTGTTCTTCAAATGACATCACCAAGACATTGAAAAGCAGCTCAGAGCATGGGTGAAACAATTTTCAAGTCATGTATCTAAAGAGGAACCTGTGTCCAGATTGCATAAAAACTCTTACAACTCAATAATAAAAGACAATCCAAATAAAACATCAGCAAAATATCTTAGTAAAGATTTCTATAAGATGTGGAAATGACCAATAGAAACATGAAAAGATATTCAATTAAACATCACTATCCCATAGGGAAATGCAGATCAAAACCATACCAAAATACCACTTTACAGTCAGTAGGATGGTCAACCAAGTGGAGAAACGTGAACCTTCATACAATGCTGATGGACTGTAAAATGAGGCAACAGCTTTGACAGTCTGACAGTTTCTCCAAAGGTTAAACATAGAGTTGCCACATGATCCAGCAGTTCCATTCCCAGGTATATACCTAAGAGAAATAAAAACATATGCCCACACAAAATCTTGTATAGACTAATATTTATAGCAGCATTATTTTTTAATAGAAAAAATGTTCAAAGAACTCAAATGTCCATCAACTATTGAAAGGACCAACAAACAATGGAATATTATTGGGCAGTAATGAAACATGATACATGCAATAACATGGATGGACCTGTAACCTAACCTCAGAACCAGCTCCAAACTGGCCCTCTCCTCTTTCTAACAAGATAATGAGTCGTTTTCCAGAGACAACAGAACAAAACCTCAAGTCCTGCAGCTGAAGCATGAGCAAAGGAGGCAATTTTACATTGCAGGACACCTGGAACCAAAGTTTCTCTCCGCGCCACCCCACCCCACCCCACCCCCACCCACCGCAGAACCAAAGGCTTGGGGCATGACCAGAACCTAAACAACAGGGTTGTAAGCCATAGCCACAATAATACTTCATAATAAGACTCTGTAGCCAAAAACAAACAAAAAAATCCACTTTTGTCTGTCTTGCTCACATATCTCGTTTGGCTTGTGTTTGGGAGATGTAGGTTAGTTTTGGATTCAAGTTTGGTTCTTATGATTCTTGTTCTTCTTGAAGTGACCTTTATATTCTTATAGAAAGAACAGAAACCTAAAAGAGAAACTCTACCGAACAAACATGCTTGTGTTACGTGTGCTAATATCCCGGTGGATAAAGCAAGTCAGAGGAGTGAGTTCAAAGTCAAGAGGTGGGAAGTAAACCCAATCTCTAGTGGAAGGTATAGGACATCTCGTGCTATAGGACATGGAAATAGAAAGAGGTGAATTAGGACAATACTACCAATGCTATTACTGTAATTAATCTCTCTCTCTCTCTCTTTCACACACACACACACACACATTTCCTGTTTAAAAAAGTAATGCATATAACAACCTTCAAAGGAGTAACAATATTTAAATGATTTAAAGAGAGTTTGGGGCTTTTAACAATGTGTCTTCATATATTGGTCTGTATTCGTGATCAACATAGGACTTAATTTACACAGCGATCAGCAGACACAAACAAAAATGACATTCAGTTGCCATAAAATACTACACCTCTGGATGGTTTTTTTGTCAATTAATTACTTATTATCAGGAAGACAAAATTTTTTCCTCCTTATTTTTTTTGAAAGGCTGTGAGAATTGCTAATCTCAGCTGTGTTTCCTTTTCTTTCTCTCAATTACAAAACATGTCCCCATTATGTCTGTTCAGATTTTATATGAGTAATATTTGACAAAAAGGTTTATTCTTAAAAATCTGTTAATGAATTAAATTGTTATGCCTGTTTAAATGCCAATTCCAGGCATATATGTAAATGTACTGCCTAGCAAACCTTTAAGATAATTCTAAACATTAATATATAATTGTAATTAATTTTAACTACCTAGTAATGAAATAGCCATTTGAAATATTACACGTATGTTATGAATCAAATTTCATTAAATATTGGCTTGTTTATACTTAACCCCCATTGAATCTACCAGTTTATTACAGCAGGTTGTATAAAAAAGATTATTACCTGCTAGGTATAAGTCTATAAACTGTGTTCCCAAAACCTTAACAACTATTGCTGGGTAGTTTGTTTTATTATCACAAACAAAACCATATTTTATTGTAAGTTAAGATTGAAGAAATGTACTATTTCACATTCTAGAGCCAAAATCCCGGTCACAGAAATAGATTACGTTATGCCATTTTCCTCTGTTTCCGAAGAGGTTCTTGTCATTGGAATATAATAGTTTAAATGCCACCTGTAAGAGAAAATGGTAGTTGCACCACATGACCTGTTAGGGGTTACGTTCTTTGACCCTCTGGTCATTTTGAAGGCTCTTAGTTTGCAAAGGCTCTTGTTTATTGGGAAATTTTTTTTTTAAAAAGCCTCCAGACAAAATGACATATATGTATATTACTTAAAGTAGAAAAGAATGCTCATGAGTTTCACAGGTAATTAATGGTACCTAATAATGGTACATAAGCACAGAAACACACATCAACTAAATGCACTAATCTCTCTCTTTTCATTTGTGTTTACCAGCATTAATAGGATACAGGAATTTATTTACATGGTTAAAGTCACTAAATGTCATGGACAAAATTTAACAGATATAAATTTTTTTTTTTTTCTTTTTTGTGGTACGCGGGCCTCTCACTGTTGTGGCCTCTCCCATTGCGGAGCACAGGCTCCGGACGCGCAGGCCCAGCGGCCATGGCTCACAGGCCCAGCCGCTCCACGGCATGTGGGATCTTCCTGGACCGGGGCACGAACCCACGTCCCCTGCATTGGCAGGCATACTCTCAACCACTGCGCCACCAGGGAAGCCCCAGATATAAATATTTTTGAAGCAAGAGTATTTTGTTTGTTTTTCAGTGGATTTGTAATATAAATCACATTGATGTATGTATATTATGAAATGTAGGATTTTGTAAGTCCATAAAGGACATTATGTTGAATACGTCTAGAACTATCATATTGTCCCTGGTCATATTAAAAAGTTTAGTTTTTACCATTCCAAACCAAATATGATTTGCTCATCTTTTAAGATCTGGTTGAATGCTCAGATTCTAGGTCTCAATTCATCTAATCTCTTCTTCATGATCTCTTAGTCATTTGCTTATTTCTATATTTCAATCTCTCTAATTATATTACTCTATCATAATGAGTTAGAATACTATCTTAATAATGATAAATTTTACGTATGAATGAAAACAAACAAAAACAGGTTTTTAAATGCCATCGACTCCATTTTTCTCGAAATTGTAACATAAATTCCTCTCATCAATTGAGCATCTACAGTGCACTATCAATATCGTATTAATATGACACCACATTAATACCCTGTTCAGGAGACATCAATAACCCTATTTTACAAATTAGTAGGGTAGTCTCAAAAATTTACTGCAGTCGACTAGGAACACAAATTGTCACGTGAAGATGCTGAAGTTTGCTACCAGATCTGTCAGGAATCTAAGGCCTTGTATTTTCACTGATAAAGTAATGGTGCCTTTTAGAATATGTAGATCTTCACTGATATATACATATCAACTTAGGGCAGTGAAAACTTATTCTTTATTGCAACATACACATCCTTTTCATGTTTACCTGAACCGATTTTCTGTTTCACTGCTTATCTTCACCAACGCTTATACAACTTTCTAAAGATACATGTGGGTTAAAACACTTTAGGCATAGAAGTAAGTTACATAGTCCCCTCTACAACTTGTAAACAGACAGCAGCTACACAAAAGAACTCGTCATGAAACTGGAAGGAAAAGAATCCATTCCTGACTGAATTTCCATCTACCATGAATCACTGACACATTTAAGAATGTTTTAAAACTTCCTTAATTATGTTTATGAAAATAGAAGAAAGATAATTTTAAATTTAAACTGTTCTGGAAAATGAGGTTGTATGATCCTCAAACTCAAATAGCCTCCTTCTTTGTCACCCAGGGTGAGAAAGCTCAAGAAAGAGAGACACAAGTTTGAATAAACATAATCAGAAGTTTATAGGCATCAAATTTTAAAGAACATCTCAGCTAACAATAAAGTTCTGTTATTTTTTTTTTTAATTTTATTTAGTTTTGGCTGTGTTGGGTCTTCATTTCTGTGCAAGGGCTTTCTCTAGTTGTGGTGAGCGGGGGCCACTCTTCATCCCAGTAAAGTTCTGTTATTAAATTAAACAATAGTTTCCATTAAACTTCAATCAAAGATATCTACATTTTACGACCCTGCAATAATCTCACTTATTCTGAGGGGGCCACCCTCTCAATCTTCATTAACCTTCACTGAGGCTTGCTCTTTTTTTTTTTTTTTAACATCTTTTTGGAGTATAATTGCCTTACAATGGTGTGTTAGTTTCTGCTTTATAACAAAGTGAATCAGTTATACATACACATATGTCCCCATATCTCTTCCCTCTTGCGTCTCCCTCCCTCCCACTCTCCCTATCCCACCCCTCTAGGTGGGCACAAAGCACCGAGCTGATCTCCCTGTGCTATGCAACTGCTTCCCACTAGCTAGCTATTTTACGTTTGGTAAAACGTATATGTGTATACGTTTGTGTATACGTATATTTGTATATATGTCCATGCCACTCTCTCACTTTAGCCCAGCTTACCCTTCCGCCTCCCCATATCCTCAAATCCATTCTCTAGTAGGTCTGTGTCTTTATTCCCGTCGTGCCCCTAGGTTCTTCATGACCAATTTTTTTTTTTATTTTTCGATTCCATGTATATGTGCTAGCATACAGTATTTTTTTTCTCTTTCTGACTTACTTCACTCTGCATGACAGACTCTAGGTCCATCCACCTCACTACAAATAACTCAATTTCATTTCTTTTTAGGGCTGAGTAATATTCCATTGTATATATGTGCCGTATCTTCTTTATCCATTCATCTGACCTAAATAGACATTTCTCCAAAGAAGTTATACAGATTGCCAACAAACAGAAATGCTCAACATCATTAATCATTAGAGAAATGCAAATCAAAACTACAATGAGATATCATCACACCAGTCAGAATGGCCATCATCAAAAAATCTGCAAACAATAAATGCTGAAGAGGGTGTGGAGAAAAGGTAACCCTCTTGCACTGTTGGTGGGAATGTAAATTGATATAGCCACTATGGAGAACAGTGTGGATTTTCCTTAAAAAACTAAAAACAGAACTACCATATGATCCAGCAATCCCACTACTGGGCATATACCCTGAGAAAACCATAATTCAAAAAGAGTCATGTACCGCAATGTTCATTGCAGCTCTATTTACAATAGCCAGGGCATGGAAGCAACCTAAGTGTCCATCAACAGAGCCTTGCTCTTTTAAAAGGAGTTCTTTGATCTTTGCTGAAATATGTCCTCATTTATACTTTCCTTCTTTTGATTTACCAATTACAGCTACCATTTCCTCTAATCCTGGTCTCTGCTGACAGATGATCTCACTGTGTTAACTTGCATCAAGGTGACAATAAACAAGAAATTAATGCAGAGGTTTTTTTGTTCTTTTCTTCTTTCTTTGGAAATACATCTTTATTTTGAGAGAGTTTTAAGAAGAAAATGTAAAGTTTCCGTCTTCTAATTCTTGCCACAGGTATACTCACATACCCAGGTTAGATAAAGAACATAGTGGAGGATGAATCATAATCTGGTTACTACTTAGATTCTCTTATATAATACTAGATAGAGGCCAGAGGTTGTGTGTGATAGTTTCTAGGGTTAGACTGATAAAGAGACAGGTAATACCAAGTAGATTAAAAGGGAATAACTGTATGTGAGTGTATAACAGGTCAGTTGTAGTTTAAAGGTTACTCTTGTTTGAGAAAAATGCCGATCAAGTAATTGTGACATTCACAAAGTAACTCACCTTATATTGTGATTATAATTTAACATAGGCTTTTCAAAGTCTTTAGAGATTATTTTCATTCTCAATCTCCATAAAAACCCCTTTAAATGAGAGATGATATTTTTATCATCAACATGTTTGAGAACTTATTTGAGCATAAGCTATTAAACATAAAGATATAAGTAATTGACTTAAGTGTGTTTCATGCTCATGATTTTTTTATATACAGATAAAGGAATAATGCATAACAATATGATATTCTAAAAGTCAGTCATTTAGGGAAATAAATCAACAAAGTTATTGAATTAAAATCCTCGAGGCAATATTAAATTTGTATATATATATATATATATATATATATATATCTGTGATGGCATACTGAAAAGTTGCCATTTCAGTTAGATAGCAAACACATTTAAAATTAAGACTTCATAAGGAAATTAATGGCACATAATTGATGCATAAGACAAATCTTGGCAGGGGAATGAAATCGAGAATTATTGTCAAAAAGAACTCAGTGATCAGATATGAAATAATAAAGTTGAAGAGGAGGACAAATTACTAAGAATACTCAAAACTGCAGGACATTTGCTCAAATAACTTTAGTGCTTATGTCCTGAACCCATTTTCTGATCATTATGGCATCGTATTTTAGTGATAAATATCAAAGTCAAAAATGAAATTAGTGTTATTTGGTAAAAACTCATGTATCACAACAAAATGCTGCTATGAAGTCTGCTTAGCAACTGTAAGAAAGAAAATCCCTAATCTTCTACCTTATTTCAGACTTCCAGAGAAATTAAATGTAGACAACAACCAATTGTGATAACACAAAGAAAACTCAGTCAGGGAAACCCAGTTACGAGAGCTCTGAAGATGAAAGTTGTTTCTATTTTTCTAAATGATGGAAAAACTGTAAAGGAGATGACTAATGACAAGAAATTCTAAAATTAAAATGCTGTATAATTTAGAATTACCCTCTCCTTTTCTTTTCTTTCTTTTTTTTTTTTTTTGCGGTACGCGGGCCTCTAACTGTTGTGGCCTCTCCCGTTGCGGAGCACAGGCTCCGGACACGCAGGCTCAGCGGCCATTGCTCATGGGCCCAGCCACTCCGCAGCATGTGGGATCTTCCCAGACCGGGGCACGAACCCATGTCCCCTGCATCAGCAGGCAGACTGTCAACCACTGCACCACCAGGGAAGCCCGCCCTCTCCTTTTCTTAAGAGAAATATTTTTTTCAGATATATAGAAGTGTTAGTGTCTTTAAAATACCACGATTTTAATTAAAATATTTAAAAATTGAAAACAATATTTATCTAAAAATAAAAAGGGTTTATCATAATTCAAAATTAGAATTATATGTAAGAAAATACACATAACAAAAAAGTTCAAGCTTTCTATTAAAAACTACATACTAAAATACGTACTGTTTCAATATTTTCTAGTAGTAGTAAAATCACTGTACTGAATATAGTTGAGGATATTTTGAAATAAAATTTATACCTTGTCAGTAATTTAGTTACTGTAAATTGGACAGCTCTTTTGAAGATCAACATGATGAATCATTTCAGTAACTGAAGTTCTCTTGAATTTTTGACCTAGTAATTTTTTTCTAAGAAACTCTCATTATTGATAAGATTGTTTCAAGGTGGTGGAGTACAAGGATGTGTGCTCACTCCCTCTTGTGAGAGCACTAGAATCACAACTAACTGCTGAACAATCATCGACAGGAAAACATTGGAACTGGCCAAAAAAGGTACCCCACATCCAAAGACAAAGGGAAAGCCACAATGAGATGGTAGGAGGGGCACAATCACAATAAAATCAAATACCATAACCACTGGGTGTGTGGCTGGCAAACTGGAGAACAATTGTATCACACAAGTCCATCCACTGGAGTGAAGGTTCTGAGCCCCATGTCAGGCTTCCCAACGTGGGTGTCCAGCAATGGGAGGAGGAATTCCCAGAGAATCAGACATTGAAGGCTAGCTGGATTTGATTGCAGGACTTTGACAGGACTGGGGGAAACAGAGACTCCACTCTTGGAGGGCACACACAAAGTAGTTTGCACATCAGGACCCAGGGTGAAGGAGCAGTGACCCCATAGGAGACTGAACCAGACCTACCTCCTAGTGTTGGAGGGTCTCCTGTAGAGGCAGGGGGTGGCTGTGGCTCACAGCGGGGACAAGGACACTGGCAGCATAAGTTCCAGGAAGTACTCTGTGGCGTGAGCCCTCCCAGAGTCCACCATTAGCCCCACCAAAGAAAGTGTAGCTTCCAGTGATGGGTTGCCTCAGGCCAAACAACCAACAGGGAGGAAACCCAGCCCCACCCATCAGCAGACAAGTAGATTAAAGTTTTATTGAGCTCTGCCCACCAGAGCAACACCCAGCTCTACCCACCACCAGTCCCTCCATCAGGAAGCTTGCACAAGCCTCTTAGATAGCCTCATGCACCAGAGGGCAGACAGCAGAAGCAAGAAGAACTACAGTCCTGCAGCATGTGGAACAAAAACCACATTCACAGAAATATAGACAAAATAAAAAGGAAGAGAACTATACACCAGCTGAAGGAACAAGATAAAAATCCCAGAAAAACAATTAATGAAGAGAGGCAACCTTCCAGAAAAATAATTCAAAATAATGATAATGAAGATGACCCAGCACCTTGGAAAATGAATGGAGGCAAAGATCGAGAAGATGCAAGAAGTGTTTAACAAAGACCTAGAAGAATTAAAGAACAAACAGAGATGAACAATACAATAACTGAAATGAAAACTACACTAGAAGGAAGCAATAGCAGAATAAGTGAGGCAGAAAATGGATATGTGACCTGGAAGACAGAATGGTTGAATTCACTGCTGTGGAACAGAATAAAGAAAAAAGAATGAAAAGAAATGAAGACAGCCTAAGAGACCGCTGGGACAACATTAAAGGCACCAACATTCACATTATAGGGGTCCAAGAAGGAGAAGAGAGAGAGAAAGGACCCGAGAAAATATTTGAAGAGATTATAGTTGAAAACTTCCCTAACATGGGAAAGGAAAGAGCCACCCTATCTTTAAATGACAGGATAGACCAGACTTAATTGATATTTATAGGAGATTCCATCCAAAAAGAGCAGATTACACTTTCTTCTCAAGTGCACAGGGAACATTCTCCAGGATAGATCAAATCTTGGGTCACGAATGCAGCCTTGGTAAATTTAAGAAAATTTAAATCATATCAAGCATCTTTTCCAACCACGATGCTATGAGATTAGAAATAAATTACCGGGAAAACAATGTAAAAAACACAAACACATGGAGGCTAAACAATACGTTACTAAATAACCAAGAGATCATTGAATAAATCAAAGAGGAAATCAAAAAATACCTAGAGACAAATGACAATGAAAACACGATAATCCAAAACCGATGGGATGCAGCAAAAGCAGTTCTAAGAGGGAAGTTTATAGCAATAAAAACCTAACTCAAGAAAAAAGAAAAATCTCAAAGAAACAACCTAACCTTACACCTAAAGAAACTAGAGAAAGAAGAACAAAACCCAAACTTAGTAGAAGGAAAGAAATCATAAAGTTCAGAGGAGAAATAAATGAAATAGAAACAAAGAAAATAATAGCAAAGATCAATAAAACTAAAAACAGATTCTTTGAGAAGATAGACAAAATTGATAAACCTTTAGCCAGACTCATCAAGAAAAAGAGGGAGAGGACTCAAATCAATAAAATTAGAAATGAAAAAGGAGAAGTTACAACAGACACCACAGAAATACAAAACATCGTAAGAGACTACTACAAGCAACTCTATGTCAATAAAATGGACAACCTGGAAGAAATGAACAAATTCTTAGAAATAGGAAATATAAACAGAGATATCACAAGTAATGAAACTGAAACTGTGATTAAAAATCTTCCAATGAACTAAAGTCCAGGACCAAGTGGCTTCACAGGTGAATTCTATCAAAAATTTAGAGAAGAGATAACACCTATACTTCTCAGACTCTTCCAAAAAATTGAGGAGGAAGGAACACTCCCAAATTCATTCTATGAAGCCACAATCACCCTATACCAAAACCAGACAGAGATATCACAAAAAAAGAAAATTACAGACCAATATCACTGATATAGATGTAAAAATCCTCAACATAATACTAGCAAACAGAATCCAACAGCTCATTAAAATGATCATACACCATGATCAAGTAGGATTTATCCCAGGGATGCAAGTATTCTTCAATATATGCAAATCAATCAATGTGATACACCATATTAACAAATTGAAGGAGAAAAACCATATGATCATCTCAATAGATGCAGAAAAAGCTTTTGACAAAATTTGACACCCATTTCTCATAAAAACTCTCCAGAAAGTGCGCATAGAGGGAACCTACCTCAACATAATACAGGCCATCTGTGAAGAACCCCAGCAAACATCATTCTCAATGGTGAAAACCGGAAAGCATTTCCTCCCAGATCAGGAACAAGACAAGGATGTTCACTCTCACCACGGTTATTCAACATAGTTTTGGAAGTCCTAGCCATGGCAATCAGAGAAGGAAAAGAAATAAAAGGAATAAAAGGAATACAAATTGGAAAAGAAGAAGTAACACTGTCACTGTTTGCAGATGACATGATACTACACATAGAGAATCCTAAAGATGCCACCAGCAAACCACTAGAGCTAATCAATGAATTCGGAAGAGTTGAGGATACAAAACTAATGCACAGAAATCTCTTGCATTCCTATACACTAATGATGAAAAATCTGATAAAGAAATTAAGTAAACACTCCCGTTTACGACTGTGACAAAAAGAATAAAATACCTAGGAATAAACCTACCTAGGGAGACAAAAGACCTGTATGCAGAAAACTATAAGACACCAATGAAAGAAATTAAAGATGATACAAACAGATGGAGAGATATACAATGTTCTTGGATTGGAAAAATCAATATTGTGCAAATAACTATACTACCCAAAGCAAACTACAGAGTCAATGCAATCTCTATCAAATTACCAATGGCAATTTTTACAGAACTAGAACAAAAAATCTTAAAATTTGTATGGAGACACAGAAGACCCCAAATAGCCAAAGCAATCTTGAGGGGAAAAAAAATGGAGCTGGAGGAATCAGACTCCCTGACTTCAGACGATACTACAAAGCTACAGTAATCAAGACAATATGGTACTGGCACAAACACAGAAATAGAGATCAATGGAACAGGATAGAAAGCCCAGAAATAAACCCACACACCTATGGTCAACTAATCTATGACAGAGGAGGCAAGGATATACAATGGAGAAAAGACAGTCTCTTTAGTAAGTGGTGCTGGGAAAACTGGACAGCTACATGTAAAAGAATGAAATTAGAACACTTCCTAACACCATACACAAAAATAAACTCCTAATGGATTAAAGACCTAAATGTAAGACTGGACACTGTAAAACTCTTAAAGTAAAATATAAGAAGAACACTCTTTGACATATATCACAGGGAGATCTTTTTTGACCCACCTCCTAGAGTAATGGAAATAAAAACAAAAATAAACAAATGGGATCTAATGAAACTTAAAACTTTTGCACAGCAAAGAAACTCTAAACAAGACAAAAAGACAAGCCTCAGGATATGAGAAAATATTTGCAAACAAATCAATGGACAAAGGATTAAACTCCAAAACATATAAACAGCTCATGCAGCTCAATATTAAAAAACAAACAACCCAATCCAAAAATGGGCAGATGACCTAAATAGACATTTCTCCAAAGAAGACACACAGATGACCAAAAGGCACATGAAAAGCTGCTCAACATCACTAATCATTAGAGAAATGCAAATCAAAACCACAATGAGATATCACCTCACACTGGTCAGAATGGCCATCATCAAAAAATCCACAATAAATGCTGGAGAGGGTGTGGAGAAAAGGGAACCCTTTTGCACTGTTGGTGGGAATGTAAATTGATACAGCCGCTATGGAGAACAGTATGGAGTTTCCTTTAAAAACTAAAAATATAGCAACCATTGACCCAGCAATACCACTACGGGGCATATACCCAGAGAAAACCATAATTCAAAATGTCACATGCATCTCAGTATTCAATGCAGCACTGTTTACAATAGCCAGGTCATGGAAGCAACCTAAATGTCCATTGACAGATGAATGGATAAAGATGTGGTACATGTATACAATGGAATATTAGCCATAAAAAGGAACAAAATTGGGTCATTTGTAGAGACATGGATGGACGTAGAGACTATCATACAGAGTGAAGTAAGTCAGAAAGAGTAAAACATTGTATATTAATGTATATATGTGGAATCTAGAAAAATGGTACTGATGAACTGAGTTGCAAGGCAGAAATAGAGACTCAGATGTAGAGAACCAACATATGGACACCATGGGGGTAAAGCGGGGGTGGTGGGTGGTGGTGGGATGAATTGGGAAATTGGGGTTTACATATATACACTAATATGTATAAAATAGATAACTAATAAGAACCTGCTATATAAAAAAATAAAATTCAAAAAATTTAAAAAAGGAAAACAGAAAAAAAATAGACTCATTATTTTAAAAGGATAGGCAATGCAATTCTAATGTGATTTCTGATAGTAAGAACAGGGAGATCTCCCTAAATTTTCAAAATATTAAACAGTATAAATAAATTATATTAGACCACAACTCAAATAATATATTTTTGGTTTAGAGACATAAAGCAACATGGAAAACTACTTTTCATGTGTTGAATATACAAAATACTATATTTGCAAAAATTAAAATATAGTATTCTTGGGGGCTTCCCTGGTGGCACAGTGGTTGAGAGTCCGCCTGCCGATGCAGGGGACACAGGTTCGTGCCCTGGTCTGGGAAGATCCCACATGCCGCGGAGCGGCTAGGCCCGTGAGCCATGGCTGCTGAGCCTGCGCATCCAGAGCCTGTGCTGCGCAACGGGAGAGGCCACAACAGTGAGAGGCCCGCGCACCACCAAAAAAAAAAACAACAACAATAATATAGTATTCTTGGTAAGGTTTTTCCCACCATTCTATTTAAAATTCCAACTACCCACTCCAACACCACACACACATATACCTGCACATACATATATACATACACACACACATACACGTACACACACTCTTTCTTATCTGCTTTATCCTTTTCCATAGTATTTACTGCCATGAATGATGTTGAATATTTTACTTATGAGTTTTGTGCATTCTGGACTTCACTCTCTGCCGTGAGAGCAGTATCTTTCATTTCCTGCTGGATCTCTAGCCCCTACTTTAATGTCCATTTCAAAACTGTTGTTCAATAAATATCACTGATTTTGTATGCAAAGAAATAAAGAAAATGCATGTAAGAAAATTTCTTACAGGCTTAAGGCTAGGTCTACATTCACAGCTGAATCTAAGATAGTTTTGCAAATAAAAGTCGTTAAAAACTTTAAAGATATGCATATATTTTGCCATTATAAAAATTTCTCAAAATTTTAAGTGAATTTATTTAAAGCCAAAATAATTTGAAATGTGCTTTTATTTTTTTCTTGATTAAGATTTTTTTGGAAATTGGTATGACTAATTGTTAATTCAGAAACCTGAGCAGTATATGTATATTTGCTAGATCCTACTATTTAATCTGATCATAAGTAGTAAAGTTTAATTAATATTAGCAAATAATTAATTAGCATTCAGTTATTATTAATGCTAACAGTGTGTTTAATAACATCAAAGGCTTTAATGCCATTGCTAAGATAACATGTAGAGATCCTATTATATGTATTCTATTTTCTTTCAATGTCTGTTACTTTGATTTTGAGGAACATGGCACCATTCTGCGGTACTGAAAGGCAGTATAGCATAGCAAGTGACACTATAAAATGTTTGTCATACAAATACACTCTTAAGCATAACTTCTCTTGGGCAACTTAATCACTTATGCCTTATGGGGAAGAAGAGTACTGACTTCATAAATGTAAAAGTATAGTTAAGTTCTCAACAAATATTGACTATTTTTACTATGAAAGAAAAATATTGTCTTTGTGTGTGCATGATAGATTTTGAAAAAAAAATGTAGTATGTATGTAACATTCAGTCACTGATCATCAGTGCAAAATGCCCTATGTTTATGTTTTCCCTTTGCCCAAGATAGCTATACTTGCTGTCCATTCATTTGTTTTAACTTTCCACCAGTTTGACACTCCTCCTTTCAGCAGATCTTTTAAAAAAGACTCATGAGCTTTGTTATTTCACTTAAGAAATTTAACCATCTTTAACTCTGTGAAGGGGAGATTGTTTTCATTTTCTCATGTTCTCAAAATTTATTCAGGAGTCTGTGGAAAGAGTGAGCAGAATACAAATTAAATCATGGACTTTGAGTAAAAAAATTATAACTATACTTCCAGTGTGCTAATAGGCAAATGACTCATTTTTCAACATATTATGGAGCAGAAAATTTCTCATATAAACACCAAATGTTTAACACTAGGTACTCTGCGTGCCTACAAATTAATTACATCGAAAAGAACAAAAAAATGTCAAATAAACCAGTATAAAGAACATTTGAATTGGCTTAGAAAACAAATGTCACATAAAGAAAGACTTTTAGTTTTATTTTAACTTACCCCCCGCAAAGTGCAAAATGTATCGGGATTATGGTTATATATTGGTAGGATTGATTTATTTTCTCACTATATAGACTGTTGTTTGCAATATCCAGTAAACTTTCCTGTTCTTTAACCTTGATATTTAAGACTTACTGTTTAATAACTCTAGTAACTCTAGCATTTACCTCTGTTACTATCATTAAAGAAAATTTAACTTTTGAATTAGGAAAGGCATAACAAGGAGCAATATTTCTAAATTATTACAATTATTTAATTTTTAAATTTAACAAATGTGGTCTTCATTAAGACATAAGCCAGAGATGATACTACATCAATTTTTAAGAAAACTTAAGAAAATAAAATGTGTTCAGTCTTTTCACTGTTACATTTTAAAATTTTGCTCTCGACAATAATTCAGTTCAAAGAAAATAATTATGCCTGGAAAAATACCAAAAATTCATTTTCTCCTAATTGTATGTTATTCTACAAAATTCTCATAAGTCTTTTTATTCTTACATTATGTTACCCTTGCACAGCATCATGAAAATGTAGTTATTTTGTGTTTCCTTACCATAAAACACCTGTGGCATAAAGAATTAAATAGTCATAGTTTACAGCTTACATAATTTTCCTAATTAAATGTTGAAAGGATTCAAAAGATCCAGATACAGTACTTTTACATCATGGAAGTTAGAGAAGATATGAAAGGATCAGCTACTTGCACATCAGAAATATTTATATAGTTATTTTTATGTAGGGGTCTAAGCACATCAAGTATCTGAAGGATATTGCTAGCTCATAGAAAATCTTATGAAAATTAAAACAAATTTTTTAAAGAAAAAAAAACAAGCAAAAAGAACCAATTCCTGAAGACATTTACTTACTCATTTGGAAAATTATCATTCTAAATAAAACAATCAGTAATGTCTCTGATGTGAATGGTAGCTGTTAAATGTGGTGCCTCATGCAGTACATAACTGCACAACTATAGTTCTGACCCAGTGTGTCTTCATGGAGCCAATGTTATCAGTTCAAGCAAAATATACACATATTTTACCACTTACACACAGCTTAAACTTTAGCAGTAATAACCTAGGGGGACAATCAGTTCCATGTCTTTCTTTCTCTTGGATTTTGGTGTTGCCTTGGTATTCCTTGACTTGTACAGACATCACTCCAAGCTCTGCCTCTGTTATTAGTGGACTCCTTCCCTGTGTTTTCCATCTATTTCTTGATTTCTTCCCTTCTTACAAAGAAACTAGTCATATTGTATTAAGGATTCACCCTAGTCTGTATAAACTCATCTTAACTTACATCTCACTTATTTCTGCAGAGATCATTTTCAAATAGGTTACATTCATGACACAAACAAATGGAAAGATACTGTGTTCTTGGATTGAAAGAATCAATATTGTCAAAATGACTATACTACCCAAGGCAATCCACAGATTCAATGAAATTCCTATCAAATTACCAATGACATTTTTCACACAACTAGAACAAAAACAAGAATTTTAAGTTTCCATGGAAACACAAAAGACCCCAAATAGCCAAAGCAATCTTGAGAAAGAAAAACAGAGCTGGAGGAATCAGGCTCCCTGACTTCAGACTATACTACAAAGCTATTGTAATCCAAACAGTGTGGTACTGGCACAAAATCAGAAATATAGATCAATGGAACAGGATAGAAAGCCAAGAAATAAACACACACACATATGGTCAATTAATCTGTGACAAAGGAGGCGAGACACAACAATGGAAAAAGACAGTCTCTTCAATAAGTGGTGCCAGGAAAACTGGACAGCTACATGTAAAAGAATGAAATTAGAAAATTCTCTAATACCATACACAAAAATAAACTCAAAATGGATTAAAGACCTAAATGTAAAACCTGATACTATAAAACTCCTAGAAGAAAACACAGGCAGAACACTCTTTGACATAAATTTCAGCAAAATCTTTTTCAATCTGTCTCCTAGAGTAATGGAAATAAAAACAAAAATAATCAAATGGGACCTAATTTAACTTAAAATCTTTTACACAACAACAACAACAAAAACACATAAATAAAATAAAAAGACAACACACAGATGGGAAAAAAAATTTGCAAGTGATACGACTGTCAAGGGATTAGTCTCCAAAATTTACAAACAGCTCATGCAACTCAATATCAAAAAAACAACCCAATCAAAAAATGGACAGAAGATCTAAGAAGACATTTCTCCAAAGAAGACATACAGATGGCCAAAAGGCACATGAAAAGATGCTCAGCATTGCTAATTATTAGAGAAATGAAAATCAAAACTACCATGAGTTATCACCTCACACTGGTCTGAATAGCCATCATCAAGAAATCTACCAACATTAAATGCTGGAGAGTGTGTGGAGAAAAGGGAACCCTATTGCACTGTTGGTGGGAATGTAAATTGATACAGGCACTATGGAGAACAGTATGGAGGTTCCTTAACAAACTAAAAGCTACCATATGATCCTCCATCCCCACTCCTGGGCATATATCCAGAGGAAACTATAATTCAAAAAGATACATGCAACCCAGTGTTCATTGCAGCGTTGTTTACAATAGCCAAGACATGGAATAACCTAAATGTCCATCAACAGATGACTGGTTAAGGAAGATGTGGTACATAGATACAGTGGAATATTACTCAGCCATAAGAAAGAATGAAATAATGCCATTTGTAGCAACATGGATGGACCTAGAGATAGTCATACCAAGTGAGATAAGCTACACAGGGAAAGACAAATATCATATGATATCGCTTATATGTGGACTTTTTAAAAAAATACATATAAATTAACATACTTACAAGACAGAAATGGACTCAGAAACATAGAAAACAAATTTATGCTTATCAAATGGGAAAGGTGGTAGGAGAGATAAGTTAGGAGTTTGAGATTAACATATACACACTACTATATATAAAATAGATAACCAACAAGGACAAAATAAAAAACAAAAAAACAATTAGGTACATTCACAGAACCAGGGGTTAGGATTCCCACATATCTCCTTAGAGGACACAATTTAACCCACAATAGAAGACATCTTTTCCACTGAGTGCACTGAACACTGGCAATAGGGAGAGAGATTGGCAATCAGTGAAATGTCAAAAGACTGTATACTATCCCTTCCACTCACAGACCACTTGTGGAGCATCTTAAAATAGCTAAAAAGATTCTCCTTTTATCATCCCTTCAGGTTCACAAAGACAAATCCCTTAAGATCTGAGAAAGCTGGCATAAAACCCTAATGAAAATAGTATGTTACTTTGGAATATGCTGTTTTCCATTCTTTATTATAATAAATAAATATTTGTGAGAATTCTTTAAACAAATATGCAATTTTTTAAAAACAAATTTTTTGTTTTCTTTGTAAGACTTTTAAGTTTCCTCCATGAACTAGACCATGATTTTTTAAATTAAGTTTTTTAAAAAAAATCTATATAGCAGTAATTTATCTTTTTTATTTTTTTAAATATAAATAGCCGATATCATTGGTAGTAAAATGTTATGTGTGCGTTTGTGTGTGTACATGTGTGTTTTATTATTCTTCTTTTACTACCCGTTTATTAGTGGAAAACAGGGCCTTTGTTTGGAATTATTGGGAGGTTTTTACAGTAAAGGATAATTTAAGAATAAATAGGATAATTATGGTCACGAAGTAGCTGACTATCCAACAATTTCTTCCACTAGGCAACTTTACCTTGGCATATTTCAAAGAAAAAGAAGGTACTTTTACCCTTAGATTGATAGTCTTTTTAAAAATTCTTCATTTTTTGTTATGTATTACTCCTGCAGTTTCCATTTCAGTATAACAAATGCAGTCAATCATTTAGTGGGAAAATTGTTTCTTTAAGCATATGTGTATCTTGGGAATAACTATATGTAAACAGACAATTGCAAGCCTCTTTCCAATACTCAGTTTAGCTTGGTAAAATTAACATGATAATTAAAAACTTCATATCCTCCTAGTCTTATTTTCTGTCTAGCATACTTTTTTTTTAATCATTATATTCTTTTTATTTTTTACAACTCAATCTAGAAGCATTTTTGTGATTATCCTTATAACTGAGTAATTTCGTTATTTTCTGATTAAAACAAGTTATCCTTTAATTCTGCTTGATATGTCTACACACTATGTACATGTTGATTTAATTCCTTTCTTGAATACCATCCCAGATGACAAAATTTTTCTGAAGTAGTATATCAGAGGTCAGGAACATATTCTCAAGGTCTACTCAGGCAAGAATATTAGGTACTGAATTAAAATATTATAAGTAAGTAAATTATCTAGTATGCTAGAAAGTGAAGGTGCTATGGGGAGAAAGGAAAAAAAGATAAAGTAAAGAGGTTAAGGAGTGTTTTGACAAATATTGGGGATTTTTAAGTAGAGCAGCTGTTGAGAAGGCAAGATTTGTGCGAAAACTTCGAGAGATAGAGAAGAGATAAAACTAGATTACAAGTAGATGAAATAAAGACCTTAACTCAGAAGAATGTCCAGAATCTTTGAGAAACAACGAGACCATTGTGACTGAAATAGAATAAAGTAAGGAAAAAGTAAGAAAAAAAACTTCAGACACTGCGTGGGAGGCCAGATCATGTGAGGATTTTTGACATTTACAGTCAGTTCTGCAGGATTAGAGAAATGGAATGGCATCATGTTATTTATAAATATTTTTTTTAAGAATGACTCCATCCTCAGTATTAAGAGAAAATTTTAGGTACTAAAGCAGAAACTGCACTTTTCAGCTGTTCGAGTAGAGTATGGATCATGGTGTTAGCATGGATTTCCACCATGGATTGAATATGGGGTTTAAGATGTGGGGTAAGAATGAGACAAAGAATCCTGTAGGAATCTTATAGTTTTGGCTTGGTGGTATTATCATCAGCTGGGAAGAAAGAATGAGATTAAGAAAGATGAAGAGAATATCAGGAGTTTAATATTTAGCATATTACATCCAATATCTTAAGTATTCTGTTATATATAGATGTATGTATGGGTTTGGGAGAAAGAGGGTTAGAGACACACATTTTGGATTTGTTTGCATATATAGTAATTATTTAAAGCTCTTGGGCAGGAAGAGATTACCCAAAGAATAAGTATAAAGAGCAGATAAAGAAAAAGAACTGAGTTCTGTTGCAGGGGATAAGAGGAGGGAGCAGCAAAAGAGCTACCAGTGAGATAAGATGTGAGATCCAGAAAAATCTACTGAAGGAAATACATCAAGAAGGAAGAAGTGATACATTGTTTCAAAGCTAAGAAATACTTAAATTACCTGGATTTGGATTAGGATGCTTTTCTGTCACCTTGGTAAGCTAAGTAGATGATGTCTGTGTAGGTGAAATTAATCTAATACATGGAGAAGATGCAGCTGATGCATGTGAATTCCTAAATCTCAACTTCTTAGGGAAAATTTATACCCTCTAAAACCTATACATTTGTTTCTTCTTTGCAGTCTCAAAGAGATTTGAATGATTCTGCCTTTCTCCTGGGATAGCTAATGGCCTAGTTGGGAAATATGGATTTAAAACAAATAAGGAGAAACAGACAGACAGAGACAGAGGAAAAGAAAATGTCTTCCTGTAGTAGAAATGTTTTCTAATATTTTCAACCATAAAAAAATTGACTCATTTATAAATACTTCGTTAATTCAACAACAATTCTCTGTGGGACTAGAAAACGTCTTAGGTGCTGATGGTAAATTGATGAACAATTTAAGAATAGCTGACCTCAGGGAGTACACTAATGTAGGAGGTGATATTAAGCAAACAATTTCACAAAGATATTCTTAAATATGTAATAGCTTGTAAATACTTGCAAAGATTGGCTTAAAGACAATATGGAGATAAAATGTTTCTAATGTCAATATAATTCATCATAAAATACTGACTACAAAACAGTAACCGTCAAGATATGGGATAATTAGCCTTGAGATTATGGACAGGCTTCAAATGATCTAAGTCTCCGAAACTACATGCAAAATCTTGTGAGTGTGTGAACAAGCAGTTTCCCCAGTGAGTAGGCTGATAGCTATCATCTACTGCCAAGCAGTCCTTTGACCTCAGAAGTTTATGAACAGTACTCCACATGAATGATAAAATGCTATTTCAAACATCCTACAGTTTCTAAATAGCCAGATGTTTGGAAGCATGAGGATACATATATGGATGACTGACTAAATTTCAGATTCATATGGATGTTTAGACAGCAAGTACTCTGTGTAAGAAATGCAAATTAGCTCATTAGTTTGGAGATAAAGCAATTAATGCTGGAATATGACCAAGCATTAAGATTCAAAGGGTGAAATGACGATAAAAATCCTCCTTTCTTGAAGGTTGATGGGCTTTGCTTAAGATTTTGTAAGGGACATAAGCCAAGAGAATAATAACTTCAGTAGGATTTAATTAAATACCCTCTTTCTTCAAACTTTATGTTAAATCTTAAGGTAGGCACATAGATACTAACAAATTGATAAACATACTTTATTTATAGCTATGGAAATTGTATAATACACAATACTGAATTTTTAAGAATACAGAGCAGAGAAAAACCTTGAGGTTCCATTTAGTTCTGTTTCTCAACTCTACCCCCATTTTACCAATGGACAAACAGGGTATCTTCATTAATTTACTTATCCACAAATATTTATTACTTGCCTGCTCTATACATGTCACTGTTCTAGGAGAGAGGGTAAAAGCAAAGAGTGGCAAAGTACAGATTCATGTTCCTTTCTAAATTTAGTAGCTGGAGATTCCTCCTTGACTACTTTTAAACATTATAACTTAGAAGTTCTGGTTTTTGAGAGGGGTGGCAGAGATTATCTTGTCTGCTCAGTGTACCTTCTTGATTGAATGTTTCGAAGACATTCCTTAAACCCCAAAGTCTCCCATTCCTTCTTCAAAGATCTAAATATATTTCCCCTAAATAAAATGTTATAATATTTCCACTCTTCACCCAAACCTAACCTTTAAATATTTTTGAATTCGTTTTTCTCTATAGTTATTTGATTTTATGTGTGTGTGTGTGTGTGGTTTGAATTCTTCAGCTTATTATGGTTCAGCATGAATCACAGCTGGCAGGTGGTCACAAAAGCTGGTGCAACAAAACTAATGGAGCTGGAAATTAGTACTTTATCTGAAGATCTGGCCTGTTAATCTTCCTCTGAAATTATTTATTTGCTCTGTATAAAAATCAGACTCTTCATTAGTTATATACATTTTTGAAAATATTTAATTATATTTGTATTGCTGTTGAATTATGGTCTTTACTCAGGATGTAAAAACAAAGCAGAACAAAATGCACGTGGAACATTGGCTTAGCAGGTTGGTTATGAGGGAGAAGCTCGGTTCTGTCATCTCATCACACTCCAGACATAGGACTTTCTTTTCTGGAGTCTCAGGATTACTTTTTAGTGAAACTTCCGATGTAGCAATGAGTTAATCCTCATGATTAAACTTAAATATAAACTTCACAACTATAGAAAACTCTGAGAAAACTGAGTGATGTATTTTCTCTTTTTTACTGAGAAGGCCACTTGATATCATCTTGTGGGTGATTTTCAAGGACAACAAGCAAGAAAATGATTAGGGTACAGTGCCTAATACTGTAGTAATAGTCTTTGTGTCTTAACACCGAAGATCTAGTCCTTCAGCCCATCCAGGCAAATAATAATAATTTCTCAATATTTTTCCACATAAAACAGATCAAATAGTCTACATTATGGTCTATATCTGATTGAATACATTTTTATTCAATTATCTGAAGTGAACATATATTTTAAAGTTTTTTTCAAACAGAATCTAATAAAATATTATTTATATGTCTTAGATATTTTAATCATTTTGTTAATGCATTTATAGAAATTTTACTATAGTTATGTTTGATATCTTAAGAATAACTTAAATCCTAAATACCTGTTTATGTACCACTGAGAGTTCCAGAAATTCAGACATAAACTCATCAGGGAAACAGATGAGAGCTTACAGGTTGAGGAACACATTCTAAAAGATTTATAGTGAACAGTCTGGCCTCTAGGCTGCTGACTTTTTTTTACATTAAATCTTTTAAAATTCTGAGTTTGCAATAGGACTCAGTTTGGTGGGGACAGAACTTGATTGGTGCTTTAATTATGAGTGATTTGAAAATACAATTTTTAAAAATATAAAGATAATCTACATTTTGGTAAATGACAATAGAAAGAGACATAAATTGCATTTTTTTGTCACTGTATTTTGCAAATCAAATATTTTCTACCCTATAGTAAATTACTTGCAGCAGCATGTTATTCAGAATATATTATAGCCTTAATACAGAAAAAAACATGCAGATCTCTGTTATGGGGAAAAGCTTCTAAAGAAATATCAGTACTGAGAACTCTTAGCTCTCTACATGAAATTCTAAGCTTATAAATCACCTTCTTCATATGATATCCTTTATCTGTTCCACTTGTTCCTTAGGTTCTATTTGGCTACCATATTCTAAAGAGATAAACTCATGTGTATTTTTCCAGTAACAAAATTAAAGCCTAAAAATAATATCTGTGGAGGGGTTTTGAAAATTGTAAATCATCAACCATATAAATGTTTTAGTTTTAAATTATTAACTGATAAGAGTAAACATGTATCAACAGTCCAGATGTTTTCAGAGTAAAATGCTAATGCCTCTTTGAGGAAAAAAGACAAATATAGTAATATATGTAAGTTTGTATTGTGAACATGTTAAATTATATGTGTTTTACTCCTGTTTACTTCCCAATGGTTAAATGGAGGGAAAAAATAATAAGAGTTACAGAAAGTGTAATAAATAGACAATTTTCTTTTTAAGGTCAGGGAGAAAATTAGCCATAATTTTGCCTTAGAGTGGAGGTGGTAAAATGCATTCTTATTTTAAAAGTTTAGTAGTTCCTCTTTTATACTCTTTATGATAGGGAATTAAAGACATACCAAAAAAATGATACTAAATATCAACTAATAAAATTAAAATTTTCTTAACCTTTAAAGACTCATCTTTTACATCTGAGCAGTTCAATATTTGGGGGAGATTGTACAAATTGTAAAATATTTTTAAAATATTAGGTGGAATAACTCTGTCTCCTGATTCTTACATGATTCAGTGATTATATGTGTATGGATGAGTGATATTTTTACTTTTTTTTTTTTTTTTTTTTTTTTGCGGTATGCGGGCCTCTCACTGTTTTGGCCTCTCCCATTGCGGAGCACAGGCTCCGGACACGCAGGCTTAGCGGCCATGGCTCACGGGCCCAGCCGCTCCACAGCATGTGGGATCTTCCCGGACCGGGGCAGAAACCCGTGTCCCCTGCGTCGGCAGGCAGACTCTCAACCACTGCACCACCAGGGAAGCTCGGATGTGTGATATTTTTAAATTCCTGGAAATGAAGCATTATGCATTGGGCCTAATACATGGGAAAAGGATGGCTTGACGTTCTATTTCCTTTTGGAAATGGAATCTTCTCTACAACAGGAAAGATGAAAATATTAAGTTGTCTTCGGGTGCATGAGAAAAAAATTCAGGAAGAAGTACCATGATAAAAATAGTATTTCGGGGCTTCCCTGGTGGTGCAGTGGTTGAGAGTCCGCCTGCCGATGCAGGGGACACGGGTTCGTGCCCCGGTCTGGGAAGATCCCACATGTCGCGGAGCGACTAGGCCTGTGAGGCATGGCCGCTGAGCCTGCACGTCCGGAGCCTGTGCTCTGCAACGGGAGAGGCCACAACAGTGACAGGCCCACGTACCGCAAAAAAAAAAAAAAAAAAATAGTATTTCGTTTCCAAATATTTGAAAATAAATGCTATATAAATAATAATTGGCAGAATTTTTCTAATATTCGTTAAGATGTTTATTATTTAGTTTCAGAGAATATTTAAGGTGCTTAGCATTGCCCCTGAATCTTCTGACTTACCTTTTCTTGGTGTATCCTATCAAAATGAAAAATGTTACTTTAAATAAGCCATGTTCATTTAAGTGTTTAACTTTTAAGTTGGGAAAATTGCAGTTAAAGATATACAGATTTCTTTATTTTAATGAGCAATTAATTCTGTTATTGGAAGAAGATTGAAATCTATATTACTGAAAAACCAAAAACCAAACTCAAAAATGAGACCAAACAAAAACAGCAATATAAACAAAATATAATAATTTTGTATTCTTCTTTGGAGTTCCTTCTGTGAACTCCAAACAAGAAATTGATAATTTTTTAGATTTAAAAGGAAAACAATATATGCAGTATTCATATTGACTTTCCTTTAATTACAAAGCTTAAATGATGACAGTTTCTTTAGTATATTTAGAAAAATCATAAAACAGATTTGTATTATTATTGTTGTGTTACATATCTTTTGTTAAATTTTTGTTATCTAATAGGTTTACATTGACAAAAATTAATTTATAATTGCAAAGCTGCCCATGATGTAACAATGGAACAAAATTATCAAGTGTTAGAACAAGCCTTGAGCAGAGCCAAATCACTGTGAAAAACCATCATTTTTGCCACTCAACTTCTAAAATGAATCTCAGAAATGAACCATTCTTTAACTCTGATAGATTCTTCCCCATCATGGTAATTGGAGAAGGATAAATAGCCTTCTGGTGATATCCTGCATAGAGTTTAGGTCAGTGCCTTTTCTCAGAACCATGAATTTCTAGGTCATTGTAACTCCTCTCTGAATACTATAGACTACATTCTTGGCAGCTCTAACAATCTTTTCTATGATATAAATTTAAGATGCAGGTTTGCCTAAATTTTTCAGAGATGACAGAAATAGCACATAATAGTACTCTAGACATAATACAACAAATTTTATTTTCTAGTTAAGGGTACTGAGTCTAGGAAGCTGAATGCATTACATGAGAAAGGTTGAAAAAAATCCCTGTCTCTTATCCTAGGATATCTTGTTGGATCCTTCTGCTCAATAAAGTAATTACTCTTTTAAATAGAAGATGCTTAGGATAAAAGTAAATAGCAGATAAATAAGCAAGTAGTTAGTATGTAATCCTTACTGTGACATCACCAAATAGGCAAAGCAAAGGGCAGTGGGACAATGAGTTTCCCATTTATTCGTTCATTTATTCATTCACCAAGAATGCCACTAGGGAAATGTTACTCTTATTAAGAACACTACATTGAAAGACTAGAATAAAAATGGCTAAATTTTATGTACTTAACAATGGATAACTTCAGGGAGCCTACGTAAGTTTCAATGGTTCTGTGAGGCAATATATATATTTTTTTAATCCCTATATTGTTATGTCTACCTGGGTCATTTACAATGGTTTCAAATTTCCAAAAAAGTCAAAGCTTAATCCTGAGTTGACTCTTAATATTATTCAGATTGTTCTCATGTGATAAAGCTAAGGCATTGCACTCAACTTCACACACCCATTTAATATATGCATGAACAGCATATAAACACATACACATATACACACACTCAAACACTGGGTCATACTAGAATCAATAAAAAGGAGTATCGTTCTACCTAATTTGCAAATGTTATTCACTATACCTATAATCCACAATCTCCCTAAATGTAGAGCTATCTAGATATATAGGATGAGGCTTTAAGCATAAATAAGTAAATTTTAATTGTATTAAGTTTACATTTACTATCAGATTTATTATTGATACCATCTTTACCAGGTTTTCCATTGGCATGTATCAGTGGAGGTTTTTTGTTTGTTTCTTCCTCTCAGATTCTACAACTTACTTTTAACATTAAACATGTTTTCAGCAAAGTGGCTAAGTCTGCTGCCAGTTATTATGAATTTCTATAATAATAGCAAACCATTATAAGGTCTATTTAAGCTGATGTTCCATTTCTATTTGCTATTTATTAATAAGACAGTGATATGCAGGAAAAGATATATCTTCAAGGGAAATTCAGTACATTGGGAAAAATAATTTTATATATTAAAACCAAACAAAAACCAACCTGATAACATAAAACTTTGTTCGAAAATTCATTTGCTTGAGTATAAAATTGATACAATATTAAGACCTTAAATTCTTTGAGTTGCTCTTTTTTTTTCCAAAATAATCAAACTAGGCCCAAAGCCATTATGCCTAACTTTTTAAGCTATTTCAAACCCACATATCCAATTAGGATATTTTCTGACTTCATATTTTGTTTTTAAATTAAGTTTTAAAAGCTGGGAGAGAAGGGATGTTCATTTTTCTTTTTCATCCAATTTTTTTGTGTTAATTTCTTTCTTTCAGTGTGATCCACACAGATACTAAACTCAGAGGTCTGACAAGCAGTAAAGTTGTAACTGTGGTATTATATATTTTTCATAGATGCATGTTACTTAAAATAGCAAAAGTGTTTTCTTTGAGTACTAACTGACCATTATTAATTATATATAAAATTATCATGTCAAAATATCCTCTTCGAGTGACATCAACATCATGGCAACATAAGACTTCCCTCCGTCTTATCCCTGCTTTTAGCAACTAAAATTTGGCATCCATCATGGATAAAAGAGTCTCTGTGGAAGTTGTGGAATCTAGCACCGTATGCTAAGGGACCCCAGAGGAATCTCACCCACCTATGCATCAGGTAATATGCAGACAGACTTTAGTATGGGCCGTGGAACCAGCAAGAGCCTGTGAACTGGTCTCAGCCCCTCTCTACCACAATGGGGATACCTGGAGATCACTGACTTGGGAAGACACCCACAGACAAGAAAGCCTTTGTAGAATTCTAGGTTTCCTGAGGAGACATTCCAGAACTTCATTGGAGAAAGAAAAAAAAAAATCCCCCCAAAACAAACAGAGATTTTATACATTGGAGAGGGTAAGAGGAACTTTGCAAGCACTGCATCACCCCCAAGGTGATAGAATATGGGGCTGAACTAGCTGGCTGCCACCTCTTCCACAGGGGAAAGAGAGAGCACATGTCTCTAATTGCAGATGACATGATATTTATGTAGAAAACTCTATAGACTCTGTCAAAAAACCACTAGAACTAATAAATTCAGTAGAGATGCAGGATACAATTCGATACACAAAATTACATTTCCATACAATAATAACAAACTGTCAGAGAAATTAAGAAAATAATTTGTTTATAATTGCATCAAAAAGAATAAATACCTGGGAATAAATTTAACTCAGGAGGTAAAGGAACTGTGCATTGAAAACTATAAGATATTGATGAAAGAAATTGAAGATGACACAAATAAATGGAAAGATTTTTCCATGCTCATGGATTGGAAGAATTAATATTGTTTAAATGTCCATCCAATGCAGTTCTTATGAAAACCCCATAGACTTTTTTTTTTACAGAAATAGAGAAAACAATCCTAGAATTTATGTGGAACCACAAAAGACCTTGAAAAGCCAAAGCCATCTTGAGAAAGAAGGGCAAAGCTGGAGGCATCACAATCCCTGAGTTTAAAGTATATTACAAAGCTACTATAATCAAAGCAGCATTGTATTGGCATAAAAGCAGAGACATAGCTCAATGGAACAGAATACAGCCCAGAAATAAACTCATGCATATATGGTCAATTAATTTACAACAAAGGCTGCAAGAATATATAATGGGGAAGGAGTAGTCTCTTTATTAAGGAGCATTGGGAAAGGTGGATAACCACAGAAAATGCAGAAAAATGAAACTAGACCACCTTCTCACACTCACAAAAATCAAATTGAAATGAATTAAAGACTTGAAACTGTAAAACTCTTAGAAGAAAACAGGAAAAATTCTCTTTAATGGTGGTCTTGACAATGACTTTTTGCATATGACACCAAAGGCATAAGCAACAAAAGAAAACATATCAAGTGAGACTGCATCAAATTTAAAAGCTTCTGCACAGCAAAAGAAGCCATCAACAAAATGAACAAGCAACCTAAGATATAAGAGAAAATATTTGCAAATGATATATATGATAAGGAGTCAACATCCAAAATCTATAAAGAACTCATACAACTCAATAGCAAAGAAATCAACCCAATTTAAAATTGGGCCAAAAAACTGAATATACATTAATTCCAAAGAAGCCATTCAAGTGGGCAAGAAGTACATGAAAAGCATGTAGTCATCAGGGAAATGAAAATCAAAGCAACAGTAAGGTATCACCTCTGACTTATTAGAATGGCAATCATCAAGAAGACTTTCGTAGAGAAGAGGAAACCCTTATGTATTGTTGGTGGGACTGTAAATTGCTTTAGCCACTATGGAAAACAGTATGGAGATTTCTCAAAAAAGTAAAAATAGAAATACACTATGACCCAGTAATTCCACTTCTGGGTATACATCCAAAGGAAGTGAAAACAGGTTATCAGTAAGATATTTGCACCCCATATTTATGCATAAGTATTCACAACCAAGATATGGAAACAACCTAAGTGTCAGCTGATGAATGGAGAAAGAAGACATGGAATATTATTCAGCCATAAAGAGAAGTAAATCCTGCCATTTGCAACAAAATGCATGGATCTTGATGGCATTATGCTAAGTGAAATAGGTCAGACAGATACAGTGATGTATCTTTTATATATGAAATTTTAAAAAGCCAAATTCATTGTAAAAGAGAGTGGAATGCTGGTTACCAGGGGCTGAGGTATGGGGAATTGGAAAGGTGTTATTAAAATGGTACAAACTTGCAGCTAGAAGATGAATAAGTTCTGGGGATCTAATGATAACTTTGAGATTGTAGTCAACAATACTGTATTATATACTTCAACATTGCTAAGAGACTAGATCATAAATGTTCTTACTACAAAAAAGAAATGGTAATTACGTGATAGTATAGAAGTGTTAGCTAATGCTATGGTGATAATCATATTGTAATATATAAATATATCAAATCAACATATTGTATACCTTAAACTTACACAATGTAAAAGCTTTTATATCTCTATAAAAATTACATAAAATATAAAGCTCTCTTTTCTCAAAAAAGAAATCTACCTACTGGATGTAAGGACAGCAAATGATTTCATCCAAACTGAAATGTGGGCAAAAATTAGTATAAAACACTGGTAGGAAAATGAAATGCAAAAGCCACATTTATGTTTAGCCACCAGTCCACTCCCACTAACTTCTCTCGCGTCATCATTTTCCTCCGGAAATTCAGGGTTCACATCAACAACAGTACACCTATGAATTATTAGAAAAGTGAGGTAAAAATGTGGGACAAAGACCAGCCTGGGAAAAGCTACAAAACTATAAAAAGTTGTTTCTGGTGTCCTCCCTTCCTCCTTCTCTACCACCTCAGGTTTTCTACTGTACATCCTCTTTCCTTGAAAACAAAACAAAACAAAAACAAAGCCTCATTTTTATAACTTCCGTAGTTGAATAGCAGGTGGTGTCATTTTTGCCTCCTGTTATTGACAGTGTGTTAGAAATCTGTCTACTCTTTTAGATTAGTAAAATACATGTAATGCAAAATGTCTATTAACATTAACCTAGAGTCAGCATTCGGGATTTAGATGTTTAATTGAAGTTTCTTTTCATTTTCAAGCTATTCTGTCAAATATGGATGAGGCATTTTATTGTTGTAAATGCAAATGCTTGTTCTGTATGGTACATGAAAGGTCAAAGCAATTTATATCTGCTTCTTCAAAATATTTTACTTCAGAGAGATCCCTTGATTAATATTTTATTCAAATAGATTTATTTCATAAATTTTATTTTTTGGAACTTTGCCCCTTCAGGTTTACCTGGCTCTAAGAAATTACATTCTGTGACTTCTCCTGAAATAGCAAGATGTCAGGGGAGGGAGGTGGCTGTCAACGTGATCATAAAACCTGAAGAGTTCTGATATATCTCAGATAAGCATCCAGGCTTACCTGTGATTATCAGCTTTGAATTAAACACCTGATCTTTTACCAATCCTTAGCACAAAACACACTGTATCATGCTTCTCTCTATTTAGGTATCTATTACATATTAGATATGCTTTTAAATTTTAAAGAGGTAGTAAATAACTTGATTTTGAATGAGCATACTTGATATGGTAAATTTTTAATAAAATGCAGAAATTTAAATACACACTTTTGATAGATTTACTATTTGTAAAATTCTAAGTAAATAGTTATAATGCTCCTGTTTCTTTGTGAAGTGATGTATGTTTGGACACGAAATGCATTAATTGCTTAAGGAAATGAGTAATATAACCAGAAGAAGGAGTAAAAAATTAAATGGTCAGTGACACACTAAATTCCCAATATAGTTGTATCACTATTCCTATTTTACAAATAAGTAAAATTGAGCCTCATGCAGGGTAAGTATTCTCAAAGGATAAAGTTTTCACTTAGTCAAAGTTTATTTACAATAATAATGATTATTAGCACAATCATTATCAACATGAAAATGATGTTAGCTACTATTTATTGAGACATATTATATCTGAGGGAAAATACCAAGGGATTTATGCACATTATCTCATACTCCTCCAATGAACCAAGATTGTAGGTATAATTATTTGTAGAGTGATTTTATAACCCACATTGTATGACCAGTTGCATGCACTGTTTTGAATTGACTCAAGATCCCAAGGTCTTAATCATTAAAGTAAGCTTCTAGGTATTATACTGACAAACATGATACATAAAATGAGAAAGAGATACGTTTCTAAAAAGTGTCCTCATCTTTGAGAATATACAGTGGTTTCAAGATTAATAAGTGTATGAGAACTCTTTGACAAGTAGTTGTTCTTCAGAATACAAAGGTGATTAAAACAAAATGAGAATGAGATCAGGAAAACATTCAAATACAGTGTGGCTTCAACTTTTGTGTATGAAAACGTGGCTGGGTAGCAGCTTTATAATCTTATTTTTTAAACTTAATTTCACATCTAAGACAACTATGCAGAATTCATAAAACACAAAAAGAACAATTTAAAACATTGGAAATCACCTAATCAGCCATGACATAGTGTGTCAAGATCTCAGAGTAAAAGCAAGTGCAATGAAATGAGCCATGTTCTAAGACCCTGTTGTCTTATTTGTGGAAGGGGCATGGGAGACTGATAGAAAGCTGAATCTTAGAGCACATGGCTCTGTGATGTAATGGAATTATTACATCCCCTCTGTAGGAATATCCAGAGCCTGTGACAGCAGTCACACACAACGACAGGCTTGGAATTTTGACTAGGAAGTGGCATCAAATAACAAAATCAAATTGAAAAACAGTATAAACTGAATCATAATTGATACTGACAATGAAAGGTATCAAACATCATTATGATAATAACTATGATTAATATATTAAGGAAAGGAGACCAAAAATAATTTCCCCACAGAACGTGAATATATTAGAAAAGGACATCCTAGAAGTGAAAAATAAAATAACTAATCTTAAGTATTATAGAGATGGGATTAAAGAGCAGAGTACGTACAATGGAGAATTGGTAAAGTGGAAGTTATATCAGTACAAAATACCTGGATTAAAGCATAAATAGGGAAACATCTTTATAAATACAGAAAGATGTGTCAAACCATAATGGAGCATGATGGAAAAGTATAGTGTGTATGTAATTTGTTATAAAAGAATATACCTGAGCAGAGAATTTTCTAAAACTGTTGAAAGAGATCAATCTACACATTCAAAAGGCTCTATGAAGCCCAAGCTTGATAAGTACAACAAAAACCACACTAAATATAACCTAGCAAACTGCTGAAAATCAAAGACAAAAAATATTAATAACTGCCATATGAAAAACATACTTTCTTAGTAAAGAAACAGTTGAAACTAACTTTTGATTTCTCAAAAGAAACCATGTAAGCATGAAAACAAAAATAGACACCTTTTAGTGCTGAAATAAAATAATTGTCATCCTAGAATTCTGTAGACAATGAAATTGTTTTTTTTTTAATTTAGCAAATGAAAACTGACATTTTTCTGACAGAGTCCTGGATGAAAAGAAATGCTAAAGTAAAGCAAGGTAAATTATGTTAAATGAATTACACCAACACAAGAAGGAAGGAAAAGTAACAGAAAATATTATGTCAGTAAATATTAAGGAATATACAATTTTAAAACCATAACTTTAAGAAATTAAAATATATGCATAATTAAAATATATCAAGACAATAGAAAAATATGGTATGTGGTAAATAGAGGTTAAGTTGTGTAAAATCTTGCATTTTCTTAGAAGTAGTAAAAGTACATATTTAAGGTTGACTACAAGTAGGGTATCCATTCTAACCACTAAGGCAAGCACTGAGAAAATATTAATAAACATTAATAAGTTAAAAGTGAATGTCTCAAAAAATACTTAAGACAATAAATAAGAAAGAACAAAACCAGAAGAGACACAAAGAAAACAAAGAGTAACTGGGCAGATAGAAGAAATTATATTAAACATAAATAAATGTCAGTCAAATAATTTTTTAAATGATGATCAAAAAATAAAAACAAAAAAGCAAATGAAGCTTGAATTAGAATGCACAAGAGCCATTCTCCAAATAGAATACCAAAAAGTAGAAAGTAAAATATACCAAAAAGTAGAAACTACATATACAAACGCACACACACAAACACACATGACTTAGACAAAAACACTAAATAAATGTGTGGCTTTATTAACATGAAAAAGTAAACTGTAAAGCAAGAAACAATACCACTGAAAGAGCGGCATGATTTTAGGTGCTACAGGCAAAAAGATTTGCATATAAACTGGATGAGAAAGACAGATAAACAGAGAATCAAGGATGACTTCAAAGTGTTAGGTTAGAATAAATTAAAAAATGGAGTCTTCAACTAATGAGCAGCAATATGAATAGAGTAAGTTCTGGGGAAAGATCAGATCAGATGAGTTTGTGATGCCTGTTAAACATATAAGAAGAGATATCGAGTAGGAATTTGGATATACGCTTTGGATTTCAGAGAAAAGGCTAGGGTTTGAGGTATATATTTGGGAGTGATCAGGTATTGCACATCATTCCTGTGGGCTTCGTGGATGTCTGGAAAAGATGGCTCGGGTTGTGGTTGACGCTCTTCAACAACTCCATGCACAGCTGAGAAGTGACTGTCATCCTCCATGTAGCCTGGTAACAGAAGTCCTTACACTACCAGGTCCATTGTCTCATCTGAGAAATCCCTTGACCCTTGTGTCCATATTAATAGCCTTCCCTATACAAGATGTTACTTCTACCAATATACTCATCCCCTGATGATTATATACCTTTGAAAGCAGAGGTGTTTGTGACCATTGCCTTCAGGATGGCTACACAATGACCACAAAATGTCTCATTTCAGCAGTGAATTACACACACTAATAAAATCCTTTTAAACATTCCTATTGGTCAATGAGCAAAGAACCAACTAGTCAACCAATGAACAAAAATATAAAAACAGAACAAAAAGTTAAGGACTGTCAGTGAGTGAGAATGTAGCGTTATGTATGTAACTGATGAGTTTGCTTCAGTGGAAATGGAAAAACCAAGCATGGAGTAATTTTCACACCAGACTCTGAGTGCATTACTCTGCCACACAGTTACTCACCCTACTGACCCTGTAGATAGGTCTTTCACCCTGTGTGTTCTATTGCTGATGATCAAAGATTTGAAATTAATTTTAACATCTATGTTTCTATTGTTAGTACCTTTAAGTCTGTCATAAATTCTTTTGATGACTGTCAGAATAACTTGCATAATCATAGTTCAACATACATAATTTTATGTATAATTATAATTTCTCTTCCATTAAAATGTCTTACAAATGAAGAACAGAAATCTAGTTCATGATGTGTAAATGAGTATGTTTTCTTGTCTTCCTTCACCAAATCCAACTGAAACAACTGAAAGGATATAAAATAGAACTATTTACAGAGTATGATGCAAATCAGGAAATGTGTCATTAATGGAAGAAAACAATGAGAAATTAATCTAAGACACAAAGCAGGTGAAATCAGATCAATATAAAAGTATAAAAATATTGGGCATCTTTTAAAGATATACAGGTGAAAATCAGGACAACAGAAAATCCAGATTCCACAGAAGAATTTTTGAATATCTATACTATCAGATGCTAACAAATTGGGAAAAAGGAATGGAATATAGGTCTTCAGTACAGTTATTAAATTATTCTGTCACAACTACTGTAGTTTCTAGTCCTCAAGGTCGTTGACCCCAGTATTTGTTCTAAGACTGAAGCCCGAGGAGAGATGACTGAAGATTTTGCCAGAGGAAACTGCCAGAGTGCGGGGTCTTGTTGGAGAAATGAAGCAGTTCCCCTAGGTGATGTTTGATCTCTTCAGAAAATGAACTCAAACCCAGGAAGCAAGCCTCCCATATATTCAAAAGGAAATATAGATACTTCCTGGCCTCATACCCATCTCTGATTCCTTCTTTACAGTAGCCAAGGAACTATAATCAGTGTACATATATACATAGTCATTCACCTGTTACTCCCTAGAGAGTACATGTATTTTTAAAAGCCCAAGACATTCACAAAAAAGGAAATGTGTAATAATACAAAGAAAAAACCCTCTAAAATTAAAAATACGTATTAGAATGGCAACAAGAACACATAATCGTTTTATGTAATGGTTTAAAATTTCAAAGCTGAAATTATAGGCTGTTTGAACTAATTTTTATTAAAAAAATCTAGGGATGCTACTGGCCCAAAAGCGCCTTTATGCAAAATAAGAAAAGGTGCTCGTTCCTGAAAGCAATGTTTTTGACATTATTATATGTCACACAATGTTAATATATTACTGAACTTGGGAAGAGCAAAACTGAAGGGGGTCTCCCCATTTCTGCAGTGTTAGGTGACCATGAACAGTGTCAGCCTGAAAAGGAAATGAGAGAAAAAGGACTATGGAAGGTGTCGGAGAGGCCCTGATTCTAGGATTCAATGAGTAGCTTCCTGCTTAAATTCACCCAAAAAGCTATTCTTTAAGAATAAAAACAATAAACAATATAAACTTTGAGAATCAGTGTCGTGAGCCCTGGTTGTGAACCTGGGGAAGTTGCTTCTGTATAGCACACTCCTCTGTTTGATCAGTCTCTTCACAGGGGAGCCAAGGGTGAGAATCAAGGGCTCTGAGAAATAAGTTGACTGGGAAAGAAACCCCATGAGATACCCAGAAAGCAGTAAGGACAAGATGTGGCTGTAGGTAGGTCTGTGTGCCCATCACCAGCTATTTGTGTTCTTGTGGGTTTATTTAGGAGGAAGCTTTCCTCTTCTCCAGGACTCTGCTGGGAAACCAAAGCTGTGTTTCCTCACACACTCTCATATAAGTTACCATCTGAGATGTTAATAGCATGCACCCAGATGGTACATTACCCTGCAGAGCATAACTTGTACAACCAAAGGTGCCCTGTCAGAACCCAGTGAATGGGATCAAAGCAATGTTGAAGAATCCAAAGCTTTAAATATATTGAATAATAAGAAAACAGGTCTAAAAATTAATGAATTCAACTTCCAACTAAAGTATAACCATTCAAAGAAAGTGAATAGGGAAATTTAAGGTTAAGTCCAGTAATCAGATGAAAAATGAATACAAATCTGTAGATGATAAAAGAAAGACTGTGTTTAAGTCTAATAAAATGCAAATATGATTAGGATGTATGCTAACAGATTGAGGTGATTAAACCTAACTACATTTTATACATCACATTAATGTTTATCAGTAAATTTGAAAAAAAAATGGAATGATCAAGTAAATTTCAAAGAAAAAAATGCTAATGTTAAGTCATGGGGATTATTTAACTTGAATAAGCTTTATTTTTCTTTTAATTTTTATTGGAGTATAGCTGATTTACAACGTTTTGTTACTTTCAGGTGTACAGCAAAGTGAATCAGCTATATGTATTCATATATCCTCTCCCTCTTGGACCTCCCTCCCACCCCCACATCCCACCCATCTAGGTCACCACAGAGCACTGAGCTGAGCTCTCTGAGTTACACAGCAGGTTCCCACCAGCTATCTATTTTACACATGGTAGTGCACATACATCAATCCCAATCTCCCCAATCATCCCAGCCCTCCCTCCCCACCCCGTGTCCACACGTTCATTCTCTAGGTCTGTGTTTCTATTCCTGCCCTGCAAAGAGGTTCTTCTGTATTATTTTTCTAGATTCCACATGTATGGGTTAATATACGATATTTGTTTTTCTCTTTCTGGCTTACTTCACTCTGTATGACAGACTCTAGGTCCATCCATGTATCTACAAATGACCTGATTTCATTCCTTTTAATGGCTGAGAATATTCCATGGTCTATATATGTACCACATCTTCTTTATCCATTCATCTGTCGATGGACATTTAGGTTGCTTCCATGTCCTGGCTATTGTAAATAGTGCTGCAGTGAACATTGGGGTGCATGTGTCTTTTTCAATTATGGTTTTCTCAGGGTATATTCCCAGTAGTGGGATTCCTGGGTCATATGATAGTTCTATTTTTAGTTTTTTAAGGACCTCCATACTGTTCTCCATAATGGTTGTACAAATTTACATTCCCACCAACAGTGCAAGAGGGTTCCTTTTTTCCCACACCCTCTTCAGCATTTATTGTTTGAGAATTTTTGATGTTGGCCATTCTGACTGGTGTGAGATGATATCTCATTGTAGTTTTTTGGTTTTTTGTTTTTTTTTTTTTTTTTTTTTTTTGCAGTACGTGGGCCTCTCACTGCTGTGGCCTCTCCCGTTGTGGAGCACAGGCTCCGGCCGCACAGGCTAAGCGGCCATGGCTCACGGGCCCAGCCGCTCCATGGCGTGTGGGATCCTCCCGGACCAGGGAACGAACCTGTGTCCCCTGCATCGGCAGGCGGACTCTCAACCACTGCGCCACCAGGGAAGCCCTCATTGTAGTTTTGATTTGCATTTCTCTAATGATTAATGATGTTGAGCATTCTTTCATGTGTTTGTTGGCAATCTTTATATCTTCTTTGGAGAAATGTCTATTTAGGTCTTCTGCCCATTTTTTGTTTGGGTTGTTTGTTTTGATATTGAGCTGCATGGGCAGTTTGTGTATTTTGGAGATTAATCCCTTGTCAGTTGCTTCATTTGGAAATATTTTCTCCCAATCTAAGAGTTGTCTTTTTGTTGTGTTTATGGTTTCCTTTGGTGTTCAAAAGCTTTTAAGTTTCATTAGGTCCCACTGGTTTATTTTTGTTTTTATCTTTATTACTCTAGGAGGTGGGTCAAAGAGATATTGATGCTAATTATGTCAGAGAGTGTTCTGCCTATGTTGTCATCTAAGAGTTTTATAATGTCTGGTCTTACATGTAGGTCTTTAATAGATTTTGAGTTTATTTTTGTCTATGGTGTAAGGGAGTGTTCTAATTGCATTCTTTTACATGTAGCTGTCCTGTTTTCCCAGCACTACTTATTGAAGAGACTTTCTTCTCCACTGTATATTCTTACCTCCTTTGTCATAGATTAGGTGACCATAGGTGCATGGGTTTATCTCTGGGTTTTCTATCCTGTTCCATTGATCTATATTTCTGTTTTTGTGCCAGTGTCTTGATTACTGTAGCTTTGTAGTATAATCTGAAGTTGGGGAGCCTGATTCTTCCAGCTCCATTTTTCTTTCTCAATATTGCTTTGGCTATTCGAGCTCTTTTGTGTTTCCATACAAACTATAAACATTTTTATTCTAATTCTGTGGAAAATGCCATTAGTAATTTGATAGGGATTGCACTGAATGTATAGATTGCCTTGGGTAGTATACTCATTTTGACAATATTGATTCTTCCAGTCCAAGAACATGGTATACTCTCCATCTGTTTGTTTCATCTTTGATTTCTTTCATCAGTGTCTTATAATTTTCTGCATACAGGTCTTTTGCCTCCTTAGGCAGGTTTATTCCTGGGTATTTTATTCTTTTTGTTTCAATGGTGAATGGTATTATTTCCTTAATTTCTCTTTCTGATCTTTCATTGTTAGTGTAAAGGAATGCAAGTGATTTTGGTGCATTAATTTTGTATTCTGCAACTTTACCAATTTCATTGATTAGTTCTAGTAGTTTTCTGGTGGCATGATTGGGATTTTCTATATATAGTATCATGTCATCTGCAAACAGTGACAGTTTACTACTTCTTTTCCAATTTGTATTCCTTTTATTTTTCTTCTCTGACTGCCATGGCTAGAACTTCCAAAATTATGTTGAATAATAGTGGTGAGAGTGGACATCCTTGTCTTGTTCCTGATCTGAGAGGAAATGCTTTCAGGTTTTCACCACTGAGAATGATGTTTGCTGTGGCTTTGACATATATGGCGTTTATTATGTTGAGGTAGGTTCCCTCTATGCCCAGCTTCAGGAGAGTTTTTAACACAAATGCGTGTTGAATTTTGTCAAAACCTTTTTCTGCATCTATTGAGATGATCATATGGTTTTTATTTTGCACTTTGTTAATATGGTGTATCACATTGATTGATTTGCACATATTGAAGACTCCTTGCATCCCTGGGATAAATCCCGCTTATTCATGTTGTATGATCCTTTTAATGTGTTGTTCGGTTCTGTTTGCTAGTGTTTTGTTGAGGATTTTTGCGTCTATGTTTATCAGTGATATTGGTCTGTAATTTTCTTTATTTGTAGTACCTTTGTTTGGTTTTGGTGTCTGGGTGATGGTGACCTCATAGAATGAGCTTGGGAGTATTCCTTCCTCTGCAATTTTTTAGAACAATTTGAGAAGGATGGGTGTTAACTCTTCTCTAAATGTTTGATAGAATTCTATTTTGAAGCCATCTGGTCCTAAACTTTTAGTTTGTTGGAAGATTTTTAATCACAATCTCAATTTCAGTGCTAGTGATTGGTCAGTTTATATTTTCTATTTTTCCTGATTCAGTCTTGGAAGGTTGTACCTTTCTAAGAATTTGTCCATTTCTTCCAGATTGTCCATTTTATTGGCATATAGTTGCTTGTATTAATCTCTTATGATCCTCTCTTTTTCTGTGGTGTCAGTTGTAATTTCTCCTTTTTCATTTCTAAGTTTATTGGTTTGAAACCTCTCCCTTTTTTTTCTTGTTGAGTCTGGCTAAAGGTTTATCAATTTTGTTTATGTTCTCAAAGAACCAGGTTTTAGTTTCATTGATTGTTGCTCTTGTTTTCTTTGTTTCTATTTCATCTCTGACTTTTATGATTTCTTTCCTTCTGATAACTTTGGGTTTTGTTTGTTCTTTTTTCTCTAGTTGCTTTAGGTATAAGATTAAGTTATTTGAGCTTTTTCTTGTTTCTTGAGGTAGGATTGAATTGCTATAAACTTCTCTCTTAGAACTGCTTTTGCTGCATCCCATAGGTTTTGGGTTGTATTTTTGTTGTCATTTTTTTCTGCGTTTTTTTTTTTTAATTTCCTCTTTGATTTCTTCAGTGATCTCTTGGTTTTAGTAGCATATTGTTTAGCCTCCACGTGTTTGTGTTTTGTACAGTTTTTTTCCTGTAATTTATTTCTGATCTCATAGCATTGTGATTGGAAAAGATGCTCTATAGGCTTTCAAGTTTCTTAAATTTCCAGAGGCTTGATTTTTGACCCAAGATATGATCTATCTTGGAGAATGTTCTGTGTGCACTTGAAAGAAAGTGTATTCTGCTGCTTTCAGATGGAATGTCCTCTAAATATCCATTAAGTCTATCTGGTCTATTGTATCATTTAAACCCTATCTTTCCTTACTTATTTTCTGTCTGGTTGATGTGTCCATTGGTGTAAGTGGGGTGTTAAAATCCCCCACTTGTATTGTGTTACTTTCAATTTCCCTTTATGGCTGTTAGCATTTGCCTTACATATAGATGTACTCCTATGTTGAGTTCATAAATATTTATTATTGTTATATCTTCTTCTGGGATTGATCCCTTGAAAATTCTGTAATGTCCTTCCTTATCTCTTGTAACCATCTTTATTTTAAAGTCTAGTTTATCTGATATGAGTATTGCTACTCAAGCTTCTTTAGATTTCAATTTGCATGGAATATCTTTTACTATCCCCTCACTTTCAGTCTGTATGTGTCTCTTGGTCTGAAGTGGGTCTCTTGTAGACAGCATATATACAGGTCTTGGTTTTGTATCCATTCATCCAGCCCATGACTTTTGGTTGGAGCATTTAATCTATTTACACACCCACAAGGCCTCTTCTGGCCATGTGGGTCCTGGGCCTGAGCCCCTGCCACACACCACCAAGGCTTCTTCCACTCACGTGGGTCATGGGCCTGAGCCCCTCCTCCCCAGGCCTCTTCCAGACATGTGTGTGCCAGGGCCAAGCCCCAACTCTGTCTAAGCCACCTCTGGCAGCCCAGGTCCTGGCAGCCTGAGCGCCGCTCCCCTCCAAGGCCACCTCCAGCTGCACTGGCCTCTGTAGGCACACCTGTGGAGGTCTGCACCCCATCTGGCCTGCACAGGAATGTGTCCTCCATGCCAGCTTCAGGAACAGATGCTGGGAAGAGGAACACACACAGAGGTGGGACTGACACAGTGGGTCTAGAGACCTACCTAGAGATCTTGGAGGCCTACTGGAGAGGCAGGAGTAAGCTGTAGCTCACCATGGGATAAGGACACTGATAGGAGGCAACAGGGAATTTAAAAAATTTTTTACATTGTTTTAATTTTTAATTTTCTTATTTTTTTCCCACTATCATGGTTCTTTTTTGTTTTGTTGCTGTTGTTTTATTTTTATTGATGTTTTCTAATATATTTTTCATTTTTCTAATTTCATTTTCTTTTTTATTCTTTGTTATTGTTTGTTATTGTTCTGCTCTTTTCTGTTTGTTGCTTTTTTTTTTTTTTTTTTTTTGCCATGTGTGTTGCTTGCAGGGTCTTCTTTCCCAGGCCAGGGGTCAGGCCTGAGATCCTGTTGTGGGAGAACAAAGTCCAAGCAACTGACAACTGGACTAACAGAGAACTTCATGTCCCAGGGAGTATTAATCAGTGTGAGGTCTCCCAGAGGTCTTCATCTGGGCACCAAGACCCGGCTCCACCCAGCTGCCTGCAAATTCCAGTGCTGGATGTCTCACGCCAAACAACAAGCAAGACAGGAACACAGCCCCACCCATCAAAAAATAAGATGACAAGAAAATATATTACAGACAAAGAAGCAAGGTAAAAACTTACAAGACCAAATAAGAGGCTATACCTGCCTGAAAGAGAATTCAGAGTAATGATAGTAAAGATGATCCAAAATCTCAGATATAGAATGAAAACATGGATCGAGAAAATACAAGAAGTGTTTAACAAGGACCTAGAAGAACTAAAGAACAAACAAACAGTGATGAACAACACAATAACTGAAATGAAAAATACACTAGAAGGAATCAATAGCAGAATAACTGAGACAGAAGAATGAAAAAGTGAGCTGGAAGATAGAATGGTGGAAATAACTGCCAAGGAGCAGAGTAAAGAAAAAAGAATGAAAAGAAATGAGGAAAGTCTCAGAGACCTCTGGGACAACATTAAATGCACCAACATTCGACTTATAGGGGTCACAGAAGAAGAAAAGAAAGAGAAAAGGTCTGAGAAAATATTTAAAGAGATTATAGTCTAATACTTCCTTAATATGGGAAAGGAAATAGTCACCCAAGTCCAGGAAGTGCAGAGAATCCCATATAGGATAAACCCAAGGAGAAACATTCCAAGACACAAGTTAATCAAAAATTAAATTCAAAGAAAAAATATTAAAAGCAGCAAGGGAAAAACAAAAAATAACATACAAGGGAATCCCCATAAGGTCAACAGTTGATTTTTCAGCAGAAACTCTGCAGGCCAGAAGCGGGTAGCAGGATATATTTAAAGTAATGAAATAAAAAAACCTACAACCAAGATTACTCTACCAGCAAGGATCTCATTCAGATTCAATGGAGAAATCAAAAGCTTTTCAGACAAGCAAAAGCTAATAGAAATCAGCACCAACAAACCAGCTTTAAAACAAGTGCTAAAGGAAGTTCTCTAGGTGAGAAACACAGAAGAAAATGACCTACAAAAACAAACCCAAAACTATAAAAAAAAATCGTAATACATTATTACCATTTGAGCATACATATCCATTCCTCTGTTGATGGACATTTAGGTTGTTTGCATGTCCTGGATATTGTAAATAGTGCTGCAATTAAAATTGGGGTGCATGTATCTTTTCAAATTATGGTTTTCCCTGGGTATATGCCTAGGATTTGGATTGCTGGGTCAATGATAGCTCTATTTTTAGTTTTCTAAGGAGCCTCCATACTGTTCTCCATAGTGGCTGTACCAATTTACTTTCCCACCAGCAGTGCACGAGTGTTCCCTTTTCTCCACACCGTCTCCAGCATTCATTGTTCATAGATTTTGTGATGATGGCCATTCTCACTGGTGTGAGGTGATACCTCATTGTGGTTTTGATTTGCATTTCTCTAATAATTAGTGATGTTGAGCATCTTTTCATGTGCTTTTTTGCCATCTGTATGTCTTCTTTGGAGAAATGTCTATTTAGGTCTTCTGCCCATTTTTGGATTGGGTTGTATGTTTTTTGAATATTGAGCTGCATGAGTTGTTTGCATATTTTGGAGATTAATCCCTTGTTGGTTGCTTCATTTACTAATATTTTCTCCCATTCTGAGGGTTGTCTGTTCCTTGTGTTTATGGTTTCCCTTGATGCACAAAAGCTTTTAAGTTTAATTAGAATTCCTCTGAAAGCAGCAGAATACACTTTCTTCTCAAGTGCAAATGGAACATTCTCTAAGATAGATCACATCTTGGGTCAAAAATCAAGCCTGAGTAAGTTTTAAGAAAATTGAAATCATATTAAGCATCTTTTCCAAACACAATGCTATTAAATTGGAGATCAATTACAGGAAAAACAACTGTATGGAACACAAACACATGGACGTTAAACAATATGTTACTAAATAACGAATGGATCACTGAAGAAATCAAGGAGGAAATTAAAAACTACCTAGAGACAAATGACAATGAAAACAAGGATCCAAAACCTATGGATTTCAGCAAAAGCAATTCTAAGGGAGAAGTTAAGAGCAATACAGTCTTACCTTACGAAACAAGAAAAATCTCAAATAAACAGTCTAACCTTACAGCTAAAGCAACTAAAGAAAGAAGAACAAACAACCCAAAGTTAGTAGAAGGAAAGAAATCACAAAGATCAGAGCAGAAATAAAGGAAATAGAGATGGAGAAAACAGTGGCAAAGATCAATGAAATTAAAAGCTAGTTCTTTGAGAAGGTAAACAAAATTGATAAACCTTTAGCCTGACTCATCAAGAAAAAAATGGAAGAACTCAAATCAATAAAATTATAAACGAAAAAAGTTACAACAGACATTACAGAAATACAAACGTTCATAAGAGACTACTATAAGCAATGGTATACCAATAAATTGGACAATGTCGAAGAAATGGACAAATTCTTGGAAAGGTACAGTCTCCCAAGACTGAACCATGAAGAAATAGAAAATATGAACATACCAATCACAAGTAATGAAATTGAAACTGGATTAAATTTTTCCAACAAGCAAATTTCTAGGACCAGATGGCTTCGCAGTCAAATTCTATTTAACTTTAATAGGCTTTAAATGAAAAGAAGCTCATAATATATTAAAACAGGAAGAGAAAAAATTCTACTTTCAGGTGTTCCAAAACAGAAAAATAGAAAATTCTGTATAATTCCTTTTATAAATACAGTGTGAAATTTACACCTATATCAAACATTACTGTTCTCACAAGAAAAACAGCAGATATATTTCATTTATGCAAATAGAGTTGCACAAATAATAAAATATTAAGTGTGCCAAATACAATGGCAGAGTTAAAAATAATATAATAATGTTTTTTTCATTAAAGAAACACAAAGGTGTTTCAACCTTAGAAAAATCATGAACATAATTCACTTTAATAACTAAAAGAACATAATTTGAATATTTCAGTAGATACTAAATGTATTTGATAATCTTTAATAAGTCTTTGTGATTAAATTCTTGATAAGTAGAAAAAAACTAGCATGATTTGATAAAGTACATCTCTCAATATCAATTCTTAACAATGTGATGAAGTGATAGAATTGCTATTATTGTCAGGAAAAATATACTGAAATCAATCATCATTGCTAATTTTTAGTATTGTTCTGCAGTTAGTAAGCAGTAAATAAGACATTGAAAATGCAGTATAGATGTTGAAAAGGCATAATCAGTATCCACAAGTGGAAATACAAGAGAATCTACTTAAAAAACAATTACTGGAATCAATTAAAAAAGCTAGTAACTGTTCTGTGTTTTCTTACTTATTCTAGAAATAACCACTAAGGTAAAGTGAGTATGTATTATCAGTGTTCTACTGCTGCCATAACACATTACCATAAATGTAGTGTGTGAAACAACATTCATTTACTATTTCACAGTTCTGTAGGTCAGAAGTCTGGGATTGCATGGTGAGGTTCTCTGTTCAGCATATCATAAGACTGAAAATGAGATGTAGGCTGAAGCTGCAGTTCTCATGTGGGGTTTGGGGTTCTTCCAACTTTACTGGTTGTTGTCCAAATCCAGTATTTCGCAGCTCTAGGTAGAAGGTCCCCATTTCCTTATTAACTGTCAGCCAGGCCACTCTCTGCCCCTAAGGGATGTCCACATTCCTCTCACCTGACCTCCTCTATTATCAAAGCTGCATCAGTATGTGAACACTTATCAAGCTCCTAATTTCTTTGGCTTTTTCTCCTGTTGCCAGCCAGAGAGATCTCTGCTGTTAAAAAGATTTCTGCAATTAGATTTGGTCCACCTGGATAATCTATCTTAAGGTCAACTGTGATGCAAGAAGATTTCTTTCACAATTACAAAAATGTACATGTGTATATATATATACATATATATATAACAACTTTATAGAGAGACATAATCTTGTATGGGAAAAAGAAAGTATAAATGTTAGAAACACAAGCTCTGAAGACAAACTGTATAGTTCAGTCTCAACCTCCCCTAAGAGAGAAATTATTTGTTTCATGTGCCTTGATGTTCTCACCTATAACAGGAAGAAAATAACAGTACATATTTCACAAGGTTGTTTTGAGTACTTAATGAGCTTAAAAATGCACTTAAAACAGCATATAGTAGCTTCAAATTAATTTTTTAAATGTACAATTTTATTTGAAATTACAATGTGAACTTTGGGTCAATTGGCAAAGGTTATACTTTTTTTGAAAAATTAAATGTCAAAGAAAAATCAACCTTTTGAAAAGAAAAAAAAATTTACTTCTGTTAGCAAAATACACTATCAAGCACCAAATGACATAATTCTAGCGCAGAAAAAGACAAATTTATTCATTTATTCACTCTACAACAGGAACTTACGTAGGCACAACAAACAGATAAAGCAGTAACAGAAAAGACAAAAACCCCTGAATGGAACTTACATTTAGAATAAATGGAAAAATGTCATTTACAGTGTTCTAAAAGGACTCTGAGACTGGTAATAATAATCACTGCTTTAGGTACAAAATAGACCACTAGTCATGCCTTATTTTAATCTGAGAACATGATCTGGTGATTTAATTCCTATATATGTCAATTGATGAACAAAATAGAGCATAAACTCTTTGAGAATAGTTGATTTACTCAGCTTTGTATCTTCTGTAGCATTTATCAAAGTAGCAGAGTATAGACTACCTGATATTATCTGAATGCCTCAACAAAAGAATATGTGAGATAATAACTTTCTATAAATCTTTCCAAAACTATGAGTATAAGGTAGGATTTTTAATTTATTTGCCCGTTTACTTATTTATTATTATTATTTTTTGCGGTACGCGGGCCTCTCACTGTTGTGGCCTCTCCCGTTGTGGAGCACAGGCTCCGGACGTTCAGGCTCAGCGGCCATGGCTCACAGGCCTAGCTGCTCCACGGCATGTGGGATCTTCCCAGACCAGGGCACGAACCCATGTCCCCTGCATCAGCAGGCGGACTCTCAACCACTGCGCCACCAGGGAAGCCCCCTGCCCTTTTATTTTTAATCAATATTCACTGAATAAAGAAAGCATAGAGAAGCAATTTTCTTTAATTGTAATTGAAATACACAAAACAAAACTCTGCTTGCAAGAGTATCAGAGAAATAATGAAGTGAAATAAACATTACATTAAGAGAAGAACTGGGGACTTCCCTGGTGGCTCATTGGTAAATAATCCTCCTTACAATGCAGGGAACACAGTTTAGATCTGTGGTCAGGGAACTAAGATCCCACATGTGACAGAGCAGCTAAGCTCATGCACCAGAACTACTGAGCCCGTGTACCTCAATGAGAGAGCCCACATGCTGCAAACTACAGAGCCCACACGCTCTAAAACCCGTGTGCCACAAATAGAGAAAACTTGCCACAACTAAAGAGAAGCCCGCGCGCCACAATGAAAAATCCCTCATGCCTCAACGAAGATCGCGTGTGCCACAACTAAAACCAGACTCAGCCAAAAATTAAAAATAAATAATAAATCTTAAAAAAAAGAAACCCAGAAGAATTGAATGAGAAACAATTATATATCCAAGTTCTTCTAATGAGTAACTATTATAAAGCAGGCAAATTCATATTGCCAATTTTTATATTAATGTGTTTAAATATTAGGATGTAAATTCTCTAGAGTTTGCATAATTATATTTTTACACAATGATTCCGACATTGTTTTTATGGAATAAAAATAGTGATATCTGAAAGAGAAGTGTTGGCTCTTAGGTTGACACTATATTAGCAGCTCTATGTTCATTTTCTCCGTTCAACTTCAAAATACATTTGAAGAAACAGATGAAGGAGTTCTAGTTCACCAAGGTCAGGCTATTGGCCCCAAACTACATATTTATGAAGTTCTGAGTTCTCACTGAATGCAAATTTGTATTTCTCTAAAGCCTATGTTTCTTAGCATATGTTTTTCATAATTGGAAAAGGAAGAGAGAAGAGACGGTGGGAGAGAGGGAGGAAAGTCAAGTATAATTATTAAAATATTTTAATTTCATTGAAATTAAATTATATACTTAATGGTTTACATATAAATTTTATCTTTATATCATAGGTACTTTTAAAAAACTATGTCAATACGTTACACATTTTAAAATGTCATTTGAGTAGTTTCATATGGTTTCTATTCGTAACATGTTGAATTCTCAGACCATATTAGTGAGGTTCATCTTTGCTGATATGCTTGGCTCTACTTCATTAATTTTTCTGGAGGCTAGGTCATTTTTGATATTAGAAAGTATTAGAAAGTACGGCTGCACTAAACATTGTTGTCTTGTGCCTCTTTGGGCACAGCGTAAGAGTCTCTGCAGGGTAAACAACAAGCGTACAATTGCTGTGGAATAGGCTGTCTTTAGTTTTGAGCAACTTAATTTTGTGAGTTATTGTCAAAATGAAATTAAGATTGTTTTGATAGATTTGCACTCCTACCAGCATGCAGATGTTTCCTTTTCTCCACATTCTCAGCATCAGTTTGTATTATCGGAATCTTATTCTTTTTCCAGTATGAGGACACACAGATTTGTGACATGTATTGATTTCTGCCAGTTGCCATTTCTACAGGACTCCTCACACACACCCAAAAGAGAGCATTCTATTTGGAGCGCTCCTTTCCTGAGAAACAAAGATGAACCATTTTAAAGTCATGAAAGAATTAGATGAAAGGTTAAAAAGGGTCAACATATGAACATGTGACTTTACTGGAGGCAATCCGCTAAAGGAAGCCTATTATATAAACTTATAAATGGGGGAGGAGGTTCAAGATGGCGGAAGAGTAAGATGCGGAGATCACCTTCCTCCCCACTAATACATCAGAAATAAATCTACATGTGGAACAACTCCTACAGAACCCCTACTGAATGCTGGCAGAAGACCTCAGACCTCCCCAAAGTCAAGAAACTCCCCACGTACCTGGGTAGGGCAAAAGAAAAAAGAAAAAACAGAGGCAAAAGAATAGGGACGGGACCTGCACCAGTGCGAGTGAGCTGTGAAGGAAGAAAAGTTTCCACACACTAGGAAGGCCCTTCGCGGGTGGACACTGTGGGTGGCGGAGGGGGAAGCTTCGGAGCCACGGAGGAGAGCACAGCAACAGGGGTGCAGAGGGCAAAGCGGAGAGATTGCCGCACAGAGGATTGGTGCCGACCAGCACTCACCAGCCTGAGCGGCTTCTCTGCTCACCCGCCGGGGTGGGTGGGAGCTGGGAGCTGAGACTTGGGCTTCGGACGTCGGATCCCAGGGAGAGGACTGGGGTTGGCTGCGTGAACACAACCTCAAGGGGGCTAGTGCGCCACGGCTAGCCGGGATGGAGTCCGGGAAAAAGTCTGGAGCTGCCGAAAAGGCAAGAGATTTTTTCTTGCCTCTTTGCTTCCTGGTGCACGAGGAGAGGGGATTAAGAGCTCCGATAAAGGAGCTCCAGAGACGGGCATAAGCCGCAGCTATCAGCACGGACCCCAGAGATAGGCATGCTTCGCTACGGCTGCTGCTGCAGCCACCAAGAAGCCTGCGTGCAAACACAGGTCACTGTCCATACCACCCCTCCCGGGAGCCTGTGCAGCCTGTCACTTACAGGGTCCCATGATCCAGGAACAACTTCCCCAGGAAAACACATGGCACGCCACATGCTGGTGCAACATCATACTGGCCTCTGCTGCCACAGGCTCGCCCCAAACTCCGTACCCCTCCCTACCCGTGGCCTGAGTGAGTCAGAGACCCTGAATCAGCTTCTCATTTAACCCCGTCCTGTCCGAGCGAAGAACAGATGCCCTCAGGCGACCTACACGCAGAGGCAGGGCCAAATCCAAAGCTGAACCCCAGGAGCTGTGCAAACAGAGCAAGGGTAAGCCTCAGGAGCAGAGGATTAGATCTCCACAATCAGCTTGATGTACCCTGAAGCTGTGGAATACATGAATAGATAATGAATCATTCCAAATTGAGTAGGTGGACTTTGGGAGCAATGATATATATATATTTTTGCCCCTTTTTCACTTTTTGTGAGTGTTTATGTGTATGCTTCTTTGGGTGATTTTCTTATAGCTTTGCTTTTACCATTTGTCCTAAGGCTCTGTCTATCCATTTTTCGGTTTTTTTTCTCTTTCTTTTTCGTATAGTTTTTAGTGCTGGTTATCGTTGATGGATTTGTTTTTTCATTTGATTTTTCTTTTTTTATTGCTTAAAAAAATCGTTTTTAATAATTATTTTTTATTTTAATAACTTTTATTTCATTTTATTTTATCTTTTTCATTCTTCCTCTCTTATTTCTCCCTTTTCTTCTGAGCCGTGTAGATAAAAGGCTCTTGGTGCTCCACCCAGGCATCAGGGCTGTGCCTCTGAGGTGGGAGAGCCAAGTTCAGGACATTGGTCCACCATAGACCTCCCAGCTCTATGTAATATCACACGGTGAAAATATCACATAGATCTCCATTTCAACGCCAAGACCCAGCTCCACACAATGAGCAGCATGCAACAGTGCTGGACACCCTATGCCAAACAACTAGCAAGACAGGAACACAACCCCACCCATTAGGAGAGAGGCTGTCTAAAATCATAATAAGGTCACAGACACCCCAAAACACACCACCAAATGTGGACATGCCCACCAGAAAGACAAAATCCAGACGCATCCACCAAACACATGCACTAGCCACCTCCACCAGGAGCCCTACACAGCCCGTTGAACCAACCTTAGCCACTGGGGACAGACACCAAAAACAATGGAAACTGTGAACGTGCAGCCTGCGAAAAGGAGACCCCAAACACAGTAAGTGAAGCACAATGAGAAGACAGAGAAACACACAGCAGATGAAGGAGCAAGGTAAAAATCCACCAGACATAACCGCAGAGGAAAGCAGCAGTCTACCTGAAAAACAATTCAGAATAATGATAGTAAAGATGATCCAAAATCTTGGAAATAGAATGGAGAAAATACAAGAAACCTTTAATAAGGGCCTAGAAGAAATAAAAAGCAAACAATGATGAACAACACAATATGAAATTAAAAATTCTCTAGAAAGGATCAGTAGCAGAATAATTGAGGCAGAAGAACAGATAATTGGCCTGGAAGATAAAATAGAGGAAATCATTACTGCAGAGCAGAATAAAGAAAAAAGAATGAAAACAACTGAGGACAGTCTCAGAGACCTTGGGGAAAACATTACTGCACCAACATTTGAATTATAGGGATCCCAGAAGAAGAGAAAAAGAAAGGGACTGAGAAAATATTTGAAGAGATTAGAGTTGAAAAATTTCCTAATATGGGAAAGAAAATAGTTAATCAAGTCTAGGAAGCACAGAGAGTCCCAAATAGGATAAATCCAAGGAGAAACATGCCAAGACACATAGTAATCAAACTATCAAAAATTAAATACAAAGAAAAAATACCAAAAGCAGCAAGGGACAAATAACATACAAGGGAATCCTCATAAGGTTAACAGCTGATCTTTCAGCAGAAACTCTGCAAGCCAGAAGGGAGTGGCAGGACATATTTAAAGTGATGAAAGGGAAAAACCTACAACAAAGATTACGCTGCCCAGCAAGGATTTCATTCAGATTTGACAGAGAAATTAAACCCTTTACAGACAAGCAGAAGTTAAGACAATTGAGCACCACCAAACCAGCTTTACAACAAATGCTAAAAATCTTCTCTAGGCAGGAAACACAAGAGAAGGAAAACACCGACAAGAACAAACCCAAAACAATTCAGAAAATGGTGATAGGAACATACATATCGATAATTACCTTAAATGTAAATGAATTAAATGCTCCAACTAAAAGACATACACTGACTGAATGGATACAAAAACTAGACCTGTATATATGTTTACAAGAGACCCACTTCAGACATAGGGACACATACAGATTAAAAGTGAGAGAATAGAAAAACATACTCCATAAAAATGGAAATGAAAAGAAAGCTGAAGTAGCAATTCTCATATCAGACAAAATAGACTTTAAAGCAAAGACTATTACACGAGACAAAGAAGGACACTACATAATGATCAAGGGATCAATCCAAGAATAAGATATAACAATTGTAAATATTTATGCAACCAAAAAAGGAGCACTTCAATACATAAGACAAATACTAACAGTCATAAACGGGGAATTCGACATTAACACAATCATAGTAGGGGACTTTAACATCCCACTTTCACCAATGGACAGATCATCCAAAATGAAAATAAATAAGGAAACACAAGCTTTAAATGATACATTAAACAAGATACACTTAATTGATGTTTCTAGGACATTCCATCCAAAAACAACAGAATACACATTCTTCACAAGTGCTCATGGAACATTCTCCGGGATAGATCATATCATGGGTCACAAATCAAACCTTGCTAAATTTAAGAAAATTGAAATCGTATCAAGTATCTTTTCTGACCACAATGCTACGAGACCAGATATCAATTACAGGAAAAAATCTGTAAAAAATACAAACACATGGAGGCTAACCAATATACTACTTAATTACCAAGAGATCACTGAAGAAATCAAAGAGGAGATCAAAAAATACCTAGAAACAAATGACAATGGAGACACGATGACCTAAAACCTATGGGATGCAGCAGAAGCAGTTCTAAGAGGGAAGTTTATAGCTATACAATCCTACCTCAAAAAACAAGAAACATCTCAAATAAACAACCTAACCTTACACCTAAGGCAATTAGAGGAAGAAGAACCAAAAAAAAAACCCCAAAGTTAGCAGAAGGAAAGTAATCATAATGATCAGGTCAGAAATAAATGAAAAAGAAATGAAGGAAATGATAGCAAAGATCAATAAATCTAAAAGCTGGTACTCTGAGAAGATAAACAAAATTGATAAAAGATTAGTTAGATTCATCAAAGAAAAAAGGGAGAAGACTCATATCGATATAATTAGAAATGAAAAAGGAGAAGGAACAACTGACATCACAGTAATACAAAGTATCATGAGAGATTACTACAAGCAACTATATGCCAATACAAAGGACAACCTTGAAGAAATGGACAGATGCTTAGAAATGCACAACCTTCTGAGACTGAACCAGGAAGAAATAGAAAATATAAACAGACCAATCACAAGCACTGAAATTGAAACTGTGATAAAAAATCTTCCACCAAACAAAAGGCCAGGACCAGATGGCTCCAGAGGTGAATTATATCAAACAATTAGAGAAGAGCTAACACCTATCCTTCTCAAACTCTTCCAAAATATAGCACAGGGAGGACACTCCCAAACTCATTCTACAAGACCATCATCACCCTGCTACCAAAACCAGACAAAGATTTCACAAAGAAAGAAAACTACAGGCCAATATCACTGATGAACATAGATGCAAGAATCCTCAGCAAAATACTAGCAAACAGAATCCAACAGCACATTAAAAGGATCATACACCATGATCAAGTGGGGTTTATACCAGGCATGCGAGGATTCTTCAATATAGCAAATCAATCAACGTGATACACCATATTAACAAGTTGAAGGGGAAAAACCATATGATCACCTCAATAGATGCAGAAAAAGCTTTTGACAAAATTCAACACCCATTTATGATAAAAACCCTGCAGAAAGTAGTCATAGAGGGAACTTATCTCAAGGTAATAAAGGTCATATATGACAAACCCATAGCCAACATCGTCCTCAATGGTGAAAAACTGAAAGCACTTCCACTAAGATCAGGAAGAAGACAAGGTTGCCCACTCTCACCACTGTTATTCAACATAGTTTTGGAAGTTTTAGCCACAGCAGTCAGAGAAGAAAAAGGAATCCAAATCGGAAAAGAAGTAAAGCTGTCAATGTTTGCAGATGACATGATACTATACATAAAGAATCCTAAAGATGCTACTAGCAAACTATTAGAGCTAATCAATGAATCCGATAAAGTAGCAGGATACAAAATTAATGTACAGAAATCTCTTGCATTCATATAAACTAATGGTGAAAAATCTCAAAGTGAAATTAAGAAAACACTCCCATTTACCATTGCAACACAAATAATAAAATACCTAGGAATAAACCTACCTAAGGAAACAAAAGACCTGTATGCAGAAAATTATAAGACACTAATGAAAGAAATTAAAGATGTTACAAATAGATGGAGAGATATACCATGTTCTTGGATTGCAAGAATCAGCATTGTAAAAATGACTCTACTACCCAAAGCAATCTACAGATAGAATTCAATCCTTATCAAACTACCACTGGCATTTTTCACAGAACTGGAACAAAACATTTCACAATTTGTATGGAAACGCAAAAGACCCTGACTAGCTAAAGCAATCTTGAGAAAGTAAAACGGAGCTGAAGGAATCAGGCACCCTGTCTTCAGACTATACTACAAAGCTACAGTAATCAAGACAGTATGGTACTGGTGCAAAAACAGAAATATAGATCAATGGGGCAGGATAGAAAGCCCAGAGATAAACGCACGCACATATGGTCACCTTATCTTTCATAAAGGAAGCAATAATATACACTATCTTCAATAAGTGGTGCTGGGAATACTGGACAGCTACATGTAAAAGAATGAAATTAGAACACTCCCTAACACCATACACAAAAATAAACTTAAAATGGATGAAAGACCTTAATGTAAGGCCAGACACTATCAAACTCCTAGAGGAAAACTTATGCAGAACACTCTATGACATAAATCACAGCAACATCCTTTATAACCCACCTCCTGGAGAAATGGAAATTAAAAAAAAAATGGAACCTAATAAAACTTAAAACCTTTTTCACAGGAAAGGAAAACAGAAACAAGACTAAAAGACAACCCTCCAAATGGGAGAAAATATTTGCAAATGACAAAGGATTAATCTCCAGAATTGACAAGCAGTTCATGCAGCTGAATATCAAAAAAACAAAAAACCCAATCCAAATATGGGCAGAAGACCTATATAGACGTTTGTCCAATGAAGATATACAGATTGCCAACAAATACCTGAAAGAATGCTCAACATCATCAATCATTAGAGAAATGAAAATCAAAACTACAGTGAGATATCATCTCATAATGGTCAGGATGGCCATCATCAAAAAATCTCCAAACAATAAATGCTGGAAAGGGTGTGGAGAAAAGGGAACCCTCTTGCACTGTTGGTGGGAATGTAAAGTGATACAGCCACTATGGAGAACAGTATGGAGGTTCCTTACAGCCACTATGGAAAACAGTATGGAGTTCCTGAAAGTAGAACTACCACATGACCCAGCAATCCCACTACTGGGCATATACCCTGAATATTCAAAAAGTATCATGATAATTCAAAAAGTATCATGAACCACAATGTTCATTGCAGCTCTATTTACAGTAGCCTGGACATGGAAGCAACCTATATGTCCATCAACAGATGAATGGATAAAGAAGATGATGTGGCACATATATACAATGGAATATTACTTGGCCATAAAAAGAAACGAAATTGAGTTATTTGTAGTGAGGTGGATGGACATAGGGTCTGTTATACAGAGTGAAGTAAGTTAGAAAGAGAAAAACAAATACCGTATGCTAACATATATATATGGAATCTAAAAAAAAGAAAAAACATTCTGACGAACCTCGGGGCAGGATAGGAATAAAGATGCAGATGATGAAAATGGACTTGATTACACAGGGAGGGGGAAGGGTAAGCTGGGACAAAGTGAGGGAGTAGCATTGACATATATACATTACCAAAAGTAAGATAGCTAGTGGGAAATAGCTGCATCACACAGGGAGATCACCTAGGTTCTTGTGGCCACCTAGAGTGGTGGTATAGGGAGGGTGGGGAAGGAGACGCAGGAGAGAAGGGATATAGGGATATATGTATACATAAAGCTGATTCTCTTTGTGCTACAGCAGAAACTATGACAACATTGTAAAGCAATTACACTCCAATAAAGGTGTTTAAAATATAGATATATAAAAATGAACTAAGGAAGATATTCAGCTGTCTTGGCATTTTTGGCTAGTGTTTGGGGAGCAGCACCAGCTTTCTTCCAATTAATTTATGACATAACTTCTTGTTTTATTTTAACCACCACCAAATGAATAAGAATAAATTGAGAATTTTGTTTTTACATAACTGGAAATCTCTCTCTCTCTTTTGAAATTATCCTTTATGTCTGTTCTGAGTGGTGGTTTATTCACAGCCCAAGAAAAAGGTGCACTGAATTTGAGCCATCAAATATAAAAAACAAATCTTCTGGAGTCAAGTGAACTACTCATGATGTCAGTAGTTTGTGCTGTTATTATTTATGATATATTTACCACTTTTCCTTTTAAGAGTTTAGTAAGCCATTAAAAATACCCATCAATCAACACATTTCCTAGAAATGAGCATTTAATTTAAACTTGATTTCCCTTGTACCTTTTGAGCAATTTTGGACTCAATATGTTTTTCTGATGAAAATACCAAAGTATCTTATTTTAAATAATTTTTAATGAATATTAAAAATATCATTCCTCTATGGAATAATGAAATATATGTCTTATCTTTATGAAACAGGTTAAAACACAAAATGCCTCATACAGCTAACACTCAAACCCAACTATTTTATATAAAATTCATCCGGATTTTCAAAAAATGTCCATTTTAATCCATCTAATTTTATTTATTTTTAATTTTTGAATTTATTTTTTAATACAGCAGGTTCATATTTGTCATCAGTTTTATACACATGAGTGTATACGTGTCAATCCCAATCGCCCAATTCATCACACCACCACCCCCACCCCCCTGCGACTTTCCCCCCTTAGTGTCCATACGTTAGTTCTCTACATCTGTCTCAACTTCTGCCCTGCAAACCAGTTCATCTGTACAATTTTTCTAGGTTCCACATACATGCGTTAGTATACGATATTTGTTTTTCTCTTTCTGACTTCACTCTGTATGACAGTCTCGAGATCCATCCACGTATCAACAAATGACCCAATTTCTTTCCTTTTTATGGCTGGGTAATATTCCATTCTATATATGTACCACATCTTCTTTATCCATTCTTCTGTCGATGGGCATTTAGGTTGCTTCCATGACCTGGCTATTGTAAATAGTGGTGCAATGAACATTGGGGTGCAAGTGTCTTTTTTAATTATGGTTTTCTCTGGGTATATACCCAGTAGTGGGATTGCTGGATCATATGGTAATTCTATTTTTAGTTTTTGAAGGAACCTCCATACTGTTCTCCATAGTGGCTGTATCAATTTACATTCCCACCAAAAGTGCAAGAGGATTCCCTTTTCTCCACACCCTCTCCAGCATTTGTTGTTTGTAGATTTTCTGATGATGCCCATTCTAACTGTTAAGAGGTGATACCTCATTGTAGTTTTGATTTGCATTTCTCTAATAATTAGTGATTTTGAGCAGCTTTTCATGTGCTTCTTGGCCATCTGTATGTCTTCTTTGGGGAAATGACAGTTTAGGTCTTCTGCCCATTTTTGGATTGGGTTGTTTGTTTTTTTAATATTGAGCTGCATGAGCTGTTTATATGTTTTGGAGATTAATCCTTTGTCCATTGATTCATTTGCAAATATTTTCTCCCATTCTAAAGGTTGTCTTTTCGTTTTGTTTATAGTTTCCTTTGCTGTGCAAAAGCTTTTAAGTTGCATTAGGTCACATTTGGTTTTTTTTACTTCCATTACTCTAGGAGGTGGATCAAAAAAGATCTTGCTGTGATTTATGTGAAAGAGTGTTCTGCCTATGTTTTCCTCTAAGAGTTTTATAGTGTCCAGTCTTACATTTAGGTCTCTAATCCATTTTGAGTTTATTTTTGTGTATGGTGTTAGGGAGTGTTCTAATTTCATTCTTTTACTTGTAGCTGTCCAGTTTTCCCCGCACGTCTTATTGAAGAGACTGTCTTTTCTTCATTGTATATCCTTGCCTCCTTTGTCATAGATTAGTTGACCATAGGTGAGTGGGTTTATCTCTGGGCTTTCTATCTTGTTCCATTTATCTATGTTTCTGTTTCTGTGCCAGTACCATATTGTCTTGATTACTGTAGCTTTGCAGTATAGTCTGAAGTCAGGGAGTCTGATTCCTCCAGCTCCATGTTTTTCCCTCAAGACTGCTTTGGCTATTCGGGATCTTTTGTGTCTTCATACAAATTTTAAGATTTTTCATTCTAGTTCCGTATAAAATGCCATTGGTAATTTGATAGGGATTGCATTGAATCTGTAGATTGCTTTGGGTAGTATAGTGTCATTTTCACAATATTGATTCTTCCAATCCAAGAACCTGGTATATCTCTCCATCTTTTGGTATCATCTTTAATTTCTTTCATCAGTGTCTTATAGTTTTCTGCATACAGGTCTTTTTTCTCCCTAAGTAGGTTTATTCCTAGGTATTTTATTCTTTTTGTTGCAATGGTAAATGAGAGTGTTTCCTTAATTTCTCTTTCAGATTTTTCATCATTAGTGTATAGGAATGAAAGAGATTTCTATGCATTAATTTTGTATCCTGCAACTTTACCAAATTCATTGATTAGCTCTAGTAGTTTGCTGGTGGCATCTTTAGGATTCTCTATGTATAGTATTATGTCATCTGCAAACAGTGACAGTTTTACTTCCTCTTTTCCAATTTGTATTCCTTTTATTTCTTTTTCTTCTCTGATTGCTGTGGCTAGGATTTCCAAAACTATGTTGAATAATAGTGGTGAGAGTGGGCATCCTTGTCTTGTTCCTGGTCTTAGAAGAAATGCTTTCAGTTTTTCACCATTGAGAATGATGTTTTCTGTGGGTTTGTCATATATGGCCTTTATTATGTTGCGGTAGGTTCCTCTATGCCCACTTTCTGGAGAATTTTTATCATAAATGGGTTTTGGATTTTGTCAAAAGCTTTTTCTGCATCTATTGAGATGATCATATGGTTTTTATTCTTCAATTTGTTAATATGGTGTATCACATTGATTCATTTGCATATATTGAAGAATTCTTGCATCCCTGGGATAAAACCCACTTGATCATGGTGTATGAAATCCATATAATTTTAAAAATTGAATGATGAGAAGCACATATGTAATCAGCTTCCCCATGAGAAATAAATTCTTGAAAAATTACTTCTCTAAAACTAGCTTCTTTACATTTTGATATCTACCAGCAGTTTATTTTTCCTTTAAGAGGATAAAATACTAGAAGTTTATGTCCCTACAGCATAAAGCAGGTCAATTACTGGCTTGGGTGTTTTTAGATTGTATTATTAGATAGTTTTGAGTGACAGTGTTGTGACCTAATGATGTAAATTAAGACATCTCAAATTTAAAATGTTGAGCCTCCTAAAATACATTATTGGAATCCAAGTTAAGGTTAAGTAAATTTAAGGTGATGTGCAATTGTAAAGAAAAATATATTAGGAATTTAGGAACTTCCAAATAGCATTATCTATTTTGCATCACAAAAGAAGCCATTTAAGACTGGAGAGTCTTTCTTATGTTTTATCAGATTCAAGTAAGCCCAGATGACTGAAGGTCAGAATAAAACAACACAACAAAATAGCCTTCTCAAGATAAATGACCTGTTGACAGTCTTAGAGAAACTAAATATGATGCTTGAAAGCTATCAGTGCTTGCTAAAATCTTCACTTTCATCATAAACGCAATCATTGTATCACTGTTGATAGAATTATTCTGAGGGAATTGCATATGCCCCTTTCACACATGAAATGTCTCAGTCACTGAATGTTACTGATATTCACTAGTCAGTGGCAGGGTATTTCACTTGTGACTATGAGAAATAAAATAAGAAGTGGGGACCACACTAAAATGCTATGATCCATCAAATCAGTAATAAACCATGACTTGACTCAAGTTAGTAGTGTTTTTGAAATAGAATATTTGATTAAGGGAGGTATGCTTCCCAGTATTTGGTCTGTACATGAACAATATTTTGGGGTCTTTATGAAACATTAATTTTAATTGGGAGAACTTTATGTTTCTTACTATTTTTCATTCCTAATATTGCTCTAGAAATGTGTAGAGATAAAAAATGTTGCCTTCCATTCCAGTTCTACAAGTATCAATCCATTAACCACTGCAGTTGCCCAGGGAGAGTGCACCCTGAGGGGAATTCATAATGGAGAAAAAAAAAAGGAAGCCTTCTGTACATTGTATATACTGGCCCCTGGATAGTTGAATATGCATATCTAGTGAAAAATATTCAAACGACCCCAGATTCTTGCATCTTCCCATAAACAGAAAAACACTGAAATCTTTAACTTGAAATGTCTGTTCTTTGAGATTAGAAGTAAACTTTTGAGGTTTGACTACATGGTTTTTCTAGCAAAAAAAATAAAGTCATGTACGTCTTAGCTCCTCCTTTACCTCTGCAGAGCATATCGTGAGAGCTACCTGAGAGTCTTCCAGGTATAGTGTTCAGTAAGGTCCCCAAATATAATTCAACTCACAACTTTTTCTTTGAGCATTTTTATTTCAGTCAGCAAATACGTTCCCAATATCTTTGGTGAGATTTGTGGATGAATCTCAATTTGCTAACACATAACTTTCTGTGTTAAAATGTACATGTGATGGGGAATTATTATTCACTTAGAACTAATTTTTTTAAAGGAAATTAAAGAGAAAATGAGAACTTGACTTTTAGTTTGTGAAAACTAAAATACAAGATTATACTTGAGTGACTGTAATCCAAACCTAGGCATCATAATAACACACACACACACACACACACACCCCTACATTGTGACAACACACAAGAAAGAGGCTTGATGTGGATTAAAGTTATTGTTGAAAACATATATTGACAACCTTATAGAAGAAAAATATTTCTCCTCAGAAGTAGCTATCACTTTAAACAATTAGTTGATTAATTTATTTATTAAACAGATGTCTCCCTTTCATATTAATGAAGTTAGAATTTGATCACTTGAGAACATTTCGGCACCTTAGTTCTCCCTCCGCATCTTTTTTTAAGAACTTTTATTTTGAAATAATGTTACATTTGCAAGAAGTTGCAAAATAGTACAGATTTCCCATGTGTCTTCCATCCAGCTTTCCCTGTTGAAAAGTGCTGGTGTGAAGATTCAAATGAATGATTTTGTTCTTTTCCTTTTAGCGAATTATGCATGAACTGCTGGGATAGTAACAAAGTTCGTTTTCAAATGATTCCAAGAAGAACTCTCTGTGTCAGATTATATCAGAGCAAAGCAAAATAATCAGTTGGAAATTTTAATTCCGGTGCCAGGTGCTTCTGTACGATGCTTATCCAGTTACTTTGATTTCCTCTCAATGGGAATAGTTTTGGCGCAGTTATATATACTAACTGTCTTTTTTTGTCTAAAATTTTCCCAATGTAGTTCTTTGGTGAACTGTGTAGTAGGTTGCTACCTAAAATGACTGTCTAGTATCCCCTTTCCCATTAAGGAGTCTAGCCAAAGACCCTCTAGAACAGATAAGAAAAATCCAATACAGAAATGTGTCAAATTGTATTAAATATATATTGTTAAGTACCAAGTCTTACACAACTAATTCAAAAGAAAAAATTAACTTTTCCTTTGTGGGACATAAAGAGTTCCTCTGTACACTTTAGTGAAGAATTAATTCTGAAGAGTTATATTTTTCACTCACTTTAATGTTATTTTTTCTTATTTTAACTTCTGTTTGGAAACATTTATGGACCATGATTTACTTTGCAGATACTATGCTACACTTGGTAGTGTAAAGCTAAATGACAATAATTTTACCTAATAGGAGCTCATAATTAAATGAAGTGATTTGGCCTCCAAGGATGTATGTTTTGTCATTACTGGGAATGACATGAAAATGACCTAAATAATAGTAAAATGGTAGAAATTATACTGCTTTCTTACAGTTAAAATTATAAAATCAACACATTAGTAATAAGAATATAGATGTTGCAAAGTCACCCTACATGACTGCCTTTGGATTAAACTTATTAACACAGATAAAAATGAAGTGCAAGAATCCAATCAAGGATTATGAAACTTGACAACACAGGGAAAAAATAAAAGGATTTTCACTGTGCAAACTTTGTCAGTGCTCATCCTGGGGCTACTTAGAGGCCAGTGTAACACAATCTAAGAATCAATTAGCCCAGTTTCACAGTCAGCTGCTCTCCTATAATGGAGGTAGGTGCATATAACTGTTCCATTTTTTATATCATCCAGTCTAATCAACACTCTGATTATAATAATTTTAATATATGACATATTGAAAGAAAAACTAGTTTCTAAACTGACAATATAAGCTTGTAGGCTTTCAACAGCTATGCTACGCTTGGCAAATTAAATGTGTAACTTTTTAAAATTAATAGATGATACTTTTTAGAGTTTTATATTTCCAAAGAGTTGTCATACAGTGCTTCCCTTGTCACAGTTTTCCCTTTTTTAGCACTTTTCATTAATGATACATTTGTTAGATTCAATGAACCAATACTGATGCATTATCATTAACGAAGTCCATAGTTTACATCATGGTTCACTCTTAGTGTTTCAAATTTCAATGGATTTTGACAAATGGATAATGCTGTGAATTCACCATTATGATATCACACAGAATAGATTCACTCACTGCCATAAAAATGCCCTGTGCTTTACCTATTCCTCCTTCCCTGCCCTGATTTTACATTATCTCTATAGTTCTGCTTTTCCAAAAGTATCATATAGTTGGAATCATATATAATGTAGCATTTTCAGACTGGCTTCTTTTGCTTAGCAATAATCATTTAAGATTTCTCCTGTGACTGAATCAAATTCAGGTCCAGTCACTTGATCCACAGCAAAGGCCAATTTACAGATGCCAGGTTTTAGTGAAGGAAAGTATAACATTTATTGCAGGGCACAAAGCAAGGTTATGGGCAGCTCATGCTCAGAAGAGCCAAACTCCCCAATGGCTTTCAGGCAAGGGTTTTTAAAGACAGTGTTGGGGTAAGTGTGGTAGGATGCATTATCAGCCTGTGGACAATTTTCTGATTGGTTGGTGGTGAGGTAATAGAGTGATATTGCAGAGATCTAAGTCATCAGTCTTCTGGCACCAACCAGTTTAGAGTCTATGTGCTTGTGGTCAGAAGTTTCCAATTGGTGGGGCCCTGGTTCCTGTAAAAACAACTCAAGAATGTGAGAGGGGTTGTTATCTATATCCATCAAGGAGAAACAAAGGGTCCTGTGAGTCTGTTTTATGGTTGATATTGTTTTAGTTATTATTCCTTTTCTTGCTTGACTGCTTTTTCTTTGTTTCTGTTTTTTTCTCTTCTCTAATCATTAAATGCTTCAGTTTGTGCTTTAGAACACAGGGAAGGAAGGCCTAAGAGACTCAGGTATTTTTCTACAAACAAGAGGTAGGGGACACAGAGGGGCTTGTGTCCAAGAGGCCCAGAAGGTCCTGGTCAGTTTTACTCCATGTCTTTTTGTGGCTTGACACCTTATTCTGTTTTTTTTTTTTATAACCGAATAATATTCTAATGTATAGATTTATCACAGTTTTCTTATCTTTCAGTTTTCAGCAATTATGAATCAAGCTACTACTAACATTTTAATGCAGGTTTCTATGTGAATATAAATTTCAATTCATTCAGATTTGCTGAACCATATGATAAGACTATATTTAGCCTTGTCAGAAACTACCAAACTGTCTTCCAAAGCAGCTGTACCATTTGCATTCCTTCCAGTAATGAATGACAGTCCTGTGGTTTAATTGTCATCAGAATTTGGTATTGCCAGTTTTGAATTTTAGTCATTTTAATAGGTGTATAGTGATACTCATTGTTTTGATTTGTAATTTCCTAATGATATATTATGGGGAGCATCTTTTCAAATGCTTATTTGCTATCTTTACATCTTCTTTGATGAGGTTCTTTGGTCCATTTTTTAATTGGATTGATTCTTTTCTCATTGCTGAGTTTAAAAAATTTTTTGTATATTGAGAATACAAGGACAACAAATAAGAATATTTTTTAATTCTACTTTTTTCTACCTCTTTTGGTTTTGTGTGTTTTCATGTTTCTACTTTCTCTTCTTAGTATATCAATTATACTTTTTTTTTTAAGTTAGCAGTTGCTCCAGTGTTTGTAGTATAGATTTACAACTAATTTAAGTCCGCTTTTAATTAACACTATACTGCTTTATGGGTAGTGCAGATACCATAAAACAGAGTGTTTCCACTTCCTCGCTCCCATCCCTTATAAAATTGTCATTCATTTCACTTATCCATAAACTATGAAAATACAATATATTGTTGTTATTCTTAATTTGAACAAACCGTTCTGTTTATCAAATAAGAATAGGAAAAGAAAATATTGTATTTGTTTTCTAACACTCTCATTTTGTTTATGTAAATCCAAGGCTCTAGATTTTATCACTTCTTTCTCTCTGATTTCTTTTTATCATTTCTTGCAAGACAGGTCTAATGGTGACAAATTCATGCATTATTTATTTGTCCAATGAAGTCTTTATTTCTTCTTTATTTTGAAGGAGAGTTTTGCCAGATATGCAATACGCAATTCTAGTTATTTTTTCTTTCAGTACATTCAATACTTCACTATTTTTGCTTGCGTGATTTTTGAAGAGAAGTCTGATGCAATTTTTATACTTATTCCTCTGTTGGTAGAGTATCTTTCCCCCCTCTGGGTTCTTTCATTATTTTTTTGTTCACTTTTGATTTTCTGCAGTTTGACTATGAAATTTCTAGGTAAAGGACTCCAAACTGTGCTAGGGTTGTTGAGTATTATTTCATGCTATTTCTGTGATGGTATATGATATGGCTCTTGACTTCAAAGTAATGTGATGTAGAAGAAAGTTCATGGAATTATGAATCAATGCTCTAGTTATTAGCCTCAGCTATACCATTATTCATCCTGTGAGCTTAAACTTTTTAATATATGCCTACTTTTTCATAGGCCTATGTAAAATCAATAGATTGACTTTGATACATCAGATTATTTCCAAATCTAAAATTATATAATTATGCATATCTCCTTGAACACTTCTAATTAGGAAATCTTCAATTTATTTGTGCCAATATAACATTCTGCTCTATTTTTTTTAGCATGCACAGACAAGTTTCATTTATATTTTAACTACATATAGATATTTCTCAGCATATGGCAGTCCGACAGCTGAATGTCATTATCAAGTAAGGCTTAAATCAGGGATGGATTTAATCCATGCTCTTTATAAAATAAGATTAAATTTTTTTGAGTGTGGTCCTACTTCTGGTCCCAACCTAACCCCCAGCCTGACTGTATAAACTGACTGGGAGCAGTTCTGCTCCTGGTTAAAAACCTCTGTGTGATTTTTCAGGCTAGATCATAGGTCATTACAAAATCTTTACCTGCCAGCTGCATGGGGGAAATTTGCCCTTCCCACAGCAAATTGGTGTGCAGTCAGTGCATGGCAGTCTCTAAAGGGAGTTGCAGTCGAGGACTCAGGCCCCCCTAGTGGTCATGCTCTTGGCATACTCGTGGTCTTAGGTTCTTTGTCTGTGGCCAACTTAGAAGTCTTATTCTGGCTCCTCCCCCAAGCCTCTTTATGCAGCCTGGGGAGGCTGTGGGAAGGGGAAGCCTTGAGGACACCTTTCCCCACTCTGACTCAGTACCCAGCACTTCTCTTCTCCTAGCCTTCACTCTACTCCCTCCTCTGGCCTCAGTGCTGGAGCCTTTGTTGGGGCTTCCTCAATACTGAGAGACCCCCAGGTCTGTGCTGATCCACCTGACTCTGAACAATGTTCCTTCCACGGAGGAAAGTGGAACAGGGGGAGTTGGCGCTGTCTCCAGTTTAGAACTTGATTTACCATCACCGTAAGAGATCAAAGGCTTAATTCTTTCATTTTTGACTTTGTTGCTTTCATGGGCTACCCTGGCGCCTGATGGCTGAACACTCCTTGTCTCTCTGCTGTCTCTCAACAATTCAGCTGAGCTTTGACAACCTGGGAAGATGGGATGAATCCATGGTGTGTACCCATCCTGCATTTCCTATTTAGGCAAGTGTGAGTAGGTAGGCTCCTATGATGCTTAGAAAAATCTCTTGTCATTGTTTTGCGTTCTATCAGATTAAACACACTTTTTATTCCTTATTCTCTAATGTTTAAGGTTGGAACACCACGGTGGAAAGGGATAGAAGTAAAATCAAAGTCTCGTTTGTTCTAATAATATGAAATACATATTTAAGAGGAAGAAAGTTCTTGGGAACACGAACAGTAAATCTGTAATGATTGAAAAGCAGTGGAGGAAACATGTTTCAAGTGGTGGTGCGATTTCAAATATTTTCATAGTATAGTAATTACAAAATTTTGAATTCATATAATATAACCATAAAAGAAATTAAACAGACTTTCTCTTCCATTCTGAATAAATGGTCATTTTCTCTACTGAAACATTTCCAATGAATGCACTTATTTATAAGACTGTCATCCTGAAATATGTTCCTTTATATTCAAACAATATTTACCTTTATGTAATATCTGTATTTAAAACTGTACTTTTATGCCTCTAAAATTTGTAGAGTGAATCTAAATCTATCTGTTAAGGAAGACTTTCACAGATATTTTATGTGGTCCTGAGTCTTCTCCTTGTTAAATATGTGTACAATCTTCAATATTTTAAAGGCTCTGAACTTGTACTGTACATTCAGACATACAGCTAGTATTGCAGGCTCACATGAAATTGGATTAACTATAGAACATATAACTGTTGTAGTAATCATTCTTTAAAAGACATATGTATATATATATGTATATCTCAGTATTTTTGTAATCTTTGGTAGTATGTTTCATGTTAGACTACATCTTTTCTGGTTTAGTATATAAATAAACACTGAATTTCTTTTATCTGTACCTTTGACTGGGTTAGAATTAGTTTCCTTCTATTTTTCAATAAGGACTTTTCTTAATTGCAAAATTTTTATATATACAAAGACTAGATGTAATCTATATGTAGGTTTCTTTTTTACATATTTATTGGAGTATAATTGCTTTACAATGGTGTGTTAGTTTCTGCTTTATAACAAAGTGAATCAGTTATACATATACGTATGTTCCCATATCTCTTCCCTCTTGCTTCTCCCTCCTTCCCACCCTCCCTATCTCACCCCTCTAGGTAATCACAGAGCACCGAGCTGATCTCCCTGTGCTATGCGGCTGCTTCCCACTAGCTATCTATTTTACGTTTGGTAGTGTATATATGTCCATGCCACTCTCTCGCTTTGTCACAGCTTACCCTTCCCCCTCCCCATATCCTCAAGTCCATTCTCTAGTAGGTTTATGTCTTTATTCGTGTCTTACCCCTAGGTTCTTCATGACAGTTTTTTTTCTTAAATTCTATATATATGTGTTAACATACGTATTTGTCTTTCTCTTTCTGACTTACTTCATTCTGTATGACAGAATCTAGGTGCATCCACCTCATTACAAATAGCTCAAATTCGTTTCTTTTTATGGCTGAGTAATATTCCATTGTATATATGTGCCACATCTTCTTTATCCATTCATCCAATAATGAACACTTAGGTTGTTTCCATCTCCAGGCTATTGTAAATAGGGCTGCAATGAACATTTTGGTACATGACTCTTTTCGAATTATGGTTTGCTCAGGGTATATGCCCAGTAGTAGGATTGCTGGGTCATATGGTAGTTCTATTTGTAATTTTTTAAGGAACCTCCATACTGTTCTCCATAGTGGCTGAACCAATTCACATTCCCACCAGCAGTGCAAGAGTGTTCCCTTTTCTCCACACCCTCTCCAGCATTTATTTTTTCTAGATTTTTTCATTATGGCCATTCTGACTGATGTGAGATGATATCTCATTGTACTTTTGATTTGCATTTCTCTAATGATTAATGATGTTGAGCATTCTTTCATGTGTTTGTTGGCAATCTGTATATCTTCTTTGGAGAAATGTCTACTTAGATCTTCTGTCCATTTTCGGATTGGGTTGTTTGTTTTTTTGTTTAAGCTGCATTAGCTGCTTATAAATTTTGGAGATTAATCCTTTGTCAATTGCTTCATTTGCAAATATTTTCTCCCATTCTGAGGGTTGTCTTTTCATCTTGTTTATGGTTTCCTTTGCTGTGCAAAAGCTTTGAAATTTCATTAGGTCCCATTTGTTTATTTTTGTTTTTATTTCCATTTCTCTAGAAGGTGGGTCAAAAAGGATCTTGCTGTGATTTATGTCATAGAGTGTTCTGCCTATGTTTTCCTCTTAAGAGTTTGATAGTTTCTGTCCTTACATTTAGGTCTTTAATCCATTTTGAGTTTATTTTTGTGTATGGTGTTAGGGAGTGATCTAATCTCATCCTTTTACATGTAGCTGTCCAGTTTTCCCAGCACCACTTATTGAAGAGGCTTTCCTTTCTCCACTGTACATTCCTGCCTCCTATATCAAAGATAAGGTGACCATATGTGCATGGGTTTATCTCTGGGCTTTCTATCCTGTTCCATTGATCTATCATTCTGTTTTTGTGCCAGTACCATACTGTCTTGATTACTGTAGCTTTGTAGTATAGTCTGAAGTCAGGGAGCCTGATTCTTCCAGCTCCGTTTTTCATTCTCAGAATGGCTTTGGCTATTCAGGGTCTTTTGTGTTTCCATACAAATTGTGAAATTCTTGTGCTAGTTCTGTGAAAAATGCCAGTGGTAGTTTGATAGGGATTGCATTGAATCTGTAGATGCTTTGGGTAGTAGTGTCATTTTCACAATGTTGATTCTTCCAATCCAAGAACATGGAATATCACTCCATCTAGTTGTATCATCTTTAATTTCTTTCATCAGTGTCTTATAATTTTCTGCATACAGGTCTTTTGTCTCCTTAGGTAGGTTTATTCCTAGATATTTTATTCTTTTTGTTGCACTGGTAAATGGGAGTGTTTTCTTGATTTCACTTTCAGATTTTTCATCATTAGTGTATAGGAAGCCAGAGATTTCTGTACATTAATTTTGTATCCTGCTACTTTATGAAATTCATTGATTAGCTCTAGTCATTTTCTGGTAGCATCTTTAGGATTCTCTATGTATAGTATCATGTCATCTGCAAACAGTGACAGCTTTACTTCTTCTTTTCCAATTTGGATTCCTTTTATTTCCTTTTCTTCTCTGATTGCTGTGGCTAAAACTTCCAAAACTATGGTGAATAACAGTGGTGAGAGTGGGCAACCTTGTCTTCTTCCTCATCTTAGTGGAAATGGTTTCAGCTTTTCAGCATTGAGGACGATGTTGGCTGTGGGTTTGTCATATATGGCCTTTATTATGTTGAGGAAAGTTCCCTCTATGCCTACTTTCTGGAGGGTTTTTATCATAAATGGGTGTTGAATTTTGTCAAAAGCTTTCTCTGCATCTATTGAGATGATCATATGGTTCTTCTTCAGTTTGTTACTATGGTGTATCACGTTGATTGATTTGCATATACTGAAGAATCCTTGCATTCCTTGAATAAACCCCACTTGATCATGGTGTATGATCCTTTTAATGTGCTGTTGGATTCTGTTTGCTAGTATTTTATTGAGGATTTTTGCATCTATGTTCATCAGTGATATTGGCCTGTAGTTTTCTTTCTTTGTGACATCCTTGTCTGGTTTTGGTATCAGGGTAATGGTGCCCTCGTAGAATCAGTTTGGGAGTGTTCCTCCCTCTGCTATATTTTGGAAGAGTTTGAGAAGGATATGTGTTAGCTCTTCTCTAAATGTTTGATAGAATTCACTTGTGAAGCCATCTGGTCCTGGGCTTTTGTTTTTTGGAAGATTTTTTTTTTTTTTTTTTTTTTTTACATTTTATTTTTTATTTTTTTTTTAATATACATATATTCTATTCATAAATTACACATATATACCACTGTAAAAATACATCTTTTATGTATAAAACATATACAGTCGTCCCTTGGTATCCACAGGGGATTGGTTCCAGGATCTCCACAGATACCAAAATCCCAGGATACTCAAGTCCCTTTTATGAAATGGCACGGTATTTGCATATAACTCACACACATCCTCCTGTACACTTTAAATCATCTTTAGATTAGTTATAGTACCTAATACAGTGTAAATGCTATGCTATGTAAATAGTTGCTGGGTACATGGCAAATTCATGTCTTGCTTTTTGGAACTTTCTGGCGTTTTCCCAAATATTTTTTTTTTTTATTCATTTATTTTTAATGACTTATTAGAACAAATACCTATAGATATCATTATATATATGATATATAAATTAATTATACAATATATCATGTATTAATTATTAAAACATACTCTGGTAAATATTATATATTCAATATGAAACAGGAGGAAAGGGGGCAGGGCACAACCTTTAAAAGAATTACATAGCCCGAGGACACAACATAAACTGATTAGAACAAAATAGGTCCAAGATGGCGGACGAGTCTACTTCCACTAGACCTTGAGCCTCAGTATACACTCATTGTAACACATCAGCAAGCTAAGCGACACACCCACAGGTGCCACGACAGTTCCAAGGATGACCATAAAGGTCAAAAAGTGGGCGGTGGCTCAATTCCTAGAAATCCCCACCCCTTCCCCAAAATAGCTGGAATACTCCTCCCACTCATCAGCGTATGAAATTACTCACCCCTATAAAACTAACAACCCCATACCCTGGTGCTGCCCTCGCCTTCTTTTTTTTTTTTTTTTTATTTTTTTTTATAGGTATACCTGGATTTAATTCTCACTTCTACCGCTTGGTAGCTGGATAGCCTTAGGCAAGTTTCATACCTCCCTGAAATTCACTTAATTCAGTCTGTAAAATGGCATAATAACTTATTATAGCATCCTTTTAGGAATTTTAAATCAGTTCTTGAAATAAAAGTACACAATATATAGACAAGTATGGATTCCTCAATAGATGTTTGACCTTTCATTTCTCCAGTATCCCACCCGCATCAAATAAAGAAAAATACTTTTTAAAATTTACGAATATTTCATTGTTGTAAAGTTAAAGCCATAAAAATAATCAAATGGCCTACTATCATACCATTAGAAGAAAAAAAAAAAAAAAGGTGTTCATGAGAGTTCCATATTAGAATACAAGTTTTCCTTAGGCACCTGTTTATGTATGCTATTCTGCTCTTTACAATAAATAATTAAATTTAAAAGACTTAATTCCTCACTTTTAAGACCTTATTAGTTTACAAATTACATATTGACCTATGCTAAATTTTATACCGACCCATGCTAATGAATTCAGTACAGAAAACAAAAAACACTGCACTCAAGCAAACTACATATATATATATATATATATATATATAACTTATATGAGAATTGCTACTCCAGCTTTCTTTTGGTTTCCATTTGCATGAAATACCTTTTTCCATCCCCTTACTTTCAGTCTGTATGTGTCTCTAGGTCTGAAGTGGGTCTCTTGTAGACAGCAAATATATGGGTCTTGTTTTTGTATCCATTCAGCCAATCTGTGTCTTTTGGTGGGAGCATTTAGTCCATTTACATTTAAGGTAATTATCGATATGTGTGTTCCCTTTCCCATTTTCTTAATTGTTTGGGGTTTGTTATTGTAGGTCTTTTCCTTCTTTTGTGTTTCTTGCCTAGAGAAGTTCCTTTAGCAGTTGTTGTAGAGCTGGTTTGGTGGTGCTGAACTCTCTCAGCTTTTGCTTGTCTGTAAAGGTTTTAATTTCTCCATCAAATCTGAATGAGATCCTTGCTGGGTAGAGTAATCTTGGTTGCAGGTTTTTCTCCTTCAACACTTTCAATATGTCCTGCCACTCCCTTCTGGCTTGCAGAGTTTCTGCTGAAAGATCAGCTGTTAACCTTATGGGGATTCCCTTGTGTGTTATTTGTTGTTTTTCCCTTGCTGCTTTTAATATGTTTTCTTTGTATTTAATTTTTGACAGTTTGATTAATATGTGTCTTGGCGTATTTCTCCTTGGATTTATCCTGTATGGGACTCTCTGTGCTTCCTGGACTTGATTAACTATTTCCTTTCCCATATTAGGGAAGTTTTCAACTATAATCTCTTCAAATATTTTCTCAGTCCCTTTCTTTTTCTCTTCTTCTTCTGGAACCCCTATAATTCGAATGTTGGAGCGTTTAATGTTGTCCCAGAGGTCTCTGAGACTGTCCTCAGTTCTTTTCATTCTTTTTTCTTTATTCTGCTCTGCAGTAGTTATTTCCACTATTTTATCTTCCAGGTCACTTATCCGTTCTTCTGCCTCAGTTATTCTGCTATTGATCCCATCTAGAGTACTTTTAATTTCATTTATTGTGTTGTTCATCGTTGCTTGTTTCATCTTTAGTTCTTCTAGGTCCTTGTTAACTGATTCTTGCATTTTGTCCATTCTATTGTCCATTCTATCTCCAAGATTTCGGATCAACCTTACTATCATTATTCTGAATTCTTTTTCCGGTAGACTGCCTATTTCCTCTTCATTTGTTAGGTCTGGTGGGTTTTTATCTTGCTCCTTCATCTGCTGTGTGTTTTTCTGTCTTTTCATTTTGCTTATCTTACTGTGTTTGTGGTCTCCTTTTTTGCAGGCTGAAGGTTCGTAGTTCCTGTTGTTTTTTGTGTCTGTCCCCAGTGGCTAAGGTTGGTTCAGTGGGTTGTGTCGGCTTCCTGGTGGAGGGTACTAGTGCCTGTGTTCTGGTGGATGAGGCTGGATCTTGTCTTTCTGGTGGGTAGGTCCACGTCTGGTGGTGTGTTTTGGGGTGTCTGTAGACTTATTATGATTTTGGGCAGCCTCTCTGCTAATGGGTGGGGTTGTGTTCCTGTCTTGCTAGTTGTTTGGCATAGGATGTCCAGCACTGTAGCTTGCTGGTCGTTGAGTGAAGCTGGGTGCTGGCGTTGAGATGGAGATCTCTCGGAGATTTTTGCTGTTTGATATTATGTGCAGCTGGGAGGCCTCTTGTGGACCAGTGTCCTGAAGTTGGCTCTCCCACCTCAGAGGCACAGCACTGACTCCTGGCTGCAGCACCAAGAGCCTTTCATCCACAGGGCTCCTTAATTTGGGATGATTCGTTGACTATTCAGGTATTCCACAGATGCAGGGTATATCAAGTTGATTGTGGAGCTTTAATCCGCTGCTTCTGAGGCTGCTGGGAGAGATTTCCCTTTCTCTTCTTTGTTCTCACAGCTCCCAGGGGCTCAGCTTTGGATTTGGCGCCGCCTGTGCGTGTAGGTCGCCGGAGGGCGTCTGTTCTTTGCTCAGACAGGACGGGGTTAAAGGAGCCGCTGATTCGGAGGCTCTGGCTCACTCAGGCCGGGGGGTAGGGAGGGTCACGGAGTGTGGGGCGGGCCTGCAGCGGCAGAGGCCGGCGTGACGTTGCAGCCTGAGGCGCGCCGTGCGATCTCCCGGGCGAGTTGTCCCTGGATCCCGGGACCCCGGCAGTGGCGGGCTGCACAGGCTCCCCGGAAGGGCGCGTGGCTAGTGACCTGTGTTCGCACACAGGCCTCCTGGTGGCGGCAGCAGCGGCCTTAGCGTCTCATGTCTGCCTCTGGGCTCCGCACTTTTAGCCGCGGCTCACGCCCGTCCCTGGAGCTCTCTCAAGCAGTGTTCCTAATCCCCTCTCCTCGTGCACCAGGAAACAAAGAGGGACGCAAAAGTCTCTTGCCTCTTCGGCAGGTCCAGACTTTTCCCCGGACTCTCTCCTGGCTAGCCGCGGTGCACTATCGCCCTGCAGGCTGTGTTCACGCCGCCAACCTCAGTCCTCTCCCGGCGCTCCGACAAAAGCCGGAGCCTCAGCTCCCAGTCCCGCCCGCCCCGGCAGGCGAGCAGAAAAGCCTCTCGGCTGGTGAGTTCCGGTCGGCCCGATCCTCTGCGCTGGAATCTGTCCGCTTTGCCCTCCGCACCCCTGTTGCTGTGCTCTCCTCCGCGGCTCCCAAGCTCCCCCACTCCGCCTCCCGAAGTCTCCACCCGCGAAGGGGCTTTCTAGTGTGTGGACACTTTTCCTCCTTCACAGCTCTCTCCCGCTGGTGCAGGACCCGTCCCTATCCTTTTGTCTCTGTTTAGTTTTTTCTTTTGCCCTAACCAGGTACGTGGGGGGTTCCTTGCCTTTTGGGAGGTCTGAGGTCTTCTGCCAGCGTTCAGTAGGTGCTCCGTAGGAGTTGTTCCACGCGTAGATGTATTTCTGGTGTATCTGTGGGGAGGAAGGTGATCTCTGCGTCTTACTCTTCCGCCATCTTCCCGGAAGTCCTGGAAGATTTTTAATCACAGTTTCAATTACAGTGCTTGTGATTGGTCTGTTCATATTTTCTATCTCTTCCTGATTCAGTCTTGGCAGTTGTGCATTTCTAAGAATTTGCCCATTTCTTCCAGGTTGTCCATTTTATTGGCATAGAGTTGCTTGTAGTAATCTTTCATGATCTTTTGTATTTCTGCAGTGTCAGTTGTTACTTCATTTTTATTTCTAATTTATTGATTTGAGTCTTCTCACTGTCTTTCTTGATGAGTCTGGCTAATGGTTTATCAATTTTGTTTATCTTCTCAAAGAACCAGCTTTCAGTTTTATTGATCTTTGCTATTGTTTCCTTCATTTCTTTTTCATTTATTTCTGATTTTTATGATTTCTTTCCTTCTGCTAACTTTGGGGTTTTTTTGTTCTTCTTTCTCTAATTGCTTTAGGTGCAAGGTTAGGTTGTTTATTCGACATGTTTCCTGTTTCTTCAGGTAGGATTGTATTGCTATAGACGTCACTCTTAGAACTGCATCCCATAGGTTTTGGGTCATCATGTCTCCATTGTCATTTGATTCTAGGTATTTTTTTTATTTCCTCTTTGATTTCATCAGTGATCTCTTCGTTTTTAAGTAGTGTATTGTTTAGCCTCCATGTGTTTGTATTTTTTACAGATCTTTTCCTGTAATTGATATCTAGTCTCATAGTGTTGTGGTCAGAAAAGATACTAGATACAATTTCAATTTTCTTCAGTTTAGCACGGGTTTTCTTGTGACCCAAGATATGATCTATCCTGGAGAATGTTCTATGAGCATTTGAGAAAAATGTGTATTCTGTTGTTTTTGGATGGAATGTCCTATAAATATCAATTAAGTCCATCTTGTTTAATGTATCATTTAAAGCTTGTGTTTCCTTATTTATTTTCATTTTGGATGATCTGTCTATTGGTGAAAGTGGGGTGTTAAAGTCCCCTACTATGAATGTGTTACTGTCAATTACCCCTTTTATGGCTGTTAGTATTTGCCTTATGTATTGAGGTGGTCCTATTTTGGGTGCATAAATATTTACAATTTTATATCTTTTTCTTGGATCGATCCCTTGATCATTATGTAGTGTCCTTCTTTGTCTCTTCTAATAGTCTTTATTTTAAAATCTATTTTGTCTGATATGAGAATTGCTACTCCAGCTTTCTTTTGGTTTCCATTTGCATGGAATACCTTTTTCCATCCCCTTACTTTCAGTCTGTATGTGTCTCTAGGTCTGAAGTGGGTCTCTTGTAGACAGCAAATATATGGGTCTTGTTTTTTTGGTATCCATTCAGCCAATCTGTGTCTTTTGGTGGGAGCATTTAGTCCATTTACATTTAAGGTAATTATGGATATGTATGTTCCTAATCCCATTTTTTTATTGTTTTGGTTTCGTTATTGTAGGTCTTTTACTTCTTTTGTGTTTCTTGCCTAGAGAAGTTCCTTTACCATTTGTTGTAAAGCTGGTTTGGTGGTGCTGAACTCTCTCAGCTTTTGCTTGTCTGTAAAAGTTTTAATTTCTCCATCAAATTTGAATGTGATCCTTGCTGGGTAGAGTAATCTTGGTTGCAGGTTTTTCTCCTTCATCACTTTGAATATGTCCCGTCAGTCCCTTCTGGCCTCCAGAGTTTCTGCTGAAAGATCAGCTGTTAACTTTATGGAGATTCCCTTGTGTGATATTTGTTGTTTTTCCCTTGCTGCTTTTAATATATTTTCTTTGTATTTAATTTTTGACAGTTTGATTAATATGTGTCTTTGCATGTTTCTCCTTGGATTTATCCTCTATGGGACTCTCTGTGCTTCCCAGACTTGATTAACTATTTCCTTTCCCATATTAGGGAAGTCTTCAACTATAATCTCTTCAAATATTTTCTCAGTCTCTTTCTTTTTCTCTTCTTCTTCTGGAACCCCTATAATTAGAATGTTGGTGCATTTAATATTGTCCCAGAGGTCTCTGAGACTGTCCACAGTTCTTTCCATTCTTTTTCTTTATTCTGCTCTGCAGTAGTTATTTCCACTATTTTATCTTCCAGGTCACTTCTCTGTTCATCTGCCTCAGTTATTCTGCTATTGATCCCATCTAGAGTATTTTTAATTTCATTTATTGTGTTATTCATCATTGCTTGATTCTTCTTTAGTTCTTCTAGGTCCTTGTTAAATGTTTCTTGCATTTTGTCTATTCTGTTTCCAAGATTTTGGATCATCTTTACTATCATTATTCTGAATTCTGTTTCAGGTAGACTGCCTATTTCCTCTTCATTTGTTAGGTGTGGTGGGTTTTTATCTTGCTCTTTCATCTGCTGTGTGTTTTTCTGTCTTCTTATTTTGCTTATCTTACTGTGTTTGGGGTCTCCTTTTTGCAGGCTGCAGGTTATAGTTCCCGTTATTTTTGGCGTCTTTCCCTGGTGGCTAAAGTTGGTTCAGTGGGTCGTGTAGGCTTCCTGGTGGAGGGGACTAGTGCCTGTGTTCTGGTGGATGGGGCTGGATCTTGTCTTTCTGGTGGGCAGGTCCATGTCTGGTGGTGTGTTTTGGGGTGTCTGTGGACTTATTATGATTTTAGGCAGCCTCTCTGCTAATGGGTGGGCTTGTGTTCCTGTCTTGCTAGTTGTTTGGCATAGGGTTTCCAGCACTGTAGCTTGCTGGTCGTTGAGTGAAGCTAGGTGCTGGTGTTGAGATGGAGATCTCTGGGAGATTTTCGCCATTTGATATTATGTGCAGCTGGGAGATCTGTTGTTGACCAGTGTCCTGAAGTTGGCTCTCCCACCTCAGAGGCATAGCACTGACTCCTGGCTGCAGCATCAAGAGCCTTTCATCCACATGGCTCAGAATAAAAGGGAGAAAAAGTAGAAAGAAAGAAAGAAAGAAAGAAAGAAAGAAAGAAAGAAAGAAAGAAAGAGAGAGAAAGAAAGAAAAAAGGAGGAACAGAGGGAGGGAGGAAGGAAAGAAAGAGATAAAGTAAGATAAAATAGTTATTAAAATAAAAAATAATTATTAAGAAAAAAATATTTTAAGAAAACAACAACAACAAAAAAAACGGAGAGATAGAACCCTAGCTCAAATGGTGGAAGCAAAGCTATACTGACAAAATCTCACATAGAAGCATACACATACGCACAAAAAGAGGATGAGGGGAAAAAATCATAAATCTTGCTCTCAAAGTCCACCTCCTCAATTTGGGATGATTCGTTGTCTATTCATGTATTCCACAGATGCAGGGTACATCAAGTTGGTTGTGGAGCTTTAATCCGCTGCTTCTGAAGCTGCTGGGAGAGATTTCCCTTTCTCTTCTTTGTTCTCACAGCTCCCAGGGGCTCAGCTTTGGATTTGGCCCCGCCTCTGCGTGTAGGTCACTGGAGGACGTCTGTTTTTCGCTCAGACAGGATGGGGTTAAAGGAGCCGCTGATTCGGGGGCTCTGGCTCACTAAGGCTCGGGGAGGGAGGTGCACGGAGTGCGGGGTGATCCTGCAGCGGCAGAGGGTGGTGTGACGTTGCACCAGTCTGAGGTGTGCCGAGAACTCTCCCGGGGAAGTTGTCTCTGGATCCTGGGACCCTGGCAGTGGCGGGCTGCACAGGCTCCCCAGAAGGGGGGTGTGGATAGTGACCTGTGCTCGCACACAGGCTTCTTGTTGGCAGCAGCAGCAGCCTTAGTGTCTGATGCCCGTCTCTGGGGTCCGCGCTGGTAGCTGCGGCTTGCGCCTGTCTCTGGAGCTCCTTTAAGCAGCGCTCTTAATCCCCTCTCCTCGCGCACCAGGAAACAAAGAGGGAAGAAAAATTCTCTTGCTTCTTCGGCAGCTCCAGACTTTTCCCCGGACTCCCTTCCGACTAGCCGTGATGCACTAACCCCCTGCATGCTGTGTTCATGCCACCAACCCCAGTCCTCTCCCTGCGCACTGAAGCCCGAGCCTCAGCTCCCAGCCCCGCCCGCCCCGGCGGGTGAGCAGACAAGCCTCTCGGGCTGCTGAGTGCTGGTCGGCAGTGATCCTCTGTGCTGGAATCTCTCCACTTTGCTCTCTGCACCCCTGTTGCTGTGCTCTCCCCCGTGGCTCTGAAGCTTTCCCCCTCCGCCACCCGCAGTCTCCGCCCACAAAGGGGCTTCCTAGTATGTGGAAACCTTTCCTCCTTCATGGCTCCCTCCCACTGGTGCAGGTCCCATCCCTATCCTTTTGTCTCTGTTTATTCTTTTTTCTTTTGCCCTACCCAGGTATGTGGGGATTTTCTTGCCTTTTTGGAGGTCAGGTCTTCTGCCAGCATTCAGTAGGTGTTCTGTAGGAGTTGTTCCATGTGTAGATGTATTTCTGGTATATCTGTGAGGAGGAAGGTGATCTCCACATCTTACTCTTCCGCCATCTTCCCTTCATCCTATATGTAGGTTTTGAAATAGATAATAACATGATGTATGGATATAGATGTAGATATAGATCTCTATTTTTTAATTTTTTTGGTGAAAGAGGCTTTATGAGTATTTTTAAAATATAATATACATTATATTAATTAAATATACAACATTTAGGTGTGTACTCTTCTGTTTGTATAATCTGGTGTGTTGAGAACACACCAAAATGCAATTTCCAAAAAGATGAGTAGTTTAATACTTGAGAAAGTGCAGAATTTTGTCATAGCATGTAGGAAAAAATGTATAGTCCAGATGACAGGGAAATGGGAGGTGCATATCTCTCTTATCTCCATTTGAAATGATACATATTTGGCATCTTATTTATTTTATTTTTAAAATTTTCATCCTGTTTTATTGAGATATGATTGACATATAACACTGTATAAGTTTAAAGTGTGCAGCATAATGATTTGACTTAAATACATCATGAAATGATTATCACAGTAGGTTTAGTAGACATCCATTATCTTCTATAGATATCAAATTAAAGAAATGGAGGAAAATTTTTCTTGTGATGAGAATTCTTAGAATTTACTTTCTTAACAACTTTGATCTGCAACATATAGCAGTGTTAATTATATTTATCATGTTGTACATTACATCCCTAGTACTTATTTATCTTATAACCGGAAAGTTGTAACTTTTGACTGCCTTCATCCAATTCGCCCTGCCCCTAACCACCTGCCTCTGATAACCACAAATCTGATCAATATTTTTGGTGAGTTTGTTTGTTTTTGAAGTATAATTGACCTGTGACACTGTGTTAGTTCCTTTTACACTGCATAGTGATTTGGTATTTCTATACTTTTCAGAATGATCACCAGGATAAGTCTAGTTACTATATGTCACCACATAAAGATACACCATAGTTATTGACTATGTTATTCACACTGTACATGTCATCACTGTGACTCATTTATTTTGTAACTGGAAGTTTGCACCTCTTAATCTCCCTCCCCTATTTCTCCTTCACCTGCTCCCTCCACCCTGGCAACCACCTGTTTATTCTCTGTATCTATGACTCTGTTTATTTTGTTATGTTTGTTCATTTGTTTCAGACAGTATTTGTTTTTCTCTGTCTGACTTATTTCACTTAACATTACACCCTCTACATCATCCATGTTGTCACAAATAGCAAGATTTCATTGTTTTCCATGACTGAGTAACATTCCATGTGTGTATATATATCTTCTTTAACCATTCATCTATTGATGGGCACTTGAGTTGCTTCTATATCTTGGCTATTGTAAATAATGCTGCACTGAATATAGGGGTGCATATATCTTTTCTAATTAGTGTTTTTGTTTTCTTCAGAAAAGTGTCTGGAAGTCAAACTCCTGGATCATATTGTAGTTATATTTTCAATTTTTTGAGGAATCTTCATACTGTTTTCCATAGAGGCTGCACCAATTTACATTTCCACAAACAATGGCACAAGGGTTCCTTTTTCTTCACATCCTTGCCAACATTTTTTATTTGTTGTCTTTTTGATGATGGCCATTCTGACAAGTATGAGATGATATTTCAGGGTGGTTTTGATTTGCATTTCCCTGATGTTTAGTGATGTTGAGCATCTTTTCACGTGCTATTCCTTATCTGTATGTCTTCTTTTGAAAATTGCCTATTCAGATCCTCAGCCCATTTTTTAATTGAGTTGCTTTTTGATGTTGAGTTGTATGAGGTATTTGTATATTTTGAATATTAACTCCTTATCAGTTATATCAATTGCAAATGTTTTCTTCCATTTAGTAGGTGGCCTTTTCATTTTGTTGATAGTTTCCTACACTGTAAAAAAGATTTTTAGTTTGATTTAGTCCCATTTGTTTATTTTTGCTTTTGTTTCCCTTACCTGAGGAGACATATCCAAAAAATTATTATTGAGACCCATGTCAAAAAGTGTACTACCTATGTTTTCCTTTAGAAGTTTTATGGCTTCAGGTCTTACATTTAAGTCTTTAATCCATTTAAAATTTACTTCTGTGCATGTTGTGAGAGTGTAGTTCAGTTTGATTCTTTTGTATGTAGGTCTCCAGTTTTTCTAATACCATTTATTGAAGAGGCTGTCTTTTCTCCATTGTATATTCTTGCCTCCTTTGTGGGAGAATAATTGCCCATATAATGGCACCTTCTTTTAAATAATAATCATGTGAGTAATAACATAGACACCTCTGGTTTAGCAGACATTACAATATGTATTTCATTAAAGAAATTTCATTGAAAAGAGATATTGATATTTATATTGGTTACATTATCTGCTTGCATACTTATTCAAAATGCAGTAAGGAATTTTATCAAACCATTGCATACCCACTCAAGCTCTATCCAAAAATTTTCTTTCCTCGTTCTTTACTCCTTCATCACTTTGGATATTTTGTCTTTTCTTACTTCACTATTTTCATATTTTATATCAATTTCATCATCTTCACCAGTAGGAATCTACACATTTGTATAAAAACCAATAACATTCGGTCTTAGTACCTCTCATTTATTTCAAATTCTGTAGAACAAATGTCTAGAATCATGATGTCCAACATGGTAGCCATTTTAGCTTCATATGGCTATTTAAATTATTTAAAATTTTAAAATTAAAAATTTGGTTATTTATTCACAGTACTCATATTTTAAATGCTCAATAGCCACATATACTTCCTAGCTACCATATTGGACAGTGCAGATTATAGAACATTTACTCAATTTAGATAGAGCCGGACAGCACTTGTGGACAATGAATGGACAAACCCAGGGTTCTGCCTATTAGGAGAGTATTGAATGTAAATAGTGTCATGTGTTTTCCTCTCACACAAAACTTAGTTGATCGAATTATTAATTGTTTTTAAAATGCAAGTTATGGTGTAACTCAGTTGTATCAAACAGTGATTTATATTTTAGATTTTAAATTTAATGAAATTTTTTCCATTAATGAAATAATTTTTATATATTATCAAATAAGTATAAAAGTTTAGAATAAATGAACTAGAAAGTGATTTTTCAATTATAACAATAATAAAAGCACATGATTACTCTTAAGAAGTAATGTGGGCCCACTATGTGGTACACCAGAACAAATATAACATTGTAAGTCAACTATACTTCAATAAAAAAAAAAAAGTGTAAGTGATGGATTTCTTTTTTTAATTTTTTATTTTTATTTATTTTATTTATATTTTTTTTGGCTGTGTCAGTTCTTAGTTGCAGTACGCAGGATCTTTGTTGAGGCATGCAGGATCTTTCGTTGTGGTGTGCAGGCTTCTCTCTAGTTGTGGAATGCGGGTTTTCTCTCTCTAGTTTTTGGGCGTGGGCTCCAGAGCACATGGTCTCTGTAGTTGTGGTGCGTGGGCTCCAAAGCATGTGGGCTCTGTAGTTTGCAGCACGTGGGCTCTCTCGTTGAGGCATGCAAGCTCAGTAGTTGTGGCGTGCGGGTTTTCTCTCTCTAGTTGTAGTGTGTGGGCTCCAGGGCACATGGGCTCTGTAGTTTGCAGCATGCATACTCTCTCATTGAGGGATGTGAGCTCAGTAGTTGTGACATGTGGGTTTTCTCTCTCTAGTTGTGATGCGTGGACTCCAGGGCACGTGGGCTCTGTAGTTTGCAGCATGAAGCCTCTCTCATTGAGACGTGCAAGGTCAGTAGTTGTGGCGCACAGGCTTAGTTGCCCCATGGCATGTGGGATCTTAGTTCCCTGACCAGGGATCAAACCCACATCCCTTTCATTGGAAGGCAGACTCTTTACCACTGGACTGCCAGGGAAGTCCCAGGTGGATTTCTAAACTTTCCAAGTTGTTTCATTGATCTAATTTTTGCTGTTTTTGCTCACACTACATTGTCTTGAATGCTCTAGCCTTACAGTAAGTCCTGAAATAAAATAGTTTTACTACTCCAACAATAACAAAAAAAGAAATAATGAGGTCCCATCACAAAACAATTAAATCAGAATCTCTTAGGGAGGGAGCTGTATATCAATATAGCCCTATATTTAAAAATTTCCACAGATGATTAGAATATGTAGCCTTGGTTGAGAACAAGTAGAGAATCTTGTATAGTCGCTGTAGGCCTCTTAGATTAAATTTGAACATCATCTTGATTCCTCAAAGTTCTGGAAGTCATTCATGGTCATTCATTCTACTCTTTCCATATATTTATATATGTATGTGTATATTTACATTTATACATACATACATATGCATATATATATGCATATACACTGTAGGACACATTATGTTAGCATAATCTGTTTTTAAAACTACTTATGTGTTTTAAAAAATTTTTGTTTTTAGGTGGTTTTAGATTTATAGAAATGTAACAAAAATGATACAATTCCTGTACACCCTCTCTAGTTTCTCCTATTGTTAACATCCTACATTACTATGATATATTTGTCACAACTATTGAATTAACTTGATACATTTTTTCAAAAATTTTAATACTTTATATAAAAATTTTTATTTTATACATTGTCATTGTACAGAATATATGTATATGCATATGCATTTTTTATTGAATGAGAGATTCTTTAAATTCCATAGTGCTTTACATTTTTCAAAAGTTTCACACACATGATTTCGTATAATCCCATAGTAACACTTTTTTCTTCCCCTACCCCTATATTGTCCCTCCCTCCTTCCCTCTCCCCAATAGTAACCACTAGTTTTTTCTCTATATCCTGTGAGTCTACTTCATTTTTTAATCCACTTGTTTGTTGTATTTTTTAGATTCCATATATAAGTGATATCGTACCATATTTGTCTTTCTCTGTCTAACTTATTTCACTTAGAATAATTCCCTCCAAATCCATCCATGTTGCTGTGAATGGCCAAATTTCTTTCTTTATCATGGCTGAGTAGTATTCCATTTTATATATATACCACTTCATCTTAATCTATTTAGCTCTTGATGGACACTTAGGATACTTCCATAACTTTGCAATTGTAAATATTTTTTCCAGAGAGGAAGTGCAGATGGCTAACAGGCACATGGAAGGATGCTCAATATCACAAATCATCAGGGAAATGCAAATCAAGACCGCGATGAGATACCACCTCACACCTGTCAGAATGGCTATCATCAAAAAGAATACAAATAACAAATGTTGGTGAGGATGTGGAGAAAAGGGAACCATTGTTCACTGTTGGTGAGACTGTAAATTGGTGCAGCCACTGTGGAAAATGTATGGAGGTTTCTTAAAAATCTAAGAATAGAACTACCATATGATCCAGCAATTCCATTCCTGGGTATATATCTGAATAAAACCAAAAACACTAATTTGAAAAGATACATTATTATTAACTAAACTCCATACTTTATTCAGGTTTCATTAGTTTTTCCTGAATGATCTCTTGCTGTTTCAGGATTTCAGCTAGAATATCCCATTACATTTATTTATCATGTCTCTTTTGGTTCCTCTAAGCTATAACAGTTGCTCACATTTTTCTTGTTTTTCATGATCCTGACAGTTTTGAGAATTACTAGTTAGGTATTTTGTAGAATGTTCTTCCATTGGGATTTGTCTGATGTTGTTCTCATGGTTAGACTGGATGTTTGAGATTGGAAAGGAAGACCACAGGGGTGAAGTACCATTTTCAACACAGCTTATCAAGAGTACATGCTGTCATTTAAACTTATTGCTTATGATGTGAACCTTGATCATTTGACTGAACTAGTATTTGTCAGGTTTCTCCACTGTGAAGTTATTCTTTAATACCCCCTTTCTAAACTGCACTCTGAGAGGAAGTCAGTATACACAAGCCACACTTAAGGAGAAGGGTGATATGCTCATCCTTCTTCAGAGGGAAGAATCTACTCTGAAATTCGTTTGCATGGGAGATTTGTCTATTCTTTACCATCTATTTATTTGATTATGTATTTGTATTTGTTCAGTTCTGATGGCTATTCATTTTACATGTTTAATTATAATCCAACAGTAATTAACTTTGTTATTCAGATTGTGCCAGCTTTGGCCATTGAGAGCTCTCAGTTGGACTCTGAGTCCCTTTATAGCATATTCCTGGGTAGTATATTCCTCCTTTTGAGGATTTTTATTTGTTTGCTTGTTTTTAATGTTCTTTATTCTCTGGTACTACAAGATGCTCCAGGCTCATCTTGCCTATTCCGTTCCATAGTCTAGAATCAACCATTTTTTTTTAACAAGTGAGTTCCTTTTACTGGAAAATGGAATAGACCTGGATGATAGCTGTGCTCTTTGCTACTGGGGTGCCCTTACTTTTAGGCCCTCTCAGCTGACAGAACAAGGAAATACAAGTGTGTATATGAACTGGTGTATATACACATATACGAATATTTCTGTATGTAATCATCTGTTTCCATATTAAGTGAAACGTGAATTCATACCAACTGTCTCCAATTCTAATCCATTTCAACATGGATCATTCTAATCTCCTCCCCTTGATTGTCTGTGACCTTCACTCCAACAGTGAGAAACCTGGACCTGACCATTCAGTATCCATTCACTTATTCAGTTTCATCAGACAAGTACCATATTTTCAGAATTGTTCACTGATAGCCATGTGGAAAACAACTGTACCAACTAAAGTACAGTGCTTATGGACGGTTTTTTTTTTTTTTTTAGTTTTTTTTTTTAATTCCTGTCTTACAGACTCCACTCACTTCCAAAGTTTCTCAGGTCAGCACCTTTCCCCTGAAAGGTGAATTCCCTTCATTGATGTTGTTTCATACATTTGTAACACAGTTAGATTCTTTTGTCAGATTCTGCATTCCAGCTTCCTATTCCCAAGCCTCTTGAATCATTTTTTAATAGTTTGCATACATTACTAAGGTATTTCTGTTTTTATATAAAGTTCTATGAATTTTGACAAATACTTAATAGTTTGTATTTCCCATTAGATTACCCTGTATTTTACCCTTTCAACCCTTCCCCTTCTATCTGGCAACTACTAATCTATTCCATTTTTATTTCATTTCAGGAATTTTCTTCAAGTTCATTGATTTTTCTCCCTATCTTTTTGAGTCTACTGATGAATCAGTAAAAGGTATTTTCATTTCTTTTACATTTGTTTTTGATATCTAGGATTTCCTCCCCTCCCCTTTTACTTATTGTTTTATATCTCTGTTGACATGACCTATTTAGACTTGCATGTTGCCAACCTTTCCCATCAGAAATATTAATGCATTAATCATAGTTATTCTAAATTCTCTATTTGATAGCTCAAGATCTGTGTCATATCTAAATCTAGTTCTGGTAATTGCATTGTCTCTTCAGACATGTTTCTTTTTGCCTTCTGACATGGCTTATAAGTTTTGTCAAAAATCTGACATGTTCTATAGCGTAATATTTACTGAAAAAAGAGACCTTTAGAGTGAGGTTTTATATTCATCTTTCAAGAAGTTGGGCTGTGTTTCATGCTTCTTGGAATTACAGGCACCAGAAACTTCAAATTGCATTAGTGGGCTTGTTTTTTTCCTCATCTTTTGGCCTTGGAGTTTCTCTCCTTTTTTAAAAAAATTATAGTTGATTTACAGTATTATATTAGTTTCAGGTGTACAGCAAAGTGATTCAATATTTTTGTAGATTATACTCCATTTAAAGTTATTATAAAATAATGGCTGTATTTCCTTGTGCTGTATGATATATCCCTGTTAATTAGTTATTTTTTATGTAGTAGTTTTTATCTCTTAATCTCATACCCTCATCTTGCCCTTCCTCCCTTCCCTCTCCCCACTGTTAACCAGTAATTTGTTCTCTATATCTGTGTCTGTTTCTGTTTTGCTGTCTGCATTCATTCATGTTATCTTTTAGATTCCACATATAAGTGATAATATAGAGTGTGCATGTGTATATATATATATATATATATATATATATATTCCACATCTTCTTTATCCATTCGTCTCTTGATAGACACCTGTGGACACTTTTGTTGCTGCTGTATTTTGGCTATTGTAAACAAAGCTGCTATGAACATCGGGATGCATGTATCTTTTCAAGTTACTGTTTTCAGGGTTTTATTGGATAAATACCCAGGAGTAAAATTGCTGGGTCATAGGTAGTTCTGTTTTTAATTTTTTGAGGCACCTGAATCTGAGAAAAATTGTAATTCCATCATAATCAGAAAGATGTGACACTGTGTGTCTTCTGAGACTAGGTCCAAACAGTAAAGAGACTTGAGCAATGGAACAGTGAGTGATTGAGGTTGTTATACAATGGTAAATTATAAGAAAAATCAACTACAAAAATGTATCAGGGAAGATGGGTCACAAAAAATGTGAGGTCAGTTTTCAGTTTTTATTATGATGGTCATGGTGGGTGTTATTGAAATGATATTTGGTCAAAGACCTGAAATGGGGGAAGGAGTTAGTGAAGTGGATAATTGTTTTCATTAGAAATCTAGAAGCTCTATTTTGTCTTTTTTTTTTTAACTTTGTATATTACTTGGGAGTATAGTTGATTAACAATGTTGTGCTAGTTTCAGGTGTACAGCAAAGTGATTCAGTTATTCATGTATCTATTCTTTTTCAAATTCTTTTCCCATTTAGGTTGTTACATAATATTTTGTTTTAAGACCTTCTTGTATTTTGAATTCCAATCCATCAGGATACCTGACTATATATCAAGTGTTCCTGATCATGTCTCTTAGCAACTATTATAAAGTTGGTCTGTTTGCTTAAAGAAGGTTTTATTTTTTTCTTTGTATTCTATAGCTCATCAAATACAATATGCAACCAAATTCCAACACTGACCCTAGATTTCAGAGTTAAATTGTTTGTACTGAGATCCCTTTCCCCTAGTTTCTGTATTATATCAATATCTGCACTAACTTGTTTTTTAAAAGCTCAGTAAAGTATCTTGGGATATATTGGGCATTCAGTACATGTTAATTCATTACTTTTTATCTTTCTCCTTGTACAACGTTTCTTCTGCTTTGGGGACTTTATATTTTTTCTCACCATTTGTCAATTTGGCAAATTGAGATGAAAAAATATTGAGTATATTCAAACTGAAAAAATGACTTTTATAATGCATCAAATTCATACTAGAAGCAAGCAGTCTAATTCTCTTATTTTAAACCAGTGTTTCAAACACTATGGTGTAATGACCACCTGTGTCTGAATCATCTAGGTCATGTGTCATAAATGTGAGCTCCTGGGCTCCACCCAGTCTTACTTTATTACAAGATAGGTGGTAAGCATAAGATTTTTAACAAGCTCTCTGGACAGTTCTGGTGTACAATTATGGAGCTGTTACTTAAAATGTTCTACGTGGAGTTGAGCAGATATTGGATACAATGTATAGTGGAATGTTTATTTCTTAACATTTGCTAACCCTCATCATAGGACAATGTAATAAATAGATATTTCTAGTTTGCTTTTATTGTTTGTGGAAACAAAATGGAAATTTAAATGCTGATTCTTTGGTTTGGCTCTTTCTCAAATAGTAATAATCTCATCATTGTTTTTCACAATTATATATTCAACACACACTTTTTTATTATACTTAAAAAATACTGTTAGGCATAATTGTGTTTGGTGGAAAAAGAGTTTTAAAAAGTTTACTGTTTTCAGCATATAGCAGCAGCACAGTAGACTGTAAATGCAAATATTATTACATGGCTCAAATTGTGTTGAGTGCAACATTTTCAGAAAACATTAATAGATTTGCAGAAATATAATAATCAAATGTTATGTAAGGCTATATATTTATGAAACATCAGATTTAAAATAATAGGATTATTATTATTTAATGGAAAACTTTTTCACATCTTTTATATGTTTATAAGCATTGTGAACTCCAAGAAAAATACAGAGTATCCAGCATTCCTCACACTTATTATGATAAAAGAGCACCCTGTCACCCCATAATTGTGCTCCTTTCCTTTAGCACCTTTCAGTTTTCACATGAAACAATTTTGGAGAACACTTGTCTATTGCCACTGTTCTATTCCATATTTTGCACATATTTTCTAATACCTGGTATATTTTTTTAAATTTATTTTATTGAAGTAAAGTTGATTTACAATTCGGTGTTAGTTTCTGGCATGCAGCAAAGTGATTCAGTTATACATATGTAATAGTTTACGTTTCCTAATCCTAAACTCCCAATCCCTCCCTCATCCCCCTCCCCTTTGGCATCCACCAGTGTGTTCTCTATATCTGTGAGTCTGTTTCTGTTTTGTAGACAAGTTCATTTGTGTCATATTTTAGATTCCACATGTAAGTGATATCGTACAGCATTTGTCCTTCTCTGTCTGACTTACTTCACTTAGTACAATGATATCTAGGTCCATCCATGTTGCTACAAATGGCATTATTTCATTCTTTTTTATGGCTGAGTATTATTCCATTGTATATACGTACCACATATTCTTTATTCATTCATCTGTTGATGGACATTTAGGTTGTTTCCATGTCTTGGCTATTGTAAATACTGCAGCTATGAACATTGGGGTGCATGTATCTTTACGATTCATAGTTTTGTCAGGATATATGCCCAGGAGTGAGATTGCTGGATCAACTCTATTTTTAGTTTTTTGAGGAACCTCTATACTGTTTCCTATAGTGGCTGCACCAATTTACATTTCCACCAACAGGGTAGGAGCGTTCCTGTTTCTTCACACCCTCTCCAGCATTCATTATTTGTAGACTTTCTAATGATGACCATCCTGACTGGTTTGAGGTGATACTATATTGTAGTTTTCATCTGCATTTCTCAAATAATTAATGATGCTGAGCATCTTTTCATGTGCCTGTTGGCCATCTCTATGTCTTCTTTGGAGAAATGTCTATTTAGGTCTTTGCCCATTTTTTGATTGGGTTGTTTGTTTTTTTGTTGTTGAGTTGTATGAGCTGTTTGTATATTTTGGAAATTAAGCACTTCTTTGTCACCTCATTGGAAGATACTTTCTCCCATTTCATAGTTTGTCTTCTTATATTATTTATGGTTTCCTTTGCTATGCAAGAGCTTATAGGTTTGATAAGGTCACCTTTGTTTATTTTGCTTTTACTTCTATTGTCTTGGGAGACTGCCCTAAGAAAACTTTGGTATTATTTATGTCACAGAATGGTTTGTCTGTGTTCTCTTCTATGAGTTTTCTGGTGTCATGTCTTATATTTAAGTTTGTAAGCCATTTTGAGTTTATTTTTGTGTATGGTGAGGGTGTGTTCTAACTTCATTGATTTATATGTAACTGTCCAGCTTCTCCAACACCACTTGCTGAAAAGACTGTCATTTCCCCATTGTATATCCTTGCCTCCTTTGTCAAAGATTAATTGACTATAGGTGTGTGGGTTTATTTCTGGGCTCTCTATTCTGTTCTAATGATCCATATGTCTGTTTTTTTGCCAATACCACACTGTTTTGATTACTATAGCTTTGTAGTATTGTCTGAAGTCTGTGAGGTTTATGCCTCCAGTTTTATTCTTTTTCCTCAGGATTGCTTTGGCAATTCTGGATCTTTTACGGTTCCACATAAATGTTAGGATTGTTTGTTCTAGTTCTGTGAAAAATGTCATGGGTAATTTGATAGATATCACATTAAATCTGTAGATTGCTTTGGGTAGTATGGCCATTTTAACAATATTAATTCTTCCAATCCAAGAGCATGGGATAGCTTTCCATTTCTTTCAATCATCTTCAATTTCCTTTATTAATGTTTTATATTTCTTAGCATACAGGTCTTTCATTCCTTGGTCAGGTTTATTCCTAAGTATTTTTTTTTTTTGGTGCTATTTTCAAAGGTATTGTTTTTTCTTTACATTCCCTTTCTGATATTTCATTGTTCGTGTAAAGAAATACAACTGATTTCTGTGTGTTAATCTTGTATTCTACTACCTTGCTGAATTCATTTATCAGTCCTTGTAGTTTTTGTGTGGATTCCTTGAGTTCTCTCTATATAGTATCATGTCATCTGCACATAATGAAAATTTTACCTCTTTCCTTCCAATTTGGATACTTTTTATTTATTGGTATTTTAGTAACGTGTTGTTTTTTTTCCATGTAATAGTTTTTTTGTTGTTTTGTTTTTGTTTTTGCGGTACACGGGCCTCTCACTGTTGTGGCCTCTCCCATTGCGGAGCACAGGCTCCGGATGCGCAGGCTCAGCAGCCATGGCTCACGGGCCCAGCCACTCCGCGGCATGTGGGATCTTCCCAGACCGGGGCACGAACCTGTGTCCCCTGCATCGGCAGGCAGACTCTCAACCACTGTGCCACCAGGGAAGCCCCATGTAATAGGTTTTTTTCTCATTTCTTTTTATATGATTGATATTTAGTTTCATGCCTTTATAATCAGAAAAGATGCTTGAAATGATTTCTATCCTCTTAAATTTGTTTAGGTTTGTTTTGTGTCCTATTATGTGTTTAATCTTAGGGAATGTTCCATGTGCACTTGAAAAGAACATTTATTCTCTTTGTTTTGGATATAATGTGCTGAAAATATCAATTAAGTCTAACTGTTTTATTGTGTCATTTAGAATCTTCATTGCATTAGTGATTTTCTCTCAGGAAGATCTGTCCATTGATATCAGTGGGGTGTTAAAGTCTCCTAATATTATTGTATTCCCATCAATTTCTTCCTTTATATCTTATGTGTTTTATGTATTTGGGTGCTCCTATATTGGGTTCATATACATGAATGAATTTAATATTCTCTTCTCCGGTTGATCCTCTTATCATTATATAGTGTCATTTTTGTCTTTTGTTTTAAAGTCTATTTTGCCTGATAAGAGTATAGCTACCCCCACTTTCTTGTCATTTCTGTTTGTTTCTGTTCCATCCCTTCACTTTCAATCTATGTGTGTCCTTTGCCCTAAAGTGGGTCTCTTCTAAGGCAGCATATTGTAGGCTCTCTTTTTTTTTTAAATCCAATCTACCACTCTATGTCTTGTGATTGAATCATTTAGTTTCTTGACATTTAAGGTAATTATTGATAGATATCTATTTATTGCCAGTTTAAACCTTGTTTTCTGGTTGATTTTATATTTCTTCCTTGTTCCTTTCTTTTTCTTTTTGCTTTTCCTTTTGTGGTTCAATGGTGTTCTTTTGTATTATGCTCGTGTTCTCTTCTTTTTGGTTTTTGTGAATCTATTGTATGTTTTGATTTGTGGTTACCCTGTTTTTCATGTATGGTAAGCCCTTCCTATATCTACTTGCTTTAGACTGATAGTCTATAGGCTCAAACACATTTTTTTAAACAATCTGTATTTTCTTACTCTCCTCACTCACATTTTATGATTTTGATGTCCTCTTTTACATCTTCATGTTTATCATTTTGCTGTTCATTGTTGTTATCACTGCTTTCAGAAATTTTTGATTTTTTAAATCTATATACTGGCTTATTTAAGTGGTTTACTTTCCAACTGCAATTTTCTCTTTCTTATAGACTCTTGCTTCTTTTCTATTTAGAGAAAACCTTTCAATGTTTATTTTAGGGTAGTTTTAGTATTGCTATATTCTTTTAGTTTTTGCTTGTCTGACAAATCCTTTATCTCTCCTTCTATTCTAAATGGATAATCTTGCTGGGTAGAGTATCCTAGGTTGCAAGTTTTTCCCTTTTAGGACTTTCAATAAATCTTGCCACTCCCTTCTGGCCTGCAACGTTTCTGTAGAGAAGTCAGCTGATAGACTTATGGGGGTTCCCTTGTCATGAACTCTGTTTTTCCCTTGCTGCCTTTAGAATCCTCTATCTTTAACTTTTGCCATTTTAATTATAATGTCTTGGTGTAGGTCTGTTTCAGTTCATCTTGTTTGGGACTTGCTGTGCTTCCTGTACCTGGACATCTGTTTCCTTCTTTAAGTTTAGGAAGTTTTCAGCCATATATTCTTCAAATACTTTTTCTATCCTCTTTTCTCTTTCTTCTTCTGGGATCCCTATTACACATAGATTGGCATGCTTGATATTATCCCATAGGTCTCTTATATTGCTTTATTTTTTAATGTTTTTTTTTTCATTTGGCTTTCTGACTGCTGTTCTGATTGGCTGATTTCCATTATTCTATCTTCCAGATCCCAATAATACACATTATTCAATTTGCTATTTATTGCCTTTAGCTCAGTTTTCATCTCAGCAAATGAGTTTTCTAATTTTCCTTGATTCCTCTTTATAGTTTCTAGTTCCTTTTTAAAGTAATCTGCATTTCTATTGATAGCCTTTCTTAATTCTTTCAGTATTTTCATTACATTCTTTTTGAACTTGTTGTCTGTTAGACTGAAGAGGTCTGTTTCATTGTTTTTTCAGGGGACTTCTCTTGATCTTTTAACTGGGAGTGGTTCTTCTGCTTTTTCATTTTACTTATATTTCTCTTGCTCTGTGTGTTTAGAAGAAACCGTTATCTACTGTGGGCTTGGAGGGCTATTTTTATGTGGAAGCATCCCTGTGTTGCCTGCGTGAGTTTAATATTTTTGGTGCAAGGGCTCTTTTTAGTATGTGTACCTGTTGCATCTTTCCTCAATGTGTGCTGGCTGTTATCCCCTTGATAGGGGGTGTGACTGGTGATGTGGTGACCAGAGCCTGCACTGGCTATCAAGCAGGGTCTCCTCTTTGCTTTGTGGTTATCACCACCTTGTTCCAGGCAGTGTCTGCTCCCCAGTTGTTGGAGTAGAAGACCCCAGATCCATTTCTGAAGTGCAGTGTGAAGTAGGCGGAACTGGAGCACTCCCCCTGGAAGAGGAGCCATTAAGTATTCCTCTGCAGGAGCTGTCCACTGGGGAGTGCGCTTTGTGGTGTTACCTGAAACCCATTGTGCAGGCTCACAAAGTACACTGTTCTTGGCACTGTCCTTTGCCCTGCCTCAACTGGGAATGCAGGCAGTAGGGCCTTGTGAACTTCAGGGGCTGCATTCACAAAGCCACCAGCACAGATCCATAGGCTTAGATCCACTGAAATTAGTTAACCAGGACTGCAGTAGTAGCACACCTGGCCCCACCATGGAAGCTATGGAAGCAGCCCAGACCCTGGCCCCGCTTCCATGTGCCTGCACTTGGTAAGCCCACAGCTGCTAACAGCTGCCCCAGCCACAGGAGCACCTGCTGTCCACTCTGATGTCCTGAAGGCACTGAGTTTACAATGCTGGCAGTGGTGGCATGAATCTGCCAATCACACAGACATAGGAAGAGGGCTCATGTTTCAGCCCTGACTCCTAAGTCACACAGTTCCTGGGGATCAGCTTGGGTTTCAACCCCACCTCCACATGTGGGCAAATCACTGGCACTTGCGCACTCCCAGAACTCCTAGAAGCTGTACCACACCCACTGGGAGCACGTTGAGAAAGAGGTTGCTATGGCAGGGTCCACCCCTCCCTTCACATGCTGCTTTACTTTTATGGCGGGTTCAGGCTTCTTTAGCATACACCCCCGGTTGCGGCTCATACCACACTCCAGCCCCTTCAGGCTGTCTCCAATGCAGCCAACCCCAGTCCTCTCCCCAGATCTGTCCTCTGAAGCCCAAGTTTCAGCCCCCAGCCCCCACATGCACCAGTGGATATGACCCTCTGGCTGGGGAGTGCAGAGAGGTGACACCAACCATCTGTTCAGGTCTCTCTCTGTTCTGCCTACTGCAGACCATCAGCTGTGTTCTCCTCCAAGCCTCTGAAGCCTCTCGCTTTCTGTCCTGAATGATCTCCTCACTGGAAAAGGGGCTTCCCAGGGTGAGGGAACGTTTCCTCTTTCACAGCTCCCTCCCAGGGGTACAGGTCTCATCCCCATTTTTTTTTCTTTTGTCCTACTTAGTTACATGGAGATCTTTCTTGCAATTTTGGCTGGCTGAGATCTTCTGCCAGCATTCAGTAGGTATTCTGTGAAAACTGTTCCAAATGTAGATGTATTTTTGATGTATTTACGGGAGGAAGTGAGCTCCAAGACCTGCTATTTCACCATCTTGATTGGAACCCCCCATATTTTGTATTATGATCTGAATGTCTGTGTCCCTGAAAAATTCGTATGTTGGGATCCTTATGTACAATGTGATGGTGTTAGAAAGAGGGGCTTTTAGGAGGTGCTTAGGTCATGAGGATGGAGCCCTCATGAGTGTTATAAAAGAGATTCCACAGAGCGTCCTAGACCTTCCATCAGGTGAGGATACAAGAAGTCTGCAATCCAGAAGAGGGCCCCCACCTGGTCTTGCTCACAGTCTGATCCCAGACATTCAGCATCCAGAACATGGAGCAATACATTTCTGCTGTTCTTTACCCAGTTTGTGGTATTTTGTTATAGCAGGACAGGCAGACTAAGGCATTTTGATATCTGAAGTTTTAGTTTTATTCATAATTCATTGATATGTGTTATCAATATACTGTAAATGGCACACTTTCTTTATACAGATATTTATTTTCATTTAGTAACAAGCTTAATTCTTGTTATTGCTATTAAATTCTGATTTTATGCTCTTAAATTTAGTAAGTTTATCTATTTTATAAACTCATTAAACGTAAGTGCAATAATAATTACATTCATGGCAAGGCACATAGATTTTTAAATGTATCACAAGGTATTCTCCATTACTTTAATTAATTTTAGACATTTCATTATGACCAGAGACTTTCTTGAATAGGATAATCTGCATTCTATTTTTTACAAAAAGATGTAGATTGAAATGCTGGTATCTGCTGATATCTAATTGACTGAATGATATTATTTACATTTAAAAGGTTATTTGATTTAAAATACAACATTTTTATTGTTAAATATTAAAGTCTGATTAAATGAATCAAAATAGATGATAATAAAGTAGCCTAAAATTGTATTCAGAAGTAAGATTTTCAGAATATAATACAAATAATAAGAAATGGAAATAAATATAATGTTACACATTTACCCTTGAGGTATTCAGAATATATGTGTACCCGAAGTTGTGATTTTGCTGCTAATCCATTGATGTAAGTTATCATTATTTATATTGTAAATCAATAATAGATTCTATTTGTCACACACGTACTTAACAAGATAACACTATACAAGATACAAATTTACTTAGGTAACAAGGTACTTAAGAATATTTTTAAAGTTTATTTTGTATTTTTTTAACTCAAAAGTGCTTAAACTTTGGATACATATGGATTTCATGATTTATCTGTTAACTGGTAATTTACATAGCTTGCAAAAATTATAGCAGTATTAACCCCTCCTGCAGCATTTTTCATAGAAATAGAATAAACACTCCTAAAATATGTTGGAGCCACAAAAGATCCCAAATAGCCAAAGCAATCTTGAGAATGAAGAACAGAGCTGGAGGCATGACACTCCTCACTATATTTTAATGCTATGGTAAAAAACAAAAACAAAACAGCAACAATAACAAAATAATAGTATTCTATTGGCATAAAAACAGATGCAGAGTTCAATGGAACAGAATGACAGCCCAGAAATAAACCCATGCATAGCGTATATGGTACATTTATGACAAAGGAAGCAAAAATATACACTGGGGAAAGTATATGATGCTTGGAAATGATGCTTGGAAAACTGGACACCCACATGCAAAAGAATGGAACAGCACCACTATCTTACACCATTCACAAAAACCAACTCAAAATGCTTTAAAGACTTGAATGTGAGATCAAAACCCATAAAACTTCTAGAAGAAAACATAGTGGATAAGCTCCTTGACATCACTCTTAGCGATATATTTTTGGATTGCATTCCAAAGCAATGGCAACAAAAGCAAAAATAAATAAGATTACATCAAACTAAAAACTTCTGCAAAACCAAAAAAACCTTCAAGAAAATAAAAAGGCAACCTCCTGAAAGGGATAAGGTACTTACAAATCATATATCCAATAAGTGGTTAACATAAAAAATATATAAAGAACTCATACAACTCAATATCAAAAAGCAAACAACCTGATTGAAAAATGAGCAGAGGACCTGAAAAGGCATTTTTCCAAAGAAGGTACACAGATCGCCAACAGGCACATGAAAAGATGCTTGACATCACTAATCAGCAGAGCAATGCAAGTCAAAACCTCAATGAGTATCACCTGACACCTCCCAGAATGGCTATTATCAAAAAGACAAAAAATGATGTGTTGGCCAAGCTGTGTAGAAAAGGGAACCCTCCTACACTGTTGGTGGGAATGTAAATTGCTGCAGCCACTATGGCAAGCAGTATGGAGTTTTCTCACAAAAATTAAGAATAGAACTATCATATGACCCAGCAATTCCACTTCTGGATATTTATCTGGAGAAAATGAAAACACTAATTCAAAAGGATTGATGAACCCCTATGTTCATTGCAGCATTATTTACAATAGCCAAGATATGGAAACAGCATTAAGTGTCCATTGATGGAGGAATTGATAAATTGTGAGATATAGATATACACATATACATAGTGTAAATGTATACACTACTCAGTCATAAAAAAGAAGGATGAAATATTGCCATTTTCAGTAACATTGATGGGACTTGAGGTATTATGCTAAATGAAATAAGTCAGATAGAGGAAAACAAATACTGTATGATTTCACTTTTATGTAGAATCTAAAAACAAAACAAAGAAACAGATCAAAACAAAACTCATAGATACAGAGAACAGATTGGTATTTGCCAGAGGAGACGAAGGTTGGGGGTTGGGCAAAATGGGTGAGGGTGGTTAATTGTATGGTGACAGATGGTAACTGGACTTAATATGTGATCATTTCCCAATGTATACAAATGTCAAATCATTTGTACACCTGAAACTAATAAAATGTTATATATCAATTATATTGTTTAAAAAGTGCAGCATATAAAATGTATATATATATGTGAGTGTATATATATATATATATATATATATATACACACACACACAACTTTATGTTAACCTAGCTAGCATATCTAAAGACTGAGACAATAAAAAATCAAGAGGAAGCTTAAAAGAAGTTGTCAGTCTAATATTAAAATAAATACATTGTACATATAGCCACAGTTACCATATGAGAACGAGTAATAACAAGCAATAAGATAAAAATATTTTTGTACAATAAGAATTAATTCTAAAAAAATCCTTCAAAAAATCTTAAGGTAAATATTAGGGTAAATTTTTTTTAAAAATCAGCCCAATATATGATACATAATATTGCTCTGGATGTCAGATACAAAATTGTTAAAGATTATTTGTATTAAATACATTTCACAATTTTGTAAATTATAAACTGAATTTATTAAACACAATAATGGATTCAAGAGTATTATTACCATCAATATTTATAAATATTATAGCACAGTTTATTTAAATTATATAAAATTGATTTAATATTTTTCTAAGGCTTTAACATCTTTACATCTTCATCTATAGAAATAATAAAATCAGAAAATGAAACCAAGTAAAACTAAAATGAAATTAGAAACATGTGAAAATTAATTCTCAGTTATTTCAAATATATATGTATTATATGTACAAATATATGTATGTTTATACATATGTGTGTGTGTATATATATATTCTACAGCACTTTGCTGGGTCCCTTTTTTTCTCTCATATCAACATTATTGATAACTTTGTCATAATATTTGGTTAAAGATTATTGCTATTTTCTACTTAGACATATAATCATTGAGTTCCATATGTATTATTCTGTTCTATTTTTATATTTTGTAAAGCAGTAATGACTAGTTGTTGTCTGAAGTGCAGGAAACTTGATTATATTTCATCGTTTTCAGATAAGCCAAAGTTGTCCATTTCTCTAAGCTACAAAGATGGAATACTGAATTGGCTTCCTTCAAATGCATTTAGTGCTCCTTGTCTCTTAATGACAGTGATCATAAATAATGTCTAATATTGCACTGCTGAATTTTTTCTTTTTTGTTTGCCTTTATATAATATGTTAACAGAGCGTATTAGTCAGTGTTCTCCAAAGAAACTGAACCAACTGTGTGTATGCATGTGTGTGTGTGTGTGTGTGTGTGTGTGTGTGTGTGTGTGTAGAGTGAGAGAGCTTGAGAGCAGAGAGATTTATTACAAGGAACTGACTCATGGGATTATAGAGGTGGACAAGTGCCCAGATCTGCAGCGGGCCGTTGGAGACCCAGAAGAGCCCACGGTGTGATTCCAGTCCGAAAATCTGCTTGCTAGAGACCAGGAAGAGCGAACGTTTCAGTTTCAGTCTGAAGGCAGGAATAAAATGACATCAGATCTTGGAGAAGTCAAGCAGAAGGAATTCCATCTTCCTCCCCTTACTTGTCCTCTTGTTCTATTCAACTGTGGGATGGGGCCCACCCACATCAGAAAGGTCAGTCTGCTTTACTAGATCTCCTGATTCAAATGTCCATCTCATCCAGAATCACTCTCATGGACACACCCAGGATAATGTTTGACCAAATGTCTGTGCACCCATGGCCAATTGACATGTAAAATTAACTATTACACAAAGTATACTATTGATACCAGAAAACTTTATCAAAAGCCCAGGCTCTTTTGTTCAACTCTTTGAAAAGAATTTGGAACACAAAACACAAAGGAAAAATAAACACGCTGAAGCTGAGGAGCAAAGAGAACAAAGAAGCAATGTATTAGGTCAGAAGGGAAAGTTACACAGAGGAGAAGTGTGCAGGCATCCTTGCGAGTGAGGGGTGCGTTGCAGCGTTCTTTGATCCCCTTTTACTTTTAGCCCTTTGAATGGGTGGGGGTCTTTTTGATTAGGGGTGGAATATTCATTGAGGGAAGGGTTGAGATGTGGTCTAGATTGCACCAGGTTGCATCAGCTCCCAGTCCTACACATTTTTCTTCTGAAGTCACTGTACAAGCACTCTAAGAGTTGTTTTCCCTTAAATTTCTCCTTACTAGTCGACCACCACTCATGGAAGGTTGTACTGTTGCAGGAAGGGGGAACCCTTCCAGGACCAAGAGCAGGCTCTTGTCTAATACTTGGAAATGAATTGTCCCAGGAGACACACGTATCGACAAAGCAGAAGACTTTGTTGGAAAGGGGAGACCAGGCAGAGAGCAGTAGAATAAGGGAACACAGGAGAGATGCTCTGCCACATGGCTTGCAGTCTCAGGTTTTATGGTAAATGGGGTGAGTTTCCAGGTTGTCTCTAGCCAATCATCTTTTTTTTTTTAGATGTTGGGGGTAGGAGTTAATTAATTAATTTATTTATTTTTGCTGTGTTGGGTCTTCGTTTCTGTGCGAGGGCTTTCTCTAGTTGTGACAAGCGGGGGCCACTCTTCATCGCAGTGCGCGCGCCTCTCACTATCGCGGCCTCTCTTGTGGAGCACAGGCTCTAGACGTGCAGGCTCAGTAGTTGTGGCTCACAAGCCTAGTTGCCCCGCAGCATGTGGGATCCTCCCAGACCGGGGCTCGAACCCGTGTCTCCTGCATTAGCAGGCAGATTCTCAACCACTGCACCACCAGGGAAGCCCTGGCCAATCATCTTGCTTGGCCCATATTTGATCTGACTCAGGATCCCTCCTGGTGGTGCACATCTGTCAGACAAGATGGATTCCAGCGCGAGGGATTCCGGGAGCTTGTAGGACAATATTATGGGCTGGCGTCTCCTCCGTCCTTTTGACCCCTTCCAAATTCCCCCAGTTAGTTTTATAAGACATATTAGGGACTGGCGTCTCCTCCTTCTTTGGGCCCCTCCTGAATTCTCCCAATTAGTTTTCAGCAGCAGCACCATGCTCCTTATCTGGACCTCCTATTGTGATACAACTCAGACAAGTGGTCATCATCATGCCTGGTCAAGGTGGGCGGTTTCGGTCAATGGTTCCCTAATAGTACAGGGTCATCAGCAACCTATGCATTTTTATTGCGCATGCTCCACTGTTTTCATGGTCAGAGTTTCTTGCTCAGATGCCACAAAGTTTATGTTTTAGATGCCATTCGTCCATGTGTCATGGCCTCCTTTAGTGCAAAACAAGGAGGTGGCTTGGCCTTCTGCCTAATGCCTATATATGAGGAAGCTGTCCTTGGGCCCCGCCCTGTCTTTCCTGCCTCACTATTATAACATTTATAATTGAATAGTAGAACAATATGGATTTGTCCTTTTAGTTCATCTTACCCTGAAAGTTCAATAAATGTGTTTGTCTGTGATTCTTTCTTCTTTTACTTTGCTGGTGTCAGTCAATGTGTGCATTCTCACCGGCCTCTGTCAGACAAAGAGAATAACTACAAAGCCTCAAAGCCTTAAGTAAACAATGTAATAACTCCTAAAGTGACCTTGTGATCTGGAGAAACTTGCTCTTTACTTGTTCCCCTGCTTTCTTCAGTATCATAATTTCCAGGCTCTAGCCCAGTTGGTCTTGTCACTAATTTTCCTCCCTGCCGTTCTTTCCCTAACAGCCTCCCCATCCTTAGAGAGCCTTTTCTTCCTGTAAAACAAACCACATCCCTCACTAGTCTCTGAATAATGCGCACTGACACCAGGCATCCTTTACATGAGGCCTTAGTCACATAGCTCACGCTGGCAGGGTGTGGTGAAAAGAACATGAACTTTAGAAGTAGATAGATCTAGGAGCCCTTCCCTGCTTTATAATTACTGGTTGTGTGATCTTTTGAAAGGGACTTAACTCTTTCAAACTTTACTTTTCTCATTTGCAAGGTGGAGACAAAAATGCTGCCCCATAACTTTGTAATGAGGAAACATAGTATCAGGCATAGAGAAAAATCATTGTCTCCTTTTTCTTTTGTCCAGTATTTACTGACCATCTATGATATATGAGGCACTACAGCTGTCACCAGGGTTACTGGGTTAAAAGACATGTCTTTACCATCAAAGAACTCACAGGCTAGGGAGGAGATATCATAAAAATAAATAACTACCAACAATGTGGAAATGTCTATAAAATAAGCCTATTGCATTATGTTTATTCAGGAGATATGTGCCAGTACTGGTCTGAAAGGATCAGAGATGGTTTTTTGAAGTGATAAAAATAAAGATTTGGAATGAGCAGAGTTTTCCAATAGAAAGCAGATCAGGAGGTTTTAGCATGTGCAACCTATGACATCCAAAGAGAGATGGTGACAACACATAGGATCTTAGAAGGACTGAACTTTATTTTATTCAGAATGGGGCTTGAGGAATCCAAAGAAAGCTTGTAGAATTAAGAGGGGGTCTGAGTATTCAAGGTCTAGGCACAGTAAATACATTAGTGTGTTTGAACTCATAGATATTTGTGTTATCACCATTGTAAAGATGAAACAGAAACAAAAATAAGCATTCCTTAAATCATAAAGCATTTAGGTTGCTGAGCCAAGGTTTATACCTTGGGAATCTAGCCCCATATCCAGTGCTTTAAACCAGCCTGCATTGTTCCTGTCCTCCAAGCTAATGCATTAAAGCATCCACTTGGGGCTCTTCCAGTTCTTTCCCTTTATTCATATAAATGTCAGTCAGATATGAAATCCTTGGACCATGCTACTAATCCAAGTTACTGTATCATTGTTTTGCATGAGACAAATTAGCTATAAAAAATTCTAGGAGATGCAACACCAATTAATTAGAATTTAAGAGAATAGTTCTCTAAGGTGGACAGATTTTGTATTGCCATACAAAAATCTATACTGTATCTCTGTGCCAGCTCTAAACTGAGGCGTCTAGGTCCTGGTTAAAATCTTATGTGCAATATTTCAAGCCTGATCACAGGCAGTTACAAAGGCTTTACCCGGCAGGTTTCAAGTCTTTCCATAACAGACTTGGTGCACAGCTGATGCAATGCAGTCTCTGAACAGAGTTACAGTAAAGGATCCAGGCCTGCCTGGCTGGTCACACTCTCCACATACTTGTTTTCCTAGCCCTGGTGCCTTTGTTTCTAGATCTCTTTATTTGTGGTCTTTGCAAAAGGTCCTCCTCATATGCTTCTGCTGAGAACTTACTTGGGTCTACTTGCCCACACGCAGTAAAGCCAATCTACTGATATTGGGTTGTGGTGAAGGAAAGGACAGCGTTTATTGTAGGTACCAGGCAAGGAGAACAGGGAGCTTTTTCTCATAAGACCAGAACTCTCTGATGGTTTTCAGAGAAGGGGTTTTAAAGGCAGTATGAGGGAGGGGGCTGCAGGGTACGTGATCAGCTCGTGCACAATTCTCGTATTGGTTGGCATCAAGGTGAAGTTTCAACTTTCATCAACCCTCTGGTTTCAACCAGTCTAGGGTCTATGTTATAGCACTCAGCAGTTTTCATCTGGTGGCAGATCTACTTCCTGTAAAAACAACTTAGGAATGTGTGTCAGACCCTTGTCTATATCTTCCAGGGAACTGTGAGTTCAGTGATTCTGCTGTGTGGAAGATTTAGAGTCTAAATTATTATCAGTTTCCCAGCCCAACAGCTATTCTTTGTTTCTACATCTTCACATTTCCTAATTATTAACTCTTGAACCAGCTTTTAGAGACCCAAGGGAGGCCAGGGAGACTAAAACAAAAGCCTTTTACTGCAAAGAACAGGGACACAGGGGCTTGTATACAGTTTCAACCTCCTTACTGGAGCGTAGGAGGAACCCTTGGAGAAGATTTTCCCCACCTGACTCAGTCCTTTCCCACCCCAGTCCTTTCCCACTGTAGCCCTCACACCACTTCAGGTTTCATAAAATTTCCAGAGCCTTTTGTTTGGTTTCCTCAACACTGAGATGCCCGCCACGTCTGCACTGATCCACCTGACCCTAGACCAGTGAGCTGTTCCAGGCTGAGTTGGTCTCATTTTAGACTCTTGCTTATACCATTATAGTTTGAAATTAACTCATTCATTTTTGACTTGTTGCTTTAATCAATTACTCCAACACCTGACAACTGAGCTTTATTTCTCCCAAATCAACTGAGCTCCTGACAGAAACAGAAAATATACGCTTGTCAGTGTAACAGAAATCTTTAATGCATGTAAGTAAGCACAATTAAAGGAAGAAAAGTACAATTTATACTGAAGGCACTGGAATGAATGAATACCCAGATTCATTTACCAAATGGCACTATTATATTCTCAGTATTGGTAAAGGTAACAATTCTTTCTAAATGAACCTGTAATTTCAATGCAATCTCAATCAATACGCTAACTCTATCCAAAGTTCAGTTGAATAGGGAGGGCTCAAACAATGTTAAAGCAATTTCATGAAAAATATAATACTTTCCAAAATTCTAATTCTTAAAATTATCACTGATCCCCAGTTATGGATTATGATGATTTATTTTGTATATTTGTTACTAAATACCTTGTAAGTCCTAAATTCCAATGACAATGCATGGTTAATATTTTTATGTAGGGATAAAAAGAAGTAAGAATACTTCCCTAGAGGGTCATGTATTTCGTATCTCTTTAATTCACTTTGATAAGACCTATAAATTAAAATGTTATATTATGATTAATAAAATATGTAAAAATAATGACTGCTTTACAGAATTGATTGATTATAGTAATTTAAAAAAACAAGTGGCACAGATTTATGAGATGTTTAGTCAGAGTGTTGAAGAGAAAAAATTAGGGGAAGATGGAAGGCAAAGGGACACAGAGATGGATTAAGCAGAGAAAAGGGTTTATATTCTAGGATAATACAGAAACTACTGACCCTATAAGCAAAAATAGTAGAGACAGGGAGTTTAGACAATGGCCTTGTCTTTGGATAACTGTTTGAGTATTTAGTTTGAAATCACCAGGGACGCTTAGCTGAGTGAGTTAAAATGTAGTTACCATATTAGAGATAAAAGGCTTAATCTGCATACATTTAACATCACTTACTAATGATTCGGGGTGGTGTTATACTAAAACAGTTTCAAATAATCAATGGACAGTCAGGGACTATGGTTCATTGAAAAGGACACATGTTCTTTTTAAATACAGGAATGATAATTAGGAACTGCTGGAGATAGAAATTTTGTAATTGTATACATTTTGTATGCAAATTAGATTTTAATTATAGAATTCCTCAAATATTTAGTTGTCCTTGTTAATGCTAATTGGTTTGGTAAATAGTTTTAACAAGGGAATTATGTATTGTAAAACTGTGTTTTCTAAATTAAAAGTCAGCTTTGGGTTAAAAGCACTCATTCTGAAATTAGACGACTTGGGTTGAATGCCTGACTCTGCTGTTTGTCAACATTTGTGAAATTCAAGCAAGTTAATGAATTTGTGTGTGCCTATACGTGATCATCCTTATCACAGGATTAATATTAGTATCTATCTCATCAAGTAGTCATGAGGTTTAAATAGTCAACTGTGTTCAAAGTTTCCTTGATATCTGGTCCATATATTTAAATAGTTTGGCAAAATTTTAATCATGAGGATGATTTAAAGATGTATTGGTAATTGCTACAGAATTCATATACCTGTCATTTCCTTACTATACATTTTTCTCCTGAGTTGTTATTTTGATTTTAAATCCAAACCTCTTACTTTTAGGATAGATTTATATTGCATATATTGATAATGATATAAATCGTAAATTTACCCTATTTCAATGTTTTCATAAAGTAAATATAAATAGTAATTTCTATTGCTAATATTTAAGGCTGAGATATTTGAACACATTTATGAGTGGTTTGATTATTTACTACATTCATATTAAAAATCATAGAATTTGATCAAAGCATGTGAATGTTTAGCACCCTACTAGGTGTAATTACCTATAATATTTATTTATTTTTATTTTTTATTTTTTGTCTTTGCCAATGGTTTTTATTGGAGTAAAATTGCTTTACATTATTGTGTTAGTTTCTGCTGTACAATGAAGTGAATCAGCTATATGTATACCTATATCCCCTCCCTATTGGACCTCCCTCTCCCCCTTCCCCTCCCCATCTAGGTCATCACAGAGCACCAAGCTGAGCTCGCTGAGCTATACAGCAGGTTCCCACTAGCTATTTTACACATGGTGGTGTATTTATGTCAAGCCTAATCTCCTAATTCGTCCCACCCTCCCCTTCCCCCCTGTGTCCACATGTCTATTCTCTAAGTCTACATGTCTATTCCTGCCCTGCAAATAGGTTCATCTGTACCATTTTTCTAGATTCCACATATATGTGTTAATATATGATATTTGTTTTTCTGTTTCTGGCTTACTTCACTCTGTATGACAGACTCTAGGTCCATCTACATCTCTAAAAATGACCCAATTTTGTTCCTTTTTATGGCTGAGTAATATTCCATTGTATATGTGTACCACATCTTCTTTATCCATTCATCCATCATTGGACATTTAGGTTGTTTCTATGTCCTGGCTATTGTAAATAGTGCTGCAATGAACATTGGGGTACATATGTCCTTTTGAATTATGGTTTTCTTAGGGTATATGCCCAGTAGTGGTATTGCTTGGTCATATTGTATTTCTATTTTTAGTTTTCTAAGGAACCTCCATACATACTGTTCTCTGTAGTGGCTGTATAAAGTTACATTCCCACCAACAGTGCAAAAGTGTTCCCTTTTCTCCACACCCTCTCCAGCATTTATTCTTTGTAGATCTTTTGATGATGGCCATTCTGACCCACCTCCTAAATAATGAAAATAAAACAAAAATAAACAAATGGGACCTAATTAAACTTAAAAGCTTTTGCATAGCAAAGGAAACTATAAACGAGACAAAAAGACAACTCTCAGAATGGGAGAAAATATTTGGAAATGAAGCAACGGACAAAGGATTGATCTCCAAAATATACAAACAGCTCACGTAGCTCAATATCAAAAAAACAAACAACCCAATTTAAAAATAGGCAGAAGACCTAAAATACATTTCATCAAAAAAGACATACAGATGGCCAAGAGACACGTGAAAAGATGCTCAACATCACTAATTATTAGAGGAATACAAATCAAAACTACCTATACTATTTAAATGACTATAATTTAAACCATGTGCCTCCTATGTCTGAATCTCTGCCTAAGAAATTAATCAGATGAATTAAATATTGTACAAATGTTACTATAAATGAGATTTATGCCTTCAATCTCAGTAGGTTTGTAGCTACAAATGTGTAGTTAGTTGGCATGCATTATCCTGACATTCAAGCACACCACACCTTTCCAACTAGATATATTTATTACCGCTTTATCTCAAGGACCCAAGTTACTTATTTGATCTTCTCTGTACACTGTGTGTGCTAGGTACACTTCTATGACGGCCAACAATGACTGCCACCTCCTAGAACTGACAAACTATGTCATTGTATCCCCTTAAATTGAGGGTGGAACTGATAGAAAAACGTAGAAGTTATATGTCACTTCATGATTAAGTTACAAAGTTTGTGACATCTGTCTTGCAAGCAGACTCTATTAATTTCTCAGCTTACAGCTCTGATGAAGCAAATTGTCACATCAGAGAGACCATGATATGAGAAACCCAGGGTGACCTCTGGCCAACACTCACAAGAAGGTGAATGCTGCCAACAACCACTAGGTGCACTTAGAAGGGGATCTTTCCCCATTAGAGCCTTTGGATGAGTCTGCAGATCCTGGGCTGACACTTAGATACCATCCTTGGGAGAGAGGGGGAAGCTGAGGACCTAGCTAAGCCATGGCAAACTTCCTGGATCACAGAAACTATGAACTGATAAATGTATGTTGTTTTAGGTCATTAATTCTTGAGCAATTTGTAACACAGCAATAGACAATAATACACTATGCCACACAGGAATAACAATAATAATAATAATAATAATATCTGTAAGAATAAGGATAAGGATAAAAATATCCCCCAGTGTTGTAAATCAAAGTATTTCCTTACTGTGCAATGGTACTTTGTAGTTTCATCAGTACAAATTCAATTCCAATCATAAAGCATCAAAATTGATTATGAAATATCTAGGAAAGTAAATACAAATATATTTTCTATACATTGTAAGTTGTGTATATGTTAAATATGAAGGACAGATCATAATTATATTTTTGGAAATTTTTTCACAGAATAGTTTGAATTAGGCTTCTTAAAACAATGAGTCAAAAGAAGTTTTTGCTCAAGACACGTGGTAATTTTCCTGTTATTTTCCTTTGAATATGCATAAAGAATTATCAGGTTCCAAGGACTCTCCCAGTCACACTTCTCAATGTAATTATATAATCAAAATCACATGTGACTACTGCTGTAATACTGCATAATAACAAAGTCCTGACTTAGTCACATTAATTGAGAAGCAGAATAGCAGCATCACTTTGAAGTTTTCTGACTGCTCCTTGTTAGTGTATCTCTTTGACTCCTCTACAGAGGTAAGAGCGATTGTAAATGTTACGGTTATCATCTTACTTTAAAAAGAGTTTGTCACATGAAGGTTAAAAAATACACTACTAAATAACAAAGAGATCAGTGAAGAAATCAAAGAGGAAGTCAAAAAATACCTAGAAACAAATGACAATGAAAATACGACAACCCAAAACCTATGGGATGAAGCAAAAGCAGTTCTAAGAGGGAAGTTTATAGCAATACAATCGTATCTCAGGAAACAAGAAACATCTCAAATAAACAACCTAACCTTACACCTAAATCGATTAGAAAAAGAAAAACAAAAATACCCCAAAGTTAGCAGAAGGAAAGAAATCATAAAGATCAGATCAGAAATAAATGAAAAAGAAATGAAGAAAACAATACCTAAGAGCAATGAAACTAAAAGCTGGTTCTCTGAGTAGATAGACAAAATTGATAAACCTTTAGCCAGACTCATCAAGAAAAACGGGGAGAAGACTCAAATCAATAGAATTAGAAATGAAAAAGAAGTAACAACTGACACTGCAGAAATACAAAAGATCATGAGAGATTACGACAAGCAACTCTATGCCAATAAAATGGACAACCTGGAAGAAATGGACAAATTCTTAGAAAAGCACACCCTTCTGAGACTGAACCAGGAAGAAATAGAAAATATAAACAGACCAATCACAAGCACTGAAATTGAAACTGTGATTAAAAATCTTCCAACAAACAAAAGCCCAGAACAAGATGGCATCACAGGCGAATTCTATCAAACATTTACAGAAGAGCTAACACCTGTCCTTCTCAAACTCTTCCAAAATGTAGCAGAGGGAGGAACACTCCCAAACTCATTCTACGAGGCCACCATCACCTTGATACCAAAACCAGACAAAGATGTCACAAAGAAAGAAAACTACAGGCCAATGTCACTGATGAATATGTATTCAAAAATCCTCAACAAAATACTAGCAAACAGAATCCAACAGCACATTAAAAGGATCATACACCATGATCAAGTGGGGTTTATCCCAGGAATGCAAGGATTCTTCAATATACTCAATTGATGTGATACATCATATTAACAAAATGAAGGAGAAAAAACATATGATCATCTCAATAGATGCAGAGAAAGCTTTCGACAAAATTCAACACCAATTTATGATAAAAACTCTCCAGAAAGTAGGCATAGAGGGAACTTACCTTTACATAATAAAGGCCATCTATGACAAACCCACAGCCAAAATCATTCTCAATGGTAAAAAACTGAAACCATTTCCACTAATATCAGGAACAAGAAAAGGTTGCCCACTCTCTTATTCAAAATAGTTTTGGAAGTTTTAGCCACAGCAATCAGAGAAGAAAAAGACATAAAAGGAATCCAAATCAGAGAAAAAGTAACACTGTCACTGTCTGCAGATGACATGATACTATACATAGAGAATCCCAAAGATGCTACTAGGAAACTACTAGAGCTAATCAATGAATTTGGTAAAGTAGCGGGATGTAAAATTAATTCACAGAAATCTCTTGCATTCCTATACACCAACAACAAAAATTCTGAAAAAGAAATTAAGGAAACACTCCCATTTACCATTGCAACAAAAAGAATAAACCTACCTAAGGAGACAAAAGACCTGTATGCAGAAAACTATAAGACACTGATGAAAGAAATTAAAGTTGATACAAACAGATGGATAGATATACCATGTTCTTGGATTGGAAGAATCAACATTGTGAAAATGACTATACTAACCGAAGCAATCTACGGATTCATGCCATCCCTATCAAACTACCAATGACATTTTTCACAAAACTAGGACACAAAATTTCACAATTTGTATGGAAACGCAAAAGACCCTGAATAACCAAAACAATCTTGAGAAAGAAAAATGGAGCTGGAAGAATCAGGCTCCCTGACTTCAGACTATAGTACAAAGCTACAGTAAACAAGACAGTGTGGTACTGGCACAAAAACATAAATACAGATCAATGGAACAGGATAGAAATCCCAGAGAAAAATCCATACACATATGGCCACCTAATTTTCATAAAGGAGGCAAGAACATACACTGGAGAAAAGACAGCCCCTTCAATAAGTGGTGATGGGAAAATTGGACAGCTAAATGTAAATGAAGTTAGAACACTCCCTAACACCATACAAGAAAATAAACTCAAAATGGATTAAAGATGTAAATGTAAGGCCAGACACTATAAAACTCTTAGAGGAAAACATAGGCAGAACACTCTATGACATACATCACAGCAAGATCCTTTTTGACCCACCTCCTAGAGAAATTGAAATAAAAATAAACAAGTGGGACATAATGAAACTTCAAAGCTTTTGCACAGCAAAGCAAACCATAAACAAGACAAAAAGACATCCCTCAGAATGGGAGAAAATATTTGGAAATGAAGCAACTGACAAAGGATTACTCTCCAAAATATATAGGTAGCTCATGCAGCACAATATCTAAAAACCCAATCCAAAAATGGGCAGTAGGCCTAAATAGATATTTCTCCAATGAAGATATACAGATTGCCAACAAACATATGAAAGAATGCTCAACATCACTAATCTTCAGAGAAATGCAAATCAAAACTACAATGAAGTATTACCTCACACCAGTCAGAATGGCCATCATCAGAAACTCTACAAACAGTAAATGCTGGAGAGGGTGTGGAGAAATGGGAACCCTCTTGCACTGTTGGTGGGAATGTAAATTGATACAGCCACTATGGAGAACAGTATGGAAGTTCCTTAAAAACTAAAAATAAAACTACTATACAACCCAGAAATCCCACTACTGGGCATATACCCTGAGAAAACCATAATTCAAAAGGGTCATGTACCACAATGTTCATTGCAACTCTATTTACAATAGCCATACATGGAAGCAACCTAAGTGTCCATCAACAGATGAATGGATATAGAAAATGTGGCACACATATACAATGGAATATTACTTAGCCATATAAAGAAACAAAATTGAATTATTTTTAGTGAGGTGGATGGACCTAGAGACTGTCATACAGAGTGAAGTAAGTCGGAAAGAGAAAAACAAATACCGTATGCTAACACATACATATGGAATCTAAAAAAAAAAAAAAAAAAGCTTCTGAAGAACGTAGGGGCAGGACAGGAATAAAGGCGCAGACATAGAGAATGCACTTGAGGACATGGAGAGGGAGAAGTGTAAGCTGGGACGAGGTGAGAAAGTGGCATGGACATATATACACTACCAAATGTAAAACAGATAGCTAGTGGGAATCAGCCACATAGCACAGGGAGCTCAGCTTGGTGCTTTCCACCTAGAGGCTTGGGATACGTAGGGTGGGAGGGAGACATAAGAGAGAGGATATATGGGGATATATGTTTATGTATAGCTTATTCACTTTGTTATACAGCAGAAATATTTGCTTCATTTGCAAATATTTTCTCCCATTCTGAGGGTTGTCTTTTGGTCTTGTTTATGGTTTCCTTTGCTGTGTAAAAGCTTTGAAGTTTCATTAGGTCCCATTGGTTTATTTTTGTTTTTATTTCCATTTCCCTAGGAGGTGGGTTAAAAAGGATCTTGCTGTGATTTATGTCATAGAGTGTTCTGCCTATGTTTTCCTCCAAGAGTTTGATAGTTTCTGGCCTTACATTTAGGTCTTTAATCCATTTTGAGCATATTTTTGTCTATGGTGTTAGGGAGTGATCTAATCTCATACTTTTACATGTACCTGTCCAGTTTTCCCAGCACCACTTATTGAAGAGGCTGTCCTTTCTCCACTGTACATTCCTGCCACCTTTATCAAAGATAAGGTGTCCATATGTGCGTGGGTTTATCTCTGGGCTTTCTATCCTGTTCCATTGATCTATATTTCTGTTTTTGTGCCAATACCATACTGTCTTGATTACTGTAGCTTTGTAGTATAGTCTGAAATCCGGAAGCCTGATTCCTCCAGCTCCGTTTTTCGTTCTCAAGATGGTTTTGGCTATTCGGGGTCTTTTGTGTTTCCATACAAATTGTGAAAGTTTTTGTTCTAGTACTGTGAAAATTGCCAGTGGTAGTTTGATAAGGATTGCATTGAATCTGTAGATTGCTTTGGGTAGTAGTGTCATTTTCACAATGTTGATTCTTCCAATCCAAGAGCATGCTATATCTCTGCATCTATTTGTAACACCTTTAATTTCTTTCATCAGTGTCTTATAATTTTCTGCATACAGGTCTTTTGTCTCCTTAGGTAGGTTTATTCCTAGATATTTTATTCTTTTTGTTGCAATGGTAAATGGGAGTGTTTTCTTGATTTCACTTTCTGATTTTTCATCATTAGTGTATAGGAATGCCAGAGATTTCTGTGCATTAATTTTGTATCCTGCTACTTTACCAAATTCATTGATTAGCTCTAGTTGTTTTCTGGTAGCATCTTTAGGATTCTCTATGTATAGTATCATGTCATCTGAGAACACTGACAGCTTTACTTCTTCTTTTCCAATTTGGATTCCTTTTATTTCCTTTTCTTCTCTAATTGCTGTGGATAAAACTTTCAAAAGTATGTTGAATAAGAGTGGTGAGAGTGGGCTACCTTGTCTTATTCCTGATCTTAGTGGAAATGCTTTCAGTTTTTCAGCATTGAGGACGATTTTGGCTGTGGGTTTGTCATATATGGCCTTTATAATGTTGAGGAAAGTTCCCTCTATACCTACTTTCTGCAGGGTTTTTATCATAAATGGTGTTGAATTTTGTCAAAAGCTTTCTCTGCATCTATTGGGGTGATCATATGGTTTTTCTCCTTCAACTTGTTAATATGGTGTATCACATTGATTGATTTGCGTATATTGAAGAATCCTTGCATGCCTGGCATAAACCGCACTTGATCATGGTGTATGATCCTTTTAATGTGCTGTTGGATTCTGTATGCTAGTATTTTGTTGAGGATTTTTGCATCTATGTTCATCAGTGATATTGGCCTGTAGTTTTCTTTCTTTGTGACATCCTTGTCTGCTTTTCATGTCAAGGTGATGGTGGCCTCGTAGAATGAGTTTGGGAGTGTTCCTCCCTCTGCTATATTTTGGAAGAGTTTGAGAAGGATAGGTGTTAGCTCTTCTCTAAATGTTTGATAGAATTCGCCTGTGATGCCATCTTGTCCTGGGCTTTTGTTTGTTGGAAGATTTTTAATTACAGTTTCAATTTCAGTGCTTGTGATTGATCTGTTTATATTTTCTATTTCTTCCGGTTTCAGTCTCAGAAGGGTGTGCTTTTCTAAGAATTTGTCCATTTCTTCCAGGTTGTCCATTTTATTGGCATAGAGTTGCTTGTAGTAATCTCTCATGATCTTTTGTATTTCTGCAGTATCAGTTGTTACTTCTTTTTCATTTCTAATTCTATTGATTTGAGTCTTGTCTCTCTTTTTCTTGATGACTCTGGCTAAAGGTTTATCTATTTTGTTTATCTTCTCAAAGAACCAGCTTTTAGTTTTATTGATCTTTGCTATCATTTTCCTTCATTTCTTTTTCATTTATTTCTGATCTGATTTTTATGATTTCTTTCCTTCTACTAACTTTGGTGTTTTTTTGTTCTTCTTCTCTAATTGCTTTAAGTGCAAGTTTAGGTTGTTTATTCGAGATGTTTCCTGTTTCTTAAGGTAGGATTGTATTGCTATAAACTTCCCTCTTAGAACTGCTTTTGCTGCTTCCCATAGGTTTTGGGTCGTTGTGTCTCCATTGTCATTTGTTTCTAGGTATTTTTTGATTTCCTCTTTGATTTATTCAGTGATCACTTCGTTATTAAGTAGTGTATTGTTTAGCCTCCATGTGTTTCTAGTTTTTACAGATCTTTTCCTGTAATTGATATCTAGTCTCATAACGTTACGGTCGGAAAAGATACTTGATACGATTTCAATTTTCTTAGATTTACCAAGGCTTGATTTGTGACCCAAGATATGATCTATCCTGGAGAATGTTCCATGAGCACTTGAGAAGAATGTGTATTCTGTTGTTTTTGGATGGAATGTCCTATAAATATCAATTAAGTCCATCTTGTTTAATGTATCATTTAAAGCTTGTGTTTCCTTATTTATTTTCATTTTGGATGATCTGTCTACTGGTGAAAGTGGGGTGTCAAGTCCCCTACTATCAATGTGTTACTCTCAATTTCCCCTTTTATGGCTGTTAGTATTTGCCATATATATTGAGGTGCTCCTATGTTGGATGCATCAATATTTACAATTGTTATATCCTCTTCTTGGATCGATCCCTTGATCATTATGTAGTGTCCTTCTTTGTCTCTTGTAATAGTCTTTATTTTAAAGTCTATTTCGTCTGATATAAGAATTGTTACTGCAGCTTTCTTTTGGTTTCCATTTGCATGGAATATCTTTTTCCACCCCCTTACTTTCAGTCTGTATGTGTCTCTAGGTCTGAAGTGGGTCTCTTGTAGACAGCATATATATGGACCTTGTTTTTTTATCCATTCAGCCAGTCTGTGTCTTTGATGGGAGCATTTAGTCCATTTACATTTTATGTAATTATCCATATGTATATTCTTATTCCCATTTTCTTAATTGTTTTGGGTTCGTTATTGTAGGTCTTTTACTTCTTTTGTGTTTTTTGCCTAGAGAAGTTCCTTTAGCATTTGTTGTAAAGCTGGTTTGGTGGTGCTGAACTCTCTCAGCTTTTGCTTGGCTGTAAAGATTTTAATTTCTCCATCAAATGTGAATGTGATCCTTGCTGGGTAGAGTAATCTTGGTTGCAGGTTTTTCTCCTTCATCACTTTAAATATGTCCTGCCAGTCCCTTCTGGCTTGCAGAGTTTCTGCTGAAAGATCAGCGGTTAACCTTATGGGGATTCCCATGTGTGATATTTGTTGTTTATCCCTTGCTGCTTTTAATATGTTTCCTTTGTATTTAATTTTTGAGAGTTTGATTAATATGTGTCTTGGCATATTTCTCCTTGGATTTATCCTGTATGGGACTCTATGTGCTTCCTGGACTTGATTAACTATTTCCTTTCCCATATTAGGGAAATTTTCAACAATAAGCTCTTCAAATATTTTCTCACTCCCTTTCTTTTTCTCTTCTTCTTCTGGAACCCCTATAATTCGAATGTTGGTGCATTTAATGTTGTCCCAGAGGTCTCTGACACTGTCCTCAGTTCTTTTCATTCTTTTTTCTTTATTCTGCTCTGCAGTAGTTATTTCCACTATTTTATCTTCCAGGTCACTTATCCATTCTTCTGCTTCAGTTATTCTGCTATTGATCCCATCTAGAGTATTTTTAATTTCATTTATTTTGTTGGTCATTGTTGCTTGTTTCATCTTTAGTTCTTCTAGGTCTTTGTTAATTTTTCTTGCATTTTGTCTATTCTATTTCCAAGATTTTGGATCATCTTTACTATCATTATTCTGAATTCTTTATCAGGTAGACTGCCTATTTCCTTTTCATTTGTTAGGTCTGGTGGGTTTTTATCTTGCTCCTTCATCTGCTGTGTGTTTTTCTGTCTTCTCATTTTGCTTATCTTACTGTGTTTGGGGTCTCCTTTTTGCAGGCTGCAGGTTCGTAGTTCCCATTGTTTTTAGTGTCTTTCCCCAGTGGCTAAAGTTGGTTCAGTGGGTTGTGTAGGCTTCCTGGTGGAGGGGACTAGTGGCTGTTTTCTGGTGGATGAGGCTGGATCTTGTCTTTTTGGTGGGCAGGTCCACGTCTGGTGGTGTGTTTTGGGGTGTCTGTGGACTTATTATGATTTTAGGCAGCCTCTCTGTAATGGGTGGGGTTGTGTTCCTCTCTTGCTAGTTGTTTGGCATAGGGTGTCCAGCACTGTAGCTTGCTGGTCGTGAGTGAAGCTGGGTGCTGGTGTTGAGATGGAGATCTCTGGGATATTTTTGCCATTTGATATTATGTGCAGCTGGGAGGTCTCTTGTGGACCAGTGTCCTGAAGTTGTCTCTCCCACCTCAGAGGCAGAGCACTGACTCCCGGCTGCAGCACCAACAGCCTTTTATCCACATGGCTCAGAATAAAAGGGAGAAAAAGTAGAAAGAAAGAAAGAGAAAGAAAGAAAGAAAGAAGGGAGAGAGGAAGGGAGGAAGGAAGGAAGGAGTGAAAGAAGGAAAGAAAGAAAGAAAGAAGATAAAATAAAATAAGATAAAATAAAGTTATTAAAATAAAAAAATAATTATTAAGTAAAAAACAAATTTTTTAAAGAAAACAAAAAGACGGATAGAACCCAAGGACAAATGGTGTAAGCAAAGCTATACAGACAAAATCTTACACAGAAGCATACACATACACACTCACAAAAAGAGGAAAAGGGGAAAAAATTATAAACCTTGCTCTCAAAGTCCACCTCCTCAATTTGGGATGATTCGTTGTGTATTCATGTATTCCACGGATGCAGGGTACATCAAGTTGATTGTGGAGCTTTAATCCACTGCTTCTGAGGCTGCTGGGAGAGATTTCCCTTTCTCTTCTTTGTTCTCACAGCTCCCGGGGCTCAGCTTTGGATTTGGCCCCGCCTCTGCATGTAGGTCGCCGTAGGGTGTCTGTTCTCCGCTCAGACAGGACAGGGTTAAAGGAGTAGCTGCTTCAGGGACTCTGGCTCACTCAGGCTGGGGGGAGGGAGGGGTACGTAGTGCGGGGCTAGCCTGCGGCGGCAGAGGCCAGCGTGTTGTTGCACTAGCCTGTGGCGCGCCATATGTTCTCCCGGGGAGTTGTCCCTGGATCCCGGGACCCTGGCAGTGGCGGGCAGCACAGGCTTCCCGGAAGGGAGGTGTGGATAGTGACCTGTGCTCGCACACAGGCTTCTTGGTGGCGGCAGCAGCAGCCTTAGTGTCTCATGCCCGTCTCTGGGGTCTGCGCTTTTAGCCGCGGCTCGCACCCGTCTCTGGAGCTCCTTTAAGCAGCGATCTTAATCCCGTCTCCTCACGCACCAGGAAACAGAGAAGAAAAAGTCTCTTGCCTCTTCGGCAGGTCTAGAGTTTTCCCTGGACTCCCTCCCGACTAGCCGTGGTGCACTAGCCCCCTGCAGGCTGTGTTCACGCTGCCAACCCCCGTCTTCTCCCTGTGCTCCGACCGAAGCCCAAGCCTCAGCTCCCAGCCCCGCCCGCCCCAGCTGGTGAGCAGACAAGCCCCTCGGGCTGGTGAGTGCCAGTCGGCACCGGTCCTCTGTGCGGGAATCTCTCCGCTTTGCCCCCCGCACCCCTGTTGCTGTACTCTCCCCCACTGCCGTGAAGCTTTCCCCCTCCGCCACCTGCAGTCTCCGCCCGCGAAGGGGCTTCCTAGTGTCTGGAAACCTTTCCTCCTTCACAGCTCCTTCCCACTGGTGCAGGTCCCATCCCTATCCTTTCGTCTCTGTTTTTCCTTTTTTCTTTTGCCCTACTCAGGTACGTGGGGACTTTCCTGACTTTTGGGAGGTCTGAGGTCTTCTGCCAGCGTTCAGTAGGTGTTCTGTAGGAGTTGTTCCACGTGTAGATGTAATTCTGGTGTATCTGTGGGGAGGAAGGTGATCTCTGCGTCTTACTCTTCAGCCATCTTCCCTTCTCCCCTGCAATCAACTTTTTACTGAGAGCAGATTGACAACTTCAGGGAAACAAGCCACATGCAGAAGCTTCAACAGACACCATGTTTACTTACCGATAAGAAAGATACAAAGCAGGAAACCAAATAGCATACATAACAACAGGCTTGCAGATACCTTGTGGCTTCCAGACAGATTTCTGATGGCCTGAAGACAAGCATGGTCATGAAAGAGAGGTCTGAGTGCGTGTGGACAACCTCTGCTGATGGAAAACATCAGTATTGGGTTCTTTCAGCTTTAACATCTTATAAATCACGTAGCCCCGAGGCACACTGGACTGAGCCCATGCTCTGGGTCAGCTGCCTCTCATCCATGCTGGATACCCATTACTGGATCTTCACAATAGGATACAGGTGCTGAATCCAGTAGGGAGACCTTAGCCAAATTCACTCTACTTGGACCTGGAAACTCCTAACAATTCCTTTGTTTATTACCTTAAGAGAGATTTGCCAAAGGTCATGTCCTAAGATGGTGTTGAAGTTAAAGGAATGGCCAAGGAACCAACTGTACAATCTTTTATTCTGCATATATTATGAAGTTATTCTGTTACAAAACATTTTTAAAGACTAAAAAGGTTGGTTGTTTTCTTTATAAAGTGATTCAGGAATGCAATGACTGACTCTACTGGTTTCTAGCTCCAGGCTCCCACCCCTAGTTCTTACTGTGTATCTTTGGGCCATATTTTTTATTTTATTATTTTTTTAATTTTTTGGCCACACCGCACGGCATGCAGGATCTTAGTTCCCTGACCAGGGACCGAACCCATCTCCCCTCTGGTGGAAGCACGGAGTCTTACGCACTGGACTGCCAGGGAGTTACCCTATTTTATTTTCTTTAAGGCAGAAGGAAGGGCACATGATAAAAACCAACTTGTAAAAGAGTTGTTAAAGATTGTTCAAGTACCTTAAAGTAGTCATGTTGCATGGAAGTTCAGGAAATGAGGGCAGTGTAGGGTAGATAAAGTTAGAGAAGTAGGTAGTAGTAAAACATTCTTACATGCATGTAAGAATACTGGAATATTTTTGTGCTATAAAAAGCCTTTAAAGGAGTTTAAATAGTATAATCAGAAAACCGAAGCAGTGAAGTTGTGGCTGGACTGCAGTAAATCTCTAAGGAAAATGATGAAGTGAAGGAAACTAAAAGAATGAAGATATTATCCAGGGAAGGAATTCATTGGATATCTCAATCTGCTTATTTATAACATATGTATAATCAACTTCATTGTAATTATGATCATAAAATAATATACTTCTTAACATGACACTTAAAATAATAAAGAAAACATTTAACCTTAATAGAATTGTAAGAAATAGCAAGGCATATAGTAAAAATGATCTGGTGAATGTTAAGAGAAGGTGGGAAGGAAAGTGTGATAATTTTAGTGTATTTCACAATGCATTGTTAATGGAAAATATTTAGAATTGCTAGTTAAGAAATAGACTATTGTCAGGATAGCCAAGTAATCTACTGCAATTATATTTTGTTCCTGTTTTATTGTATCTTAAAGTACATTAAACTATATGCTGCTAGTGTGTCAAAATGCAATTAAGTTTTTATAAATTTAATTTGGTTAAATTTGAGGAATTAAAGAAGGGAGGGAAGGAGGAATAGAGGGGAGCTAGGAAAGAGATAGAAAGGGGGGGTGGGAAGAAAGAGAATTGTACAGCAATATGATCAGCATAACAGTGGCTTGATCATGATGCTAAGTTAGATAGAGAAAACAATCACATAATTTTGTATGGATGATGACAGCAAACATTTTCTAGAATTAAATCATCAAAAATTAGAACACTTACTAAGATATTGAATGGAATTTGAGGGAAAAAAAGTGCAAGAATTATAAGGCATAATAAAGGCATATATAAAATCACTGCATTTTCAAGGACTTAATATTAAGTCAACGTAATAGTAAGAGGTAGAAGATAAACTAGGACCTGCAAACTGGTGCTGGGTAGCAAAGAGCTTATCTGTCATGCAAAGCAATGTGGTATTTGTAAATATTTGTTATTTTTGTTTCTCCAATATTTAAACCTCCTTCTCAGCTTGGAGGAATTCCATGACAGCTAAGATTTAATGAGAGGTAGGGATCCATCTTCACCTATAAAAACAGAAAGAACTTAGAAACTCCTTTCCCCCAGCTCCCTGACAACTATTAATTACTAGAGAGCATAACAGGGAACAGATTTCTGGGAAAATGTAGGTAATCTTGGATAGATTATGTGGTTAGCTAGGCCGCCAGCTTCCCATTAATATTCCCCAATGAGGATAATAAACCTTGCTCCATGGCAGCAAGAGAAAATGTAATTATCCTTAGTGATCATCTGGAATAAAGAACTCACTGGGATCTAGAATTTTAAGGACTGAATATTCAGTGCCATTCAACAATATGAACAATTGAGAAAATCAAGGACTATGAAGTGGAGTGCAGCCTCAAAAATCAGAAAACTTTAAAAAGAGAATAAAACTCAAGTATCAGTGCAAAGCATTAGTGGAGATGAAGAACCTTAGTATGATAAACAGATCTCTTATCTCACAAAGTTGCAAAATTGAGATGGCTGACAACCAAAATCAAACATTGATCTGCTGATCCTGCTAAGTTGCAGATTACAATGTCAGTTACATTTATAGTCCTGCCAGGTATCCTATGTGAAAACTAGGACATCTTTAGGATAAGATTGGGATCTTCAGAATTGGAATGGTTTAGGTAGTGTGAGTACTCATGAACAGCTTCCACTAAATCTCCCTTGCAATTTGCATCTCCTCCTCCTCTTTCTGATGGGGCAGAAGATGTTGCTTGTCAGTGGCAGTTTTCTGAAAAGGGGGGCAAATTGTCCTCATTTCTTATGACCCTCACTTCTCAGTGTTTAGAAGCCTTTTAATAGAGTTGGGTTACCTCATGGAGGCAAAGAAGAAGGGAAGACATGCCATCAAAAGTCACACTATAAAGGAAGGTCAAGATAAAGCATGTTAGAACTTTCTAATTTATGTAGGCAAAAATCTAAAGAATAGTTGTAGAAAATAATTCTACGTATGCTTACTCCACAAGAGAGGAGCCGTTATATACAGAACCGGAACAGATAAGTTCCTGAAACTCTGATCAGGTCCCCCCCTAACTCATACTGATCCTTCACTCTGCCAACACTTAGGGCCTTAGAAGGAACGTTTTTGTTCATTGGGCATAATAGGATAAATTTCAAGCCTCCTTTACAACTGGCTCCACAGCACTTACTGGCAGAGATTCTAGTAGCACTCTGTGCCCTTAGGTCATTGCACAGTGTACCCATGACTGGTTTCGGAAAGGGCAAATATTTTCAGTGAGAAAAATTGGTTATGTATCTCCTTATCTATGGTTTTTGGAAGAAGATATGGTTGAAGGTAAGAATAAGCAAGTGTACTTAGGGAAGGGGCACATATCTGTGTCATTTAAACTCACCAAAATAACCCAATGAATATCAGCCTTGATGGCTACTCTGAGCTCAAAACACAGCTATACCATGTCCAAGTTTCAAATTTTCAAGAAGAAACAATAAAACTTGATTTGCAATATGATACTCAGTTACTAGAAGCAGATTGACAAAACTTGGCCTCATTTCACTATGACTATAACAAGGTTGATGATTCATTTTACTGAATTACAGTCACTTAGCCTTTTGATATGCTTTCTTCTCCTGTTGTGTTTTTAAGCACTTATTGAATAGTTTATAAATTATCATGTTATACTACAGAATATAGTACTGAATAGGGAATTCACTTTACAATAAATAAATGTTAATGGACTACTGGCCATATAATTTCTGATCATATAAAATAGCCCATCTTTCATAAACACCTTGATTTTTCTAATGATAGAATGGCCTATGGAAATTACAATTAAATAATTGCACTGGAAAAACTATCCTGAGCATTTGAGACACTAGTGTAAAGAGGTGGCATGTTCTCTGAATTGACGGACGGCACGTGACTTAAGGTAGTTCACATTGAATTGTCCTTTAACAGTCTCTAAAAAAAGGAGACAAGTTCAACTCAGTGGATAAGTGGAATCACAATCATGAAAGGTAACCTGAAGAGAATGCTGAAGATTGGAATAGCAGCTGGGTCAAAGAAAAATGCTATTACTATTGAGCATTGCTGAGGACCCAACCTAATTTTAAGACCATTTTACTAGTGCATAATTTTGTTGCAAACAGCATTCCAGTCATAGAAAGTAAATGTATTTATTGCTGATAAAGTCACTTAAAAATGTTATTCTATCTTTTATTTAAATTCTAATTGGTGTTTTTTTAGTATTTATCAAGTAAACCAAGAAGCACAGGATAAGCAAATAGCTCAGGGGTTTTTGTCCAAAGTTATTGAGTCCCTATTGTGGAATCTAGGTGTATGTTAAGTCAGTAAACTGAAGGGGGTATGTGTGTCATTGTACATGTTAAGGATGGTTGAACACAATAAAACTTTGTGTCTGAACTAGGCATCAAATTGCATTTCAAAAGCATTTTCATGAGCAAAATTTCCAGTGAAATTTTATAAGCACTTTAATGTGTCCCAATACCAGAGAAGGCAGGAAAGATTTATGCTGGCAAATTAAGGAAAGGTAATTAAAGTTTCATATAAAAATAGCACACACCACTAACAAAAGAGGACTCATAAAATAAATAAGCAGTAACATTATAATTTTGGTTTTTTGGTTTTTTTGCGGTACGCGGGCCTCTCACTGTTGGGGCCTCTCCCGTTGCAGAGCACAGGCTCTGGACGCGCAGGCTCAGCGGCCATGGCTCATGGGCCTAGCAGCTCTGTGGCATGTGGGATCCTCCCGGACCGGGGCACGAACCCGTGTCCCCTGCACTGGCAGGCGGACTCTCAACCACTGCACCACCAGGGAAGCCCACATTATGATTTTTGATGCTCTTCACATGTCATTTGCTCACAAAGTTATTTGATAGTGCTGTTCAATTTACAAAAACTTATTCTGCAGACCTTACACATGGGAAACTCCCACACATTAAAAAGTTGCCTGTTTACATTTAGGTATTTAATCCATTTTGAATTCATTTTTTGTGTACGGTGTTAGAGAATGTTCTAATGTCATTCTTTTACATGTAGCTGCCCAGTTTTCCCAGCACCACTTATTGAAGAGACTGTCTTTTCTCCATTGTCTACTCTTGCCTCCTTTGTCATAGGTTAATTGACCATAGGTGTGTGAGTTTATTTCAGGGCTTTCTCTCCTGTTCCATTGATCTCTATTTTTGTTTTTGTGACAGTACCATACTCTTTTGATGACTGAAGCTTTGTAGTATAGTCTGAAGTCAGGGAGCCTAGTTCCTCCAGCTCCATTTTTCTTTCTTAGGATTGCTTTGGCTATTTGGGGTCTTCTGTGCTTCCATACAAATTTAAATTTTTTTGTTCTAGTTCTGTGAAAAACAGCATTGGTAATTTGATAGGGATTGAATTGAATCTGCAGATTGCCTTGGGTAGTATAGTCATTTTGACAATATAGATTCTTCCAATTCAAGAACATTGTATATAGACCTAAACATAAGACCAGGTACTGTAAAACCATTAGAGGAAAACACAGGCAGAGCACTCTCTGACATAAATCACAACAATATCTATTTGGATCCACCTCCTATATGGATTGCTGGATCATATGGTAGTTCTATTTTTAGTTCTTTTAAGGAACCTCCATACTGTTCTCCATAGTAACACAAATTTACATTCCCACCAACAGTGTAGGAAGTTTCCCTTCTCTCCACACCCTCTCCAGCATTTATTGTTTGTAGAGTTTTTGATGATGGCCATTATGACTGCTGTGAGGTGATACTTCTTTGTAGTTTTGATTTGTGTTTCTCTAATAATTAGTGATGTTGAGCATCTTTTCATGTGCTTTCTGGCCATCTGTCTGTCTTCTTTGGAGAAATGTCTGTTTAGGTCTCCTGCCATTTTTTGATATGGTTGTGTTTTTTTTCTGGTATTGAGCTGCATGAGCTGTTTTGGAGATTAATCCCTTGTCAGTGGCATTGTTTGCAAATATTTTCTCCCATTCTGTGGTTGTCTTTTCATTTTGTTTATGGTTTCCTTTGCTGTGCAAAAGTTTTAAGTTTAATTAGGTCCCATTTATTTATTTTTGTTTTTATTTTCAATAATCAAGGAGGTCAATCCAAAAAGATATTGCTGCAATTTATGTTAAAGAGTCTTCTGTCTATGTTTTCCTCTAAGAGTATTATAGTATCCAGTCTTACATTTAGGTCGTTAATCTTTTTTTAATTTATTTTTGTGTATGGTGTTAGACAATGTTTTAATTTCATTCTTTTACATGTAGCAGGCCAGTTTTCCCGGCATCATTTATTAAACAGACTGTCTTTTCTCCATTGTATATTCTTGCCTCCTTTGTCATAAATTAATTGACTATAGGTGTGTGGGTTTATTTCTGGGCTTTCTATCCTGTTCCATTGATCTGTATTTCTATTTTTGTGCCAGTACCATACTGTTTTGATGACTATAGCTTTGTAGTATATTCTGAAGTGTGTGAGCCTGATTTCTCCAGCTCCGTTTTTCTTTCTCAGAATTGCTTTGGGTTCTTTGGTGTTTCCATACAAATTGTAAAATTTTTGGTTCTAGTTCTGTGAAAAATGCCATGTTAATTTTATAGGGATTACATTGAATCTAATGAATTTCCTTGGTAGTAGATTGCCTTGGGTGGTATAGTCATTTTGACAGTATTGATTCTTCCAATCTAAGAACATGGTATATCTTTCCATCTGTTTGTGTCATCTTTGATTTCTTTCATCAGTGTCTTATAGTTTTCAGAGTACAAGTGTTTTGTCTCCTTAGGTAAGGTAATTCCTAGATATTTTATTCTTTTTGGTGTGATGGTAAGTGGGATTGTTTCCTTAATTTCTCTTTCTGATAGTTTGTTGTTAGTGTATAGAAATGCAACAGATTTCTGTGTATTAATTTTGTATTTTGCAGCATTACCAAATTCATTGATAAGCTTTGGTAGTTTTCTGGCAGCATTTTTAGGATTTTCTATATATAGTATCATGTCATTTGCAAACAGTGACAGTTTTACCTCTCCTTTGCCAATTTAGATTCCTGTTTTTTGTTTTTCTTCTCTGATTGCTGTGGCCAAGACTTCCAAAACTATGTTGAGTAGAAGTGGTGAATGTGGACATCCTTGTCTTTTTCCTTATCTTAGAGGAAATGCTTTCAGCTTTTCACCATTGAGTATGATGTTATCTGTGAGTTTGTGCCTTTATTATGTTGAGGCAGATTCCCTCTATGCCCACTTTCTGGAAAGTTTTAATCATAAATGGATGTTGAATTTTGTCAAAACTTTTTTCTGCATCTATTAAGTTGATCACATGTTTGTATTCTTCGATTGGTTAATGTGATGTATCACACTGATTGATTTTGGATATTGAAAAAAATCCTTGCATCCCTGGGATAAATCCCACTTGATCATGGTGTGTGATCCTTTTAATGTATGTAATATTTTTCTTCACTTTCTCTCCTACAACTTAAAAAAAATCATAAATTACTTCAAATCAAACTCCAAAATAATTTTTCTCTTCATACCTCACAGTCTTTACTGATACATTTTTATCCAAATCCCCATCATCTGTAACATGGAGTAATGCAAATTCTCTAATTTTATTTTTTTCTCTGCTTGTACTCATTCCTCCTCTCTACAGTCATTGACAAGCACTAAATCAAATCATATCACTTATCTGGGATAGCCCACCACTTCTCATTTCGCTTGGAGGAAAAACACCTATACAGCTTGTTCACTTCATCCACCCAAATCCAACCTCACTCCAAATCACTCTTTTCCTTATACATAATGTTTCTTTCACATTGAACTTCTAGAACCTGCTCTTTTCTCCTGAAGTTAACTGTATTTGCTGTCCCCTCTCTTTGGAATATTCATCCTCATTTATTTTAATGGCTAGATTCTCTTCACCTCACAAGTGTTGGTACAAAGCTCACATTATTATGGAGAGGGACTCAATCTTTATATGTCCCTCACAAAGTTACTGTTTTTTATCTTCCCCTGATTATTTTATTCCTAACATCATATTCTGAAATATTATTTGTTTTCAGTACATCTCCTTCAAATTAAACTGTAAAGTCCTTTCCTAGAGAAGCATGGCTTTCTTGAGCTCTTCTATATCCTTTTTGCATGACATTGCCTGCAGGCAGATAGATAAATAGATATATAGAAAGCTAGATAATCCGTAAGACATTAAACCCATATTTCCTCCTGTATTTTTCTCCACTATCCTCCAAGCATCTCAAAGTATAAATTTTAAAGTTGCATTCACTAAATAGATACTCAAATTTTACAGTCACAGATACTAATAAGTATTAATTTGGAAAACAGAATAAGCATGATTCCATTATCAAAATAATTTAATTTTGCTTATTGTGTGTTCTTAAGTGTTTTAAAAATGTAACTATGTTCTGAATATTTATTGTTAAATTTTAACAGTCATTTTCCACTTTAAATTATAAATATACCTCTAAATACATTATATCCAGCACTGAATATAGTTTTTCAAATGTAGTTTGATAAATACAGCTTAAACAGATACTAGGGCTCCCCTCTTTCTGGTCTTATACTTGTATTCATAGAGCTTAAGTTTATATCAGATATTTTTCGAGAGCTCACTGAAACAGTTGACAAACATTGAGGTAAACTGGAATCTCTTTATATATTTGTTCAAACTATCATTGCTTAATTCAACTCTTTGACAATTTATATATATATTCTATTTATATTGTAAAGAAAAAAAGAACAAATATAATTTAAGTACTTTGTTGTGTCACTATATCTGTTCCAAAAAAATTAAACTTTTATTTGCAGCTTTATTACACCATCATTTGTTTATCTGTAAGTTAAGTAAAAATGATATATGATTCTAAATTTAAATATTTGATAATGTGATGAACATAATTGGGCCATATTTAAAATATGTCACACTCAAAGAGAAGTGCTTCCAAATTATCTTTAGATAACTCCACCCATGAAAACATATTATGTGAGGAGAGGCTGCAAAGATGGTTTCATAGGAGGCTCCTGAACTTTTCTCCTCTCATGGACACATGGAAATGTACAGCTCTACATGGATTAATTCTCTCTGAAAGAAATCCAGAAAGGAGCTGAACAACTCCTACATATCAAGTGAATGAGAAAATACCCATATTGAAATTAGTAAGAAAGGCTGAAACATACTCTTGCCAAAAACCCCACCCCCAGCAGCACCATAAAATCTTGTAGGAACTCTCAACTCCCAGCTTCCTCCTGAGGAGCAGAAGGGTTGGATCTCACATGTAGAGGCCCAACTTTGAACAGGTCCCCAAAACCCCGAACTCTAAAAGCCAATGGGGCTTGTATCTATGATACCCACACAAACAAAGAAGGAATTTTTAATTCCTGGGGGGATTTTTAATTAATGGGGGAATGAGCATTCACAGTGGCTAGTCTCCTAGGGCTCAGTACAGAGGAAAATGACAAAAAAAAAAAATCCCGTCTCAATCTTTTCCTAAATGGGATCTATTTGCACACTTGAGAAGCTGCTGCCTGAGGGTCAGACTTCTAATTTAGCATACCTCTAGGGGCTGACTGCAAGCATCCCCCAAGGCTGGGGAAGACAGAGGACCCTTCCCCTCCCCTCCTCCTCCTGCCTGACACAAGTCACCAGTATGTCCCTGGAGAGAGCTATACACACATCTGCCCCATAGCTTTTCTGCTGCCACCTGTGGAAGGGGTGCCCAGATTGCCTGACTCTGATAGCAAACTGGGCTTCCATTCAAAAGTCCCACAGAACTGTAGCAAACAAAGAGGAAGTTCTTAACTGGCTATTCCCACTGTGGTTCAATAGCAGACTAGATTAAGTAGAAGAAAGGATAGGCAAATTTGAATACAAGGCATGGTATTCTAATCAGAGGGGCAAATAGAAATAAAATAAAAAATGAAGTTAGCTTAAGAGGAGTATCATACAGTTCAATTTATGTATTGTAGGAGTCCCAGAAAGAGAAGAGAGTGAGAAAGGGGCAGAAAGTTTATTCAAAGAAATAATGGCTGAAAACATCCCTAACCTGAAGAAGAAAAGGACATCCAGATCCAAACAGTGCACAAGACACTAAATAAGAAAAATCTAAAAAGACCCACACTTAGACACATTGTAATTAAATTTTAAAATGTTAAAAGATAAGGAGAGAATCTTAAAAGCAGCAACGGAAAAACGACTTCTCTGTACAAGGAACCCCCATAAGAATATAAGCAGATTTTTTTTCAGCAGAAACACTACAGGCCAGAAGGAAGTAGGATGATATATTCAAAGTGCTGAAAGAAAAAAATAAATAAATAAAACCTGCCAACTAAGGATACTATACCCAGAAAAGTTGATCTTTCTTTTAGAAAAGATGGTAACACATTATACCGTAAATAAAATTTAATAAATTTATAACCATATTTACTTAATATTTTACAGTAAAAAATTAATGCTAATGAAATATGTAACAAAGTTTTTAGTTAAAATCAATATATAAATATTTTAAAATAATTTATGTTTTAAATACAGCTACATTTCTACGGGAATATGGCATCTATAGAAATTATTTTCAATTCACATAATATATTTAAATAATTTTTTCTTGGGCAAGAAATGTTTACTAGAAATAGAGTTAGGAAACAATAAAACTATGATAATGAAATACAGACAAAATCAAATGGAAACATAAATAATTATAAATAGTTAAAAATTAATGATTTAGTAAGTAGTCCAACATTGAGCACAACTCTTTCAGAATAGATTAAAAAAGAAAGGGAGGGTTTCCCTGGTGGCGCAGTGGTTGAGAGTCGGCCTGCCAATGCAGGGGACACGGGTTCGTGCCCTGGTCCGGGGAGATCCCACATGCCGCAGAGCGGCTGGGCCCGTGAGCCATGGCTGCTGAGCCTGCATGTCCGGAGCCTGTGCTCCGCAATGGGAGAGGCCCCAACAGTGAGAGGCCCGTGTACTGCAAAAAAAAAAATAAATAAAATAAAAAAGAAAGGGAATAGTAAGATGTCTATATTGAATATGTTAGGAAAAAGAAAGTAACCTAGGAAATTATAAGGGATTACATGTGATTGTTTAAAAAGTAATGATTTATTTATAAAATGTAAATAACCTAAACGTTGTCTCCAAAAGAAGAAACCCAAGAAACCCAATAATAAACATAAAAAAATAGATTTCATCCCAAATAATCTAATGAAAGTAGGCCATTTTGCAAGTAGTATATTCAAATCTACTGAAAGTAGGCCGTTTTGCAAGTAGTATATTCTATGTTATATAAATTGTTCCAGATTAAAAATAAAGAAAAGCTCCCCATTTGTAACAAAATTTTATGATTTCTAATCAAAAACATAAAATAGGATTCCATTATTTATTAAAAACATACATGAGTTATTGGTTTTAAATTCTAGCAAACTAAAGCAAATGGTTTAGTAAAAAAAAAAATCCATGCATATTTGTGATTTTAGAGAAGTACATGTTTTATTTTTAAAAGCTCATTAACTTAATAAGTCATATTACAAAAATAAAAACAGATTTATTATTATATAAATGTGGGATTAAATATACAATACCAAAAACAAAGCCTTTGTATTTTACTATTGAGAACTATGAAGACAATAATATTATGTAAAAAGTTACCAATTAAAATGTATATAATTGATTCCTACTCTACTTCCCACACACACACAAAAAGTGTAGACAATTACCTAAGTGTTTGAGAGAGATACATAATGTATAGCTAGGTATACATTTACCAAATACTGTAAAGAATTTATATAAAAATTTTCAAAAGATTAATGAGGGACATATATTAATACTTGAATATACAGAGCAGCATAGAAGTTTCTAATTTTGAAGACATATATTAAGAGAAGTTAATTTTTCCAGTAATCTGATATTTTAAAAATCACAATTAGAGATCTAAAGAAAGTTTTTAATTTTGGCACCCACTGACATATGTCAAATGTTTAATAATATTACAGTAATAATAATATTATGGCACTGATGAGGTTGAAAATAAATAGAAAATAAAAATTTCAGAAATAAATATAAGAATACATTCAAATTGTGTATAAACTGAAGGTTAAAAATTTGAATTAGGTAAAACAAAATGCAAAGTTTAATCAGAAAAGTACCAGACTTCAGAGCCATTTAGGAAAAAATGAATTAAAAATTTACTTATAATTTAAAGCTAACAACATGGGAAAAAAGGCTGATGGATAAACATAGTAATCATACATGAGGACTTAAATATCATATTTTTAATCTATAAATTTTTCTTACTATATTTTCAAGGAAAACTTGAAAAGAGTCTAATAGAAAAGTAGGGAAAGAGGGTGAAGTATCCATATAGAAAATAAACACCAAATAACATATAAAAATATATCAACTATAATCAAAAACAACAAAATGAAATAGCAAACTAAAAATTTTTTGATTTATTTGTATTTAATAGATAAAATAATCTCTAGAATCTTTCTGAGTATACTAATTCATAATTTAAACTATAGTTGATATACAATATTATATTTGTTTCAGGTATACAACATAGTGATTCCACATTTGTATACATTACAAATTCATCACCACCATAAATCTAGTAACTGTCTGTCACCATAGTTATTGCAGTGTTACTGATTATATTCCCCATGCTGTACATTACATCCACAGGACTTACGTATTTTACAACTAGAAGTTTGGACCTCTAGACCCCCTTTGTCTATTTCATGCCACCCCAAGCCCCTCCCCACTGGTGACTACTAGTTTGTTCTCTGTATGTATGAGACTGTTTCTGTTTTGTTTGTTTTTGGTTTTGTTTTATAGATTCCACACATAAATAAAACCATACAGTAAATCTTCTCTCAGTATCTTCAGGGGGTTGGTTCCAAAACTTGTCACAGATTCAAAACCTGAGGATGCTTAAGTCCTATAGTTGGTAATGAATTAACATAGGAAATCAATAAAAAGAAAACAATCAGGAGGCTATTTAAAAGTATAGCAAAGTGATAGTGAAAATTATAATAAAGGAAATGGTCATAGAGAACTAAAATGTTTAGATCTGAAAGTAATTGTGATATTAATTCAGAACATACTGTAGTCTAAAACTTAAAGCATTATCAATTTATAATGAAAACTCAATATATAATGAAAACCCAAAATAACTCAATATATTATAAATGTAGATAGTTGCTTGTAAAAGTCTATGACAAATGCTTCAATAGATTGTTTAAATAGCATAATTTTTTTTCACTTTCATGTTCTTCATTTATCCTAACTATAAAAGTCCTTTTTGATTAAAAATATTTTGATTGAATGTTGGTGTATTTGGGAGAGACCTATACAAGTAAATAAAAGTCATATATAATAATGTTATTTGCATTATATTTCTGCACATTCATAGCCCCAAATTAATGGCTAACAAAATGTTACCGATCAGGTGTTCTAACTTGATGAATGCATGCAGGTACTTTTAAATTGACATGATGAATGCATGTATGTAAACAAAGCCAATTCAGCTGCTTAAAAAACAGATGTTCTTTTAAATTAAACATTCACAGATACTACTGAAATATTATGCATGTATTTCATGAAGTCTTCTTCCCACAGCAAACAGGAAGGCCATGTTAAACTTGACCTGTGTATAAATTATTAGATATTCCAACTTGGTGTATTGCAGTTGGTTAGATTTCACAGATCTGTACTGAAAGGAAGTACAATGAGATTGAGTTCTGAGTGAAACTGAGAGAATAAATTTATGATATATTCTATAATCTACAAATAATTGAAAATAACATTTAATCTACATGTAAGGAGCACCTCAAAAAATGGTTCCAGTTACTCCTTAATTTTCTTTCTGTTTGATGTAAGATTTTGGAAAAGAGGAAGGAAACATTAAAATGGTATTTTATAAATTTCTGGTTTTCACTTCCATGTGTAAAGAAGCCACTACTCCATCCTAACAACAAGTAAAAAACTGAACAGACTAAAAAATCAAACACCATGTATCCATGAGAAAGAAGAGAACAACAGGGCAAACTATTGCCCCCAAGATTGGAGAGACAGATTGGAAAATTCAGGGAGATGAGCCTCAGGAGGGGAAATCACCTGTGGAACTAGAGTAATGGTAGGAAAACCAAAATTGTAATTGACATTTGCTGGGGCTTGGTGCTGATGCCTGTGAGGGTTAGAACACCAGGGGGTGCTGTCATAAGAGAGCGCCAACAATATTGTGAGATTTACCTCAAGGAGCTTGCCCAGAAATGTGTGGGATGCCATGTTTAGAGGGAAATTTATAGTATTAAATGATACATTAGAATAGAAGACATATCTAAAATCAGTAATCTAAATTTCCACCTTATGAAACTAGAAAAAGAAGAGAAAATTAAATCCAAAGTAAGTAGGAAAAAAGAAATAATAAGTATTACAACAGAAACCAATAAAATTGGGAAAAAGGAAATCAATGGAAAAAAGCAAAGAAAAACTGTTTAAAAAATTAATAAAACCAATAAGCCTCTAGCCAGCCTTATTAAGAAAAAAAAGAAAGAGGACACAATACCATTTATATTATCATTCCCCAAAATGAAATAAATAGGTATAAATCTAACAAAATATTTACAAAATCTATATGCAAAAAACTACTAATCTTTGATGAATGAAATAAATGGAGATATTTTCTGTGTTCATGGATGAGACTCTATATTGTCAAGATGACAGTTCTTCCAAACTTGATCAGTAGATTCACTGCAATTCCAATAAAAATCCCAGCAAGTTATTTATGGGTATTGACAAACTGAGTTTAAAGTTTATATGGAGAGGCAAAAGACCCAGAATAGCTACTACAATATGGAAAAGAACAAAGCTGGAGGACTGATGCTACATGATTTCAAGACTTACTATAAAGCTGCAGTAACCATGTGGTATTAATGAAGGAATAGACAAATAGATCAATGTAACAAAATAGACAATCCAGAAACAGGCCCTCATAAATCTAGTCAACTGATCTTTCCTAAAGGAGCAAAGGCAGTACAGTCTCCTCAACAAATGGTGCTGGAATAATGGGGAAGGTGAAGCCATGTGTAAAAAAAAAAGTGTAAATCTAGGTACAGACCTTACCCCCTTCACAAAAATTAACTCAAAATGCATGACAGACCTAAATATAAAATGCAAAACTATAAAACTCCTAGAAAATAACATAGAAAAATCTAGATGAACTTGGGTATGGTGACCAGCTTTTTATGTATAACACCAAAGACATGATCCATAAAAGAAGTAATGGATAAGCTGGACTTCATTAAATATAGAAAGTGCTCTGAGAAAGACAATATCTAGAGAATTAGAACACAAGCTGTAGAATGGAAGAAAACCTTTTGCAAAAGACACATGTGATAAAGAACTGTTTTCCAAAATATGAAAATAATTCTTAAAACTCATCAATAAGAAAACAAAACCTGACTAAAAAATAGGTCACATACATTAACAGACTCCTCACCAAAGAAGACATACAGATGGCAAAAAGCATATGGAAATATGCTCCACATAATGTCACCAGGTACTGCAAATTCAATGCAAAATTAAACAACATTGAATTACCACTATACTCGTATTAGAGTGTCCAAAATTCAGAACACTGACTACACCAAGTGTTGGCAAGGATGTGGATCAACAGGAACTCTCCTTTATTGCTGTTGGGAATGCAGAATGGTACAGCCACATTGGAAGTCCCTTTTGGGATTTCTTACCAAATTTAACATACAGTATTTGTGCTCCCCAGTATTTACTCAAAAGAGTTGAAAACTATGTTCATACTGAAAATCTGCACACAGATGTTTATAGTATCTTTATTTATAATTGCCAATTCTTGAAAGCAACTAAGATGTCCTTTTTGTTAGTGAATGGATAAACTGTGGCACATCCAGAGAATGAAATATAATTTAGTGCTAAAAAGAAATGAACTATCAAACCTTAAAAATACATGAAGGGACCTTAAGTACACATTATTAAGAGATAGAAGCGAACCTGAAAAGGCTACATGTTATATAATTCCAACTTCATGACATCTGGAAAAGGGAAAACTATGAAGAAAATAAGGTCAGTGCTTGCTAGGATCAGGTTGGGGAGATTCTGGTGCATGATATAGATAATGGGAGGCTATACATGTGTGACACTGGTGGGTCTAATGGGAAGTCTCTGTACCTTCCTCTCACTTTTGTTGTAAATCTAAAACTGCTCCAAAAAATAAGGTCTTTATATATAGTCTCTCTATATATAAATTATATAGGTAATACCCAGGCATTGTTATGACCTATTTGGCCTAAGTCAAAATGATGCCTGGGATATTATTCCAGAAATAATCATCAACAATTCTTTTTGTGGGACTTCCCTGGTGGTCCAGTGGTTAAGACTCTGTGCTTCCACTGCAGGGGGCACGGGTTCGATCCCTGGTCCAAGAATTAAGATCCTGCATGCTGCGCGGCAAGGCCAAAAAAAAAAAAATTATTTTTGTATTCCATATTTTAGAAGTTTTCTCACATTGAAACCAAGCAAAATACGTAAATCATGCACATGCTCAGGAAAATTAGCAAACACACTCCTATTTTATGTGGGTAATTGACTGTATTCTGTATTCATGATATCATGCTTTAACTCCAATCACTTTTAGCAAGTGTCACAAACATGTACAGGCTCTTAAGGGTTTTTCCTGATGCAGGAGAAAGCAACAAAGTCTTTGATTTGCATGTGTATTCATATGCTATAAAGAACTATATTGTACTTGTTACTTAGCCAGGTAAAGAAAAAATATAACATATTACTTCATAGCTCACATATTTTGATTTTGTGTCAATTTAATCATTTTTCTATTAGTGGTACCAACAGACAAGATAGGTTTGGTCAATGAGCCAAAATATTAAGTTGGATAAAATGTAATTAATTAAAATACCTTTCTTAATCAAGAATTATTCTGATTTTTTAATTATTCATTCTTTGAGCAAGGTACATTTTATTTTACCTAGGATACCAAGCCCCATTGTCTATGACTGAAAATGAGCTTAATCAATTTGCTATGGATAACTACACCTGGGATCAATCACCCAGAGCACTCCTCAAGGAGCCTTAGAAAAAACACAGCTAACATTAACTGGCATATGCCATAAAAAATTAGTCTTTGAATGGAGCATGACATCATAGGCTAGCTTATTCCTGAAACCCAGGTATTCATTGAATTTGGAAAATGTATATATATTCATGGACTGATTTAAATTGATTGAATTGGAATTAGCTAGTTGCTTTGACTAATGCAAAGGGAGAAAATTAACTGTTTCCTCTAGTTTTCTTTTTAAGTGGGTATTATTATTCTATGTAAATAGATATTTTAAAGTTAAAAAATTAACATAATTATGCTAATTGATCAAAACCACATACTATTGAAATATACAGATAATTTTAGTGTTTGAAGAGATAGAAATATCTGGGTTTCAACAATATTACCATTTATTGAGCACAATGCTAGAAACGTTACAATTATTATCTTATTATCTCACTTGACCATCAAACAATCCTGTAATAAAGATCGACATCCTAAAGTATTTACTGAAGTCAAATGTTTTTGTTTCTAACCTCAGAATATAATGGGAATCTTCCCATATTCAATTAGATTGGTGTAATATTCTACTTTTATTCTACTTAATTCTACTAATATTCTACTTAATATTCTACTTGCTTTACCATATCTTTTCTTCTCCTGTATCTTTTTCTCACATAGCAGCCAGAGTCATCTTACAAGTTCAAATATGCATCTGAGGAATATTTAAATCTTTTATTATTTCAAATGTCAACATTAAAATTACTAGTTTGAGTTCAACCCAATCAGAATTATTGTTCATATCACATAAAAATGTGTTTTTCTTCTTAAAATTTCATCACGGGATATGGATTCCTTGCTTATTTGATTGTCAGTTAAGCCTATTCTTACTATATTAGACAAGAATTAAATATTGCAAAAAAATCTAGCAAAAAATAGTTATAGATTAAAATGAAAAGCGTGGGTTTTTTAAATCAGTATGTTTGGTTAATATAAAAAGCCTGTCCAATTACATTTTTGTAAGCTTTTCAAAACAACTGTTTTAAACAGTGAATAAAAAGAAAAACCTCTAGAGATCAGATAAAATAGTGACTATGATTCCTTTTATCCTTTATACAATAACATTAATCATTAACTATCCAACCCCAAACACTAACCTCTCTATGCAGGGGAGAAGAAAAATCAGAACAAGAACAATCAAACTGAAAATGTGTTCCACAATTTCTCACTTGATTATACATTAATCTTTCTTTTGGGAATCTGTTCCTTAAATTTTAATTAATCTTATGCTAAAATTCATGGCATATTTGCTTCATTAGTCTTTCTGCGTTTTTTTTGTGTGTGTGTCTTTAATTTGTAATTTTCCCTTTTAACTGCATCCCAGTTCCATTCTCCACTGACACAAATTTCATCTATCTTTTAATACATATATATATTTTCAAAATATGTAGTATTATTACTATGTATATGCGTCAGGCACCAGCTTTTAAAAGCATGCAAATATATACTGTCTTATGGGAATACAAGTGTAAGCTCTGCTGGCCTCCAGAGCCAGGCAATCTGGGAAGCAGTCGCAAAAATCGGGGCTCCAGATGAGTGTATAAGCTCCTTTCTGGGAGATACAGCGAGCTGCAGGAAGGCGAGGAAAGGGCTCCAAGATGGTATCCGTGGTCTGTGTTCCTTAACAGGAATTCTGTAGGCCCTGGATGCATGCCAAACCTGAAGTCCACCTCTCAGGCTCCACGACATGCAAATTTTAATTTAAATTTTAATCACATTTCAACTAATCCATTTCTTTAAATATGAACATTACATGTGTTTTGTAATTGTTGCCTAATACAAATTACATTGAAATAAATATTCTTGACTACATCCCCTTACAAATTTGTATCTATTTATCTCAAGTATATACTCAGAATTAAGGATTCTGGGCATGAGCTATATATGCATTTGATTTCATGGAAAAGCATGCAGTTTTCTCACTTTCTCAAAACAGACAAAAATGTTGTCTTCATTACATTCTCTACCTTTGTCAATCTATTAAGCATCTGCAGTGGCGTGTCATCGTTGTGCCCCCGATACAGAGAATACTGCAAGTTGCAATGTTAGAGGATCACAGTGGCTATTCATGCCTCAGGTCAAGCACTGAGAGCTATTGGGGCGGGGGGCAACATATGGATCTTTATTGAAAAAGGAGTTAGAAGGACATCTTTTAAAGGAAGGCAAATTTGTTTTCAATGCAACTGGTCTAATTTTAACAACATTCTATAGAAGATTATAAGAATTGCCAAGATTAATATAATCAAACTATATATGTAATATATGTTATATATAAACAATATATTTATATATAAACTATGCACATCATATATAACATATGTGCATAGTTTATACCTACATATATAGGTATTTTTTTTGTTATTTGTTTGTTTAATTAGGATAACATAGAATTTGCTTCTAGTGCCAAAGAATACACTTCTGTAGTTAAATTATATATATATAGTAACATCTATATAACATATTACTCTGATCTATATATTATTAAGATCTATAAACATATTATGAGCTAATTGTGTGTTATTATGTTGATTTACATTTGAAAACCATCCTTAGAAGTTTGGATGGTTTTTCAAGTAATTATTTTTCAAGTAATTGAAAGCTATAAAATATTTTTAATGGGCCCATGGAATCATAAACCTATCCAATTGGATACGTTTGAGAATGGTAGTGTTTCCGTAAATCTGGAGAATACTTTTAATAGGTAAACATATAATACCTCCACAAGATTCTAAGAAACATGTATAAAAGAATCAAATTTTGTTTATCCTCTTTTGCTGAGCACTGTCTGCTGCTAAGAGTAAATCTTAATAATTTTCCAAAAGGAAAATTCAAAGGAAACTATTAGGACTAGGGCTATGTCCTAGATTGGGAACTTGGTTGGGAACAGGAGTGACTTTGGGGGGAAAAAGTAACATTTAGGGAAAATGATCAGGTGGCCATCACTTGCGAATGTATTGAGAACAAGAAGTAGTGAGACTTTTCAAGCTGCTTATTTAATATAAATAAATTTTTATTTACATTAAATAAATGTAATACATTTACATTACATTTATTTACATTATTACATTCACATGTAATATTTACATGTAAACATTTACATGTAAACATGTAAACATTTACATGTGAACATGTAAACATTAACATGTAAATTTTTACATTAAATAAATGTAATGTATTTACATTAACATTTATCAGGAGGGTTTTTATCATTTAATGTAAAGTGTTATGGTCTTATCTTTCCAAAGCAGGTGTGTCAGGGGCTAGTTCTAGCTTGTTTTACAAATTACATTAATACTATTTAATTTAGTATTTTCAATTATGTAACAAAATGTCACCTGGTATGTTACTAAGGCTTGTTCAAGTAGAGAGCTTGACAATTTCATATCTCTTCTGATATTTAAATAAATATTTGTCTATCTACCTATCTATCTATTAACCTATCTATTGAAGTAAACCAGAATATTTAATCCCAATATATACCTCTCTGACATAAAAGTCATTCTGAGCTGAAGGCAATTAAGAAACAGAAAACCCAGAATAAGCGTCCTCATTTCAGCCAAAAGGCAGGATATGAAATATCTTTTTTTTAAATTCACATTTTAAAACAAATCTTTATTAGAGTATAATTGCTTTACAATGCTGTGTCAGTTTCTGCTTTATAACAAAGTGAATCAGGTACACATATACATATGTCCCAATAACTCTTACCAGTTGCATCTCCCTCCGTCCCACCCTCCCTATCCCACCCATCTAGGTGGTCAAAAAGCATGGAGCTGATCTCTCTGTGCTATGCGGCTGCTTCACACTAACTATCTATTTTACATTTGGTAGTGTATATATGTCCATGCCACTCTCTCACTTTGTCCCAGCTTACCCTTCCCCCTCCTTATATCCTCAAGTCCATTCTCTAGTACCTCTGCATCTTTATTCCCATCTTGCCCCTAGGTTCTTCTGACCATTTTCTTTTTTCTTTTTTTAGATTCCATATACATGTGTTAGTATACAGTATTTGTTTTTCTCTTTCTGACTTACTTCACTCTGTATGACAGTCTCTAGGTCCATCCACCTCACTACAAATAACTCAGTTTCGTTCCTTTTTATGGCTGAGTAATATTCCATTGTAAATATGTGCCACATCTTCATTATCCATTCATCTGTTGATGGACACTTAGGTTGCTTCCATGTCCTGGCCATTGTAAATAGAGCTGCAATGAACTTTTTGATACATGACTCTTTTTGAATTATGGATTTCTCAGGGTATATGCCCAATAGTGGGATTGCTGGGTTGTATGGTAGGTCTATTTGTAGTTTTTTAAGGAACCTCCATACTGTTTTCCATAGTGGCTGTATCAATTTACATTCCCACCAAGAGTGCAAGAGGGTCCCCATTTCTCCACACATTCTCCAGCACTTATTGTTTGTAGATTTTTTGATGATGACCATTCTGACCGGTGTGAGGGGATATCTCATTGTAGTTTTGATTTGCATTTCTCTAATGATGAATGATGTTGAGCATTCTTTCATGTGTCTGTTGGCAATCTGTATATCTTCTTTGGAGAAATGCCTATTTAGATCTTCTGCCCATTTTTGGATTGGGTTGTTTGTTTTTTTGATATTGAGCTGCATGAGCTGCTTGTATGTTTTGGAAATTAATCCTTTCTCAGTTGCTTCATTTGCAAATATTTTTTCCCATTCTAAGGGTTGTCTATTCATCGTGTTTATGGTTTCCTTTGCTGTGCAAAAGCTTTTAAGTTTTATTAGGTCCCATATGTTTACTTTGTTTTTTTTTTCCATTTCCCTAGGAGATGCGTCAGAAAGGATCTTGCTGTGATTTATATCATAGAGTGTTCTGCCTATGTTTTCCTCTAAGAGTTTGATGGTGTCTGGCCTTACATTTAGGTCTTTAATCCATTTTGAGTTTATTTTTGTTTATGGTGTTAGGCAGTCTTCTAATTTCATTCTTTTACATGTAGCTGTCCAGTTTTACCAGCATTACTTATTGAAGCGGCTGTCTTTTTTTCACTGTATACTATTGCCTCCTTTATCAAAGATAAGGTAACCATATGTGCATGGGTTTATCTTTGGGCTTTCTATCCTGTTCCATTTATCTATATTTCTGTTTTTGTGCCCGTACCATACTGTTTTGATGACTGCAGCTTTGTAGTATAGTCTGAAGTCAGAGAGCCTGATTCCTCTAGCTCCGTTTTTCTTTCTCAAACTTGCTTTGGCTATTCGGGGTATTTTGTATTTCCATACATATTGTGAAATTTGTTGTTCTAGTTCTGTGAAAAATGACAGTGGTAGTTTGAAAGGGATTGCATTGAATCTGTAGATTGCTTTGGGTAGTCGAGTCATTTTCACAATGTAGATTCTTCCAATCCAAGAACATGGTATATCTCTCCATCTCTTTGTATCATCTTTAATTTCTTTCATCAGTGTCTTATAATTTTCTGCATACAGGTCTTTTGTCTCCTTAGGTAGGTTTATTCCTAGGTATTTTATCTTTTTTTCCAATAGTAAATGGGAGTGTTTTCTTAATTTCACTTTCTGATTTTTCATCATAACTGTATAGGAAAGCTAGAGATTTCTGTGCATTAATTTTGTACCCTACTACTTTACCAAATTCATTGGTTAGCTCTAGTAGTTTTCTGCTAGCATATTTAGGATTCTCTATGTATAGTATCATGTCATCTGCAAACAGTGACAGCTTTAATTCTTCTTTTCCAATTTGGATTTCCTTTATTTCTTTTCTTCTCTGATCACTGTGGCTAAAACTTCCAAAACTATGTTGAATAATAGTGGTGAGAGTGGGCAAACTTGTCTTGTTTCTGATCTTACTGGAAATGGTTTCAGTTTTTCATCATTGAGGATGATCTTGGCCATAGGTTTGTCATATATGGCCTTTACTATGTTGAGGAAAGTCCCCTCTATGCCTACTTTCTGAGGTTTTTATCATAAATTGGTGTTGAATTTTGTCAAAAGCTTTTTCTGAATCTATTGAGATGATCATGTGCTTTTTCTCCTTCAGTTTTTTAATATGGTGTATCACATTGATTGATTTGTGTATATTGAAGAATCCTTGCATTCCTGGGATAAACCCCACTTGAGCAGAGTGTATGATCCTTTTAATGTGCTGTTGGATTCTGTTTGCTGGTATTTTGTTGAGGATTTTTGCATCTATGTTCATCAGTGATATTGGCCTGTAGTTTTCTTTCTTTGTGACATCTTTGTCGGGTTTTGGTATCAAGGTGATGGTGGCCTTGTAGAATGAATTTAGGAGTGTTCCACCCTCTGCTATATTTTGGAAGAGTTTGAGAAGGATAGGTGTTAGCTCTTCTCTACATGTTTGATAGAATTCGCCTGTGAAGCCATCTGGTCCTGGGCTTTTGTTTGTTGGAAGATTTTTAATCACAGTTTCAATTTCAGTGCTTGTCATTCGTCTGTTCGTATTTTCTATTTTTTCCTGGTTCAGTCTCAGAAGGTTGTGCATTTCTAAGAATTTGTCCATTTCTTCCAGGTTGTCCATTTTATTGGCATAGAGTTGCTTGTAGTAATCTCTCATGATCCTTTGCATTTCTGCAGTGTCAGTTGTTATTTCTCATTTTTCATTTCTAATTCTATTGATTTGAGTCTTCTCCCTTTTTTTCTTGATGAGTCTGGCTAATGGTTTATCAATTTTGTTTATCTTCTCAAAGAACCAGCTTTTAGTTTTATTGATCTCTGCTATTGTTTTCTTCATTTCTTTTTCATTTATTTCTGATCTGATCTTTATGATTGCTTTCCTTCTGCTAACTTTGGGGTATTTTTGTTCTTCTTTCTCCAATTGCTTTAGGTGTAAAGTTAGGTTTTTTATTTGAGATGTTTCTTGTTTATTAAGGTAGGATTGTATTGCTATAAACGTCCCCCTTAGAACTGCTTTTGCTGCATCCCATAGGTTTTGGGTTGTTGTGCTTTCATTGTCATTTGTTTCTAGGTATTTTTTGGTTTCCTCTTTGATTTCTTCAGTGATCTCTTGGTTATTCAGAAGTGTATTGTTTAGCCTCCATGCACTTGTATTTTTTACAGATTTTTTACTGGAATTGATATCTAGTCTTATAGTGTTGTGGTTGGAAAAGATACTTGATACGATTTCAGTACAATATTCCATGAGCACTTGAGAAGAAAGTGTATTCTGTTGTTTTTGGATGGAATGTCCTATAAATGTCAATTAAGTCCATCTTGTTTAATGTATCATTTAAAGCTTGTGTTTCCTTATTTATTTTCATTTTGGATGATCTGTCCATTGGTGAAAGTGGGATGTTAAAGTCCCCTACTATGATTGTGTTTTTGTTGATTTCCCCTTTTATGGCTGTTAGTATTAGCCTTATATATTGAGGTGCTCCTTTTTTGGGTGCCTAAATATTTACATTTGCTATATCTTGTTCTCGGATTGATCCCTTGATCATTATGTAGTGTCCTTCTTTGTCTCTGTAACGGTCTTTGTTTTAAAGTCTATTTTGTTTGATATGAGAATTGCTACTCCAGCTTTCTTTTGATTTCCATTTCCATGGAATATCTTTTTCCATTCCCTCACTTTTAATCTGTATGTGTCCCTAAGTCTGAAGTGGGTCTCTTGCAGACAGCATATATACGGGTCTAGTTAGTGTATCCATTCAGCCAGTATATGTCGCTTGGTTGGAGCATTTAATCCATTTACATTTAAGGTAATTATCAATATGTATGTTCCTATTACCGTTTTCTTAGTTGTTTTGGGTTTGTTCTTGTAGCTCTTTTCCTTCTCTTGTGTTTCCTGCCTAGAAACGTTCCTTTAGCATTTGTTGTAAAGCTGGTTTGGTGGTGCTGAATTCTCTTAGCTTTTGCTTGTCTGTAAAGGTTTTAATTTCTCCATCAAATCTGAATGTGATCCTTGCTGGGTAGAGTAATCCTGGTTGTAGGTTTTTCTCTTTCACCACTTTAAATATATCCTGCCACTCCCTTCTGGCTTGCAGAGATTCTGCTGAAAGATCAGCTGTTAACCTTATGGGAATTCCCTTATGTGTTACTTGTTGGTTTTCCCTTGCTGCTTTTAATATTTGTTCTTTGTATTTAATTTTTGATTGTTTCATTAATATGTGTCTTGGCATGTTTCTCCTTGGATTTATCCTGTATGGGACTCTGTGCTTCCTGGACTTGATTAACTATTTCCTTTCCCATATTAGGGAAATTTTCAACTATAATCTCTTCAAATATTTTCTCAGTCTCTTTCTTTTTCTCTTCTTCTTCTGGAACCCCTATAATTAGAATGTTGGTGCACTTAATGTTGTCCCAGAGGTCCCTGAGACTGTCCTCAATTATTTTCATTCTTTTTTCTTTATTCTGCTCTGCAGTAGTTATTTCCACTATTTTATCTTCCAGGTCACTTATCTGTTCTTCTGCCTCAGTTATTCTGCTATTGATCCCTTCTAGAGTATTTTAAATTTCATTTATTGTGTTGTTCATCTCTGTTTGTTTGCTCTTTAGTTTTTCTATGTCCTTGTTAAACGTTTCTTGTATTTTCTCCATTCTATTTCCAAGATTTTGTATCATTTTTATATCATTATTCTGAATTCTTTTTCAGGTAGACTGCTTATTTCCTCTTCATTTGTTAGGTCTGGTGGCTTTTTGCCTTGCTCCTTCATCTGCTCAATGTTTCTCTGTCTTCTCATTTTGCTTAACTTACTGTGTCTGAGGTTTCCTTTTTGCAGGCTGCAGGTTCGTAGTTTCCGTTGTTTTATGTGTCTTTCCCCAGTCTCTAAGGTTAGTTCAGTGGGCTGTGTAGGCCTCCTGGTGTAGGGTACTAGTGGCTGTGTTCTGGTGGATGAGGCTGGATCTTGTCTTTCTGGTGGGCAAGTCCACGTCTGGTGGTGTGTTTTGGGGTGTCTGTGGCCTTATTATGATTTTAGGCAGCCTGTCTGCTAATGGATAGGGTTGTGTTCCTGTCTTGCTAGTTTTTTGGCATAGGATGTCCTGCCCTGTAGCTTGCTGGTTGTTGAGTGGAGCTGGGTCTTGGCATTGAGATGGAGATCTCTGCGAGGTTTTCGTCATTTGATATTACGTGGAATTGGGAGGTCTGTTGTGGACTAGTGTCCTGAAGTTGTCTCTCCCACCTCAGTGACACAGCCCTGATGCCTGAATGGAGCACCAAGAGCCTGTCCTCCACACGGCTCAGAATTTAAGGGAGAAAAGAGAGGAAAGAGAAAGAAGAGATAAAATAAAGTAAAATAAAATAAAGTTATTAAAGTAAAAAATAAAAATTAAGAAAACACATTTTTTAAGTAATAAAAAAATAAACACCAAAAATGGACAGACAGAACCCTAGGACAAATGGTAAAAGCAAAGCTATACAGACAAATTCACACACAGAAGCATACACATACACACTCACAAAAAGAGAAAAAGGGAAAATATATATATATTTCGTTGCTCCCAAAGTCCACCTCCTCAATTTGGCATGATTCGTTGTCTATTCATGTATTCCACAGATGCAGGGTACATCAAGTTGTTTGTGGAGATTTAATCCTCTGCTCCTGAGGCTTCTGGCAGAGATTTCCCTTTCTCTTCTTTGTTCCGCACAACTCCTGGGGTTCAGCTTTGGATTTGGCCCCGCCTCTGCGTGTAGGTTGCCTGAGGGCGTCTGTTCTTCACTCATACAGGACGGGAGTTAAAGGAGCCACTGATTCGGGGGCTCTGGCCTACTCAGGCCGGGGGGAGGGAGGGGTATGGAGTTCGGGGCGAGCCTGCGGCGGCAGAGGCTGGCGTGACGTTGCATCAGCCTGAGGCGCACTGTGCGTTCTCCTGGGGAAGTTGTCCCTGGATCACGGGACCCTGGCAGTGGGGGGCTGCACAGGCTCCTGGGAGGGGGGTGTGGATAGTGACCTGTGCTTGCACACAGGCTTCTTGTTGGCAGCAGCCGCAGCCTTAGCATCTCATGCCCATCTCTGGAGTGCGCGCTTTTAGCCGCGGCTCACGCCCGTCTCTGGAGCTCCTTTAAACAGCGCTGTTAATCCCCTCTCCTTGCACACCAGGAAACAAAGAGGGAAGAAAAAGTCTCTTGCCTCTTCGGCAGCTCCAGATTTTTTCCCGGCCTCCCTCCCGGCTAGCCGTGGCGCACTAGCCCCCTTCAGGCTGTGTTCACGCTGCCAACCCTGGTCCTCTCCCTGGGATCTGACCTCCGAAGCCCGAGCCTCAGCTCTCAACTCCCGCCCACCCCGGCAGGTGAGCAGACGAGCCTCTCGGGCTGGTGAGTGCTGGTCGGTACCGATCCTCTGTGCAGGAATCTCTCCACTTTGCCCTCCGCACCCCTGTTGCTGTGCTCTCCTCCGCGGCTCCGAAGCTTCCCCCCCTCCGCCACCCGCAGTCTCCGCCCGCGAAGGGGCTTCCTAGTGTCTGGAAACCTTTCCTCCTTCACAGCTCCCTCCCACTGGTGCAGGTCCCATCCCTATTCTTTTGTCTCTGTTTTTCCTTTTTTCTTTTGCCCTACCCAGGTACGTGGGGACTTTCTTGCCTTTTGGGAAGTCTGAGGTCTTCTGCCAGCATTCAGTAGGTGTTCTGTAAGAGTTGTTCCACATGTAGATGTATTTCTGATGTATTTGTGGGGAGGAAGGTGATCTCTGCGTCTTACTCCTCCGCAGTCTTGAAGCTCCCTCCCTGTATCTCTTTTTACTGGAGACAAACTTGTCAGCCCAGAGATGTCACCAGAGGAACTTCAAACAAACTTTCTTCCATCAATTCCCGCCTGTATATTTACCTTCCCACCGTTTGCCAAGTTGGACACTGAAAACTGCTTTCCTCGTCCTGTCATTTCTCTACAACTGTAGTATTTTTCACTGAAGTCCCTGTATAAGCCAAAATCCTAAGGCACTGCTTTGAATCACACTTTCTTTCAGTTTTCTCTCCATGATGTACACTGTACACATTAACAAGCCATGTGTTTTCTCTTGTTAATCTGTCTTTCTGTTAGAGTCCCCACTGACAACCTAAGATGGGTAGAGGTAAATTTTTGCATCCCCTACACTAACATCTGTCTATCACTGTGCCTCTGAGAAGCTGAATCCTCATGTAGATGTTTTACAATAAAATCACCCAGACGTAATTACTACAGAACAAAATTCAGTCTATGTAAAAATTAGCCACTCTCAGGTACATTTAGATGCTCACAAATCCTCTCAATTGTCCATTAAAATCCATGTTTTATTTCATATGATGAGGAAGAATATTATTTGGATTATTTTTGATTTTCCAAATAATTTCATCTATAACTTTAGAGATGTAGTATATCTATGATATGATTTAGCAAATGTAACACACATAGTTTAAAACACATAATTATATACAATTTAAAAATACTTAACATACATATTTAATGTTAATAAATTTGAATATTTATAGGATAGTTTATCAGTATGACATTCTTATGAGAAAGATTAAAGGATTTATCATATTTATACTGTGCTTTATGTAATTCCAGGTATGTTAGATAACTGAATGATAAAAAAATAATTCAGCTGTGAGGACACTTTCTTCTTCAAATTGTAAAGTAAATTGCTAAATACCTGTTGACCAATCAATGGTATCCCCATTATTTTTAAAGATGACTGATTTCTATAATTTCAATGTAGGAGTGAGGCCCAAAAAACATCTTTTTGATTTGAAGTTTTAAATTGATTTATAATAGTTTACTGTCCCTTTTTGCAGATATTTTTTGCTTCTTCCTCTAGATTCCAGTATCACTTTATTCATAGTTCTGTGATTCATTCATTATTTCATTTGGAATTTATCATATAAAATATCACTTTACTTGTTTACAAATCTAATTTCATTATTAAATTGTGAGATTTTAAATGAGTATATGGTGTCTTAGTTTTCTATATACACTTAGGGCTCAAATAAAAATGCCCACAATTTTGATTACGTATAAGTGTAAAGCACTGTTTATTGTTCATTTTCCTAAGTTACTTACTTTGACCTTTACGAAGTCTCTGAAATTTGTTTGGTTATAAAAACTGAAAATTATAGAAATTAAATAATTTATCCCAATGAAAACATCTAGGTGGTGGTGAAGCCATAATTCAGGCACAGGTCTGTCTGTGAATCTGGTTTCCTTTCTATTATACCTCAGCCCTACCTGCAATCTGCTAGGCATTTCTGCATTTAGCCTATAAACTTTAGAGCTGTAGAGTAGGTCTGTAAATATATTACAACCTTTTCTAGGCTTTACAAGTGCGAAATTTTATGAATGATAAATTCTACCAGTATAAAACTGTATTTCTGCTTTGTTCTTTTTGTTTCTTTTTTTAAGTTGTCAGATCTGGCAAGCTGGAGTGACCATAGCTCATTACTGTTGCTTCTTATATGTAGAATGGAGCATACTCTCTTCTAAATGTCTGACATGAAGCACCAAAGGATCAATTGGGTTGTTATTCATCTTTCCTAGGATGAAAGATGTTGTTTGTTGTTGTTTTGTTTTTTTCTTTTTGTTATTTTTCCTAATATCTTGCCTGCTTCATTCATTCAAGTTAACTTCCTGGCCCCTGCAAGCATTTACATCCATAATCAATATTATACCATAATATTCTACATGTTTATTGTAAGAAAGAATAAGGCAAGTGAGAAGGAAATGTGTAAGTAAGAAGGAGAAAAGAAAAGGAGAAGACAGGTAGAAAGGAAGAAAAAAAGAGAAAGAATGGAAGGGATAAAGAAAGGAAGGAATTGTTGCCCTTTTAGTCTAACTAAAAGAAAAAAAAAATCCCCCAAATCTCTATCTCTGTTTAGGCCCCAAATTTCTTATCATAATTGACTTGACTTGATATCTCTTCAGTAGAATTTGCTTTGTTCCTTATTAATACTTGTTAATAATTTGTGTTGATTAACTTTTACTGTTACAATTGCAAGTCTTTTCATATGTGCACCGTGTGTTATCCTGAACATCAATGGAATGATAGAACATAAAATAACAAGCATGTAATTTTATTAGATACTAGAAATTTGAGAATAAAACTAGAGAGAAGAAAAATCTTGATAATATAAACATACTTTATGCCATTAGCCTTTAGCTTATGCATCACTTTATAGTCTCTGCTTAATTTTTTCAGTTTTTGACATAACTGTGAAAAATTCAGGAAAATGAGAAGGAAACAGAAATGATCATTTAATAGTGAAAGACCAGGAAATAGTGTGAAAAAAAAGAAAGGCGTAATGGCTGTGTAATAAGCAGGATAAAGACAAAGTTAATTAGGGTCAGAGAATTTGAGTATCAGTGACCTGAGCCACTGGAAAATTCAGAGGTATTTACAGTCAGAGGCAGTATCGTAGACTTTTGATAGGTTCTTATAGAACATAGAGTTAAGGAAGAAAAATGGGAAGCAGTTTGAGACACTTATATACTATAGTCTCATAATACAAGTAAGTAAAATAATTGGTAATGCCTTTTACATGATGTAAACAAAAGTAAATAAAAGTAAAATATAATAAGCAGTGAAAGCTTATTTGAAAACGAGATCTTTCCAAAAGGCTTTGGCAGGACTTAAAGGAAGCAAACCAATTTAAAGCAAATTACTTAAGGAGTATTATCAAAGGGAAAATAACCATCTCATATTTATGCATGCAGCATAATGAACTGAAAAACAATAAGGCAAATACATTAAGTTAGCATAATTTTATTTCACTATTCAAATTTATAGTTTGGAAATTGATTTTGTTTCAATTACTGCATTCTTTCAGGATTTTACATATTTTATTTTAAAGCTATGCTTGTGTTTGAATTTGATACTTTTCATTCTCTTCTATGGATATTTACCATGTTATATAGTTATATAGATTTTGCTCTTATTGAGAAAGTACTCATAGTTACATTTGGCCAAAGTAGATAATTAATAGATTGAATATTTATTTTTTATTACTTTAGAATAAAATTTGCCCTGGATTTTCTTATAACACACCAAAAATACTGTTTGACTAATATTGCTAGCTTCTTATAAAATCATTGATCTACATAATCTAAATGACAGTAATAATAGTAGGCATTTATCATCAAGCATTCTTTCACCCAAATTCTACTTAAAAGAAAGAAATAATTTTTAATTTTTGAAATTAAAGTTTTCCTCCATTTTCAAATTAAGCCATATAACCTCTGAAATGAAGAACAAAAATTAAAATTTTTGTTTTCTAGTTTGGATTTTCAGAGAAAATTAGGCATACTGATTCTGAATGAAAAATTCTCCCACAGTGATAGTCATACAAGCAATTTATTAGATATTTTGAACTAGGTTCTTAGTAAACCATAGTAATTCAAGCAAAATGAAGTGCTGATATCTGGGTAACTCCTTTTTTTCTCATGGTCCACGAGTGATCACACCAACAATGAAGTTAGCAATGTTTTGGACTGTTAAACTACAAAGTTCAGTACATATTTCTTCACATCCTCCTAGCATGATGCCTTAGAAATAATAAATATTACTTAAATGAGGTAATTGAAAATATACTATTAAAGGTACTATTCTAAATGCTATCATACAAAAGTCTTAATATTAAGTAATGTAAAATGTCATCAACTTTATATAGTATAGATGACTGTCATATTGACCTGCAGAACCACAATGTAGCAAAGATGATATAAAAACTCTGCTTATTAATGATTTCACTTGATCTATTTTGCTATATCCATTCTGAGTTAATGTGCTACATATATGACAAAGTTTAAAGTACTCTAACAACTAAAGTTAATTCTTAGGCTTCTTTTTCAAGTTTCTACTTGTGGCTTCTTAATTAGATGCATAGGTTGCAGCTAAGAGGAGGTATGGTTAGGTATTTTGTTATAATTAACTCTGTTAAATGAAGTTCACTAGAAAAAAAAATTAGCTTCTATAATTTTTAGGTACCAGCATTAGTTGGTATTGATGACTCTAGGCCAAACACATGAAGTGTCTTTAACAGAGTAATGAAAGACTCTCCTCTGTAATTGCTAATAATTGTTAATATTTATTAAATCCTTAATATGTGTCAGGCCCTGTGCTATTCAGCTTACATATTTTATTCATTTAATCATTACAAATCCCTAAGTTAGATTCTATGGTTATTTTCTTTCTTTCTTTCTTTCTTTTTTTTTTTTTTTTTTTGCGGTACATGGGCCTCTCACTGTTGTGGCCTCTCCCGTTGCGGAGCACAGGCTCTGGACGCGCAGGCTCAGCAGCCATGGCTCACGGGCCCAGCCGCTCCGTGGCACGTGGGATCTTCCCGGACCAGGGCACGAACCCGTGTCCCGTGCATCGGCAGGCGGACTCTCAACCACTGCGCCACCAGGGAAGCCCCTATGGTTATTTTCATTTTACAGACAAGGAAGCTGAGACACAGAGAGGTTGACTTATTTTCTAAAGTTTCACACTTTTAAGTGGATAACTCTTGATTTGAAATCAAGCACTCTGATGCTAAAACCCTCCTCCTTAGCCGCAGTACCAGTCTGCATCACACCCAAAGAAAAGGAGGATAAAGAAGAAAATAACTACTCAGAAATAAATCAATGAAATTATGAGGATTGCATTAACTTTTTTTTCCCACTTGAACATAATTTAATCTACTTTGAAAGTTTTGCTAAGTATGAAATTATGTGGAAGCAGTGGTTCTGCTTTTTTTCTCTAATGCTCCATTTTCAGTGTAGGAAGAAGAAAATACAATATACTCTAAGAGCTACATATGTAAGTGGTGGAAAATTCACACACACAAGAAGGATGGATATATATGTTTGCTACAAACACTGCTCACAAAATGACTTTGAAAGTTCATGCATTTCTAGTTTTCAATGAAATAACAGTGAAGAGAATGATCAATTTTTATCTCTAAGAGAGGCATTTACTTCTTCCTTTATAATAATTTCCCCATATTTAAGTATTAAACTCTGCAATTCTATGGTTAATAATAAAATCTTAATATTGTTTTGCAGGATCATACTGTTTCTCAATAATACATCAAACTAGTAGCTATAAGCACTGGCTATCAGATCTCATTCAGCCTTATTGCTTTAAATTCTATTGATAATTGTATGACTCCAAATTTATAACCCTAATCCAGATATTTAACCAGAAGTCCACACACATTGCATATGAATATCCCTTTTCAAATTTATGTTATGCCCACCCAATGCAGTTCCAGAAAACTCTTTTGCTCCTGCTGGTGCATGTTGGCTAGATTCTGAAGGTATTTTGAAATATAGTTTATTTATTCCTTAATAGGGCTGAGCATATCCACAGTCCGGTTACATTGTGACTTAACCCTGGTCATTGGGTTAGTGACTAAGAGGGAAGGTGTGAGCAGACACTGGGTGAAAGCTTACTTTGTTCTATGAAAGGGAAGACTTTACATTGTCTTCAAGCAATGTGGCCCTTAGTAGCAAATTGTGGTTCACCTCTCCAGGCCTAGAGGGTTCCAAGCAATCTAAGAATTCAAAGTTTTCAGGTGCATAAACCCAGAAGTCCTCATTCCATGGTTGAGGGTCCTAATCTTTCCCAACCAATGCCCTGGCCCAGCCATAGCAGACCGACCTCAAATGAGAGTTCAGCTTCTTGGGAATCGGCTACTCTTATTAGGGGCCCTTTTACTCAGATTTCTCTTCCCTCCAGCTAAAGTAGAACAGATCCTCTTTAAATGCTACTGAGGGGCCTTCTGGCTTCCAAATTTAGCTATTAGCTGCTGATTGATCATGCTCAGTTTCACTTTCTCTTTTTTCAAATGCGTTATTTACACTCAGCAATAACCAAGTAATCCCACTAGGATAAGGGTTATAGTTACTCAATCTCCCCCATATTTTTCAAAAAGCTAATACATTCTACCAGTAGCACACTGCCCTCCACTGGAATTCCATCTCACCTTACCACAGCTAAAAACATTACAGTTGCAAGTCTTCCTTGTACCAGGTCCTATCTACAATATGTTCTCTCTGTCAGTGATGATGGAGTTTTTATGGCCAGCAAGTTAGTAGATGATCCAACTCCAACATCCCATCTTAGTATCTGCTTTCTCATCCTGCTGCAGGATGAGTTGGGAACAGGTTTGGACAGAGAGAGAAGCTGGAGTAAGTTACCGTTCCAAGCAAGGCTTATGCTGACACCACAGGGAGCTCTAGAGCTGAGAAACCCATTTAGAATGACCCTGCTTTCCATAAGGAGGCTGATATTCACACTCCCAGATCCAACAGTGGCAGGTGTGGGCTTCCCAGGAAGAAGAAGTGACATTTGATCAAATGGCTCTTTTCAGAGGGGGCATTTTCCAAAGAGAACTGATGCTAGCGATACTTGCAGGTCAGGAGGAAATAAACTCTCAGTCTTGGTGCTAGATGTGGTGGTGCATCAAATAATCCACATCAGAGAGAGTTACGGGGAGAGTCTAACAGATTACCTACAGTGCTGATGTAAGTAGAAGAGAAAATATTATATGTTCGTTGTGTTTTGTTTTTGTTTTTTTTGACCATGCCACGCAGCTTGCAGGGATCTTATTTCCCCAACCAGGGATCAAACCCCCGCTTCTGGCAGTGGAAGCATGGAGTCCTAACCACTCGACTGCCAGGGGATTGCCATATATGTTCAATTTTAATACCTTAGTTTCAGAGTTAACTATGCAGTGTCTTGAATGTATATGAACTAGAAGAAGTTAGATATCGTTTAAGATCTCAACAGAGAAACTTAGACTGAAGATATAGATTTTAGATTTATAAATGTAATAGTTGTCATCGTGGTTTAGGTGAATTCAACAAGGAACAATCCACAGACTAATGATATTGTGGCAAATACTAATATTAAGCAGGAAGAAAGAAGAGCATGGGAACCCAATTGTGAGTTAGCAAGATAGTTAGAGACAAAAACCAGGATTCCCATTCTTAGGTTTATTCAAATGCCAGAACCTTGATATTTAAATAGGAGTTATAATTCATTTTGATACTTATTCAGTACAAATTTAATGATGTTTTATTTTAGTTGTTGAAATTAGAATAAATGAATGATAGTAAGATATACATTGCAACTTGAAATAAAAGTTCTTAAGAGTAGTATTTCAGAAAAATCTTAAATATTTTATTTTTAATAAATTTCTGTAACTCAAACTGACTCCTCCATCCCTTGATTTATGAGAAAAATGTGCCTGTGTATTTTTAAAAGCTGTTACTTGTATTGCACATATCTTTTATAAACCTAAAAAAGGTTCCAAATGATCCAATGTACACGTAATAAATGGAGGCAGTTGAATTAAATAAATGCACATAAACCCTTTCATAGATTTTGGTTACATTTTAGTTATAAGGATGCCTGTGAATGAGATTAATTTCTATTAATCTATTTTCTTATTGATAAAACAGTAATATAAAATAACTAGGCAAATAGAGACTAATAAAACCATTAAACCAATACCTAAAAAGCAAATAAATGTACAATTACTTCTGTCATAAACTCATATAACTCCCTAGATTATACTGTTAAATTCTGGCTTAAATACACTAACCTTATATGCACAGTTTTTCATGGTGGCTAAAAAGACAAGATAACATGAACAGACATATTCACCTATTTAACATCTTAAATTGAAATCCAATGCACATTTACACAGCCTTAAAGTAGGGATGACAGTGTCTTTTGAGGTCAGGTACTATTTTTATTTCATTTAATTTTGTGCTTTGCAGTAGACATTTGCCAAATTCCCTGTATTCACAGCTTCCTTTTCTGTTAAACTGCTTCTCAAGTTCATGTACAACTTTGTACTATGTTATGTATTAGCCCCATCCCCAGCCATATGAAAAACTATTGCACCAAGGGTGGTAGGTTATTGTAAACACTCAAGTTATCGACCAATCCAATTCTTAATCTTATGATAATTTGAACTAAAAGACAGAACCTACAATTAGATACACTTGAACTAAAGGGTCTTTTAAAGTTAGGTTGAGAGTAGTGTACCCAGTAATGTTAGAGCAAAGCAAACACTTCAGAGTTTCAAGAAAATGTTCTTGTTTCCTGATATTCCAGTGCTTAGTTTAGTTCCTTTTTGTCCTTACTCTATTTTTTTCCTTTTTTTTTCCACTTGGATTTTATTTAAACAAATATATTTTTACATAAGTATCCCCCTTTACTCAAAATAATTTTAGTGATTTCTGTTCTTTGCAATAGTCACGATGTATTTGGAGGCATTGCTGAAGTTCTTAAAAGCTAAACTAGGAAAAAGACTTCTCTCAAACATTTGCAATTCATCTTATATTGAGTTGAGAGTGGGATGCAAAAAGTTCACGGAAGACTTTACTAGAAAACCATTTATAGCAGATGCCTAAGCAACTGGGTGATGAGACGCATTACTGGAACGGGGAAAACAGATAAAAATAAAAATTAAATTAAATTAAAAATTAAATTAAATTAATAAAAATTAAATTAAAACATCAGTGTATTTAAAAAAAATCAGTGTGAATTATAAATTAAACCAGTATAATTTCAGGTGTACAGCAAAGTGATTCAGTTATACATATACATGTATCTATTCTTTTTCAAATTATTTTCCCATTTAGGTTGTTACAGAATATTGAGCAGAGTTCCCTGTGCTATACTGTAGATCCTTGTTGGTTATCTATTTTAAATATAGTAGTGTATATATACACCTGAAACTAACACAACATTGTTAATCAGCTATACTCCAATATAAACTAAAAAAATTTTTTAAATAAAATAAACCTAAAGAAGGAAAAAAATAAATTAAACTGGGACTTCGATGAATGATTATGAAACAGAGATGGGACTGTCGGTAAGGTTAAGGATGAATGTAAGCAAAGACTCCATTGAGAAAAAGTTCAAGAAATAGTGTATATTTAATCTGGCTTAGAATAGAAGGCATCACTGAAAACATTTTATAGAAGATAAAACATCACATACATATGATACTAGAGTGTGGTGGCACTTAGATGCTAGTCCAAGAAAGCTGAACTTCATGTACTAGAAAAGAGGGCCACCATGATATATTAGTTTCTCATTGCTGCTATAATAAATTGCCACCAACATACTGGCTTAAAACAACAAAAATTATCATCTTAAAGTTCTGGAAGTCAGAAGTGCAAAGTCCGACTAATTGGACTAAAATCAGTGTCTGCAGGTCTGTTTTCATTCTGGAGACTCCACGGGAGAACAGTGGTCTTTTTCTGCTTCAAGCAGCCACCTACATTCTTTGGCTACTGGCTTCTTCCTCAACATTCAAAGCCTTCAGTGTGGTGTCCGCTCTCCTCTCTGACTTCTGCCTCACTGCTTACATAGTCCCTGATGCTCATCCTCCACCTTCCTTGTGCCCCTTGTGATTGATTACATTGGAACAATTCAGATAAAACAGGGTAATCCCCTTCTCAAGATCTTTAATTTAATCACACATATAAAGTTGCCTTTACCATATAAGGTAATACATTTAATGGGTTACAGAGATCTTTGGCGGGCGGACGTTATTCAGCCAATCACATATGAAATCATGTCCACCTCAGGGAAAGAGTATGGGATATATTTTAGACAGGAAAATATAAAAATTAAGCACATGCACTTTGACATAAAAGAGATCTAGAGTTCAGCCCCAGTTCTGCCAATATCTAGTTATGTGATCCTAGATAAAACATTTTAAAATCATAGTTTTCTTTAAATTGTAATTGAAATGATTTTTTATTCATTTTTAGACAATTATAAGGTATGTATATGATATACACAATACATAGACATCACACAGATATATATCAAGTTGGTCATAAAATTAATCATCACAGGGAATTTCTATCAAAATTCCCAAGAGTTTTTGTAAACAGAGACAGATTATACTATTTTTTTAATAGAAATGCTAAGGAACTAGAGTAGCTAAGAAAGTTTTGATAAAAATTAAGTGTAAGGAATCACTTTACCTGTTTTCAAGACTTACTATATAGCTACAGTAATCAAGACTCTGATGATGTGAGCGGGATAGACACATGGATTAAAGGAACCAAATAGGAAATAGACCTTCAAAAATATTCCTGATGAAAGATAGACTTTTCAACCTTTTCAAGAGGTGGCAGAGCAATTGAACATCTATAGGTAAAAAAATAAAAAATAAATGAACCTCAACATAAGCCTCTTATCTTGTACAACAATTAACTCCTGATAGATCACAGAGTTAAGTGTAAAATGTCAAACTATGAAACATTTTTAGACAAAAAAAAAAAGAATAAATTTAGGGTTCAACAAAGAGCTCTTAGACTTGATACCGAAAGCCTGATCCATAAAAGAAAAATCTGATAAATTATACTTCATCAAAGTAATGTTTCCTCTGTGAAAGATCCTGTTAAGGGAATGAATAGAAAAGATACAGATTGGGAGAAAATATTGGCACACAGCATATACAACAAAGGCCTAGCATTTAGGAGATAATAACTCTCAAAATTGAAAGTAAAATTTAACAAACTATACAATTCAACTACAACATGGACAAAGAAAAGAAGCAACATTTCACAGAAGGTATACAGATGACAAATAAGTACATTAAAAGATATTCAATATCATTAGCCATTAGAGAAATTCAAATTAAAATCACAATCAGATACCAAAACACATGTATCAGAATGGCTAAAAAAAATTGATACCACTAACTGGTGGTGAGTATCACTTAAAATATTGCTGGTGGGAATGTAAAATGGCACAAACACTTTGGAAACCACTTTGGCAGTTTCTGAAAAGACTGACCCTGCAGCTAACACATGACCTAGTGATTGAAATCCTGGGTCTTTATTGCATAGAAACAAAGACTTAAGTTCACAAAAAAATTACAAAAATATTTACAGCAGCTTCATCTGAAATAGCCCCAAACTGGAAACAATCCAAATAGTCTCAACAGGTAAATGACGAAAGCAATTCGGGCACATAACCTAACACTGAATATTACTCAGCAATAAAAAGGAACACATTGTTCATACACACCACAATCTGCATGAATCTCCAGATAATTAGGCTAAGTGAAAAAAATCCAATCTCCAGATAATTAGGCTAAGTGAAAAAAATCCAACCCCAAAAGGCTACATCATCCATGATTCCATTTATATAAATTCCTGAAACAACCTAATTACGGAAATAGAGGACAGATTAGTGGCTGTCAGGGATTAAGTGAGGTGGGTGGGATTAAGCGTTGGGTGGAAAGGAAGTGGGTGTGATTATAAAAGGGTAGCGTGAGGGGCCCTAGTGATGATGGAAATGTTCTCCCTCTTTACTGTATTAGTGTAAACTTCCTGGTTGTGATATTGTGTTACAGATTTGCAAGAAGTTACTATTAGGGGAAACTGTAAAGGTGCACAGAATTAGTTTCTGAATTACTTTTTTACATTAACTGTAAATTTACAATTATGTGAAACTACAAATTTCAATTTAAAAAATCTGTAAGAATAAAAAAATCACCTAAAATTAAATTAATCAGGATATTTCTCAATAATCCCCTTGGGAGAAGTCTGGATGTGTTGGAGAATGGGGATGTTTTTCCCCTAAAAAATAGACAAATGCTTAAATATATTGATTATCATATTAAACTCATTAATTTTTTTAAAACTCATTAATTTAATTGTCAAAGATATCTTATTAAAATAAACAGATGTTTCTAAATGAATTTTTAATTTTATCTACGATTTGTACTTCTTTGAAATATAATTAGTAAAATTGACATTTTATGTAGCATAATACTTAGGGAAATGCATGCATTATTTTATACATTTAATAGAAATTTGAGAAAATCATTAAATTATCAATTTTCTTTTTTCTTTTTAATTGCAGTATAATTGACATATTACAGTAGTTTCAGATGCACAACATAATGGTTTAATATTTGTTTATATTGAAATGATCACCACAATAAGTGCAGTTAACATGCATTTCAACATCAGTTTTCTAAATATATATTTAATGTACTTGATTAGTAAAACTTTCAAAATTGAGTTGCTAATTCACAATGGATTTTCCTATGCCTGCATTCTGTTGTGGCTTTTGAAAACTAAACGTTTGGTTTCTGTGATAAAAATTTTTGCAGATTCATTCACTTTAACATGCTGGATTCCTCTTTCTTTAAAAGAAATGTTGGGCTTCCCTGGTGGCGCAGTGGTTGAGAGTCCGCCTGCCAATGCAGGGCGCACGGATTCGTGCCCCGGTCCGGGAGGATCCCGCATGCCCATGGCCGCTGCGCCTGCGCGTCTGGAGCCTGTGCTCCGCAACGGGAGCGGCCACAGCAGTGAGAGGCCCGCGTACCGCAAAAAAAAAAAAAAAAAAAAAAAAAAAAAAAGTGTCATAGTCATCAGAATGGTTTATATTCAGTGCAGCTTTCAGGAAAATAAATTACTTCTCTAGATCATTTTTATATTATTAAGTGCTTATTCAGTGTAACCAACCAAAATATTTAACAAGTGTACAAACATCAGCATAAACATAACATTAAGAATAATGTTTCAGGACTTTGTTTATAGAAGAACTTTGTAAAAATAGATGTGATAATTCTCTTCAGAGTTATAGTAAGTCCAGAAGAAACTATGGAGAGGAAATGGAATATCTGAATTAGTTTTTGTTTAATTTAAGCACAGCGTTTTATGTTTAGTTTCTGACCTGAAATATTTTTACTCTTGCTTCTTTCCACTATTTACTTGTCATCACCTGTAATTATTTTGATAAATTAGCATTTAAAAACTCATTACACATTTCTTAGTTTTCTCTGTATTGGTTAATAATGCGTTTTGTGTATTATTACTATAAGTTTTATATTTAATTAGTGTTACTATGTTATTACACAATCTTATTAAAGCAAAGTTACAGGATGCCAAAATTTGAGAAATAAAGGTGCTATTTCTTATTATAAAGAAAAATTATTAATGAACTGTTTCTATTAGCACAGTTATTTAACTAACATAAATGTAGAGTATCATTATTGGTCTAAGCCTAAACTCCAATTTTTGTGCTAGGAATACTACTATGAAAAATTTCAGCTAATATCTACACAGTTCACTGAGGTCTTCCCTGACCACACTATTTAAGGTTGCAACCTACCCTCAAGAGTTTTGTTTTGTTTTGTTTTTTCTCTTTCAAGCTATTTTCTCAGTATATATTGTCATTCCCTCACGTAGTATATATTTACTTTTTTTTCAAATTAGTATTTTATTTATATTTTACTCAGCAAAGCCATGTACTCAGGATTTTAATTTTTTTAATAGATGAAGAACACATCAAAAAGTGATCATGAAAAAAAGGTATTTCACTCTTTAGGAAATTTAATTTATTAAAGACTAACATTTGTTCAAAAAGGCTTGCAAGCATACAGCACTGTTTGATAATAAAGGTCATACAGAAAGTTCCGTGGCAGAATGATGTACTGGACTTAAGTTCTCAATATGGGGCAGAGAAGGGTAAGAATAAGGAGCACTAGTGGGGAGGAAAGCCATTCTTCCTTCCTCTCCTTGTTTCCGCTTTCCCTCCTGTGATGGGGGTAGGAGGGGATGAATCAGGCAACTCCAGTGCTACATGTCCTACTGTCTCCAGCTCAGCTAGTAAGAAGGAAGAGTCTCACTAGACTCAGTTTTCCACTCAGCTTACCAGAGAACCCTGTGATGGGAAATATTGAGATTTTTCTCATCTTCTCAGTTTACTGGTGAATCCTGTTTTTATTCTTTATGTGTTAGACCCCAGGAGTTGAGTAGAAGTCCAGGCAATAACCACGTAGCGACAGTCATTCCAATACAGCACGAGAGAGCAATCCCCATAAGGGAAGCAATAGGATTGCAGCAGCTCTTGAAGTAGGTGATGCTGAATTTATAGTCTTGCTAAACTGCCTGGCTTGTGTTTTTTCTCTAGGAAAGCTTTACAGGACATGTGCAGGAATGGAGCAGGCAGGTAGGTTCCCTGAAGACTGGGCAGGAAAACATGATGGAGGGAAGGATTTGAATAATTTGGAACTAATTATAGTAACGTTCAAAAAGTCTACTAGATAAGAAGCTAAGTAAAGACAAGAAAAGGCTTACAAGAGGAGAGAAAGTGATGTGAACAAATTAGAAGTTTCAAGGAGGTCATTTATTCATTCCTCAAAAATTTATTAGTGGCTGCTGTGATGTGACAAACTGCTATGTTATGATGAAGAGGAATTAGCCATGGTCTCTGCCCTCAAAGAGCTTATGGTCTAGTAGAAGAAAGGCATTAATCAAATAATCATACATACAATGTATAATTATTTAATACGTAAATGCTAGGAAGAAAACTTCAATGGTTTGAAAAGTTATAATGGGAGAATGCAGGGAGGGGAAGGCAAACACATTCTAGGCAGGGGCAACAGCAAGTACAAAGGATTTGGAAAGGAACACTTGATAACATTGAAGAAAGAGAGGAAAAGAATCGTGAGATAAAGCTTGAGATGCTGAAAAGGAAACTATTACTCAGATCCTGGTTGGTCACTTTCAAGATTCTGGTCTCTAAATCAGGAGATTTAAGAAACTCTAAGAGGGCTTTCAGTAGCATTTTACTTGAGTGTTTATGGGACAAAGGGTATATAAAGAGATAATTCTAGCTATTGTGAGGCAAGTGTTTGGATGGAGCTAGAATACACTGAGGGAGACAAATAAGGAAGATCATCAGACAATAGAATTTTGAGATACTTGGTCAGGAATAAAGGAGAAAAGATAGTCATTAGGTCAAAGCAATGCTACTGGGAATGTAGGTGGGTAAATGCCCGGCTTTAGCCCAATCAGGTGACATCATAAGAGAACTTCATTTTTTGCTTTTTAAGTTTCTATATCTAAAGGTACACTGAGATACCTTCTGGGAACACCCAGAAGTTTAGAACCAACAAAGAATAGTAACAAAATGAGAATAATAGAACCCCACTCTTTGGGGTTAGAACACTTTTATACAAATTAGTTTAGGCATAATTTATAAACAACATAATACGTACTCACCATGGTTTTAGAAATGACTATCCAGTTTTTCTTCTAAGTAATTGCTCTGGATTTTTTTCCCTAAAACTTTCTGGTAAAAAAAGTAAATAGATATATACATGAACCATAAAATATATATTTACTGTTTTACCTGATTTTTATTTTCCATCTTTTGTTGTCAGAGCATAGGCTCCGTGTGGCAGGAAATTTTAAAATTTTTTTAGTTTAACTTTATTTTTAAACATGTATACTGAAGTATTTTGATAACCTACATAATGAATTATCTTCAAACAATTTAAATTAAAAGTTTTGCAATGAAACAAAATGTTCAAAGTAAAACAACAGGGCTGTAAACACTAAAGTAGATAAATGGAATTTAAAGACAAAATCCAAAATGTATCCCAACAAGTATATTCAGTGGAGGGCATTTTTTTCTATCAAAATATAAATTGCAAAGTGTGACTCATAAAGATTTAGAAAACTTGAACAGCCTGTTTAAATGAAAATAAACTGGAAAGATTTACAAGGATGACCACCATAAAGGAATCCAGACCCAGACAGTTTTACAGACTACTTCTATCCAAAATTTGAGGTAGTTATTCTCCTTTCTGATCCATCGCTGAGCATGTTAGTGTGTGAGTGGGGCATATGTATACATATGTGTGTGTACTTATATAGATAAGGTATCACATAAAGAATAACTTATTAAAATTAAGTGAAGCAATATAAATAAGTAAAAAACTATAATATCATTAAATATGAGCAAGGAAGATTTTTAAGTATACTCTTAGAAATTTACCATGGTCATATCAAATGATAAAAGCAATTTTCTAAAAATATTATTTAGGACATGGTTTTATTCATGTCAGCAAAACAAATATAACTCTACTATTTAAAAAGAAAAAACTCAAATTAATTAAATAACATTTAAAAACATTTTTAAGTCACAAGAACTTTGGTGAAATCAAAGTTAGAATTGTGGGTCATTTAGCCCAGCAATAGGAAACACAGATTTTGCTGTGTTGGCAGAGTTTAATTTTGCTGCAGAATGAAATTGGCGTCTCTAAGCAAAATTCATTCACCCAAAGAGTGCTTTCTTTTATTCTACAGAATAAGAAAATGCATAATGAATAACCAGTTACATAACAGTTACAGAACAGCAGCAACACTTGGTTTGATTATAATAAATTAAAGTTATCTTCAGTTTTGTTTAAATAATATAACAATTGCCATTATTATTCCTAGGAGGTGTGCTAAGTGTGCAAATGTAGATTAAATTTTAAAACGTCCTTTATTCAGCAGTTAACATTGAAAGTTACTAGAACAGTTTTTCAACTATTTATAGTGAGTTTTTCTATAGCTGCCCTTAATTTTAGAATGTATTCCCATATTTAATACACTATAATCTAAAAGTGTATGCTATGCAGTGTGCTGGCTTGGTGTCCTGATACTCTTTTAATATATGTATTTTTCTCATCTGGAGGATGCCCTAATTTAAGATACTTGTATACAGCAAAAGAGGGACTCACCTTCAAGTCCTGTTTTAGTTTTATCCATTCCTTGAATTATAACTCCACTTCTTAAATTATATAGAAGTTGTATAATGTATGTTTGGTTACAAACCACCTAGAATTTAGTCAATTTTTCCTATCCCTTCAGTTGCCCTTAGTTCATTTTCCAAGTCTATAACATTCTTGCTATCCAGAGACCCTATTTTTTCTCCTAGTTTGTATTATCTTTTCTCCCTTTGTCCATAATCTTTTTATCACATCCAACAACAACAACAACGGAAACAAAGCACATAATCATAATGAACCAACCATATCATGCTGTACCAATGCCAGAAAACATCAACTTCCAGAGCAAAGACACCTACCACCAACAAAAGCCTTTAACCCCCACTTTGCTTTTATTTCTTAACTCCTTTCTTACAACTTTATAATCAATGTACTCAAGTCATTGTCTACCTACTTTATCCTACAATAGCAAATATCCCTGGACACCTTCCCCCTACACTTGATTTCCCATAGGCAAATTCCTCAGATACTGAAAGAGAAAATGTATCAAGAATGTAATCACACATTGCACAGGCAACAAAAAGTCATAGAGATCAAAATGCATTGGAAGTAAAACTTCCTATGCCATATTTTAGAGTAAATATATTGATGATTGAATTTGATCTTAAATTTGAAGTAAATGCTAATATTTCTATACTGTTGATATAATATGCAAGTGATTCGGTTCTAAATTCATTTTTATTTTATGTTTAAGTATTTTTCATGAGAAAACATTCTTCCTTAAATTGACTGATTGCATATAATTAGTTTACTTTCAAATTAAAAAGTTTTTGCTACTACATATTAATGAGAAATGATGATAATCAATAGAATAAAAATTTATGAAACATATCTTAATCAGTGATGATTTTAACATAATTTTCTCCTTGTTATTTAAATTCTAAAATGATAGTATTGAAAATAGACTACTGTATGTTTCAAATAAATCAAAATATTGTGAGAAATACTTTCTAAGTACGTATAGGGTGGTGGTTGCACAATATTGTGGATGAACTAAAAGCCATGAGATAATTATTTTTTTCCTTTTTGCAGCTTTATTGAGGTATGACTGACAAATATTGTAAATATTTAAGGTGTACAATGTGATGGTTTTATGTAAATATAAATTCTGAAATGATCACCAAAATCAAACTAATTAGCATTCACTACCTCACATTTTTTTTTCTTTTTATTCTTCTATCCCGCTCCCTTCTGGCAACTACTGTTTGTTCTCTGCATATATGAGTCTGTTTCTGTTTTGTTATGTTTGTTCATTTGCCTTTTTTTTAGATTTCACACATAAGTGAAATATGGTATTTGTCTTTGTCTGATATTTCACTTAGCATATTAACCTCTTGGTCCATCCATGCTGTAATAAATGGAAAGTTTTCGTTCTTTTTTATTGCTGAGTAATATTCTTATCCATTCATCTATCCTTATTCTTTATCCATTCATCTATCCATAGACACAGTCTAGTTTGCTTCCATTTATTGGCTATTGTAGATAATGCTGCAATGAACATTGGTCAGGGGCATGTCTTTTCTAATTAGTGTTTTTGTTTCCTTTGGAAAAATACCCAGAAGTAGAATTGCTGGATCATATGGTAGTTCTATTTTTAATATTCTGGGGAACCTTCAACTGTGTTCCATAGAAGCTACATGGATTTAAATTCCCACCAACAGTGCATGAGGTTTCCCTTTTCTTCACATCCAGGCCAACAATTGTTACTTGTTGACTTTCAGATAATCACGATTCTGACAGGTATGATGTGGTATCTCATTGTGGTTTTGATTTGCATTTCACTGATGATTAGTGATGTTGAGCATCTTTTCACGTGCTTGTGGCCATCTGTATGTCTTCTTTGGAAGAATGTCTATTCAGATCCTCTGCAAATTTTTTAATCAGGTTTTTTCTTTTCTTTTTTTTTTTTTTTTTTTTTGGTGGTACGCGGGCCTCTCACTGTTGTGGCCTCTCCCGCTGCGGGGCACAGGCTCCGGGTGCGCAGGCGCAGTGGCCATGGCTCATGGGCCCCGCTGCTCTGCGGCATGTGGGATCTTCCCGGACCGGGGCATGAACCCGTGTCCCCTGCATTGGCAGGCGGACTCTCAACCACTGTGCCACCAGGGAAGCCCCAGGTTGTTTCTTTTTTGATATTGAGTTGTATGAGTTCTTTGTATATTTTGGATATTAACCCCTTACTGGATGTATTGTTTGCAATATCTTCTCCTATTCAGTAGAATGCCTTTCCATTTTTTTGATAGATTCCTTCACTGTGCAAAAGTTTCTTAGTTTGATTAGTTCTATTTGCTTATTTTTGCTTTTGTTGCCCTTGCCTGAGGAACAGATACAAAAAAATATTAAGACAAATGTCAAAGAGTTCACTGTCTATGTTTTCTTCTAAGAGTTTTATGATTTTAGGTTTTACACTTAAGTCTTTAATCAATTTTGAGTTTATTTTTGTGTGTGGTGTGTGGAAGTAGTCCAGATTGATTCCTTTGCATGTAGCTGTTCAGTTTTCCTAAGATCATTTATTAAAGAGGCTGTCTTTTCCCCATTCTTTCCTCCTTTTGCATAGATTAACTGACCATATAAATATCAGTGTATTTCTGGACTCTCTATTCTGTTCCATTGATCTTTGTGTCTATTTTGTGCCAGTAACACTATTTTGATGATTGTAGCTTTGTAGTATAATTTGAAATTAGGAAAAATGATACCTACAGCTCTGATTTTCTTTCTCAGTATTGTTTTGGCTACTTGAGGTCTTTTGTGTTTCCACATGAATTTTAGAATTATGATTTCTTGTTCTGTGAAAAATGCCATTGCAATTCTGATAGGGATTACATTGAATCTGGGTAGTATAGTCATTTTAACAATATTAATTCTTCCAATCATGAGAATGGTGTATCTTTCCATTTGTTTGTTTCATCTTCATTTCCTTTCATCAGGGTCTTATAGTTTTCCTAGTACAGGTCTTTTACCTCCTTATCTAGATTCCTAGGCATTTTATTCCTTTTGATGTAATTTTAAATGGGATTGTTTTCTTAATTTCTCTGATATTTCCAGAGTCTCTTAAACTGTCTTCATTTATTTTATTATTTTTCCCATTTTTCTCTTCAGCTTGGGTGATTTCCATTGCTCTGTCTTCCAGTTCAGATCCATTTCTCTGTATCATCTAATCTACTGTTGATTTCTTCTACTGTATGTTTTGTTTTAGTTATTGTATTCTTCAGCTCTGTTTGGATATTCTTTACATTTTCTAACTCTTTGTTAATCTTATAACTGTGATCATTCATTCCTCTCCTGAATTTGTTGAGCATCTTTATGATCATTACCTTGAACTTTTTATTGGGCAGATAGCTTATCTTTACTTCACTTATTTCTTTTCTGGGGTTTTATCTTGTTCCTTTGTTTAAAACATATTCCTCTGCCATCTCATTCTAATTCTGTATTTTTATTTTTATGTATTAGGTAGGTTGGTTATGTTTCCAGTTCTAGGAGAAGTGGCCTTATGTAGGAGACGTCCTATGGAGCCCAGCAGCATGCTTGCCCCTGCTCACCAGATCTGTATGCTCTAGTGTTGCCCCCATGTGGGCTGAATGTGCCCTTCCGTTGTGGTGAAGCCAATGGCTCTGAATACATTTGTAGATGGGACTGACCCCTGGCCCAGTTGGCTTCCAGACCCTGTCTCTTGTGGAGGCTGCCATTCTTCTGTTGGTCAGAGTCAGGTCCCAGCATGTTACAGTGCATGACCAAGGGCCAAGGGAGTTACAGGCTTGTGCCAGTCCACTGGTGGGCAGCAATGGGTACTGAGGAGGCTGGTTCCAGGACCTGTGGGTTCAGAGGCTTGTATTTGCTCACTGGTGGGTGTGGCTGAGTCCCCACACAGCTGTGTGCTCAGCATGGGAGGGGTCTTGGGACTTGTGCTGACAGACTAGTGGGCAAGTAAGTGCCAGTACTAATAGACTAGAGGGAGGACTGTAAAATGGCATTTGCCTTAACCAGTGTCCTCATTGTAGACCAAGTTTCCAAAAATGGCTGCTGCCAGCATCTATGTCATCCAGGGTATTCCCACTTGTTTCTTGCCTCTCCAGGAGGCTCTTCAAGATCAGCAAGTGTGTCTGACCCAGGCTTTTCTCAAATTACTGCCTCTGTGCTGGGTCTTGGAGCATGTGAGATTTTGTTCGTGCCCTTTAAGAGCAATCTGTTTCCTGTTACCCTTCTTTTCTCCAGTACACCAGCCCCACTGTCTTCAATGCCAGATGTTCTTAGAGCTCATGATTCTGAGGCAGGATCTCCAGGCTGGAAAACCCAATGTGGGGCTTGGACCCCTGGCTCATTGGGAAGAACATCTGCCATTGTGATTATCCTTCCATTTGTGGATTACCTACTCAAGGGTGTGGATCTTAACTCTACCACATCTCTGCTTCTGCTACCTGTCTTGTTGCAGTTCCGTCCTTATTTCTTTAGTTGTGGAAAATCTTTACTGCTAGACTTCAGGTTGTTCTCATCGACAGTTGCTCTATAAATAGTTGTAATTTTGCAGTGCTTTTGGGAGGAGGTGAGCTCAGAGTCTCCCTGCTCTGCCATCTTGGCCGCACCTCCCCCATGGAATTGTTCACTTTAAAATGGTGACTATTATGTTATGTGGATTTTGCCTCAATAAGTTGTTTTAAATTTTTTGTTCAGCCTTGTATTTATCTTTTATAAATATCCCCATGGATTTAGATTAAAATACACTTTACTTAGTAAATTCACGATTTTAAAAATATGTTATATCATGCAATTTATATAATTATTTAATATTTAATAATCTATATTCTCACGTTCTAAAATTTCCCTTTTTTTGATTAGTCAAATTAAAATTTGAACATGAAAAACAATTGAAGATCATTTTATATTATTTTATCCATATGTATCTACCTAAGTAATTCAAGGCAGTGATTTAGAGAATGTTGATTCTGAGATTAATTAGAGCAATACAATGACTACAGTGTATATTAAATTATCAAGGTGTATTCATTCTTTTGGATTAATTATACAAACCTCATAGCAGCCCTACAAGGTAATTACTGTCATTCTGTTTGCATATGAGTAAACTGTGCTTTAGATAATTCACCCTAATGTTTTGATTATAAAACCTGAACACTTTCTGTTTTCACTAGGAAATCTGTATAAACCCAAGAAAGGCATTATTGCATTATTCTAAAAATGAACAGGCTATAACTGTGTATGGTATCTGTATCTATAATTAATTGTGGGAGACTGCCAATATACTCAACGAATGCTTCTGGCTATATGGAAGTTGTAGGGAAAATGCATTAATGGGATGTAATTTGTGTTTTGAACGAGGACAGTATGGGGGGGATATAATATAAATACAATTTTTATTTCTCTCCCATACTTTCTCTTTAATATTTACAGGTTGAACACATGAGTTTTCTTGTAACAAAGTGAAAACTCTGGCAAAGCCCAAGGCTTCTCTGGTAGCTTGTATTTAATAGTCCTGTGATCATTTCATTCATCAAGTCCAGCTTCATTTCAGCATCTTAAATTACACTTCAATATATTAATGAAAACTCCACTCTTCATTGAGAAGCATCAATTTCCTCTTTGTTCCTCCAGCTAGAATCTATAATTGGTGGGTCTCATGGGGGACAGTGTATTTGGCTTCTTCTCTTCCTCATGATCACTTCTCCTTCTGCCCCCTCCCAGCTACCCACACTTTGACCAGAAAGGACTGGAATTACTTTTCTGTGCATCAGAAAATGTGCTTCTATTCTGTCAGATGCTTTTTTTTTTTAAACTCAACCATCAATACAAACAGTTATAAAGTAGGAATTAATAACCATAAAAAATTGCAAATCTTCAAAATTATGGATGTCTGTATTCTAGTTCTTTTTTACAGACTATTTGAGCAATCCACTATATTTTTCAAACTTTTTCATAACTTCTGATCAATTTAACATAACATTTATTATATATAAGTCTTCTGCAGTTTGTTTAGAACCTAGCATTCATCATAAAATTGACACTTCATAGACATTTTTAATCTACGTGTTTTACTATTAGAGAAGTTAAAACAAGAAAAAACATAGACTTATTTAATCACATATTTACTGTTGGTGTTCTTCATTCTTTAGTGTAGAGCAGATATAATTTCCTGTCAGCCTGAAACTTTATTCACATTTTTTTAGACCAGGTCTACTGGAAAAGTACAATCTCAGTTTTTCTTGATCATGAAGCATCTTTGTCATGCCTTCTTCAGTGAATATTTGTATCAAATATAGAAATCTTCTTAACAGCTATTTTCTCCTTTCAGCAATTTAAAGATGTGATTTCAATGTTTTCTAAACTTTATTGCTTCTGATGAGTAGTCAAATGTCATTTGCATAGTTGATCATTGGCATATAATGTGTTTTTTCTCTAGCTTCTTTTAATACTTCCTCTTTACCACTGATTTTTAGTAATTTTACTATGATGAGCCTATATTTCATATTTCTTTTCTGTATTATGCTTAGGATTTGTTGCATTTCTTGTATATATATGTTGACAGTTTAACCACATTTGTAGCAATTCTTATCATTATTTCTTCAATTTTTTTTCTGCCCTACTGTTTCTCTAGTCACATTTTTGGAACTCTAATCATACATACATTAGTGGGAGGGCAAGTCCAATAATGCTTACTGTATTATGACCCAAACTGGAAGCCTTATAAATCAACTATACTTCAATAAAAAAAAATAAATTAACAGGGGAAATTATACTGGGGAAAAGCCCTATTCTCCTTTGGACATTTTCATTTAGGTTTAATAAGGTTGTACATTTTTAGAGATGGAAAAAAAATCAAAAGTGGAAACCATCATTTCATCCTAAAATTGTCAATAATGCATATAATCAAGTATACTCCCTCCCATTTGTGTGTTTATACAAAACGAAATCATTCAAATGAGCAAATGTGTTATTGAAAATTAAAGTTTCATCACTGCAACAAACCTACTTTGCCTGCCTCTACAATTTTAAAATTTCTGTTTTCTCTCTCTTAACTACTAACCTCTTTCCCTTTCCTTTATCTCAGCTGCCCTCCTTTCCTTAAATTTCAGTTAAACCTTTTTTAGTTTGTTACTACCAAATCCACAAATTTAATTTGTTCATACGTCACCTTTTTCACTTTAATAACTTGAGACATATACCTCTCTTTTCAAATTCCAGTTCATTCATAATTATTCTAGTTTTACTTCCTCTCATCACTTTCAGTTATTTTTACTCTTTTCTGGATAATCTAGAGCAATGCAATACAAATATACTTTAAAATCACCCAACCTAATCAAAGCCAAACCTCAAGAAATCAAAAAAAGGAACAAATAGCCTCTCTCACTTCATTCTTTTGCCATTACCAGGTCTTTCTTATTGATTTTATAGTAAATATTTATAAGAGATTAGTCTACGTTAACTGCCTTCATTTTCCATATATCTTTTTCACTTCATTTCAGTATCATTTGTAATAACTTTTACATCAGTGAACTTACATGATTGATCAAGGAAAAAATTTGGACGAAGAGAAAAGACGTAAATAAAAGCAAGGATTAAAAAAGGGAATCTTTTTTCATTAAATGTTAAATGTATAATTTCAAAGTTACAACATGATGTGTTGAGCATCACTGCTTAAAAGATTTAAAAATTTGATGAACTATATATTTCATTTTATAGTATATATTTCTATATATTTTAATAAATGTAGTCTTCAATTGGAAATCACTTCTTAAGTTATGGGTCCAGGACTGATTCAAATATTCAGAATCAAAAAAAAACCCAGATTATGCCATTCCCAACAAGCTCACATCACAAGTTAGGGTTTTCTAGTAAGGTGAAAAAAACAGAAAGAAAAAGAAAAAAGTAAGCCAATGAGGACTGCAATCTAACCTATAACTTCAAATATGCACTGTAGATAAACTGGTGATTGAAAATTAGAGCAATCACTATTTTTACTTTCAATTTTTATTTATTTATTTGTAAGGGTATCTTCAATTAGTGATCACATTGTGTGCAGAATCTTCATATCTTGCATGTTTGATACTATATGCAAGCTTGTTATACCTCACCACCTACTCACATAGGGTTCTGTTCTCAAAGCTGATGATAATATACAGTAGCTAAAACTTATGACAGGATATCCTGAAGGATATCATTATAAAGATACTTTTATAGAATTCTTGAGCCAATTAGCATATGGTGGGACTAGGGTAAGTCCTAGTAAAACCTTTAACCAGTTGAATTCATCAGTCTCAAATTCAAGAAGTCATCACTGATTCTTCTCTTTCTTCTGCACCCCACATCCAGACCATTGGGAGGTGTTTTTTCATAAATCCAAAGCATCTCCACATCTCACCACTCCTTAATATGTCCAAGATGATTCTAGGCATTTTCATCTTTTATTCTGGATTATTTCTAGAGGTTTATTTCTTTGTTTCTCGTTTATCATCATTACCCCCTCCCCTAACCCCAGACACAATTACAACTTACCCAGCGACAGTTCATCCTAATTACAGCAAAGTATTAATAGTTTCTCATTACCTGAAAGATCATTCATGATGTGGCTGCAGCTTTTATCCAAACTACTTTTCATCCCCTGCTCCTTCTCATCCAGTATTACTGTTTGCTGCCCTTCAAAGACGCCAAGCCTTTTCCCTCCTTAGTCCTGCTGCCTCTGAGTGAAGTGCTCTCTTCTACAAAGTATTTAAGAGATGGCTTCCTTATCATTCACGGCTCAGCCCAATGTTTAATAAATGTTTTCTTTAAAAATGGATCTCATTGGCTGTGTTACTGAATTGCGGGGGGGGGGGGGGTCCCGCTGCTCACCGCTTACAAAATCAATACAAATGTTGGTAGCAAAAGAAAGGTGCCTTTAATCAGAATGCCGACAATCTGGGGAGATGGTGGACTCAGCGTCCGCCCAAAAACCACCTCCAAAGATTCTGCTTGGTTATGAAAGTTTTTAAAGGGAAACAGAGAAGTAATCTCAGTTAATCATTAAGATAGGGGGTCAGGGTCGTCACCATCCCCCACTGGGTGCAGGCTTGTCGACTCCTCGGGATCTTCCTCTAGATCATCTGGTCATCTGTTAATTACTGGTTCTTCATTTCTACTTCTTTGATCCACGGAAAGAACCGACAAGTTAGGCAAGGTATTGTGTGATTAAAAGATTTGAAAGGTGTGCTTGGGCCAGAGATGGGTAGAGCATGGGGGTGCCTGGTTTAAAAGGCAACTGGTTTAGTTACAATATAGCTTTGCCAAAATGACAAGTAAAGGGGCTTCCTGCTGAGGGAGGTGTCCGGCAAGGAGCTGCTTACAGCTGTGCAGATTCAACTTATACATTTTAGTATCCTTACCTTTACACTGTTCTGACAGAACTGGAGATATTATTACAATCCAGAATGGGAGTCTTAGTACAAATACTTGTAATTACCTTTCAGAGATGTGAAATTTGAGTGAAAACACATATAAAATCACAATACAATAATAAACAACAATAATGATCTCTTTATCCTTAAACCTTTTCTCAGATGTGCTACAGAAGATGAAATATTGCTGCAGTAGTTAGAATTCAGAGATGTATCTTCACTTTCATATATAAGATTTGAAATGTGGCCATAATAAATGTGACTAAATGTTCAGACTTATGATCATATCAAACAACCCACTTGCTCTTGCACTAGTCCTGAACTAAGGGTGAAGAAAGTGCAATACAGATACATTCTTAATTAAATAAATGGGTACATTTGTGATCCGCATAAGAAGCATGACTACTGAAACCAAGTTCAGATGTTATATGTTTAAACTTCTGGAGGTATTCATAAAGTGACAAGGAATTAATGGACAATGTTTTAGCATCATTCAATAAGATTCTGGTCGTGAATTACTATACAAAGAGCAGGAAACCTACGTAAAACAGCCGAAGTAGGTCAGCCTGAGATCCATTAAAATAATCTAGTTTCATTAAAGGTGTGTCTTGCTAAGTGTTATAGGAGTTATACTGGGTAGCACACAGTATTTCTCTCTGTGAAATCACTATGGAAACGGCCACAATAGATTATAAACTCCATGACCCTCTATTATAACACTTTTATTTTGTGTGTAGAGTTTTTTCCTTCTTGCAAATCATTCAGTGCAGCATTATCAGGAAGTACTCACGTGTTCCTATAAATCTACTAAAGAAAATAATTAAAGTAAGTTCAATTTTAGAAAAATAAAGCCTCTGAACTCTGTGACTGATTAAATTCTGGCCAATTTTCTTTCCATTTAGAGTTTTAAGGTCATGGGTTATTTTTCTTTGAAACATTGTCCTTTCTCAGAACAACCAATACAATTTTTTCCTTGGCCAAAAGGGTCACAATTGCACAATGATTGAGAGTAAAGGAGAGCACAGAACAAGGCAGCACAAGCCCACTAATAAACAGTGGACTCAGGTCATGACTATGTCATTAATTAGCAACACATATAAGCAAAGTTTTTGTATCTTATTTTTCATTAAAAAAATTTAAAAAACTACTCGAATGGAGTTTAAGTAGAGAATGATTGACTGAACTTCTCTAATTTGAAATTCAGACAAATTCAAATGCAATATTTTTATTCTATGAATGCTTTATATTCTAAATCATATGTATAATATAATGTTTCTTAAAATGTCAGTTGGTTTTGAAGCTATTATTGCTCTATGTAACATTTTGAGCTTTATCCTACTGTGTGTGTTTTAAATGGTATTTTTCACAGATATGCAACATTAACTTAATATTTTTATGGTTTCTATTACATCATCTTAAACTCTAACATGAGTTACTATTTTAAGATTGCAGACTGTTAACTTTTAAAACTTAAATCTTTAAATTAGTAATTTAATGTCAGTAACCTGTGATGGTTTAAAAATCTTTATGAGCCATGATGGATATTGAAATATTCATACCTGGTAGATTTTAAAAGTGATTCTCTCAATCATGGTCAATCATTACCGTACTTTAAACAGACTTATTTTTTCCATTAAGTAAAATATTTGTCTTTTTCCCCCTATGTTTATTTTCAATGGTCAATAAATGTTTGAATTGAACATAAATATATCAATCAGTTGACATGTCCATTGCTAGTAAAACCTGAGGTCTGTATTTTAGGAAATGTATACAAATTAATATCAAATTTTACAGTATTTCAAGATAAAGTAGTAAGTTTTGGAATATTGGTTTAATTTTCAGTTAACTCTCATAACTATATTAGTATTCCAACTGCAATAAAATCTACATTACCTTAGCCTACATAGATTATTCTTAGTAAAAGTAGGCCACATACTACATCTCAGATAATCTCCCTTAAGCAGACAGCAATTGTTGTTATGAAATTTAAAACCTTCTTCTAAGGAAAACCACCAATTGGGACAATAGTGAATTTTTCAACATATCACTTTTAAAGAGAATTCTATATTAAGAAAAAAACATGAATTACCATGTTTGTCAAAATATGTGTTAAGTATAAACTCAATAAAATTTGAAACAATATTCAAAAGAGTACCTTATCTAACATTTTATCACTAGGTAGCAGCAAGTTTGTTGGTCGTGATTTTAAATTCAATTTAGCACGTCATTCAAATATAGCTAATGTATTAAATGGGTTATAATTGTCTGAATTAGAGTGAATTAACCTATTATCCTATGTATTTTTGAATTGAGCATTGAGAACTACTGTGCTATAGTAAATCATTTGAGGTTATCTTGGTAAACAGGAGAGAAAAGGGTTTAATTACAGATCATTGTTTTTATTCTGATGTTTATTAAGCAGGTATTTTTTAAATTGTTGATACCAAGCTAAAATATAACTGAATAATATATGTATTTACATCCTCCTTTGAAAATCTATGAGTTTTAACAAGAAAAAGGAACTTATATGTAATATACGTAAACATTTATGTAGAGTTGCAGACGTTATAGGGACAGTTTTCAAATTAATACTGTCCCTAGCTAACAGGTAGCTAACAGTTGATATCCTGGCATCATCTCTCTTAACTTTTCAGCAAAATCTCTGGTTGCTGCCTCTGCTGAACCTTGCTCCTCTCTCTATTCATGGTTTATTCTTACTGTCTCATTGTGTGGTAAATGGCAAATGATCAATAAATGTTTGCTGACTGAATTAATAACTTATATCCAGATCCTGTTGCAAGTAATAGAACTCCTATCAAGTTCCTCCTAAACACTGCAACTAACAAAAAGCAATAAATAGTTATCATCTAACATCATCAACCCTTTAAGGAAAGCTTTATTCACAAGTACTCACATAATTTACATATATTCAATGAAGGTAAATTAGAATTTTAGTGAAAGGGATTTTAGTGATCCCCAGCATGTGCTTTCTATGTATGCCTTCATGCTTGGCCCTCGCCCTGGAGCAGATGACCCTGGACTCTGCCCAGAGCTGATTAAATCCAGCTCAAGTCAGGCCAGTTGGATTCCCTGAAATGAGGTTTTGGAAATGGGGTATAGAAACTCAGTTGTTAAACTGTGAGGAACTAGAAGAGTAGGTAGACCAAGGAGCTAAGACTGCCATCTAGGGAGAGAAATACGACTAGTCCTCTGAAAGCTGAGTGAGGAGTGAGTGGAGTTGGGCAGTCTTCAGAGAGAATGAAGTGAAACAGTGTGGAGAAGCAGAGCATCCAGGCTGTGTGGCCCCAGTCAGAAGAAGAGAGACAGACATAAGGATTTTCCCACGAGGCCCCAATGCACTTTTGCTCTAAAATTTTGAGAGATTCTCATACATTTTTAGGATAATCTCCTCTTTTTAGTGTTAATGAATTCTTTTCCCTTTTAAACAAAGCAAGCCAAATTAAAAACATACACGTTAAAAAATGCAATGTGAACAGATTTTTCAATAAATTGTGCTGGTTAAATTGTTTAATTCGAGATAAGATCTGAATACTGTGGAAATAGAACTGTACTGAATTCTACTGCATCAGGCTCTTTAAATGCGGGGCTGAAAACATGCACTTTTAAAATCTCGGCGCATTTGGAATTATTTAGAGCATAGCCACCTTCAGTTTGGCAAGAAAATAAGGTAAAGGCTTCCTGGGGGAACTTACTCTAGGAATGTGCTGCATCTAGTGTCAAAGATACTGATATCCGTGAACAAAATGTCATAAACACTAGCCTTGTCCTAATTCTTCACCTGTCCTCAGCAAACAGCCTAAATTCCTGCAAAATTGGGCATTCATCTACCCTTCTCCAGTTCCTGCCACTTAATTCTGAAGACAGAAATAAAATTTAAATGTATATTTAAAAATTCTATTTAAATTCATAAGCACTTTAAATAATACTGTAGAAAGTTAGAATCATGGCTTTATGTACAATATGAAATTCTACTTGATTTAAGCAAACTATATTGTTTTGTTTTATTTAGAGTTTTCACTGCCTTAGGGGTTTGTAAGGCCACCGTTCAGGGAGTGCCATCCCCGTCTTTGGTCCAAATCAGCAGCAGATCACTAATTTGATAACCATAACTCAGCTTACTATGCAGGTGCTCCCAGATCATGCATGAGCACATTGTTGAATTCAGGAATATATTGCTTTCATCATGACCATTAGCCTGAGGAAATTGCTGTAAGTCTATGTTTCCTGATTTGATTACCTCACATTTTACACTGCTGCGCACAAGTGTCTGGAGGACAATTGCATGCATTTGTCATCTCTGTTTTAAAAGTATTAGGTGTCTTGGAAACATTCGAACTCTCTCACTGAAAAGTGCCATGCAAGTGATGGCTCAGGGCAATGATGTGCTGATATAGAATTAGAAATTCTATAGAAACTCAGATTTGCTCCCCTCTTTTCATTTTCACAGCCCCTGCTTTAGTGTGAGACTTCAATTGAAATGTGCAATTGTACATTACTATTCTAAGCAGTTTGGAAATTCCAAAGAGGGAAAAAAGCAAGTTCACAGGCCCAAGGTCAAACTTTTGGTTAGGATAAAACATGGATTTTTAAGTAAGCAGTTGCTAGCTAGGTCCCTGAAGGGAATGTTACAAATGTGGTCTTTAAAAAGACTAATGGGTGTCACTGAGGAATTTTAAGCAGCAAAGTACAGAAACATACATGGATTTTTAGGAAGATTCCTTTGAATATCCTGGAAATCAGATTATAAAATTATGTTAATATTAGAATATTAAATATTATAAAATCAGATATTGTATTGTAATACTAATTCAAACAAATTTACTTTCAATTATGCTTTCCTTTGTAATTTTAATCATGTCTTCTGTTTAGGATATTTTTCTGAGTCCATGATTTCCTTGCTTTTGATTTTTCTTGCTTCCAATTACTTCAAAGGAATATATCTGTTCATTAGAATAAAGGACAAATCAACAACTACAGCATTTACCAGGCAGGGACCTAGAAGGAGGGGTGGGCATGGGTTTTGAGATGAGGCAATTCAAAGTCAAATCACTGAATTCCCAGACTCTGGAGTCCCCAAGCATCAGCGCAAAATCGTATGGAAAGAGTTTTAGCCATGCCAACTTTTTTGGAGGTGCCTGGAATATATATATTCATTTCACCAAAGACCAAACAGATCTTGACTTTGCAATATCCAGGGAAAATGAGTCATTATCACAAGTCACAGGCCTTTTCCCTTTCAATTTAATAACATCAAATAACAACAGCATTCAACAAATCTCTGTTATTAATACATGATATGAATAAAATAAGGCCTTCTGTTCTGAAATGTGTGTTTGTGCAGGAAAAAAACACAAACATATATGTAGACAGGTTAGAAAGTAATACATTTTCCTTTAGAAACTCTTTGCATAGAGAAAAAGGCAGGTAAAAGGATAGATTGTGATAGGGTGGTTTTAGATGCTGTTGCTAGTGAAAGCTCTGATAAGGGGTGATCTGTGCAATAGCAAGCAGAAACGAGGCAATGAGTTAAAGCCCATTTGGGGGAACAGTGAACTAGGAGAAGAAAAGTTAAAATGAAGGGGGAATCAATCAAGAAAGTCTTTGTACAAATTATTTCCACTGAAGTTTTAAGAAATACTATTTTCCCAGTTCTAGAAAAGACCCCAAGTTTAGCCCATCATCTGAGCCTTAATGACAGTGGAAATGGCATGGGAAAGATTTCTTTTCCTCTAATAAGGGAAGTGCACCAATTATTGTTACTATTTTCTGAATAGAGTAGTCATAAAAGAGAGGTTGAAAAGGGAGATTTGAGTGTAGTCTAATGTTTGTATTTTAAAGACATTTTTACTGGGGTGTTTTTTTTTAATGTATCATTTGTGCTTGAATATAGACAAGGAAAATGTGCTTCATTTACACGAGTAATTGCCAGTCTTTTCCTTTCTTTTGTTTTATCTGATATTCTGTATGTATTAGCTTACAAGAGTTGCCACAACAAAGTACTACAGATTGAGTACCTTAAACAATAGGAATCTATTTTGTCACAGTTCTAGAAGCTAGAAGTTCAAGATCAAGGTATACGCAGGGCTGGTTTCCGCTGAGAATTTCTCTCTTTGGCTTGTAGATGGTCATCTTTTCCCAGCATCTCACAGGGTCCTCCCTCTGTGAATATCTGTGTCACAATCTCTTCTATGGACACCAGTCATGTTGGATTAGGGCCCAGCCTAGGGATCTGATTTAATCTTAATTACCTCTTTAAAGACCAAACTCCAATACAGTCATATCCTAAGGTACTAGGGGTTATGACTTCAACATGTAAATTTTGTGGGGTTACACAATTCAGCCCAAAACACCATAGTATCTTTCTCATATATTTTCATATCCAAATTTAGATTTTTCTAGCTCTAGAAAATGGTTTCAAATTATAGAAGAATATCAATGTCAATGTTTCTAATATTTGTGAGTGCAATTCTTCCCTGCCCATCAAAATCTCACCTATTAACAGGAGTTGGAAGTATCTTAACAGGAATGTAAAACATCTTTATAATGGTTTTGTGCAATCCATATCATTTAGCCCGTGATGGTTGCCTTTTGTGAGTGTATATGTGCATACATATAAGTATATTTATGCATATACACATATATGTATCCACACATTTATATATGTTTGTAAACTATAGCAGATAATAAAAGGGCTAGAGAAAAATAATTGAATTTCATGAAAAGATGTTAAGCATTGTGTCCCCAGTATTGGTGTGCTCTCTGAAGTCACTTTCTCCCACAGTAGTGCAGATGGTGTATATGAAACAGACTTCTGTATCACTGAGATAATTAATTGTCTTCCACAATTCTAAGAAGACAACAGACATGATTTCCTTTTAACTGTCATCTGTTTATACATTGATTTCCTCCACCTAGAAAAGCTATTCTCTACTTGAAGCTCTAAAGGAAATCATAAGGGAAATCATTATGGGAGGGAACAGAAATGAGAATATGATTGTTCAAGACAGGGGTCAATGTTAGTCACCTATCTTCCCGACTATTTCTTTTAGTCACAGATCCTTGTGCAAAACTGTCTCCTACTCTTTTTCTTTGCACATCACTTCACCAACTCCTATAATTGAACTTTGCTTACACTGTATTTTGTAAAGGTCAAATTACATACTTTAAAATTGTGCTATCAGCAATATATATATATATATATATATATATATATATATATATATAAATAAAGTTTTTGAATGGTTTTAACCTCCCAAACTCAGTTTTGTCAAAACATTTACAGAATTGTTTTAGAAATCACTATGTAAATACCTTTAAACTAAAGCAGGAAAAAAATAATTAATGTAGGAAAATTGAAGAAAGCCAGGAAAAAGACAGCTGCTAACAGGGATAAGACATGAAGACAAATCTGTAGGATGAAGAAAAAACATGGGTCATTTTATCTGCAGGCTTGCCCCAGGCATGATCTGACAAGATAGGGAAAAAGTTATGGCAATTGGCAAGAGAAAGTCCCCAGTTCTTCTTTCTCTTTCTACTTCATATTTCTTAGACATTAAACCATGGCGATACCTGAACCGTAGAGCGACTGCATTTCAGAAACGAAGAATGCCTTTGAAGTCTCTTTTGATCAAGGGATAAATACAGGGTCAGCAAGTTCATGCTGTACATTTTCAAAGGAAAGAAATCCAAATATTTTATGCTATTAAAAATCTATCACTCATTAACCTTTAACTTTTGATGTGAAACCATATGTAATTTGATTCAGTTGCAACAGAGTGTAAGATTGGAATTTCTGTATTCCTTTATTATTTAAAAAATTGTTCCATGTTGGCGAGAGATGGGAGAGACTGAGGCAAGGGTATGTGTACCAAATGCAGAGTCCTGTGCCTACACCCTCCCCCATTTGACTTCTCTGTGCAGTGACCAGAGGTTATAGGACTAACAACGTATTAATTTACAACACTAGTCCTCAAATTTTCTTCCATACCAAATGGTTTTCCCATGCTCATTATTATTTCAAGAGCTAATGATCCTGTAAAAAAAATTATCTATGGCTTTAAAAGGACTCTCTAAATGAAATATACACAAACAACTGTAGAATATTGTAATGTCAGAACAAGCTCAGCAACTGAGGACCTATGAATACATGCCCCGCTGGCTTTTTGATGTTCTGTCATATACAGTCTGTACGTCATATCTGCAGGTTCCACAACCATGGATTCAGCCAACCGCAGATGGAAAATATTCCATACAAAAATCCAGAATGTTTCAAAAAGCAGAACTTGAATTTGCTATGTGCTGGCAACTATATACCTGGCATTTACATTGTATTTACAACTATTTACACAGCATTTATATTGTATAAGGTATTACAAGTAATCTATGGATGATTTAAAGTATGGGGGTGTGCATAGGTTATATGCAAATACTACACCATTTTCCATAAGGGACTTGAACATCTACTATACAGAGTTGTTCTTTTTAAGCTTCATAGCAGTTATTCCCAAGGCTAGTCTTTCCCCTTGGTGAGATAAGAATCAGGCTGTGTGATTAATTCTTTTGTTTGGGTAGTTGCAGGCCTTAAATCAGAAAAGTGGATGTGATGACCTCAGGAAATGCTTTCAGGTCTTACTGTCCTAGGAAATCAAATATGTTGCAAGCAGCTGATTCTATAGCAAACAATTAGCATTGTAAACATACATATTTTCTATATACATTGTTTTCATAGGAAATGCTGGATTATTAGCTAATCTAATTTTCTCTTGGCATAATTTGTTTTAAATTTTGCTAGCATGCATGTTTTACATTTACATTCTACAGGATGCAATTACTAATAATATTGTTTTCAAAATTAAAATAGTCATATACTCTTTTTTATACAAGTGCTTACTGCCCTCCAATTTCCCCAGAGTACATTAAACAGCTGCACACTTACCTGGTGCTGATCATACTGTTTACACACAGCAGATGCTGACATAATTGTAAACTGGCACGTAAGAATTAAAATGCATCACCACATGTTAGCAATGTGCTAAGGCTCTGCTGCTAAAATAAAATCTAATATTTTAACACACCATATGCTACATTTGAGTAAAATAAGTGTATACTTAAAGAGAGCAGATCATTTATTTGCTTATTTTTTCCATATGACAGGAATTAAAAAGTTATTTTAAAAAATTTTCATTGTATAGTTGGTTTACAATGTTGTGTTAGTTTCTGCTGTACAGCAGAGTGTATTAGTTATACACATATATATATCCACTCTTTTTTAGGTTCTTTTCTCATATGGGTCATTACAGAGTATTGAGTAGAGTTCCCTGTGCTATACAGGGAACTGTATATAGTTGTCTATTTTATACATAGTAGTGTGTATATGTCAGTCTCAATCTCCCAATTTATCCCCCCCTTTCCCCCTGGTAACCATAAGTTTGCTTTCTACATCTGTGACTCTATTTCTTAAACAATTATTTTTAATAATTTCCAGAGTTCTCTGTTTATCATGATTATTCATCTCTATAGTAGCATTCTCCTGCCAAGATTAAAAAAAATAGGGAATAATTTTGTCTTTTAACATGAAAACAATAGGAAAGTAGACAGTGTGGCAGATGTCTCTCTCTCACTTTTACTGAACAAGCTCAAATATTAAAGGGATTTCTCACCTGTACTCTCCAAAATGTGTGACAACCTGTTAATAACATTTTAATTTCTATAATGTGCCCTTTCAAAATATATGAAAAAAACGTGATCCAAACAAGAAATGCATAGTAAAAAGAATTCTAAAATTAATGACAAAAACCAGTTAAAAAATAAAAATCCTCTGTGTAGAATGAAGGCTGACTTGAACCCTGATAGCTGCAGCAGGTGGGTGCATGCAACCAGGTGCAATAGTGATTAGAGATCCCTAGGAGGAAACCTGTTTAAGCTTTTTACTTGCCATCCCACTTTTGTTACCCTTCCCTGTAAGAAAAGACAGTAAAAATAGCCCAGACTGCTGGGTGAGTTTTTATGAAAACCCGTGCAGACAGACAGGCGCTCTCAGGAGTTCACTGTTCCACGTAGAATTCCTCCAAATACCATGTCTTCAGCATCATCACTTAGACTGTCTCTTCCAACTGTTTTCTGTCCCTAAGATATTAGGATGGAGCTCTGCCCAAAGGAGTTCTCTTCCCTCTTGGGTCTTGATTCCTCTAGTACTGTTTGCACTCACAGTTTTTTTTATGTCTTATAATAGATTTTTCTTTTTCTAATTTTTCTGCTTTTTCCAGTTATTCTTGGCAGAAATGTTATCCTGGATAGAGATATTTCATCATACTAGAAGCAGAGTCCTGCAAGAAAATATTAAGATGCAGGACATATAATAAAAAAATCTAGGATATATCAAGAGAAGTAAAAGTGTCAAAATATAAATGAGTTTCAGAAGAGGAAAAAACAACCCAAAGAAGAAAATAATTGAAGAAATAGTCAAAGTTTTGTTTTGTTTTGTTTTAATTTCTAAAATAGATGAAGATTTCCTGGCTCTTTATTTCCTATTGATTTCTACTTAGTGAACCTACCAGGACACTCTCGCTCACAAATTATGTAGACCCACAAGGATAGTATATTAGTTTCCTATTGCTGCTGTAACAAATTACCTCAGACTTGGTGGTTTACATAATACAAATATATTCTCTTATGATTCTGGAAGGCAGAGGTCCAAAATAAATTTCATTGGCTAAAGTCAAAGTGTCTGCAAAATTGGTTCTTTCCAAAGGCTCTAGGCAGGAATTAATTCCTGACCTTTTCCATCTTCTGGTGGCTTCACTCCTTTTGGCTGCATCACTCCAATCACGACTCCTGTGGGCACACCGCCTTTTCCTTATAAGGATTCTTGGGATTATATTGACCCACCAGATAATCCATGGCAATCATCTCCATATCTCAATTTCCTTAATATAATCCCATGTGGAAAGTACTTTTTGCCATAGAAGGTAACACATTCACTGGTTTCAGGATTTGTATATGAAAATCTCTTTTTTGGGGTAGTGGTAGTCATTCAGCTTACCACAGATAGCAAACACAATAACCTCTATCTTTAATTAAACACTGCAAGGCAGGCTTGTAAAGCCAATCATCAATCACTTCAAAGCAAGCACAGAATCACCTTCAGTGGAGTGGTGGGAGATAAAGGCTTCATCTGATACAAAAATTGTCAGCAAATACACACTTCGAGAAGGATAGATTCCATCCTTATTGAAAACATGAGTGAACGTCTGAATATGATAAGGAAAATGTGGAGAAATTTGCTGAGGTTCTACTTTGGTTATAACTGCAACAATTTAGTAGAAACCCAAAAGAACTAAAGTGCACCACGATGGTTCAAGTCCTTGAGGATGAAAAACAGATTTAGCAAATACATGTTCCCCCAAAACAGAGGCTTACTCTGAAGAACAGCTAGTGGGTTCAAATTTATTTGAGCAGTTAAGGAAAAGAAAAGGATCAGATGGGAAAGATGGGTGGAGAAAACTGATGCAGAAAAGAATTAAGAACAAAATGCAGCATCTTTCTAAGATGGAAAGATACAGCCATGGACCAGAGAAAAACAAACACTGCCCTTTCAACTTGGACAAAAATAAACCTACTCCAATTATCCAGAAAAAACCTTCCTTTTAAGAATGGATACAAGTGAGCATTCACTAAAATAACAAACAGTTAGTATAAGAAATAAAAAGATGAAAATAAAGTAAGTCTAAAGGACAACCAAATTTCCAAAAATATTTGAAAAATTTAACCTAATACTTTAGTTGAAACCTTAAAATAGACAATTTATTTAGCATAAAAGAACAGTAGAGGGAGAGGGATAAATTAGGAGTTTGAGATTAACAGGTACACACTACTATATATAAAATAGATAAACAACAAGACCTACTGTATAGCACAGGGAACAATATTCAATATCTTATAATAACCTATAAGGGAAAAGAATCTGAAAAAGATATAATATATATTATATATATATATGTACAACTGAATCATTATACTGTACACCTGAATCATTGTAAATCAACTATATTTCAATATAAAAAATAAATTAATAAAAAAAAGAACAGTAGGGGCAAAAATTTCAATAATATGGCTAGAAATAGTAGGATCTGAAATAAGACCTAACAAACTTTAGAAATTTTTGTAAAACATAGGATGGAATCTCATTTTCACGAGAATAACAGGAATGAATAAACACCAGTAAGGAAAAAAAGAAAACAGAAAAGGAAAATAGTATATAGGAAAATGTTGGATGTACTAGATTATAGACTGAAGAAAGTGTTTTTATACTTTTTTAATAACATTTTTGTAAAGTTTTATAAGGTTAATACTTTAGATTTTATGGGTCACAGAGGTCTCTGTTACACCTTCTTCTTTGTCTTCACAAACTTTGAAAAAGGTAAAAAATGAAATACTCTCAACTTTCAGGCCACACTCAGGTCTGAATTTGGGCCTCAGGCAAGAGTTTGCTGACCCCTGTACTAAATAGGCAAACAATGCCTCAAACATATGGTGTACATATAGCTGGGCTCCTTATGGACAAAAAGAAAAAAAGAAGGAAAGAAGCAGACACTTTACTGAAAGCTATAATATCAGCTATCCAGCCCTAACTCTGCCATCCCCCCAAAAAATTATATTTGAAAAAAGCATATTGAAAGATTGCCTGGGACTTATATTGACTTACTGACTTATATTGACTTTAAAGATAAGAAGGAAAAACACTTTATGCATCGGTCAGAAACTCCACGTCACGTATAAGGAAAAAGAATCAGAATGCTTTGAGTCTTCTCAACAGCAACACTTATACCATACTCAACCCTGTAAGAGAATCGGGAAAGAAAATGTGAGCCAACTTTAACCCAGCTCTATTGAATTCAAGTTTGAGGCCCCAGGAAACTAATTATGGACATGAAGGAACTCAGGGAATATTTTTCACTTGAGACCACCACCATCATCATCGTTATCATAAGCCTCATTGTCACTATCTTCACCATCATCAGGGCTGTATTTCCTTGCATAACTATGAGGGGTGTTTTTTTTTTTTCACAAGATCAAATGAGATAACTCCTGAGACACAAAATTTTTAAAGTTGGAAATGCTTTAAATGTGTAAAAAAGTGGCACTATTTCACTTTTTATGGCTGAGTAATACTTTGATGCTGGTTGTGAAGTGCTAATATTTGCATTGTTGAAACCTTTATATTGTCATTTAGGCTTGAATATGGATTAGTGGGAACAATAAAATTGGAAGGTAGGCCAGTCCTCATAATCATATACAAGTTTGTTTGTACCATCACAAATAACGTGGTAATTTAGTAGCACTGGAATGAAATACATTTTCATTATGTCTGTTCCTGCACAATTCTAGCCCTGTCTCTGAGGAGCAGCTCTGCAACGTGAGCGTATTCATTTTAGCTCATTCATTCCTGTTCTCCCTTTCTTGTAACACTAGGGAGGATGAGTAAATGAGGGGTGCTCACGAGAGAGCTGAAATAAATCATACAGTTCAGAATTTGTAGTTGCCTTTGGCCTCATCCAGCTTTCGTTGCTGACCCCTTGGACCTTTGCTACTTGCTGACATTCCTCCTGGTTTCACCATTAGTACACTCATTAGTGCTGTTCTCCAGTCATGTTCCGTGGAAGTATTTACAGTCATTACATTCCTGGTTAACGTGCTCTGGAGGTACGTGCCAGCTAACCAAATTACTCATAACTGTAGTGATAGAGCAGCATAACGTGAGTGGGTTTTGAGAATCTAGATCTGAGTTATCCAATAAATTAGCCATTAGCTGCAAGTGGCCATTTAAAATTTGATTAAAACTAAATAACATTAAAATTCAGTTCCTCCGACACACTAGTCACATTTCAAGTATTCAAAAGCCACTAGTGATGAGTGGCTACTCTTTTGGGTTTTGGACAGCACAGCTCTGGAACATTTCCATCACTGTAGAAATGCCTGCTGGACAATGCTACCCTAGATTCACAATACAAATTCTCTTTAGAAAAAAAATTATCTTTGGAAATAAGGTCGTACGATCATATATATTCAGAAAACGCTGTGCGTTTCACGATCTTATTGGAGACTTGTAAGGTACATTTTAAAATATGTTATCATTTTAAACATAGTGTTTCCCAGATTAAATGAATTAGATAATCATTTTTTCTTCCTGTCTGGATTTAGGAAAAAAACTGGTATTCATTCCATGGAGTGCACTTTGAGGAAATATAACAGAGGATTTAAGAAATTATTTATTTCACCAAACAGTAGGAACTAACTTGAATCTCATGTATGATGCATTTATTGCATTAAAGAGTTTTAGCTTATAAACATAAATTTAATAACTTTTTAAAACCACATTTACCAACAGATGCTCTATAGCACATAAGCAGACTAATGGAAACTCTGTGCTTAGTTAAAAGCTAATTCAAAAATGCAAGGCCTCTTTTTGTTTGTTTTTCATGAGGGAATTATGCAAAACTTCACATATTTTAATTTGCATGTAACAGCAAAAGCTTGTTGCTTATTAGAGTTACTAAAGTTAGTTGGCATGAATTAATATTAACTCATAGTTAGAAGTTCTGATTTAGTACTCTAAAAAGTGGTCCATACATAACAAAGGAATCATTTTAAAAGTCACTTAACTGCTAATGTGTACATACACAGCAAATAATGTTGAATTACCATAATTTCAGTGAACAGAAATTTGTTCTTAATACAATATCATTATTGCATAGAGTTGTTTTGTTCCCCTTAAATATTAATATTTAATTAACTCATTGGTAGGGTTGCTCTTAGTGACTACAGTGGCTGTTTATTTGGTTGTGAAAAATTGCAGATTATTTTGACATTCTGATTAGAATTTTATCTGCCTCAGTTCTTCAATATGATCAAATTCTTGGGTCATCGTAACTTGGCTGCCATTAAAAAAGACTTTTCAAGCACCCATCTAAATTTATGTTGCTAGTAAATGATGGAATCAGGATGCAGACACAGTTATTCTGAAATATAATCTATTCTTTGCTTTACATCTGTCTCAATAATAGATTTAAACATTAAAATAATGTTGTGATATGTGAGTTTTCTATAGAAAAACCAAAAGATACAGCATTTGAAAAACAAGGGCAAATGCAGGACCAAAGGGAGGAAAGAGGAGTTTTTATCCTGATATAGAGATAAAAGCATCCACCCCTCCTTGATGAGGTTAACATTTCAGGAAACACAGTAAGACTGTATATGCATTCTGAATCAGTAAAAGGCAGTCCTTTTGTGGATAAACAAAGCCTTTCAGAAATCAGAAGATAGTAGATCATAGCTAAAGTTTGCCCTTTCTGGCTGATAATGAGTCATTGTGAAGAGCTAACAGCCTGAAAATATAAGAAGAAATAAATATACAGATATTTTAAACTTTTTCACAGGATGAAAGTTATCTGTGATAAGAACTTTGCCTTCACCATAGATCTTCACGTATGGAAGTGAAGATGGTGTAAACTTAAGCTAAATTGCATGTATGCAGTGGAATGTGACCAAGTATAAGACTATGTAAAAAAGACACATGACACACACATATGAAAGAAAAATCCTGAATGATAAAATACATTACACAAGGCATTTCTCAACTTACAGCATGAGAGCAATATATTATTGCCTGGGAAACTCTCAAGCAGCTCATGAAAAGAGGTATTGTTATCTCCTTTCATTTATCTTATTTATTACTTATTTTTGTTGCATTAAAAAATATTACATTTCTCTAAATCAAAGGGAGGTATATGCATTGCAAAAATTAGGAAAAATAGAAATGAGTAAAGAAAAAAGTAGTATTTGTCCATGAGTTGTTTTTAAACTTGCCAAAATCCAGAGAATTTTTTTTGGAGGGGGGGAGTTTTTTTTTAATCTTGGCTTATCAAATTGATAAAGTTGGAGAGAATATTTCAAATTTTCATTAATTCTCTAATATCACTAATCACACATTCGTTTATTCATTTTTGCATGTGTCTGTATATGTATCTATGTTTGAAAGTATTATGTATGTATGTATTTGTATGTTTATTTGCTTGTTATTTCTTATTGAACATTTTTGGCTCTGTCTAGGTATTTAAAGCAATAAGTTACATTATTTTAGTCGAACATTGAAGTAAATCCTGTCAGACAATTGTCTTTATTTACTTGATAAAAGTAAATAATTAAACAGGTAGCAGAGGATAGGAGAGATAAATTAAGAGTTTGGGATTAAAATATACACACTACTATATATAAAAAGACAAACAACAAGGACCTACTGTATAGCACAGGGGACTATATTCAATATCTTGTAATAACCTATAATGGAAAATAATCTGAAAAAGTATATATATATATCTAAAACACTTTGCTGTACACCTGAAACTAACACATTGTAAATTAACCGTATTTCAATTCAAAAATAATAAAAAATAATTAAACAAGTAATATCAGCCGCCCACCTTACTCTATTATTTTTCTTGAATCCTGCTCTACTCTATCTCAAGATTAAGTGCTACCTCACATTATTAAAGATATTTAATTTATTATATATTGAGTACTTTCATGTTGTTTTGATACTTTGCATCTTTTTTTCAACCACATACTTTTTGTCTCTTTGATTAATCTGTGAATTTTCAAATTAGTAGACATATATTCCACCAACTTTGAATTCCTGAAACACAGTAAATGCTTGGTAGTATTTTTTTTTACAGTAAATGTTTATTAGCGTCTATAAAATGTAAGGTACAATAAGGAATGCAAAGAGTGTTTAATGCACTCCTGAGTTAAAGAGAATTGATGGATGTGTTTCAAAAAATAATTCAAATTTCTTGGACACAATGTTGCCATAGTCAACAGCATTTAAAAGTCTCATTTGGACAACTCAGGCAGTAGTAGGACCACAGGCTGTGTTTATAGTGAATATTTTAGTGAGACTCCCAGAGCATCATTTTGGAGAAATTTTTTGAAGCTTAAATTCTACTTTTTGGCTGTTTTACATGTTTGTTATTAACTGATTTTTTACTTTTACTTGGATAAATTTTGGCTTTTTATTCCATGACCAAAGCAGTTCTTTGAGCAATTGTAACAAATTAATGAGTTTTGCTTTCTTTACTCTCAGTTACGTTATAGATCTGAATAAGGTGGTTGCACGAGGTAGCTTTAGAGATGACTCCCCATGATTCCTTCTTCCCGGTTTATGTCATTGTACTGTCTCTCAACAGGTCCACCTGTCAGAGCAGGGTCCGTCCCGCTTCCATCCAATAGCCAGCAAGGCAAAGGGGCCCTCAAGCCAAGAAACCAGAGGAACTGAATCCTATCAACAACCACACGAGTAAGTTTGGAAGCAGATCCATCCATAATAGAGCTAAGATGACTCCAGTCCCAGGTGATAACCTTGATTGCAACTTTGTCAACACCCTTAGCCAGAAAGCCCAAGTAAGCTGCCCTTGGATTCTTAACCCACAAAAACTGTAAGATAATAAATGTTTATTATTTTAAGTGGCTAAATTTTAGGATAATTGTCACACTGCCATAGATAACTATGCAATGGTAGACATGGAGAAGGGAAAGGAATATCCTCATACACAAGGATATAATGAAAATAATAATAATAATAATATCTACACTAAACAGTAATGGATGTGCTTGCTTATTCCAGTAGACACAAAGAGAACATATTTAAAATTGTTTTTACTGCAATGCCATTATTACTACTTATAGAAAATTTGGGAGAAGCATGTTGAAAACTAAAAGAAATCTTATAGATTCTCTAACCCAAGGTTCAAAAGGGAATGGTGCCTTGGTAAAGCCATGGGACACAGATTGTCCCTAATAACCTTTGGTCCTCAGTTCCTCTGGCTTCTAACAAGTTTTAATCCTATTTTTAAAACATGTGTATAATCTCTTTTGCCCAAATTCATTTGCTTTTAGCAGTCATTGGTTGGAAAATGTCGTGGTGTGAAAAGATATGGTGGTGACTACCAAAGGTAAAATTCAAATTCCTGTTGATAGCTTTTTTTTTAAATCTAGAATTCCTGTACATGTCCCACATGCATCTTTAATGATCATCAAGCATCCTAAAATTATGGACACCACTAAATGTGCAACACACTCCCTGGACAGTGGCCCTAGATCATTGAAAACTAAAATAATTAGACATGTGAAAAATAATGTCCTAGAAGCACAATTGTCTTTCTCACTTATTACCATATCTAACTGCCGTTAGATTCTGAAAGGGTTTGCTTATCAACATTTAACCTTCTTTTCAATGATTAATTGAAGGACAGGTATACTGGGCACCATCATTTTATTCCCAGCCACAAGTTCTAACACAGGAACTCTTTATAAGTCCCATAAATCTAGCTACGGTCAGGGTTTATCATTTCAGATTGCATGAACATTTCTTAATTCACGTATTTTCTGTAATTTACAACTTAAGTCAAATATAAAAATGTAAGCAATTCAAATATGCAGATCAAGAACTATCATTTATTTAATGAAGTGGTACCAAATTTAGCCTGTTGACAATGTTTGACTTCCAATGTACTATAGTAAACAATAGTGCTGTTGTTTCCAAATTAGGTTTTTAAAAATAATCTCTAAAAGTTAAAACTCAGTGATTTTTATTTCTTTTACTATTCTTGTTTGCTATTTATATAGCAAACTTGAGAGTGTTTTGCTCTTCATTATTTCAAGAATAAACCTGTTCAATCTTTATAAATACTTCCTCCTGGAAGTGAAAAACATAAGCTCAAGATAAAAATAATGCCTAGAAAACATTTCATTTAAATGTGACACCTGATGGCAAGGCCCAAAATAGTTTAATGAGATATTTCTTGATATATCCATTGTATTGAATATAATTACTGTAAATAGACATTGAAAAATTTGGTAAAATAAAACTTTGCAGTTGAAGATACACATTTTATGTTACTCTACCAAACACTATGATCTATCATTATAATAACTGTATTTTGAACTGTGAATCAAGTCATCATGAATATATTGAATTCAAAACTACTACTAGGGTCAAGAGCAAATTTTGTAATAAAAAAACAACATTTATAAACAACTTTCTACTGTGTGACATTTAGTATGTTTCTGGAAGGCGATTGAAATATGGAATATGTGCCTAATTCAAGTCAAGATTTTTCAAAAGAGGAAACATAAGGCAATTTGAAGTAAAGAGTGTAGAAGAGTTGGATAGGAGGAGTCGTGAGAAAGATTAAAATCTTATTCCATGGCCTCCCTAGGACATAAGGTAGGAGAATTAACACAGAAAAGAAGTAACCGAGAATGAATAGGGACATAAGGGGAAGGTAATGGACTCATGGGGGTAAGTAATTGTGGGAACTAGAGCTAGAATGACTGTTGTCAGAAACACAATGTGTAATTAATTTAGAGGTAGAGCTGTTATGGATTATGATAAAATGCAGGTTATAGTTATGAAATGGGGTTAATGGAGTGGAGGTGAAAATCACTGGGTTAGAGGACTCAGGGGGCCAGGGTGTGATCCCTATTGGAAAAAGTCCACAGATTTACTGAAGTTGCTCACGTCACAGCTGTAATACAGGTGATGAGCATGAACTGGTACCAGAAGAACGTGGAGATGTACATACCTGGGAGGTATCAACTCCAAGGGGGCTGTTTTGCTAAAAATGAAAATGTCATGTGTGGGAAGGAAATAATTTTGAGGAAGAAAAATGGTGATACAGGACCATCAGCAACTATTCTCATAGAAAATAGCACAATAAGCAATCTTTACTTCAAAAACTGCAAGGGACATGTTTACTTAGTAAGGAGAGGTATGTCCAAGGTAATTTAAGAGGCAAGAAGCAAAAAATATTCTAGAATGAGGTGAAATGTAAAGGACAATGAGTTTACATAAAACAGAGATGAGGATATGGGGAAAGGATCGGCAGGAGAATAGAGGCTGCTTTGTTGAGTCAGGAGTGTAACCACAGCCGTAAAGGGGAGAGGCACACAAGAAGACTGACACCCTGTGGAATTCGTCCTTGGCTGAATGTAACAGATGAGTGGATAGAACAGTGTGGTGGAAATAACTGGATGCAATCTCTAAGTGGAACCCAGGTATGAAAATACTTCCAAGCTGAAACAATTAAAGACAGTGACTGGTTTCAGAATTTAGATAGTAGTCTTCATTTGCAATACAGTTATTATTGTGTAGTCGTGTAGTCATGCATTTTGTAGTTATTAGTTTAAAATCAAAATAGAATGCTGGGGCTTCCCTGGTGGTGCAGTGGTTGAGAGTCCGCCTGCCGATGCAGGGGACACGGGTTCATGCCCCGGTCCGGGAAGATCCCACATGCCGTGGAACGGCTGGGCCCGTGAGCCATGGCCGCTGAGCCTGCGCATCGGAGCCTGTGCTCCGCAACGGGAGGGGCCACAACAGTGAGAGGCCCGTGTACCGCAAAAAAAAAAAAAAAAAAAAACTGAATGCTGGTGTTCAGGGTGTTAGAAAGTATCAGTAGGCCATTGTTCCTCCTTAAAATATGAGAAAAAGCCAAATGAGTCATACAATCGTAGTATTTTTAAAAATCCATCGGAGAGCCGAGGATGCAAAGAAATGTAAATAAACTTCCAGAAATAGCCACTGTTAAGGGGGAAAATACCCTCAGTTTCTTTTAATACTGGCAAAGTGGCAGGTTCAAAAGAAATCTGCTCTTCTGAGAGATGTGGGCAAATGAGACACATTGTTAACGAAGCTTTCACTGTCCCTGGCCTGGCTTGTTGGCTGCAGCTGTGAGGAGGCCAAGTGACCGCTCCAGGCAGCGCTCACACAGTTACCCATAGATTTTCACCACCTGCAGGAGGTGGAGGAAGGGAAGACCTGCGAGAGATGCCCCAGGTGCAAGGGATCTTTCTGAATGCGGGACATCAGCATGGCTGGTTAAAGGCAAGGGCGGAGAAGCCAACGAGAGACGTGCCCATAAGCTTCCGGGGCCTTCCCAGCGTGCAGCATAGCAGTCTCGGAAGGGCAGAGGGAACAGTGGGGGAGCTGAAACATCCCTCCCAGTAATAAAGGTAAGACCTTCACTGGATATACCACAACCACCCTCTGTAGCTTACCTTCCAGAGAGTGGAGTGGGAAACCAAGCTTTTATCTTTAGTCTAAAAGTTATTTTATTTTCAGACTTATATCCCTACGCTTATATCCTTGATTCCTACATGTACTGAATTTATTGCAGGGAAGTAAAAGAATATTGCTTGTGTGAACATGATTTTTTTTTTGGTAGAAGGTTTATAAATTGTGACTTCCATGGTATAATAATGACTTTGTTGTAAACTTTTCATGTATACTACTTACTAAAAGAATGCATCTCTGTTTTTTTTGTTTGTTTTTGTTTTTTTTGCGGTACGCGGGCCTCTCACTGTTGTGGCTTCTCCCGTTGCGGAGCACAGGCTCCGGACACGCAGGCTCAGCGGCCATGGCTCACGGGCCCAGCCGTTCCGCGGCATGTGGGATCTTCTCGGACCGGGGCACGAATCCGTGTCCCCTGCATTGGCAGGCGGACTCTCAACTACTGCGCCACCAGAGAAGCCCGCATCTCTGGTTTTATTGTATGCAATTTAACATGCAGTCTAAGGTTGTTAATTGCGCAATTCAGGTCTTCTATCTTTTTGTTTTGGTCTGGCTCATTGATCTATCAGCTTTTGAAAATGACTTTTGAAAATTTCTCAGTGCAATTGTTGCTGAATTGGTTTGCTTTTTGGTTCTGTCCACTGAAATAAAAGCCGCACAAGCACATAGAATTTTACCTTTTATTGACCAGTGTCTTTGAAGCATCTAGAAGAGAGACTGAAACAAAGTAAGCCTTCAAGAAATGTTGGTGGATTTAATTAATGTGGTTTTCCATTATGTATTTTGATTTATGCATTTCAAAGTATGTATATTTTCATGATCATTACAGACTTTGATGAGTTGTTCTTTTAAGCAACACAAAAACTTCTCAATATATATTATTAATTCATTGCTTAGAATAATATTTTGTCTGATTTTGAAATTGTGATTTCTTCTGGCTGTTTGTTCAAAGTGATGGTATATCAAGGGGGTTGAACATGAGAATAGTCTGTTTTGAGTACAGGCAGTAGTGGAGTGCATTGTTTGTAGAGATTTGACAATAATACACTGGTTAAAATTCAGTCTTCTTTCAAATATCATGAGCAGCAGACACTTATAAACGATGTCAATGATGAAGTACTCCTGGTCACCAGAGCAGGTGGCTCCCATTGCCCGGACTCTTAAAGCTTGATCTTCCTATACCTGCTTATTTTCAAAGTTTCTTTATTTATTCTGTTTTCTTTCAAGGGCAAAGGATGGATTTTTTTTATGAATTAAGTATGTTGTTTATTTATAAAATCTTCATAATAATACAGCTGGATGAATTGTCAAAAGTTTAATAAACCTATGTAACTAAAACAGAAAATAAGATACAGACTATTAACAGCAACCCAGAAACTGTAACGTCCCATCACAGCCAATAATCTCCACCCAGGAGAAAGCACTGACGTGATTTCCATCACCATGAACTAATTTTATCATGATTGATATTGATGAGGGGAATTTTACTGCTTATACTTTTGTGTTGGCTTCTTTAAAATAATATTATGTTTGTGAAACTCATCCTTGATGCAAATAGCTGTAATTCATTAATTTTTATTGGTGTGTATGATGATAATACATTTATCTATCATACTGTAGAAAGATGTATTTGTTGTTTCCAGTTTACATTTTTATTAATAGTACTGCTATGAACATTCTCATACATGTCTTTTGGTATAAATATGTGTACAATTCTTTTGGGCATATAATTGCTAAGTTCAGATTTAGTAGATACTTCCAAATACCTTTCCAAACTGATTATCTCAATTTACACTCCTACCAGCTATCTCTGACAAAGTTGTTTGTCTTACATCATTGTTGTTCTCATTCTCAATCTTTTAATATTTGCTGTATTACTGGCCATTTATTAGAGTTGTATTGTAGTTTTAATTCCTATTTCTCTGGTGGTTAATGATGAGTAAGACCCTTGGGTCTGAGATAAATATTAGTTACACCTGGAGATGGTCATGTCCCTTCAGCTATTCTCGAGCATGAGTACCAGGTGAATTTTGTTAGGGCTTAAGTTGGGTTGGGCTTTATTTTTACAGTTACCCTCAAGACCAATAGCTTCAAATTCCTCTGAACTTACCTAATACTAAGGGTAAGGGCTGGTGTACTAGAGAGTTTTACTCAAGTTTCCTCAACCACAATAACCCATGCGTTTTCTTGTGCTCTTGAGCCTTGGTAGGGTCTCTCTTTAGGACTGATTGGTCCTCTTCCCAGGGTCAGATGACAATTCATGTTACTCTGTGCTTACTAGCCTGCTGATGGGGCTGAGGGATGCCTAAGGCCATCTTCAGTCTTAGACCCGTGATGCTGGGGTCATAGGAAGAGGGCTTTCTCAGACAGTCTACTCTCCTCAGTGTTAGGAAACCTGTCTGCAGTAGGTCTTCAGGTGTTCCTTGGGAGCAAAATGATTTGTTGCCATTTCAATAGTGTTTTAAAACTTTTGTTCATTCACCATGGCCATAGAAAGTGAGTTCATGAGTTAAAAATCATAGCTACTTCTGTCTGTTCAGCAGAAGCTTTGTGCGACTTTATTCTCCTGAAACTGGGCTGAGGAAAGACTTTATATTAGCGTTTGTAATAACGCCACGAAACATTATTCATTTAGTAGTTTGCTTAGCTTAGAAATATCTATGAGTATAAGCCTCTTCAGTTTTGAGAGAAAAAATAAATTATGAAAATGAAATTGTGAAAACATTTGCTTTCAATCATTGCCTCCTTAGCAAAAATAGTAAAAGTAAGCATCCTCTCACTGTGACATGATAGCCTAGCTTCATTTTCTCCTACTTTTCCTTACAAGCTCAATAAAAATTTCTTATACACTTGGCTTGACAAAACATTTTGTACCATCATTGCTGTAACTGTTAAATATAGCAGAAATAAACCACCTCATTAGATTTCACTATGGATAACAGTCTCTTTAAAACCTGTCTTCCTCAGATTATAATGATATAGTCCTTTATGTTCAATATTCTGAAAAGAGTTATGAAGGAAAATATTTCTTAGGATTTCATAAGATGTGTGTTTACCTGTCAACATCTATTAGCATTTTATTCTGCCTTGTATACATTTTTGCTGTTTGTTTGCTTTATGGGTTTTTTTTTTTGCCTTTCTTTATGTGTCTGTGATTCTTTCCAAAGGCCTATAGCTGTGGTTCATCAATTTTTATTTCTCTGTATATTCTGTTGTGATTATACCACAATTTATTCATTTATTCTAATGTTGATGAACATTTGGGTTGTTTTCAATTTCTGGCAGCTGTAAATGATGATGCTATGAATATTCCTATGCATGTTTTCTGGATTAGATGTGCACTCCTTTATCTAGGGTCTACAGCTAGAAGTAGAATTGCTAAGTTGTAGAATATGCATGTGGTAAACTTTAGAGAAATTGTCAATGTGTTCTTCAGAACTTTTGTCTGATTTGTGGCCAGGAGTGTATGAAAGTTCTCATAGATCCCCATCCTTACCAACACTGATATTGTCAGACTTTCATGTTAGCCAACCAATCCATGATGCAGCAGCATCACACTGTGGCTTTGATTTGCTTTTGCCTTGTTATTAAAGAACTGAGTGCATATTCATGCATTTCTTAGCCATTTGGAGTTCATCTTTTGAAAAGTTTCTGTTTATGCACTTGCCTTTTTTATCTTATGTTATATGTAAGGTTCTTTATATGTTTTGTATAGCCATCATTCTTCAGCTTATTTTTTTCATAGCTTATAAGAGTTTCTAATTTTAATGTATATACAATATGCCAGTGTCTACCTTGGGTTATTTCTTCCATATTTTGTCTTAGAAATCACCCTCTTCCTCAAGGTCATGAAGATAATCTCTTATATTATCTTTTAAAGGTTTTACATGGTTGACTTTCACATTTAGGACTTAAGTCTACCCTGGCATTGATTCCCTTATAATCGTGTGATGTAGAGGTCCAATTTCATTTCTTTTTCTTAAGTGGATTGCCAGATTTCCTAGCACTAATTATTAAAAATTCTGTCCTTCCCCCACTGTCTGCTAGGCTGCAATGTCCATATCAAGCTTCAGTGTATGTGTGGGTCTAATTCTCAGGTTTGCCCCTCTGTTTCATTTGCCACGTTGTCAATACCTGCAATAACTCTTACTTTTTTTGTTGTTCTTCAGTAGAGTTTTGACTATGGTTGGACCATTGCATTTCCATATAAATTTTGGAATCAGGAAATAAAAACTATTCATCACTTCTATTTTAAACTAGAATGTATATCTAGCCATCCTATTAATATCTTGCCTGTTCTAATAATGATTAATTAATAATATAGTTGTTTTGGATGCCTTTGTGTATGCAAACATATAACCTGTGATTTATTAACATTTTTTGTTTATTTTCTAATTCTGGCTTTTTTTTCTCAATGAGATTTTGGGTTTATCTACTACAACACCTGGTTTCCTTAGCTAAAGGAAAACAAGCTAATAGATGCTTACTGAATCTATTTACATTTGGGAGCTCATAAGGAATATTTGGCTGAACATTTGGCTCTAACCCATGAACTAAGTAATACAGAATAAGAGATAGTTTAGCTGCAGTCCTGGCATTGTTCATGTGGTTGTAGATACCGCTGCTCATCCAGCAGATCCAGAGGATGACTGCTGTTTCTTTGTTGGATCAGGATTCTAGGAGGAGTCTGCAGAAATCTCCAGTCAGAGAAGCACATCACAGAACTCTAGTTTATGGAACACAGCTAATTCTCAGGCTTCTCCCTCTGTTGCCTTTGCCATGTTGTGAACACCTGCAATAACACCATACATTGTCTGTTCTTCTTCAGTACATCCTTCTTGCATGAAATACCCTCAGACTCCCATACTTGTGTATAAGGACCCCTTTCACATGTAGAAACACATGAATGAGGAAAGCCTGACTCTATGTCTGAAAGCCACTAGTATTTTGTACACATCTGTGGATGCTTAGAGAGATCATAATGGGCAGTCAACTCAGGAAATCACATATAAGCCTGAGTTAGTTTGTTTTGGCTCATTGGCTGGATGTTGCTAGAAATTTGTTTCGGCTCATTGACTGGATGCTGCTAGAAATGAAATGCATTCCATTTCACCCTCACACTTAGCATAGACCTGAAGGCTGGTGGAGAAGATTAGCCCCTCAAGTGGACAAACATTGTACAGTGTATCTTGAAGGATACTTTTTCTAAAGAAGGAAGTGCCAGAGGTACAGATCTTCAGTGACTTATGGGCAATGACTAACCACATGGAAAGAAGGTTCATTGGTCAGCTCCTTCATAAACTGTGATAATAGTAAAAGCATAAACACTAATGGCTTAAAGTACTGAGTAAAAAATTTGTCAAATACAGTGATTCTGACTAAAGGAAAAGGCAACATGAAATATATGGTGAGATTATAAATATCAACCATAGCCTTGTGAACTGAAATGGAGGCTTTAGTAACTAAGTATATTCTCTCTTTCCCTTCAAATACATCTATATTTAGATCTGTAGTTACATTCCCTATGACTTTTCCCTGTGTAGATCTGTAGTTACATTTCCCTAATGACTATGAATATTTTCTTCTTTCCCTTATTGTGGATGTAAGCTTTGCTCTTCTTTTGCCTTATTACTTTATATAGTACATTTTTGATAACTGGCTTCTGAATTGGTTTTCTATTTACAGAAAAGCAAAGCAGAATCTTGACTAAATAAGCAGAGGGTGCCTGTCACTTTGAAATGGGTACCCTGACTGATGGTGTGCTGTTTATCCTCTTTGGCTCTGTCTTCTGGTACAGACAGACATTTATTATGCATAGAAAGCTATGAATGGAATTTGAATAGCCAGAGTGATGGAGTTTGGTGGATGTGTTGATCGACACTCATAACCTTTCTTGTGCCTTGTATCTCTAAAGTTGTAAAGCTAAATATTGCATTTTTCAGACACCCTTAAAGCTAGAGTTCTGAATGTAAATTAGGTATCACATTTATAAGTTGGAAGTGAGGCAGATCCATACTTGTGGAGTATTATCGACAGAAATGAATGTTATGAGAAGCTGGGTGCTATGTCTTAAAGTCTAATTACCAGTCTTATGTTCCAAGAGAACAGTGACTGTGGCAGCACTCTTAAAAGAGGTAGAAACTGTTTCCTAAACTCTGGGAGACACTGTCCTGGCTTCTTGATCCTGGCTGCAGTGGTGTGAAATTAAAGCCAAAGCTTAGTGATAGCCACATGTATTTAACTTCTCCATTTCATGTAAGAATTGTGTAAGCATCTAATTGGTCTTTCTGTCCTGCATGGAACCTTAACTATGTTGATTTTATTACCATTGTTCTTTTGTCATATAAAACATACACACACACACACACACACACACACACACACATTAAGAACTTATTTATAAATTATATGTGGAATTTTTTATTTGTCCTACATCTAATTTTTGAGCACGCTGATATTACTATAACCTTTTCTACAGTAGTCAGGTAAGACTAATTTATGCTGTAATTAAAAAACATCCATGACATCTACCTCTGGCCAAAATGCAGTAACAGGGTAAGATTTACTGTCCTGTCTCAACAACTAAAACCAGCAGGCAACATATATGAAACAATGGCTCTCAAGACATTGGACATCAAACAATGCAGGACGGTAAATAGGAGAAATGCGAAACTAACAAAGTAAATCCTATCATTTCCCCAGTTTACTGCCTGGAGACATCTCCAGGCTGCGGCTCAAGTCTCAGGCAGCAGGAACCCAGGCAGAGCCAGAAAGCCTCCCGTACTTGAAGAGATACAGATTGGAATCCAGACAGGCTATGGTGACCAGAATTTGCAGGAGAGAATATCAGATAGAAGATTGCTTCACAGAAAAAGAGCCCCAGACATCTTCAGGGAGTCCTCCCAAGAATTCACCTGAGTACTGATCAGTGCATGCATGGGAGGAAACTACCCAAGGATGTGGAAAGAACCACCGAGCCGATAGTAGAAATCAACACCTAGGGCTCACAAAGTGCCGGAAATACTGCCTGCTGTCACTAGCCATACTGGAAAATCTCATAATTCATGGGGCATCAGGTAGAGTATCTGGAAGGTCTAACCTCAGTAGTGGAGAGGAATGAACACTAGACTAAATGCTCTTCTGTGCTTGCCTAACACACTATTAAAGTGAGATGGGAAAGGAGCAAACCATTTTCAAGATTTAATGACATCCCAGACAAAGCTCAAGAATATTTGTAGGCATAAAAAATTAGCCATCACCCAAGAAGGTAAAATGCACAGTGCCTGGTGTCTAATCATATTCACTAGGCATGCAAAGGTGCAGGAAAACACGATTTACAATGAAGAGAAAAAATCCTTCATCATTAGGGAATAGCAAATTAAAACCACAATTAGCTATCATTAGACTATTAAAATGTCAAATAGTAAAATGACTCACCATACCAAAAGTTGGCAAGGATGTGGTGTAATAGAAATCTTAATGCACTCTGGGTCAGAGTGGAAAATGTAGCAAACATTGAAAATCACTTTGTCAGTTTCTTAGATTTAAGCAAACACCTACTGTATAAATCACCCATGAATTTCAAAATAATTAGGTTGAATTCATAATTTTTCTGAGTGAAAAAGCCAGATAAAAGGGAGAATGTATTGTATTATTTCATTTATTTAAACATTCTAGAAAATGCAAACTTTCTGCAGTAGATCAGTTCTTTCTCAGGATGGAAGGGCATCATGGAGGAGTTGTGTATAGAATGCCCCTTGATTAGCGTGGTACAAAGTCTGAAATTAATTCAATATTATGTGCTTCCATGGCATCAAGAGCTTGGAGGGCCTCACATGGCCTAAATACAAGTTCCCTCCCCAAGTCTACTCCCGAGAATGAGATCCTCTAGCCGAATAACCCTCCAGGTACAGTGGCTGACTATTTCCGCATAGCAAGCTTCAGTTCCCTTCCAGCCCACAAAGTCATTCAAACCAGGCATGCACATCCTCCTGTAGGAACCAGGAATCAGTTCACCCTCTTGTTACTGCAAAAACCTACCCCCACAGCCCCTGCTCACTCACTGTGTTTCGAAATGCAAACTCCATGTGACCCTGCATGCATGGTGTCCTCCAGTCATGGCTGTGATTGTGTGTGACTAATAAACTGCTGATAATCTAAACTGCCCAGTGTCCTGTGTCTTATTAGGTCATTCGATGACCCTAGATTGGAAATGCCTTCTTCATCAAAAGGTTGAAGAAACGATGATCAAAACACGAGTCCCTGATCGTATTCCCTTGTCCATTTTTATCTGTGATCACCAGCTGCCTGATCTCCACACAGCTGGTGGGAGGTGTGATAGATTTTCATGATCTTGTGGCCACTTCTGAAGTAGGCGTCAGTGAATATGTCCTTGTTGGTGCCATGAGCATCATTCTCAGTGAACTTCCTACCATGAGCAATACAAGCTCCCAAAGTAGATTTACTGCTCAGATAGTCACAATATCTTTTGATCTAGAATTGTGGGTATTTTGGTAATATAACTCATTATATAATTTTACAGTACTACTTCTGAAATATTATTTCTTAATTGTTTGCTTCCTGTCATCACCATAGACTAATAGCCATATGGCTATAGGAATAATAGCCATATATTCCTTTTAGCACACAAATCCTCATGCTTGTTGTACTATATTCTTATTCCTCATGCCTCTATCTGTCAATTTGCATGTATGTATATGTCAGGCTTCAGTAAGAGGGCTACATCTATTCTCTTCCTTGAGTTATCTGGCCTAATTGAAATATATATTGCTTACCCACTTTAAAGTGTTCTGATAGTCTGAGAAATCTTAATCAGAGGTTTTATCAATGAGGATAATAGATAGAACCTTAATATATTTACCAAAAGCCTGATTTTTATTTATTTTTTTAACATCTTTATTGGAGTATAATTGCTTTACAATGGTGTGTTAGTTTCTGCTTTATAACAAAGTGCATCAGTTATACATATACATATGTTCCCATATCTCTTCCCTCTTGCGTCTCCCTCCCTCCAACCCTCCCTATCCCACCCCTCCAGGCGGTCACAAAGCACTGAGCTGATCTCCCTGTGCTATGCGGCTGCTTCCCACTAGCTATCTACCTTACGTTTGGTAGTGTATATATGTCCATGCCTCTCTCTCACTTTGTCACAGCTTACCCTTCCCCCTCCCCATATCCTCAAGTCCATTCTCTAGTAGGTCTGTGTCTCTATTCCCGTCTTGCCCTTAGGTTCTTCATGACCTTTTTTTTTTTCCCTTAGATTCCATATATATGTGTTAGAATACGGTATTTGTTTTTCTCTTTCTGACTTACTTCACTCTGTATGACAGACTCTAGGTCCATCCATCTCACTACAAATAACTCAGTTTTGTTTCCTTTATGGCTGAGTAATATTCCATTGTATATAGGTGCCACATCCTCTTTATCCATTCATCTGTTGATGGACACTTAGGTTGCTTCCATGTACTGGCTATTGTGAATAGTGCCGCAATGAACATTGTGGTACATGACGCTTTTTGAATTATGGTTTTCTCAGGGTATATGCCCAGTAGTGGGATTGCTGGGTCATATGGTAGTTCTATTTTTAGTTTTTGTTTTTTTTTTCCGGTACGCGGGCTTCTCACTGTTCTGGCCTCTCCGTTGCGGAGCACAGGCTCTGGACGTGCAGGCTCAGCGGCCATGGCTCACGGGCCCAGCCGCTCTGTGGCATGTGGGATCCTCCCAGACCGGGGCACGAACCCGTGTCCCCTGAATCGGCAGGTGGACTCTCAACCACTGCACCACCAGAGAAGCCCTATTTTTAGTTTTTTAAGGAACCTCCATACTGTTCTCCATAGTGGCTGTATCAATTTACATTCCCACCAACAGTGCAAGAGGGTCGCCTTTCCTCCACACCCTCTCCAGCATTTATTGTTTGTAGATTTTTTGACGATGGCCATTCTGACCAGTGTGAGATGATATCTCATTGTAGTTTTGATTTCCATTTCTCTAATGATTAATGATGTTGAGCATTCTTTCATGTGTTTGTTGGCAGTCTGTATATCTTCTTTGAAAAAATGTCTATTTAGGTCTTCTGCCCATTTTTGGATTGCGTTATTTTTTTAATATTGAGCTGCATGAGCTGCTTGTGAATTTTGGAGATTAGTCCTCTGTCAGTTACTTCATTTGCAAATATTTTCTCGCATTCTGAGGGTTATCTTTCCATTGTGTCCATGGTTTCCTTTGCTGTGCAAAAGCTTTTAAGTTTCATTAGGTCCCATTTGTTTATTTTTGTTTTTATTTCCATTTCTCTAGGAGGTGGTTCAAAAAGGACCTTACTGTGATTTATGTCATAGAGTGTTCTGCCTATGTTTTCCTCTAAGAGTTTGATAGTTTCTGACCTTACATTTAGGTCTTTAATCCATTTTGAGCTTATTTTTGTGTATGGCATTAGGGAAAGTTCTAATTTCATACTTTTACATGTAGCTGTCCAGTTTTCCCAGCACCACTTATTGAAGAAGCTGTCTTTTCTCCACTGTATATTCTTGTCTCCTTTATCAAAGAGAAGATGACAGTGTGTGGGTTTATCTCTAGGCTTTCTATCCTGTTCCATTAATCTATATTTCTGTTATTGTGCCAGTAGCATACTGTCTTGATTACTGTAGCTTTGTAGTATAGTCTGAAGTCAGGGAGCCTGATTCCTCCAGCTCCATTTTTCTTTCTGAAGATTGCTTTGGCTATTCGGGGTCTTTTGTGTTTCCATACAAATTGTGAAATGTTTTGTTCTAGTTCTGTGAAAAATGCCAGTGGTAGTTGGATAGAGATTGCATTGAATCTGTAGTTTGCTTTGGGTAATAGAGTCATTTTCACAATGTGATTCTTCCAATCCAAGAACATGGTATGTCTCTCCATCTATTTGTATCATCTTTAATTTCTTTCATCGGTGTCATAATTTTCTGCATACAGGTCTTTTGTCTCCTTAGGTATGTTTATTCCTAGGTATTTTATCTTTTGTTACAATGGTAAATGGGAGTGTTTTCTTAATTTCACTTTCTGATTTTTCATCATTAGTGTATAGGAATGCTAGAATTTCTGTGCATTAATTTTGTATCCTGCTACTTTACCAAATTCATTGATTAGCTCTAGTCATTTTATGGTAGCATCTTTAGGATTCTCTATGTATAGTATCATGTCATCTGCAAACAGTGACAATTTTAATTCTTCTTTTCCGATTTGGATTCCATTTATTTCTTTTTCTTCTATGTTTGCTGTGGCTAAAACTTCCAAAACTGTGTTGAATAATAGTTGTGAGAGTGGGCAACCTTGTCTTCTTCCTGATCTTAGTGGAAATGTTTTCAGTTTTTCACCATTGAGGACAATGTTGGCTGTGGGTTTGTCATATGTGGCCTTTATTATGTTGAGGAAAGTTCCCTCTATGCCTACTTTCTGCAGGGTTTGTATCATAAATCGGTGTTGAATTTTTTCAAAAGCTTTCTCTGCATTGATTGAGTTGATCATATGGTTTTTCTCCTTCAAATTGTTAATATGGTGTATCACATTGATAGATTTGCGTATATTGAAGAATCCTTGCATTCCTGGGATAAACCCCACTCAATCATGGTGTATGATCCTTTTAACGTGCTGTTGGATTCTGTTTGCTAGTATTTTGTTGAGGATTTTTGCATCTATGTTCATCGGTAATAGTGGCTTGTAGTTTCTTTCTCTGTGACATCTTTGTCTGGTTTTGGTATCAGGGTGATGGTGGTCTTGTAGAATGAGTGTCAGAGTGTTCCTCCCTCTGCTATATTTTGGAAGAGTTTGAGAAGGATAGGTGTCAGCTCTTCTCTAAATGTTTGATAGAATTTGCCTGTGAAGCTCTCTGGTCCTGGACTTCTGTTTGTTGAAAGATTTTTTTTTTTTTTTTTTTTTTTTTTTGCGGTACGAGGGCCTCTCACTGTTGTAACGTCTCCAGTTGCAGAGCACAGGCTCCGGATGTGCAGGCTCAGTGGCCATGGCTCATGGGCCCAGCTGCTCTGTGGCATGTGGGATCTTCCAGGACTGAGGCACAAACCCATGTCCCCTGCATCAGTAGGCAGACTCTCAACCACTACGCCACCAGGGAAGCCCTGTTGGAAGATATTTAATCACAGTTTCAATTTCAGTGCTTGCGATTGGTCTGTTCCTATTTTGTATTTCTTCCTGGTTCAGTCTTGGAAGGTTGTGCTTTTCTAAGAATTTGTCCATTTCTTCCAGGTTGTCCATTTTATTGGCATAGAGTTGCTTGTGGTAATCTCTCATGATCCTTTGTATTTCTGCAGTGTCAGTTCTTCTTTTTCATTTCTAATTCTGTTGATTTGAGTCTTCTCCCTTTTTTTATTGATGGGTCTTGCTAATGGTTTATCAATTTTGTTTATCTTCTCAAAGAACCAGCTTTTAGATTTATTGATCTTTGCTATCGTTTCCTTCATTTCTTTTTCATTTATTTCTGGTCTGATCTTTATGATTTCTTTCCTTCTGCTAACTTTGGGTTTTTTTGTTCTTCTTTCTCTAATTGCTTTAGGTGTAAGGTTAGGTTGTTTATTTGAGATGTTTCTTAAGGTAGGATTATATTGCTATAAACTTCCCTCTTAGAACTGCTTTTGCTGCATCCCATAGGTTTTGGGTCCTCGTGTTTTCATTGTCATTTGCTTCTAGGTATTTTTTGGTTTCCTCTTTGTTTTTTTCAATGATCTCTTGGTTATTAAGTAGTGTATTGTTTAGCCTCCATATGCTTGTATTTTTTTACAGATTTGTTCCTGTAATTGATATGTAGTCTCATAGCATTGTGGTCGGAAGAGATACTTGATACAATTTCAATTTTCATAAATTTACAAAGGCTTGATTTGTGACCCAACATATGACCTATCCTGGAGAATGTTCCATGAGCAATTGAGAAGAATGTGTATTCTATTGTTTTTGGATGGAATGTCCTATAAATATCAATTAAGTCCATCTTGTTTAATGTATCATTTAAAGCTTGTGTTTGCTTATTTATTTTCATTTTGGATGATCTGTCCATTGGTGAAATTGGGGTGTTAAAGTCCCCTACTATGATTGTGTTAATGTCAAATTCCCCATTTATGACTGTTAGTATTTGCCTTATGTATTGAGGTGCTCCTATGTTGGGTGCATAAATATTTACAATTATTATATCTTCTTCTTTGATCCATCCCTTGATCATACGTAGTGTCCTTCTTTGTCTCTTGTAATAGTCTTTATTTTAAAGTCTATTTTGTGTGATATGAGAATTGCTACTCCAGCTTTCTTTTGATTTCCATTTGCATGGAATATCTTTTCCATCCCCTCACTTTCAGTCTGTATGTGTCCTAGGACTGAAGTGGGTCTCTTGTAGACTGCATATATACGGCTCATGTTTTCATATCCATTCAGCCAGTCTATGTATTTTGGTTGGAGCATTTAATCCATTTACATTTAAGTTAATTATCGATATGTCCCTATTACCATTTTCTTAATTGTTTTGGGTTTGTTATTGTAGGTCTTTTCCTTCTCCTGTGTTTCCTGCCTAGAGAAGTTCCTTTAGCATTTGTTGTAATGCTGGTTTGGTGGTCCTGAATTCTCTCAGCTTTGCTTGTCTGTAAAGGTTTTAATTTCTCCATCAAATCTGAATGAGATCTATGCTGGGTAGAGTAATCTTGGTTGTAGGTTTTTCTCTTTCATCATTTTAAATATGTCCTGCCAGTCCCTTCTGGCTTGCAGAGTTTCTGCTGAAAGATCAGCTCTTAACCTTATGGGGATTCACTTGTGTGTTATTTGTTGTTTTTCCCTTGCTGCTTTTAATATGTATTCTTTGTATTAAATTTTTGACAGTTTGATTAATATGTGTCTTGGCGTGTTTCTCCTTGGATTTATCCTCTGTGGGACTCTCTGTGCTTCCTGGACTTGACTAACTATTTCCTTTCCTGTGTTAGGGAAGTTCTCAACTATAATCTCCTCAAATATTTTCTCAGTCCCTTTCTTTTTCTCTTCTTATTCTGGAACCCCTTTAATTCGAATGTTGGTGCATTTAATGTTGTCCCAGAGGTCTCTGAGACTGTCCTCAGTTCTTTTCATTCTTTTTTCTTTATTCTGCTCTGCAGTAGTTATTTCCACTATTTTATCTTCCAGGTCACTTATCTGTTTTTCTGCCTCAGTTATTCTGCTATTGATTCCTTTCAGATAATTTTTTTTTGTGGTATGCGGGCCTCTAACTGTTGTGGCCTCTCTCATTGCGGAGCACAGGCTCTGGACGCGCAGGCTCAGCAGCCATGGCTCGTGGGCCCAGCTGCTCCACGGCATGTGGGATCTTCCCAGAACGGGGCATGAACCCATGCCCCCTGCATCGGCAGGTGGACTCTCAACCACTGCACCACCAGGGAAGCCCGAGAATTTTTAATTGCATTTATTGTATTGTTCATCATTGTTTGTTTGCTCTTTAATTCTTCTGGGTCCTTGTTAAATGTTTCTTGTATTTTCTCTATTCTATTTCCAAGATTCTGGATCATCTTTACTATCATGATTCTGAATTCTTTTTCAGGTAGACTGCCAATTTCCTCTTCATTTGTTAGGTCTGGTGGGTTTTTGTCTTGCTCCTTCATCTGCTGTGTGTTTTTCTGTCTTCTCATTTTGCTTAACTTACTGTGTTTGGGGTCTCCTTTTCGCAGGCTACAGGTTCATAGTTCCCATTGTTTTTGGTGTCTGTTCCCCAGTGGCTAAGGTTTGTTCAGTGGGTTGTGTAGACTTCCTGGTGGAGGGGACTAGTGCCTGTGTTCTGCTCGATGAGGCTGTATCTTGTCTTTCTGTTGGACATTCCCACGTCTGGTGGTGTGTTTTGGGGTGTCTGTGGCCTTATTATGATTTTAGGCAGCCTCTGTGCTAATGGATGGGTTTGTGTTCCTGTCTTGCTAGTTGTTTGGCCTGGGGTGTCCAGCACTGTAGCTTGCTGGTCATTGAATGAAGCTGTGTCTTGGCTTTGAGACGGAGATCTCTGGGAGATTTTTGCCGTTTGATATTATGTAGAGCTGGGAGGTCTCTTGTGGACCAGTGTCCTGAATTTGGCTCTCCCACCTCAGAGGCCAGCCCTGACTCCTGGCTGGAGCACCAAGAGCCTTTCATCCATATGGCTCAGAATAAAAGGGAGAAAAAAATAGAAAGAAAGGAAGAAAGGTAGGAAAGAAAGAAAGAAGAAAGAAACAAAAGCAAAATAAAATAAAGTTATTAAAATTAAAAATAAATTATTAAGAAAAAAAATTTTAAGTAAAAAAAAAAAAAATGGATGGAAAGATCCCTAGGACAGATGGTAAAAGCAAAGCTGTACAGACAAAATCACACACAGAATCATATATATACACACACACAGAAAGAGAAAAAGGGAAAAATATATATATATCTTTGCTCCCAAAGTCCACCTCCTCAATTTGGGATGATTTGTTGTCTATTCAGGTATTCCACAGATGCAGGGTACATCAAGTTGATTGTGGAGCTTTAATCCACTGCTTTTGAGGCTGCTGGGAGAGATTTCTCTTTCTCTTCTTTGTTCTCACAGCTCCTGGGGTTCAGCTTTGGATTTGGACCCGCCTCTGCATGTAGGTCTCCTGAGGGTGTCTCTTCTTTGCTCAGACAGGACGGGGTTAAAGGAGCAGCTGATTCGGGGGCTCTGGCTCACTCAGCCTGAGGGCAGGGAGGGGCACAGAGTGGGGTTGAACCTGCGGCAGCAGAGGCTGGCGTGACGTTGCACAGCCCGAGGTGCGCTGTGTGTTCTCCTGGGGAAGTTGTCCCTGGATCCCGGGACCCTGACAGTGGCGGGCTGCACAGGCTCCCCGGAAGGGAGGTGTGGATAGTGACCTGTGCTCGCACACATGCTTCTTGGTGGTGGCAGCAGCAGCCTTAGCATCTCATGCCCGTCTCTGGGGTCTGCGCTTTTAGCCGCGGCTCGCACCCGTCTCTGGAGCTCCTTTAAGTGGCGCTCTGAATCCTCTCTCCTCGCGCACCAGGAAACAAAGAGGGAAGGAAAAGTCTTTTGTCTTTTTGGCAGCTCCAGACCTTTTCCTGGACTCCCTCCCGCCTAGCTGTGGTGCACTAGCCCCCTTCAGGCTGTGTTCACGCCACCAACCCCAGTCCTCTCCCTGCGATCCGACTGAAGCCCGAGCCTCAGCTCCCAGCCCCCGCCCGCCCCGGCAGGTGAGCTGACAAGCCTTTCGGGCTGGTGAGTTCTGGTCGGCACTGATCCTCTGTGCGGGAACCTCTCCGCTGTGCCCTCCTCACCCATGTTGCTGCGCTCTCCTCCATGACAAGCCTGATTTTTAATTAGCCTTTGTTGATGTTATATTTTACTGTTAAGGGTTAAGAAGGAATGACTTCTGATGACACAAGTCACAGGGTTTATAGGCTGTATTCCCTGTCATTTGTGGTTTCAAACTAGCTACAGTTTTTCCTGAACTCATTTTTTTCTTGTAATATTTTGACTAACTCATCAAAAAGCAATCAACACATACTACCAAAATCTTCTTTTCTGACCTTTTGTCCCAAACTTGTCTAATATGTCTTCCACGTTACTGCTGGGAGAAATTTATCAAACATTTCAGGACTTGCTTCTGGGTTTTTCTTGATATACTTATGTGATACAAATGTTATATAAAATGTGAATATTATATAAAATAGTTTCACGCTTAATACCCTTCTAGTGAGTTATTCCCAATCTGTCCCTATATGTATTATTTTTATGTTAGGACTATGCCCACTAGAATATAACTTGCATCATCAGCTTTCCTAATGATGTTTACCATTTTGTTATTTTCTTAGAAGTAATGGCTTTACAAGACATGGAAATAGCCTAAGTATCCATCTACAGAGGAATGGATAAGGAAGATGTGTTATATATGTACAATAGAATATTATTTAGCCATAAAAACAGAAGGAAATTGCGCTCTTTGTGACAACATAGATGAATCTTTGAGGGGATTTTGCTAAGTAAGATAAGTTAGACAGAGAAAGGCAAATACTATATGATCTCACTTAAATGGTGAATCTAAAAAAAGCCAGAGTCATAGAAACAAAGAGTAGGTTGGTGGTTGCCAGGGGCTGGGAAGTAGCAGGACATGGGGAGATGTTGGTCAAAGGGTACAAACTTATATTTATAAGTTGAATAAGTTCTGGAGATTTAATTTACGGCATAGTGACTATAGTTAAAAATACTATATTGTATACTGGAAAGTTTCTGAGAGAGTAGATCTTAAGTATTCTGACCACACACACACAAAAAGAACAATGTAAGGTGATGGGAATGTTAATTAACCTTATCGTGGTAATTGTTTCACAATATATATGTCTATAAAATCATTACATTGTACAGCTTAAACTTACACAATGTTATGTGTCAGTTATATCTCATAAAACTGGAATAAAAAAGAACTAATGGCTATAAATGTATGATGAACTATGGAGTGAGAAAGTGAGCCAACACTATATGGGTTGAACCCACTCAGTGGTAGAATGAGGAGTTTATTTTCTAGTTGAAAATACTCTGATTCAAAGGTTGGAGATATTATCTTACTTATTTCAAGTATAGAGATATTTTGTTTATTTTCTTTAAGCATGCATGGGTCCCTAGTAATTTCTCTTCTCCCATCTTATTCCTGCAATTTTTTCATTGATTTTAACAATAATATTCCTGACATATAAATTAAATACTTATGCTTTCTCTTCTTTGGCACCCCATTTGCTATTCAGTAGAACTCAAGGAAATATTATACAAATACAAGGACTTTGAGGCAGGGACTATTTTGAGTGAGAAGTTTCCACATAGAACAAGCATAATGGTTAACATCATCCAGATTCAATTGTTTTATGTATTCCACTGCAGTACTTTGAAATATTTGTCTCTTTCATTTGGACAGAGCTAATGATGGACTCACTGCCTAATATGTCAAATGCAATTTTGAACAAAGACTAAAAAACTTTACAGGCTTAGACTCAGAATAATGTAAACTTCCATTTACATGTGTCATTTTTAATGATAGCAGAACGTTCATTGGAGTACCAGAAAACAAATTTATTTTCACAATTGAAAAGATTGTTTACACCCATACTTAAATGAAGTACAGTATGAATTATAAATTAGAATCTCCAAATTATACTCAATGTATCTTCTAAGCAGTTTCACATCAAATATTACCAAGATCAAAGTGATATAACATTAAAGACTATTGTTAGCCTTTCTTCAAAAGATCAAAGAAGGGGTGGTTTCAGATGTTGAAAAGGAAACTCATCTAACCCTCTTAGGAGATCAAATGTCAGATTTTAGGTTAGAAAAAGAAGTAAATTAATACTGATTAATACTGGTCTGGAATTCGTAGGAGATTAGCAACTTACAAGGCACCAAAGTCAAGTACTACAAAAAAGGATGAATTTCAAGTGGATGTTACAGATTGAGGGATATTAAGAAAATCTCCACGTAAATTGAAAGATTACAACTTGTAATGATAGAATAGGGCATGAGTAATTATACTAATGATTGCATTTATATATTCAATTTTATGTTTTTATCCCTGATTGTGAATTTCTACATTATTTTCAAACAATATTAAAATAAAGTTCTAAATAAAATTTAAATATGTTTATAAAGAAAAAGTATATATAAAATATTGATAAATTAATAAACCACTTAACAATGTTGAAATTTCCCAAAGGATTATGCAATAACTACAAGGAATTATAAGGAAAAGGTAATCTATAGAAGAAGTGGGGTCTAAGTATGGTTTAATTACATATATTTTAATGACCTCAAATATTATATATCTATATAATATTTCTTTCAAGGCTTTTATTTTATAAGTTCTAGAAACTAAGAATCATGGAAAATTTAATTTTAGCCTATTTTATTTTTTTAATTAATTTTTATTGGAATATAGTTGATTTACAATGTTGTGTTAGTTTCTGCTGTATAGCAAAGTGATTCAGTTATGCATATACATATATCCACTCTTTTTTAGATTCTATTCCCATATAGGTCATTAAAGTGTATTGAGTAGAGTTTGCTGTGCTATACAATAGGTTCTTATTAGTTATCTATTTTATATATAGCAGTGTGTAGATGTCAATCCCAATCTCCCAGTTTATCCCTCCCCACCCCCCCACCCCACGCTTTACCCCTTGGTAACCAGTTTCTTTTCTACATCTGTGACTCTACTTCTGTTTTGTAACTAGGTTCATTTGTACGATTTTTTTAGACTTCACATGTAAGCAATATCATATGATATTTGTCTTTGACTTCACTCAGAATGACAGTCTGTAGGTGCATCCATGTTCCTGCAAATGGCATTATTTCATTCTTTTATAAGGTTGAGTAATATTCCATTATATATATGTACCACATCTTCTTTATCCATTCATTCATTGATGGACATTTAGGTTGCTTCCATGTCCTGGCTATTGTGAATAGTGCTGCAATGAATATTGGGGTGCATGTATCTTTTCAAATTATGGTTTTCTCTGGATATACACCCAGGAGTGGGATTGCTGGATCATATGCTATTTCTATATTTAGTTTTTTTAAGGAACCTCCATACTGTTCTCCATAATGGTTGTACTAATTTACATTCCCACCAACAATGTAGGAGGGTTCCCTTTTCTCCACACCCTCTCCAGCATTTATTGTTTGTAGAATTTTTGATGATGGCCATTCTGACTGGTGTGAGGTGATAAATCACTGCAGCTTTGATTAGCGTTTCTCTAATAATTAGTGACATTGAGCATCTTTTCATGTGCCTCTTGGCCATTTGTATGTCTTCTTTAGAGAAATGTCTATTTAGAACTTCTGCCCATTTTTGATTGGGTCTTTTTTTTTTTAATATTGAGCTGCATGAGCTGTTTATATGTTTTGGAGATTAATCACTTATTTATCACTTTGTTTGCAAATATTTTCTCCCATTTTGTGGGTTGTATTTTCATTTTGTTTATTGCTTCCTTTGCTATGCAAAAGCTTTTAAGTTTAATTAGGTCCCATGTGTTTCATTTTGTTTTTATTTTCATTACTCTGGGAGGTGGATCAAAAAAGATCTTGCCACAATTTATGTCAGAGAGTGTTCTTCCTGTGTTTTCCTCTAAGAGTTGTATAGTGTCCAACCTAACACTGAGGTGTTTAATCCATTTTGAGTTTATTTTTGTGAATCGTGTTAAAGAATGTTCTAATTTCATTCTTTTACATGTAGCTGTCCAGTTTTCCCAGCACCACTTATTGAAGAGACTGTCTTTTCTCTATTGCATATTCTTGCCTCCTTTGTCATAGATTAGGTGACCATAGGTGCGTGGGTTTACCTCTGGGCTTTCTATTCTGTTCCATTGATATCTATTTCTGTTTTTGTGCCAATACCATACTGTTTGGATTACTGTAGCTTTGTTGTATAGTTTGAAGTTAGGGAGCCTTATTCCTCCAGCTCCATTTTTCTTTTTCAAGATTGCTTTGGCTATTCGGGGTCTTTTGTGTTTCCATACAAACTGTAAAATTTTTTGTTCTAATTCTGTGAAGAATGCCATTGGTAGTTTGATAAGGATTGTGTTAAATCTGTAGATTGCTTTGGGTAATATAGTCATTTTCACAATGATGATTCTTTCAATCCAAGTATATGGTATATCTCTCCATCTGTTTGTGTCATCTTTGATTTCTTTCATCACTATCTTAAAATTTTCTGAGTACAGGTCTTTTGCCTCCTTTGGTAGATTTATTCCCAGGTATTTTATTCTTTTTGATGCAATGGTAAATGGGATTGTTTCCTTGATTTCTCTTTCTGATCTTTTATTGTTAGTATATAGGAATGCAAGAGATTTCTGTGTGTTAATTTTGTATCATGCAACTTTACCAAATTCACTGATGAGTTCTAGTAGTTTTCTGGTAGCATCTGTTGGGTTTTCTATGTATAGCATCATGTCACTGCAAACAGGGACAGATTTACTTCTTCTTTTCCAATTTGGACTCCTCTTACTTCTTTTTCTTTTCTTACTGCCATGGCTAGAACTTCCAAAACTATGTTGAATAATGGTGGCAAGAGTGAATATCCTTGTCTTGTTCCTGATTTTAGAGGAAATGCTTTCAGTTTTTCAACATTGAGAACGATGTTTGCTGTGGCTCTGTTGTATATGGCTCTGTTGTATATGGCCTTTATTATGTTTAGATAGGTTCCCTCTATGCCCACTTTCTGGAGAGTTTTTACCATAAATGGGTGTTGAATTTTTTCAAAAGCTTTTTCTTCATTTATTTAGATGATCATATGGTGTTTATTTTTCCATTTGTTAATATGGTGTATCACATTGATTGATTTGCATATATTGAAGATTCCTTACATCCCTGGGATAAATCCCACTTTATTATGGTGTACGATCCTTTTAATATGTTGTTGGATTCTGTTAGCTGGTATTTTGTTGAGGATTTTTGCATCTATGTTCATCAGTGATATTGGCCTATAATTTTCTTTTTTTGTGATATCTTTTTCTGGTTTTGGTATCAGGGTAATGGTGGCTTCATAGAATGAGCTTGGGAGTGTTTCTTCTGCAGTTTTTTGGAAGCATTTCGGAAGGATAGGTTTTAATTCTTCTCTAAATGTTTGATAGATTTTTGCCTGTGAAGCCATCTGGTCCATCCAGATTTTGTTTGTTGGAAGATTTTTTTTTTTTTTCTGTACGTGGGCCTCTCACTGTTGTGGCCTCTCCTGTTGTGGAGCACAGGCTCCGGACACGCAGGCTCAGCAGCCATGGCTTACGGGCCTAGCCACTCCGCGGCATGAGGGATCTTCCTGGACCGGGGCACAAACCCATGTCCCCTGCATCGGCAGGCGGACTCCCAACCACTGCACCACCAGGGAAGCCCTGTTGGAAGATTTTTAATCCAAGTTTCAGTTTCAGTACTTGTGATTGTTTTGTTCATATTTTCTATTTCTTCGTGATTCAGTCTTAGAAGATTGTACCTTTTGAAGAATTTGTCCATTTCTTCTAGGTTGTCCATTTTATTGGCATAGAGTTGCTTGTAGTAGTCTCTTATGATCCTTTGTATTTCTGTGGTGTCATTTGTAACTTCTTTTTCATTTCTAATTTTACTAATTTGAGTCCTTCCCTTGTTTTCTTGATGAGTCTGGCTAAATGTTTATCAATTTTGTTTATCTTCTCAAAGAACCAGCTTTTAGTTTCATTGATCTTTGCTATTGTTTTCTTTGTTTCTATTTCATCTATTTCTGCTCTGATCTTTATGATTTCTGTCATTCTACTAACTTTAGATTTTGTTTGTTCTTCTTTCTCTAATTGCTTTAGGTGTAAGGTTACGTTGTTTATTTGAGATTTTTCTTGTTTCCTGGAGTAAGCATTTTTTGCTATAAACTTCCCTCTTAAAACTGCTTCTGGTGCATCCCATAGGTTTTGGATTGTCATGTTTTTGTTGTCATTTGTTTCCAGGTATTTTTTGATTTCCTGTTTGATTTCTTCAGTGACCCATTGGTTGTTTAGTAACATATTGTTAAGCCTCCATATGTTTGTTTCTTTTATATATTCTTCCTGTAATTTATTTCTAATCTCACAGCATTGTGGTCAAAAAAGATGTTTGATATGATTTCAATTTTCTTAAATTTACCAAGGCTCACTTTGTGGCCCAAGATGTGATCTATCCTGAAGAATGTTCCAGGCATACTTGAGAAGACTATGTATTTTGCTGCTTTCAGATGGAATCTCCTATTGATATCAATTAATTCAATGTGGTCTTAGCTTATTTTATAATAAAATATATAGTCCTATTCATTTCCAAATGACATTCTCTATGTTTTGCCCGTTTAAGAAGTAATAGAGAAGTGATGTCTGTTTAGGTAGCAAAAGAGAATGTTTTTCATTTTACTTCTAAAATTATTGGCAAGGGAAGGAGTAATTAGGCCATTATTAATAGCTTCAGATATTCATTTCATGTCTTTTTGAATTGTCACTTTAAAATATTAGCCCATAAAATATTATCCCTTTAGGCTGTAGCTACTTAAATTCTCCTTTATATTTTGATTTTGATTTCTTAGGTCATTTTTAGTTACTGAAAAATAATTTAAATTGTATATTTAGGAAACCATTTTATTGAAATATAACATGCACCCAGAAACAGAAATAAAACATAAGTGTACAGCCTAATGAATTTTCACAAAATTATCATGCAGTTAATTAGCTCACAGATAAATGAACAGTACCCCACAAATATCTTAGAAGCATCCTTCTTCCCATTTATTGTCAGTAACCCCTAAAGTAATATACTACCCTAAATTTTATTATAAAATATTAGTTTTCTCTGCATTTGAAGTTTTTATAAATGGAGTAATAATTTTGGACACTTCTGTGTTTGAGTTCTTTGATTCTAAATTATTTGTTAGATTCATTCATATTGTTTTTGTAGGTATAGCTTGCTGGTTTTCAATTATATATAGTGTACGATGCTACACATTTACAACCATTTGTTTATCTCTTCTATTATTGGTGAGAATTTGTGTTTTTGTTCTTAGGTTATTATGAATAGTGTTGCTATGATCATTCTTAAACACAGTGTGTGGTGAAAATATACAGTTGACTCTTGAACATTGCAGGGGTTGGGGCACTGACACTCCACGTACTCGAAAATTGCATATAAATTTTTACTCTCTCAAAACTTAACTACTAATAGCCTACTGTTGACTAAGAGCCTTATCGATAACATAAACAGTCCATTAATACATATTTTGAATGTTATATATATATATATTATATGCTGTATTCTTATAATAAAGTAAACTACAGAAAATAGTTATTAAGAAACTTATAAGAAAGAGAAAATACGTTTACAGTACTGTACTGTATTTATCAATACCATAAGTCTTCTTTGTTTACAACATGAGTTGTCTGTTGGTATCTACAATAATTTTGTCTCATATGATACAAATACTACAGATGTTTTACAACTACTAACACTAGACATCAAAAGTGAAAATATAATATGAAAAAGAAATTCTTATTTAATTTACACTATAACAATTCATGCATTGATAACAAAGAAGCAGAAATAAGAGTGCTTTATGACAGCCAAGTGTAATTGATGCAATTGCTTCACGGTAGCCTAGCCTCCACATTAATGAATGAATCATTATAACATGTTTATGGCATACAGTATTACAGTCATATTTATAATACAGTATCAGAAACATTGTTATATTTTATTTAAAAGCTACTTGTGATTATAGGCTGACACATAGTATCTTCAATTAAGAGAGGGAAGTGAATGATATGTTAATGTAATTATTTAAAAACAAATATATAAAACAGAAAACTAATACATTGTTAATTTTGTATTAAATATCACTCATCTTCTTTTTTCACATCTTTATTGGAGTATAATTGCTTTACAATGGTGTGTTAGTTTCTGCTTTACAACAAAATGAATCAGTTATATATATACATATGTTCCCATATCTCTTTCCTCTTGCGTCTCCCTCTCTCCCACCCTCCCTATCCCACCCCTCCAGGCGATCACAAAGCACCGAGCTGATCTCCCTGTGCTATGCGGCTGCTTCCCACTAGCTATCTACCTTACGTTTGGTAGGGTATATATGTCCATGCCTCTCTCTCGCTTTGTCACAGCTTACCCTACCCCCTCCCCATATCCTCAAGTCCATTCTCTAGTAGGTCTGTGTCTTTATTCCTGTCTTACCCCTAGGTTCTTCATGACATATTTTTTTCCTAAATTCCATATATATGTGTTAGCATATGGTATTTGTCTCTCTCTTTCTGACTTACTTCACTCTATATGACAGACTCTAGCTCTATCCACCTCATTATAAATAGCTCAATTTCGTTTCATTTTATGGCTGAGTAATATTCCATTGTATATATGTGCCACATCTTCTTTATCCATTCATCCGAAGATGGACACTTAGGTTGTTTCCATCTCTGGGCTATTGTAAATAGAGCTGCAATGAACATTTTGGTACATGACTCTTTTTGAATTATGGTTTTCTCAGGGTATATGCTCAGTAGTGGGATTGCTGGGTCATATGGTAGTTCTATTTGTAGTTTTTTAAGGAAACTCCATACTGTTATCCACAGTGGCTGTATCAATTTACATTCCCACCGACAGTGCAAGAGGGTTCCCTTTTCTCCACACCCTCTCCAGCATTTATTGTTTCTAGATTTTTTGATGATGGCCATTCTTACTGTTGTGAGATGATATCTCATTGTAGTTTTGATTTACATTTCTCTACTGATTAGTGATGTTGAGCATTCTTTCATGTGTTTGTTGGCTGTATACCTTCTTTGGAGAAATGTCTATTTAGGTCTTCTGCCCATTTTGGGATTGAGTTGTTTGTTTTTTTTGTTATTAAGCTGCATGAGCTGCTCATAAATTTTGGAGATTAATCCTTTGTTGCTTCATTTGCAAATATTTTCTCCCATTCTACATTCTGAGGGCTGTCTTTTGGTCTTGTTTATGATTTCCTTTGCTGTGCAAAAGCTTTGAAGTTTCATTAGGTCCCATTTGTTTATTTTTGTTTTTATTTCCATTTCTCTAGGAGGTGGCTCAAAAAGGATCTTCCTGTGATTTATGTCATAGAGTGTTCTGCCTATGTTTTCCTCTAAGAGTTTGATAGTTTCTGGCCTTACATTTAGGTCTTTAATCCATTTTGAGCTTATTCTTGTGTATGGTGTTAGGGAGTGATCTAATTTCATACTTTTACATGTACCTGTCCAGTTTTCCAGTATTGAAGAGGCTGTCCTTTCTCCACTGTACATTCTTGCCTCCTTTATCAAAGATAACGTGACCATATGTGTGTGGGTTTATCTCTGGGCTTTCTATCCTGTTCTATTGATCTATCTTTCTGTTTTTGTGCCAGTACCATACTCTCTTGATTACTGTAGCCTTGTAGTATAGTCTGAAGTCAGGGAGCCTGATTCCTCCAGCTCCGTTTTTCTTTCTCAAGATTGCTTTGGCTATTCGGGGTCTTTTGTGTTTCCATACAAATTGGGAAATTTTTTGTTCTAGTTCTGTGAAAAATGCCAGTGGTAGTTTGATAGGGATTGCATTGAGTCTGTAGATGGCTTTGGGTAGTAGAGCCATTTTCTCAATGTTGATGCTTCCAATCCAAGAACATAGTATATCTCTCCATCTATTTGTATCATCTTTAATTTCTTTCATCAGTGTTTTATAATTTTCTGCATAAAGGTCTTTTGTCTCCTTAGGTAGGTTTATTTCTAGATATTTTATTCTTTTTCTTGCACTGGTAAATGGGAGTGTTTTCTTGATTTCACTTTCAGATTTTTCATCTTAATTGTATAGGAATGCCAGAGATTTCTGTGCATTAATTTTGTATCCTGCTACTTTACCAAATTCATTGATTAGCTCTAGCAGTTTCTGGTAGCATCTTTAGGATTCTCTATGTATAGTATCATGTCATGTGCAAACAGTGACAGCTTTACTTCTTTTCCAATTTGGATTCCGTTTATTTACTTTTCTCCTCTGATTGCTCTGGCTAAAATTTCCAAAACTATGTTGAATAAGAGTGGAGAGAGTGGGCAACCTTAACTTGTTCCCGATCTTAGTGGAAATGATTTCAGTTTTTCACCATTGAGGACAATATTGGCTGTGGGTTTGTCATATATGGCCTTTATTATGTTGAAGAAAGTTCCCTCTATGCCTACTTTCTGCAGGGTTTTTATCAAAAATGGGTGTTGAATTTTGTCGAAAGCTTTCTCTCCATCTGTTAAGATGATCATATGTTTTTTCTCCATCAGTTTGTTAATATGGTGTATCACGTTGATTGATTTCCGTATATTGAAGAATCCTTGCATTCCTGGAATAAACCCCACTTGATCATGGTGTATGATCCGTTTAATGTGCTGTTGGATTCTGTTTACTAGTATTTTGTTGAGGATTTTTGCATCTATATTCATCAGTGATATTGGCCTGTAGTTTTCTTTCTTTGTGACATCTTTGTCGGGTTTTGGTATCAGGGTGATGTTGGCCTCGCAGAATGAGTTTGGGAGTGTTCCTGCCTGTGCTATATTTTGGAAGAGTTTGAGAAGGATAGGTGTTAGCTCTTCTCTAAATGTTTGATAGAATTCGCCTGTGAAGCCATCTGGTCCTGGGCTTTTGTTTGTTGGAAGGTTTTTAATCACAGTTTCAACTTCAGTGCTTGCGATTGGTCTGTTCCTATTTTCTATTTCTTACTGATTCAGTCTTGGCAGGTTGTGCATTTCTAAGAATTTGTCCATGTCTTCCAAGTTGTCCATTTTATTGGCATAGAGTTGCTTGTAGTAATCTCTTATGATCTTTTGTATTTCTGCAGTGTCAGTTGTTACTTCTCCTTTTTCATTTCTACTTCTATTGATTTGAGTCTTCTTCCTTTTTCTCTTGACGAGTCTGGCTAATGGTTTATCAATTTTGTTTATCTTCTCAAAGAACCAGCTTTTAGATTTATTGATCTTTGCTATTGTTTCCTTCATTTCTTTTTCATTTATTTCTGATCTGATTTTTATGATTTCTTTCCTTCTGCTAACTTTGGGGTTTTTTTATTCTTCTTTCTCTAAGTGCTTTAGGTGCAAGTTTAGGTTGTTTATTCGAGATGTTTCCTGTTTCTTAAGGTAGGATTGTATTGCTGTAAACTTCCCTCTTAGAACAGCTTTTGCTGCCTCCCATAGATTTTGGGTCGTCGTGTCTCCATTGTCATTTGTTTCTAGGTATTTTAAAATTTCCTCTTTGATTTCTTCAGTGATCACTTCATTATTAACTAGTGTATTGTTTAGCCTCCATGTGTTTGTATTTTGTACAGATCTTTTCCTGTAATTGATATCTAGTCTCATAGCGTTGTGGTCGGAAAAGATACTTGATGCAATTTCGATTTTCTTAAATTTACCAGGGCTTGATTTGTGACCCAAGATATGATCTATCCTGGAGAATGTTCCATGAGCACTAGAGAAAAATGTGTATTCTGTTGTTTTTGGATTGAATGTCCTATAAATATCAATTAAGTCCATCTAGTTTAATATATCATTTAAAGCTTGTGTTTCCTTATTTATTTTCATTTTTGATGATCTTTCCATTGGTGAAAGTGGGGTGTTAAAGTCCCCTACTATGAATGTGTTACTGTCGATCTCCCCTTTTATGGCTGTTAGTATTTACCTTATGTATTGTGGTGCTCCTATGTTGGGTGCATAAATATTTACAATTGTTATATCTTCTTCTTGGATTGATCCCTTGATCATTATGTAGTGTCCTTCTTTGTCTCTTCTAATAGTCTTTATTTTAAAGTCTATTTTGTCTGATATCAGAATTTCTACTCCAGCTTTCTTTTGGTTTCCATTTGCATGAAATATCTTTTTCCATCCCCTTACTTTCAGTATGTATGTGTCTCTAGGTCTGAAGTGGGTCTCTTGTAGACAGCAAATATATGGGTCTTGTTTTTGTATCCATTCAGCCAATCTGTGTCTTTTGGTGGGAGCATTTAGTCCATTTACATTTAAGGTAATTTTTGATATGTATGTTCCTATTCCCATTTTCTTAATTGTTTTGGGTTCATTATTGTAGGTCTTTTCCTTCTCTTGTGTTCTTGCCTAGAGAAGTTCCTTTAGCAGTTGTTGTAGAGCAGGTTTGGTGGTGCTGAACTCTCTCAGCTTTTGCTTGTCTGTAAAGGTTTTAATTTCTCCATCAACTCTGAATGAGATCCTTGGTGGGTAGAGTAATCTTGGTTGCAGGTTTTTCTCCTTCATCACTTTAAATATGTCCTGCCAGTCCCTCCTGGCTTGCAGAGTTTCTGCTGAAAGATCAGCTGTTAACCTTATGGGGATTCCCTTGTATGTTATTTGTTGTTTTTCCCTTGCTGCTGTTAATATGTTTTCTTTGTATTTAATTTTTGACAGTTTGATTAATATGTGTCTTGGCATATTTCTCCTTGTATTTATCCTGTATGCTTCCTGGACTTGATTAACTAGTTCCTTTCCCATATTAGGGAAGTTTTCAACTATAATCTCGTCAAATATTTTCTCAGTCCCTTTCTTTTTCTCTTCTTCTTCTGGCACCCCTATAATTCGAATGTTGGTGTGTTTAATATTGTCCCAGAGGTTTCTGAGACTCTCCTCAGTTCTTTTCATTCTTTTTTCTTTATTCTGCTCTGCAGTAGTTATTTCCACTATTTTATCTTCCAGGTCACTTATCCGTTCTTCTGCCTCAGTTATTCTGCTATTGATCCCATCTAGAGTATTTTTAATTTCATTTATTGTGTTGTTCATCATTGTTTGTTTCATCTTTAGTTCTTCTAGGTCCTTGTTAAATGTTTCTTGCATTTTGTCTATTCTATTTCCAAGATTTTGGATCATCTTTACTATCATGATTCTGAATTCTTTTTCAGGTAGACTGCCAATTTCCTCTTCATTTGTTAAGTCTGGTGGGTTTTTATCTTGCTCCTTCATCTGCTGTGTGTTTTTCTGTCTTCTCATTTTGCTTATCTTACTGTGTTTGGGGTCTCCTTTTTGCAGGCTGCAGGTTCGTAGTTCCCATTGTTTTTAGTGTCTTTCCCCAGTGGCTAAAGTTGGTTCAGTGGGTTGTGTAGGCTTCCTGGTGGAGGGGACTAGTGGCTGTGTTCTGGTGGATGAGGCAGGATCTTGTCTTTCTGGTGGGCAGGTCCACGTCTGGTGGTGTGTTTTGGAGTGTCTCTGGTCTTATTATTTTAGGCAGCCTCTCTGCTAATGGGTGGGGTTGTGTTCCTGTATTGCTAGTTGTTTGGCATAGGATGTTCAGCACTGTAGCCTGCTGGTCGTTGACTGAAGATGGGTGCTGTTGTTGAGGTGGAGATCTGTGGGAGATTTTCACTGTTTGTTATTATGTGGACCTGGGAGGTCTCTTGTGGACCAGTGTCCTGAAGTTGTCTCTCCCACCTCAGAGGCAGAGCACTGACTCCTGGCTGCAGCACCAAGAGCCTTTCATCCACACGGCTCAGAATAAAAGGGAGAAAAAGTAGAAAGAATGAATTAGTAGAAGTAGAAAGAAAGAAAGAAAGAAAGAAGGGAGGGAGGGAGGAAGGAAGGAAGGAAGGAAGGAAGGAGGGAAGGAAGGAAAAAAAGAAAGGAAGAAGATAAAGTAAGATAAAATATAATAAAGTTATTAAAGTAAAAAAATAATTATTAAGGGGAAAAAGAGAAAATGGACAGATAGAACCCTAGGACCAAATGATGGAAGCAAAGCTATACAGACAAAATCTCACATAGAAGCATACACATTCACCCTCACAAAAAAAGGAAAAGGGGAAAAAACATAAATCTTGCTCTCAAAGTCCACCTCCTCAGTTTGTGATGATTCGTTGTCTAAAGGAGGGAAGGAAGGAAAGAAAGAACGAAGATAAAGTAAAATAAAGTTATTAAAATAAAAAGTAATTATTAAGAAAAAGAATTTTAAAAAAAACAGAGAGAACCCTCGGACAAATGGTAGAAGCAAATCTATACAGAAAAAATCGCACATGGAAGCATACACATACACACTCACAAAAAAAGGAAAAGGGGAAAAAATCATAAATCTTGCTCTCAAAGTCCACCTCCTTAATTTGGGATGATTCGTTGTCTATTCATGTATTCCACAGATGCAGGGTACATCAAATTGATTGTGGAGCTTTAATCCGCTGTTTCTGAGGCTGCTGGGAGAGATTTCCCTTTCTCTTCTTTGTTCTCACAGCTCCCAGGGGCTCAGCTTTGGGTTTGGCCCCGCCTCTGCATGTAGGTCACAGGAGGGCGTCTGTTGTTCGCTCAGACAGGACGGGGTTAAAGGAGCAGCTGATTCGGGGGCTCTGGCTCACTCAGGCCAGGGGGAGGGAGGGGCACAGAGTGCAGGGCGGGCCTGCGGAGGCAGAGGCCGGCGTGACGTTGCACCAGCCTGAGGCGTGCCATGCGTTCTCCCGGTGAAGTTGTCCCTGGATCCTGGGACCCTGGCAGTGGTGGGCTGCACAGGCTCTCCGGAAGGGGGGTGTGGATAGTGACCTGTTCTCACACACAGGCTTCTTTGTGGCAGCAGCAGCAGCCTTAGCGTCTCATGCCCGTCTCTTGGGTCTGCTCTTTTAGCCGTGGCTCGCGCCCGTCTCTGGAGCTCCTTTAAGCAGTGCTCTTAATCCCCTCTCCTCACACACCAGGAAACAAAGAGGGAAGAAAAAGTCTCTTACCTCTTTGGCAGCTCCAGACTTTTCCCAGACTCCCTCCCAGCCAGCCATGGCGCACTAACCCCCTGCAGGCTGTGTTCACACTGCCAGCCCCAGTCCTCTCCCTGCTTCTGACCGAAGCCCAAGCCTCAGCTCCCAGCCCCAACCACCCTGGCAGGTGAGCAGACAAGCCTCTCGGGCTTCTGAGTGCCGGTTGGCACCGATCCTCTGTGCGGGAATCTCACTGCTTTGCCCCCCGCATCCCTGTTGCTGTGCTCTCCTCTGTGGCTCCGAAGCTTTCCCCCTCTGCCACCTGCAGTCTCCGCCCACGAAGGGGCTTCCTAGTGTGTGGAAACCTTTCCTCCTTCAGAGCTCCCTCCCACTGGTGCAAGTCCCATCCCTATCCTTTTGTCTCTGTTTATTCTTTTTACTTTTGCCCTACCCAGGTACGTGGGGGGTTTCTTGCTTTTGGGAGGTCTGAAGTCTTCTGCCAGCATTCAGTAGGTGTTCTGTAGGAGCTGTTCCACGCGTAGATGCACTTCTGGTGGATCCCCAGGGAGGAAGTTGATCTCTGCATCCTACTCCTCCGCCATCTTCCCGAAAGTCTCAGTATCACTCATCTTATATCAATGTAAGGATAGAATAGTGTTTACATATATTTTATGCTTTCATAACATACATTTTTCTTAGTTTTTTAACTATTTCTAGGCTATGCAATTCATCTGCAAGTCTTTCAAATTGTTGTAAATGTCCACAAAATTTTTCAATTCATTTATTGGAAGAAAGTCCATGTGTAAGTGGGCCTGTGCAGTTCAAACCTATGTTGTTCAAGGATCAACTGTATGCACATTTCTGTTAGAAACGTATCTAGAATCAGGGAACATATAAATGCATCTCAGTTAGAAATAGACATACAAGAGTAATTGCTGAGTCATAGGATGTAAGTATATTGAACTTTAGTTAATACTACTAAAGAATTTTCTGAAGAGTGTATTACCAATTTTCATGCACTACTGCAGTGGCAAAGTGGTCTGTATGTTCAATAGCCTCATCACTACATGGCTGTCATTCTTTTTCACTTAGCTCTTTTGATGAGTGTAATCAGTTTTCATTTTTCATTTTCCTAACAACTAATAAAATAGAAAAAATTAGGTATATACATACATATACTTGGATATCCTCATTTTTGGAGGCATTTTCCTTTGGGTTGCCACCATATTGATAAGTAAGTGTTTTCTATATAATCTGTATTTGAGTGTCAGGTGAGGTATAATAATTCCAGATATCTGCTTCAACTCTGTGGCTTGCATTTTCACTTATATAAAGATGACTTTTGGTAATCAAAGTTCCTAATTCTATGTGACCTAATTTATAAATGGTTTCCTTTATGTGTCTTGTTTGTTTGTTTTTTTCTTTAAATACCTACCAAAGTTTGTAAAAATAGTTTCCTATGATTACTTCTGAAAGCATTGGTATTTTGCCTCTCATATATGTATAAAATTTATTTGAAATGAATTTTTGAATATGAGGTGAGATAGGAAGTAAGGATCTATATTTTCTATGTGCATAAAAGATAGCTACTATTTTTGAAAAGACCCTATTTTCTCAAAATGGTATCCAATTTTTTATAAATCAGGTTATCTGTGAGTCTGTTTCCGGACTCTGGATTTGGTTCTGCTGGTCTGTATATCTATACTTGTGTTGATAGCATAATAAAATTATTTAGTTTTCTCATAATCTTGGTAAGTGATAATGTACATCATCTGGCTATTTTTAATTCTCTCAAGAATCCCTTTATATTTTCTTTTTTCATTATAATATAAATTAAAATAATTTTGTCCATTAATACACTTACCACATAACCATGGAAAAATCTGGTGGAATTTTGTTTGGAATTGTGTTGATGAATATGGGGAAATTATTATCTTTAAAATATTGAATCTTCGGGCTTTCCTGGTGGCGCAGTGGTTGAGAGTCCGCCTGCCGATGCAGGGGACATGGGTGTGTGCCTCGGTCCGGGAAGATCCCACATGCCACGGAGCAGCTAGGCCCATGAGCCTTGGCCGCTGAGCCTGCGCGTCTGGAGCCTGTACTCCACAATGGGAGAGGCCACAACAGTGAGAGGCCCACATACCACAAAAAAAAAAAAAAAAAAAAAAAGAATCTTCAAATTGAACATTCATTTATTTAGAACTTCTTTAATAAATTCAAATAATTTTCTGTACATTTTAGAATAAAGTGTACAATATTACTCTATTTCTAGGCATTTGCAGGGTTTTGATGTTATTATAAATGGAAATCATTTAAATTGATTTACTAGTTGCTCTTTTGTACCGTTATGGCTGATTTTGATTATTGATATTGTATCCAGTGACCTTACTAAATTAACTTATTTTTTTTAAAGCAAGTTTTATTTTATATTGGAGAATAGTTGATTAACAATGTTGTGTTAGTTTCAGGTGTACAGCAAAGTGATTCAGTTATACATATAGCTATTCTTTTTCAAATTCTTTTCCCATTTAGTGTATTAGAGAATATTGGGCAGTTTCCTGTGCTATACAGTAGGTCCAGGTTGGTTATCTATTTTAAGTACAGTAGTATGTATATGTAAATCCCAAACTCCCATTTTATCCCCTGCTCCCATCTTTCCCCTTTGGTAACCATAAGTTTCTTTTCTGAGTCTATGAGTCTGTTCCTGTTTTGTGAACAAATTTCTCTGTATCACTGTTTTTTAGATTCCACATATAAACAATATCATATGATATTCATCTTTCTCTGTCTGACTTACTTCACTTAGTATGATAATCTCTAGGTCCATCCATGTTGCTGCAAATGGCATTATTTTATTCATTTTTATGGCTAATATTCCACTGTGTATGTATACCACCTCTTCTTTATGCATTCATCTGTCAAAGGACATTTAGGTTGCTTCCATTTCTTGGCTATTGTAAACAGCACTGCAGTGAATATTGGGGTACATGAATTCTTTTGAACCATGGTTTTCTCCAGGTATATGCCCAGGCGTGAAATTGCTGGATCATATGGTAGCTCTATTTTTAGCTTTTTAAGAAACCTCCATACTATTCTCCATAGTTGCTATACCAATTTACATTTCCTCTCCAATTTTTTAAGTGATCTGTTGGTTGTTTACAAGCATATTGTCTAGCCTCCACGTGTTTGTGATTTTTATAATTTTCTTTTTTATAGTTGATTTCTAATCTCATAGCATTGTAGTTAGAAAAGATGCTTGATATTATTTCAATTTTCTTAAATTTACCAAGGCTCACTTTGTGGCCCAAGATGTGATCTATCCTGGAGAATGTTCCAGGTGCACTTGAGAAGGATATGTATTCTGCTGCTTTTGGATGGAATGCTCTATAAATATCAGTTAAGCCCATCTGGCCTAGTGTGTCATTTAAGACCTGTGTTTCCTTGTTGATTTTCTGTCTGTATGATCTGGCCATTCATGAAAGTGGGGTATTAAAGTCCCACACAGTTATTGTGTTACTGTTGATTTCTCCTTTTGTGGCTGTTAGTATTTGCCTTATATATTGAGTTGCTTTTATGTTGGGTGCATATATATTTACAATTGTTATATCTTCTTCTTGGATTGATCCCTTGATCTTTATGTAGTGTCCTTCTATGTCTCTTGTAATGGTCTTTATTTTTTAGTCTAATATGAGTATTGAGTATTGCTACTTCAGCTTTCTTTTGATTCCAATTTGCATGGAATACCTTTTTCCATCCCCTCACTTTCAGTCTGTATGTGTCCCTAGGTCTGAAGTGGTTCTCTTGTAGACAGCATGTATATGGGTCTTGCTTTTGTATCCATTCAGCCTGTCTGTGTCTTTTGGTTGGAGCATTCAACCCATTTATGTTTACGGTAATTATCGATATTTGTGTTCTTATTGCCATTTTGTTCATTGTTTTGGATTTGTTATTGTAGGTCTTTTTTCTTCACTTCCTGTTTTGTTCTCTTCTCTTGTTATTTGATGAGTAACGTTAGTGTTGTTTGGATTGCTTTTTCTTTTTTGTTTATGTATTTATTGTAGATTATTTGTGGTTACCATGAGGTTTTGATATAATAGTCTATGTATAAATAATATTGTTTTAAGTTGCTGGTCCTTTAATTTCAAATGCATTTCCAATACCCTGCATTTGTACCCTCCTCTTCTCGCAGTTGCTGGCTTTGATATCATATTTGTGTGTGGCAGATTTCCTACCTTTACTGTATGTTTGCCTTTACTGGTGAGCTTTTCCATTCATAACTTTCTTGTTTCTAGTTGTGGCCTTTTCTTTTACACATAGAGAAGTTCCTTTAACATTTGTTACAAAGCTGGCCTGATGGTGCTGAATTCTCTTAGCTTTTGCTTGTCTATAAAGCTTTTGATTTCTCCATTGAATCTGAATGAGAGCCTTTCTGGGTAGAGTATTCATGATTGTGGGTTCTTCCCTTTCATCACTTTAAATATATCGTCCCACTCCCTTCTGGCCTGCAGAGTTTCTGCAGAGAAATTAGCTGATAACCTTATGGGAGCTCCCTTGAATGTTATTTGTTGCTTTTCTCTTGTTGTTTTTCATACTTTGTCTTTAATTTTTGTCAGTTTGATTACTATGTGTCTCAGCATGTTCCTCCTTAATTTATTCTGCCTGAGACTCTCTGTGCTTCCTGGACTTGGGTGAATGTTTCCTTTCCCATGTTAGGGATGTTTTCAGCTATTATCTCTTCAAATATTTTCTCAGTTCCTTTCTCTCTCTTCTCCTTCTGGGACACCTATAATGTGAATGTTAGTGCATTTAATATTGTCCCAGAGACCTCTTAGACTGTCTTCATTTCTTTTTTCTTTTTTCTTTATTCTGTTCCACAGATGAGATTTCCACCATTCTGTCTTCCAGGTCACTTATCCATCTTTTCCCTCACTTATTCTGCTAATAATTACTTCTAATAAACTTTTTATTTCAATTATATTATTCATCTCTGTTTGTTCTTTAGTTCTTCTAGGTCTTTGTTAAACATTTTTTGTATTCTTGATCTGTGCCTCCATTCTTTTTCTGAGATCTTGGATCATCTTTACTATCATTTCTCTGAATTATTTTTCAGGTAGATTGCTGTTCTCCACTTCACTTAGTTGTTCTTCTGGGGGTTTATCTTGTTCCTTCATTTGATACATATTCTTCAGCCATCTCATTTTGTCTAACTTTCTGTGATTGTGGTTTCCATTCTGCAGGCTGCAGTGTTGTAGTTCTTCTTGCTTCTGCTGTCTGTGCCCTGGTTGATGAGGCTGTCTAAGAGGCTTGTGCAGTCTTCCTGGGACAAGGGACTCTTTACAGCCCACTGGTGGGTGGAGCTGGGTCTTGTCCCTCTGGTGGGCAGGGCCATGTCAGGGTGTGTGTTTAGTGGGCAGTGTGCTCAGAAAGATTTGAAGCCTTAAGTCTCCTATGGGTGGGGCTGTGTTCCTGCCCTGTTGGTTGTTTGCCCTGAAGCATCTGAGTACTGGTGCCTACAGGTTGTTGGGTGGGGCCAGGTCTTGGTGAGAAAATGATGGCTTCCAAGGAGACTCACAGCAATGAGTACTCCCCAGAACTACTGCTGCCAGTGTCTTTGTCCCTAGAGGTGAGCCACAGCCACACCCACCTTTGCAGGAAACCCTCCAATGCCAGCAGGTAAGTCTTGCCCAGGCTCTTATGAGGTCACCACTTTTTTCCCTTGGTCCCGGTGTATGCAAGAACTTGTTTGCACCCTCCATAAGTGGAGATTTTGTTTTCCCCAGTCCTGTGGAATTCCTGAGATCAAACCTCACTGGCCTTCAAAGCCAGATTCTCTGGGGGTTCCTCCTCCCATTTCCAGACCCCCAGGCTGGGGAGTCTGACGTGGGGCTCAGAATTTGCACTCCTGTGGGAGAACTTCTGTGATACAACTATTTTCCAGTTAGTGGGTTGCCCACCAAGTGGGTATGGAATTTGATTTTATCATGATTGCACCCCTCCTACTGTCTCGTGGCTTCTTCTTTGTCTTTGGATGTAGATTTTCTTTTTTGGTCAGTTCCAGGTTTTGGGCTTTTTTTTTGTTGTTGATAGCTGTTCAGGAGTTTGTTGTGATTTTGGTGTTTTTGTAAGAAGAGGTGAGGTCACATCCTTCTACTATGCCATCTTGTCTTTGCCTCCTACCTAAATTCACTTATTAATACTGAACAAGTGTTGTAGATTTTTTTTATTTTCTATATACCCTAATCATGTTGCCTGCAAATAATGATAATTCTACTTTTTCCATTCCAATTATTTGATCTTAATTTTTCTTGTCTCTTTTTATGAATTAAGAATTCTAAGCAATGTTAAATATAAGTAGTCATAACAGGAACCTTGGTCTCATTCCTCATCTCAGGAGACACTTTCAACATCTCATCATAATTATCAGGCTTATCATTATTTTCCATAAATTGTCAAATTAAGGAAGTTAATATCAAACACTTGCTTTTTAAAGAATTTTTAATATTCATGAATACTCATTGACTCTTGTCAAGCCCTTGTTTTTCTAGTATGATGATTATATCATATTTTCTATTAGTGTCATGAATTAGGTGGATTGATTTTTGAAGAAAAATTACTCCTGCATAACAGGAATAAATCCTAACTGACATAAATTATCAGGAAATGTATTGTTTATTTCTATCCTTGTAAATGCCTTTTTCAATTTTGGTATCAATACTATGTGGCTTTCTAAAATTAGTTGTAAATAACTTTCTCTTAATCTATTCTTTGGAAGATTTGATAAAAAGGCTACTGATAATTACATATTTAGAAATATTCAGATAAATACTTCTGAGCCTAGAGTACATATTAAAAACCCAATTTTAATAATGACTTTAACTTTTTAAATATTAAATTATTCTGAATATTTTATTTTTTGCATTTGCTTCAATTTTTTATCAAGGAATGTCAATTTAATATAAATTATTTAAAATATTAGCAATACAATTAATTATATATTATAATATCCATGAAATTAATAATTGAGGAATTACTGATACATTTGCCAGTAAATGTCAAAGCATAAAAATTAGAGAATATTTACTTTCTCTAGTGCATGAGAGGTAATTCAAAAATAGATGCAAAAAAACTACAGAGAGTAAATTGATAACTTTTTTCAGAGATTCCAGGGAGCAGATATGAAGGGTTGAGTATGTGATATGAATCACAGGGAATATTTTTATGGAGGTAAAACTATTTTGTCTGATACTGTTATGGTGAGTACGAAAAATTAAGTATTCATCCAAATCCATAAAATTTTATAGCACAAAGGGTAAGCCTTAATGTATGCAAATACTTTCCCACCAGAAAACATTTAGGAAGTTAAGAGGTTCCAGGATTGAGCACAGAATATGATAAAACAATCTAAACATGTTTATAAATGTATGAAACAATCGCACAGAAGGCATGGAGGAGAAAGATGCTGATCTATGTGACAATGGAAATAAGTAGAATCTGTAAAAACAAAGGCAAAAGACACCGTATATAAACACTACATTCTAGTTGGTAAATTTGTTTTTCACAGGGATACAGATTAACAATTCTGAAACCACTATACAGTACACATCTTCTAGAATTAAATACTTAAGTAAATGTATGGTGGATGATGGGGACTAGGTTTCTCATCATTGAAGTACAGACATGATGAGGCTACAGACATGCCATAATGGGAGGATAAAATTATCCATGTGGTAATGGAACAAGGTTGGAAACAATAGTATGAACACAAGTTTAGCTAACTATATATACAAATGGTTCCATGTAGAAATATTTATAGCTATGGGTACATAAATAGGTTAATGTACACATATATATCTCTTTTTTCAATCCACTGAGAGAGCCTAAATGCAATGACACCCCAATAACAATGATCATACCTAGTGCCCAGATTTTGGTTTCTAATACCATAAATAAAAGAAACCAGGGATGCTTGGAGATGTTCTGGATAGGATATCATACTATCCAGAACAAAAATTTAAAATATATATATATTATATAATTTTTACAGGATAGTTGTACAAATAGGTAAAGATAATAGATATTTAGATACACAGATCATTTTATTTGTCTGAATCAATGGTTCTTATTGGCAGGTTGCAATCAAATTTAAGTATCAAAAATACATTGGGAAGGATGATAGAAGTTACCAATGGCCATGCTGGAATCTGAAAGATTGCCTATGAAGTTTATGAAATAGCATGTCAAAAGCAGTTAAAATTGAAGAGTTTCTTGTATTTGGATACTATCAGTCACTTAATTGAACAGAAAAACCTACTTAAGGACCTATTGAAATGAGTACCAAATTAAAGAAACAGTTAAATTTAGTATGAAATTAGCCTGATATTTAATATTTTATAAAAAAATAAAAATATTTAGTACTATTAAAGTTTATGAGATTTTTTCAGAAAGCTGGGAATCATTCTTTAACTCAGAAATTGTTCACTACTTATGTGAATTTGATCAAATTGTAGCCTTAATTGATTAAATAAGAAAATAGGAATTTGGCAAGCTCTCCATCTAAACTCAAAATTACTTAAAAAACATATCAGACTATAAAAATATGGAGTGTCATTATTAATGAAAAGAGGGTTTATTTGTGGTTTTACTGAGTACTGGAGATATGTAAAGATTAACTGTCAGAAACAAGAATAAATATATGTTTTTTTAAAAATTATAAGTCACATATTTACGCGTCTTGGGATGTCAGAAATAATCTGCTATAAACTTTGCAATTGCCAGGTGAAGAAATGGAATACTACAAAAATTGAATTTCTTTCATTCAAATTCATATAGATTATTAATACTATAATCTGACTAGAATGCAGATCTTTTGATATCCTATTATAAACTTATTCCATTACCTTATTTTGATTTTTATAGTTGACTTAGATCAAAGTAGACCAATGAAGTTTAGTAAAATATCAAAAAAAAAAAAATCCCACCCCACAACTGGTAATAAAATGTAGGGAATCAAATTATTTTAACCTTCTTAACAGTTTTATTGAAATATAAGTTGCATGCCATATACTCACTCCATTAAAAATTTTACATTCCATGGTTTTTAGTTAATTCATAGTGCTGTACAACTATCACCAAAATCTAGTATTAGAACATTGTATCATCCCTAAAAGAAACTTGACAACCTTTAATAGTAATTTCCATCTTTCTCCCCATAGTACTATGCCCACCATCCTACACAACCACTAATCTACATTCTATCTCTATAGATTTGCCTATTTTAGACAATTCATATACATGGAGTCATTAACTATGTGATCTGTTGTGACTGATTTCCTTCATAATGTTTGCAAGGTTTATCCATGCTGTAGCATATATCCATACTTCATAACATTTCATTGTAAATAATAAGGAACATTTACAACTCAATAATACAAGACAAATTTTAAAATTACAAAACGGTCAAAATATATAATGATCATTGCTCCAAATAAGACCTATGTAGGACTAAGAAATGTAAAAATATACTCAATATCATTAGTCATTAGGGAAATAAAAATAATAGAGATACCACTTCATACACTAGGATGTCTGTGATCAAGAAGTCAGACAATAACACATATTGACTAGAATGTGAAGTGTTTGTAATCCTCATATATTGCTGGTGGTAATGTACAATGGTGGGTCATTTGTAAAACAATTTGGCAGTTCCTTAAATAATTTAAAATAGATCTGGGCTTCCCTGGTGGCGCAGTTGTTGAGAGTCTGCCTGCCGATGCAGGGGACATGGGTTCGTGCCCCGGTCCAGAAAGATCCCACATGCCGTGGAGCAGCTGGGCCCGTGAGCCATGGCCACTGAGCCTGCGCGTCCGGAGCCTGTGATCTGCAATGGGAGAGGCCACAACAGTGAGAGGCCAGCGTACAGCAAAAAAAAAAAAAAAAAAAAAAGATCTACTACATGACTCAGCAATTCCAAACTTAAACATTTGACCAATAGAAAGAAGACAAATACCAAAATAGGTGGACAAATGTTCATAAAAGCATTATTGTCTCACTGTATGGACATAACACTATTTATCCATTCATAATTTGATAGACATTTGGAGAGTTTCCACTTGTCATAATATAAATAATGCTTATGTCATTAGTTCATTTATTTACATGTGAATATGAAGAATAAATCTAAGCAACTCGTCAGCACTTCAGATGAGGAAATTAGGAAAGAAAGTTGAGAAATGCACACTTTTTTACAGAAAGGTGAGGACTGCACGGCCACCAGGCTATAGCAAATAGCAATGATCATTTTAAATAAATTTTAATAAAAACCATTAACTTGGGAGCTGTGAAGGAGGAAAAGTTTCCACACACTAGGAAGCCCCTTCACTGGCAGAGAAGGTAGTTGGTGGGGGGGAAGCTTCACAGTCATGGAGGAGAGTGCAGCAACAGTAGTGCAGAGGACAAAGTGTAGAGATTCCTGCTCTGGCACCTGAGGCTCCATATTCTTCGGAGGTCAGATCCCAAGGAGAGGACTGGGGTTGGCTGCATGAACACAGCCTGAAGGGGGCTAGTGTGCCACAGCTAGCCAGGAGGGAGTCCGGGAAAAAGTCTGGAACTGCCTAAAAGGCAAGAGACAATTGTTTAGGAGTGTGTGAGGAGAGGGGATTCAGAGCACCGCCTAAACGAGCTCCAGAGAGGAGTGCGAGCTGCGGCTATCAGTGCGGACCCCAGAGAAAGGCATGAGATGCTAAGACTGCTGCTACAGCCACCAAGAAGCCTGTGTGCAAGCACAAGTCATTACCCACACCTCCTCTGCCAGGAGCCTGTGCAGCCTGCCACTGCCAGGGTCCCGTGATCCAGGGACAACTTCCTCAGGAGAAGACACTGCGTGCGTGCCTCTGGCTGTGGCATCATGCTGGACTCTGCCGACAGAGGCTTGCCCCACATTCCATACCCCTCCCTCTCCCCGGCTTGAGTGAGCCAGAGCCCCCTAATCAGCTGCTACGTAAACCCCGTCCTGTCTGAGTGAAGAACAGTTGTCCTCAGGTGACCTACACACAGAGGCAGGGCCAAATCCAAAGATGAACCCCAGGAGCTGTGTGAAAAAAGAAGAGAAAGGGAAACTTCTCCCAGCAGCCTAAGAAGCAGCAGATTAAATATCCACAATCAACTTGATGCACCCTGCATTTGTGGAATACCTGAATAGACAATGAATCATCCCAAAATTGAGGCAGTGGACTTTGGGAGCAAAGATATGTATATTTTTTTTCCTTTTTCTCTTTTTGTGAGTGTATATGTATATGTTTCTTTGTGTGATTTTTGTCTGTATAGCTTTGCTTTTACCATTTATCCTAGGGTTCTGTCTGTCCTTTTTTTTTCTTTTTTAAGTATAGTTTTTAGCACTTGTTATCATTGGTGGATTTGTTTAATGGTTGGTTGCTCTCTTCTTACTTTCTTTTTTTTCTTTTTTTAAATTATTTTTTAATTTTTTTATTTTTAATAATTAGTTTTTATTTAATAACTTTATTTTATTTATTTATTTATTTTTTCTTTCCTTTTCTCTCCCTTTGCTTCTGAGCTGTGTGGCTGACAGGGTCTTGGTGATCTGGCCGGGTGTCAGGCCTGTGCTTCTGAGGTGGGAGAGCCGAGTTCAGGACATTGGTTCACTAGAGACCTCCTGGCTCCACATAATATCAAACGGTGAAAGCTCTCCAAGAGATCTCCATCTCAATGCTAAGACCTAGCTCCACTCAACGATGAGCAAGTTACAGTGCTGTACACCATGTACCAAACAATGACAGGAACAAAACCACAGCCATTAGCAGACAGGCTGCCTAAAATCATAATAAGGTCACAGATACTCCAAAAGACAACACCGGACATGGTCCTGCCCACCAGAAAGACAAGATCCAGGCTCATCCACCAGAACACAGGCACCAGTCCCCTACACCAGGAAACCTGCACAACACAGTGAAACAACCTTAGCCACTGGGGGCAGACAACAAAAACAACAGGAAATATGAACCTGCAGTCTGTGAAAAGGAGACCCCAAACACACTAAGTTAAGCAAACTGAGAAGACAGAGAAACAGCAGATGAAGGAGCAACATAAAAACCCATCAGACCAAACAAAGGAAGAGAAAATAAGCAGTCTACCTGAAAAAGAATTCAAGGTAATTATCGTAAAGATGATCCAAAATCTTGGTAATAGAATGGAGAAAGTACAAAAAACGTATAACAAGGACCTAGAAGAACTAAAGAGCAAACAAACAGTGATGAACAACAGAATAAATGAAATTAAAAATTCTCTACAAGGAATCAATAGCAGAATAACTGAGGCAGAAGAATGGATAAGTGACCTGGAAGATAAAATATTGGAAATAATTATTGCAGAGCAGAATTAAAAAAAAGAATGAAAAGAATTGAGGACAGTCTCAGAGACCTCTGGGACAACAATAAATGCACCAACATTCGAATTATAGGGGTCTGAGAAGAAGAAGAGAAAAAGAAAGAGACTGAGAAAATATTTGAAGAGATTATAGTTGACAACTTCCCTAGTATGGGAAAGGAAAGAGTTAAACAAGTCCAGGAAGTGCAGAGAGCCCTATACAGGATAAATCCAAGGAAAAATACGCAAAGACACATATTAATCAAACTATCAAAAATTAAATACAAAGAAAAAATATTAAAAGCAACAAGGGGAAAACAACAAATAAAATAAAAGGGAATCCCCATAAGGTTAACAGCTGATCTTTCAGCAGAAACTCTGCAGACCAGAAGGGAGTGGCTGGACATATTTAAAGTGATGAAGGAGAAAAACCTACAAGCAAGATTACTCTACCCACCAAGGATCTCACTCAGAGTTGATGGAGAAATTAAAACCTTTACAGACAAGCAAAAGCAAAGAGAATTCAACACCACCAAACCAGCTTTACAACAAATGCTAAAGGAACTTCTCTAGGCAGGAAACATAAGAGAAGGAAAAGACCTACAATAAAAAACCAAAAACAATTAAGAAAATGGGAATAGGGACATACATATCAATAATTACCTTAAATATAAATGGATTAACTGCTCCAACTAAAAGACATAGACTGGCTGAATGGATACAAAAACAAGACCCCCATATATTTGCTGTCTACAAGAGATCCACTTCAGACCTAGGGACACATACAGACTGAAAGTGAGGGGATGGAAAAAGATATTCCATGCAAATGGAAATCAAAAGAAAGTTGGAGTAGCAATTCTCATATCACACAAAATAGACTTTAAAATAAAGACTATTACAAGAGACAAAGAAGGACACTTACATAATGATCAAGAGATCAATTCAAGAGAAGATATAACAATTGTAAATATTTATGCACCCAACATAGCACCTCAATGCAGAAGGCAAATAATAACAGTCATAAACGGGGAAATCAACAGTAACAAAATCACAGTAGGGGTCTTTAACACCCCACTTTCACCAATGGAGAGATCATCCGAAATGAAAATAAATAAGGAAACATAAGCTTTAAATGATACATTAACCAAGATGGACTTAATTGATATTTATGGGACATTCCATCCCAAAGCAACAGAATACACTTTCTTCTAAAGTACTCATGGAACATTCTCCAGGATAGATTATACCTTGGGTCACAAATCAAGCCTTGGTAAATTTAAGAAAATTGAAATCGTATCAAGTATCTTTTCTGAGCACAATGCTATGACACTAGATATCAATTACAGGAAAAATAAATCTGTAAAAAATACAAACACATGGAGGCTAAACAATACAGTACTTAATAACCAAGAGATCACTGAAGAAACCAAAGAGGAAATCAAAAACTACCTAGAAACAAATGACAATGAAAACACAACGTCCCAAAACCTATGGGATGCAGCAAATGCAGTTCTAAGCGGGAAGTTTACAGCCATATAATCCTACCTCAAGAAACAAAAACATCTCAAATTAACAATCTAACATTACACCTAAAGAAATTAGAGAAAAAAGAACAACAACAAAAAAAACCAAATTTAACAGAAAGAAAGAAATCATAAAGATCAGATCAGAAACAAATGAAAAAGCAATGAAGGAAACGATAGCAAAGATCAATAAAACTAAAAGCTTGTTCTTTGAGAACATAAACCAAATTGATAAACCACTAGCCAGACTCATCAAGAAAAAAAGGGAGAAAACTCAAATCAATAAAATTAGAAATGAAGATGGAGAAGTAACTACTGACACTGCAGAAATACAAAGGATCATGTGCGATTACTACAAGCAACTACATGCCAGTAAAATGGACAACCTGGAAGAAATGGACAAATTCTTAGAAAAGCACAACCTTCCGAGACTGAATCAGGAAGAAATAGAAAATATAAACAGACCAATCACAAGCACTGAAATTGAAACTGATTTAAAATCTTCCAACAAACAAATCCCAGGACCAGATGACTTCACAGGAAAACGCTATCAAACATTTACAGAAGAGCTAACACCTGTCCTTTCACAATTTGTATGGAAACACAAAAGACCCCGAATAGCCAAAGCAATCTTGAGAAAGAAATACGAAGCTGGAGGAATCAGACCCCCCCTGACTTCAGACTATACTACAAAGCTACAGTAATCAAGACAGTATGGTACTGGCACAAAAACAGAAATATAGATCAATGGAACAGGATAGAAAGCCCAGAGATAAACCCACTCCCCTATGGTCAACTAATCTATGACAAAGGAGGCAAGCATATACAATGGAGAAAAGACAGTCTCTTCAATAAGTGGTACTGGGAAAACTGGACAGCTACATGTAAAAGAATGAAATTAGAACACTCCCTAATACCATACACAAAAATAAACTCAAAATGGATGAAAGACCTAATTATAAGTCCAGACACTATAAAACTTTTAGAGGAAAAGAAAGGCAGAACACTCTATGACATAAATCACAGCAAGATCCTTTTTGACCCACCTCCTAGAGAAATGGAAATAAAAACAAAAATAAACAAATGGGACCTAATGAAACCTAAACGTTTTTACACAGCAAAGGAAACCATAAACAAGATGAAAAGACAACCCTCAGAATGGGAGAAAATATTTGCAAATGAAGCAAGTGACAAAGGATTAATCTCCAAAATTTACAAGCAGCTCATGCAGCTCAATATCCAAAAACAACCCAATCCAAAAATGGGCAGAAGACCTAAAGAGACATTTCTCCAAAGAAGATTTACAGATTTCCAACAGACACATGAAAGAATGCTCAACATCACTAATCATTAGAGAAATGCAAATCAAAACTACAATGAGGTATCACCTCACACCAGTCAGAATGGCCATCATCAAAAAATCTGCAAACAATAAATGCTGCAGAGGGTGTGGAGAAAAGGGAACCCTTTTGCACTGTTGGTGGGAATGTAAATTGATACAACCATTATGGAGAACAGTATGGAGTTTCCTTAAAAAACTAAAAATAGAACTACCATACGACCCAGCCATCCCACTACTGGACATATTCCCTGAGAAAACCATGATTCAAAAAGAGTTATGTACCTCAATGTTCATTGCAGCTCTACTTACAATAGCCAGGACCTGGAAGCCACCTAAGTGTCCATCAACAGATGGATAAAGAAGTGACACATATATACAGTGGAATATTACTCAGCCATAAAAAGAAACAAAATTGAGTTATTTGTAGTGAGGTGGATGGACCCCTAGAGTCTGTCATACAGAGTGAAGTAAGTCAGAAAGAGAAAAACAAATACCATATGCTAACACATATATATGGAATCTAAAACAAAAAGAAAAAGGTTCAGAAGAACCTAGGGGCAGGACAGGAATAAAGTTGCAGATGTAGAAAATGGACTTGAGGATATAGGGAGGGGGAACGGTAAGCTGGGACGAAGTGAGAGAGTAGCATGGACTTACATATACTATCAAATGTAAAATAGGTAGCTAGTGGGAAGCAGCCACATAGCCCAGGGAGATCAGCTGAGTGTTTTGTGACCACCTAGAGGGGTGGGGTAGGGATGGTGGGAGGGAGACGCAAGAGGGGGGAGATATGGAGATGTATGCATACGTATAGCTGATTCACTTCGTTATAAAGCAGAAACTAACACACCATTTTAAAGCAATTATACTCCAATAAAGATGTTTAAAACAAACAGAAAAAAATTTAAAAAGTGAAACACAAAAACTTTACAAAGAGTACTTATATTTTAAAAAGTATCATATTGCTGCTTTGATGTATATGAAAGTAATGTGATCCAAAGATAATATATTTGTTGTGTTTTATTTATTTTATTTATTCATCTCTTAAACAATTTCCAAGTTCTCTAAGTGGCTAGATGGGAAACAATATTGAAAAATAAAAAAAGAAATAAGCATACCATCAGGATAACTATAATTTATTGCTGATATGGGGAGATGTTGGCATAAAATATTCTTGTGCATAAAATAAGTGTTCAAGAAATGTCTTAAATGTTGATAGATGCATTCTCATCTCCATAAAAATTAATGTGTTGTCAAAGCTACAATAAGAAGAAAAGAAATAAATATTGGAAAGAATGTAAAAAAAACAAAACAAAACAAAAATACACCATTTACTTTTGCTAAAGCCATGTGCTTTGAGGGAGACAGAAAACCAGGTAAAGCCACTCTTACGACTCTATCCTTTGTACAAACGTGATTAGGAGTCTACACCTTTAAAAATGCTTTCCTTGATTTCTTAACCATTGATATAGGGTTCTGTTGCTTTGCTGATTATTTCATTAAAATGTTGGGAGGGACAGATGCGTTTTGAAAGGTACAGAAAACCAGGTAAAGCCACTCTTACAACTCTATCCTTTGTACAAACGTGATTAGGAGTCTACACCTTTAAAAATGCTTTCCTTGATTTCTTAACCATTGATATAGGGTTCTGTTGCTTTGCTGATTATTTCATTAAAATGTTGGGAGGGACAGATGCGTTTTGAAAGGTACAGAAAACCAGGTAAAGCCACTGTTAAGACTCTCTCCTTTGCACAAAAGTGATTGGGAATCTAAACCTGGTTGCCCCTTAAAAAATGCATTCCTTTACTTCTTCACTGTTGATATAGGGTTCTATTGGTTTGCAGCTTGTTTCCTTAAAATGGTGGGAGTACTGTTATTTCCTGCCCAGCGTTCTGTTTCCATAGACCTGGTGTGCTTCTACTCATCTAAGCTGATCTCTTTAGCAAAATGCAAGTCAGCTGCTTCATATCGTTTTAAAGCAAGTTTAATTTACTTGATTAAAAGTATGCCTATGTTCAATGTGTCTCCAAAGGCCAGGGAGAGACATTGATGAAGACTTTCCCTTTGAAATAAAATATACAGATTTTGTTTCCCAGCCTTTTCACGTCGATCTTCATTGCTTTCTTAGTTTTCATGTAGTATCCAGTATCACAGAGGTTAGCAGCAGAACGACAGGGAAATGCTTCTGATGGGGGGCCCATTCTCTGGGCTTATAGGCGTAACATATATTTTACAAGAACAATGAGAAATCAGTGGGATTCACTTTTCATCATTCCCCAGAGAAGAAATTCTCTCTGCAGCAGAAGTGGGGGTGATGGGTCAATGGCTGTAATATAAAGCCCTCAGCAGAAAGACAAGCGCTCCTATTTCTGGGAATTTTCTCAGTACAATCTCTTTCACAATGTTCCTTTGCCTAGATTGCTTACACAAACCATAAAAATTTGTGAATAAAATGGAGCTCCATTGACCAGAATTCATTACACTTTTTTTTTTTTTAAAGTGGAGTGCTTTCTATGTATTTGTATGTTCACATCTTTCAGAGGAAAATATATGACATATATTATTTTTACCATGATGTGCAGAAGTTCCTTAGAAGATGTATTTATTTATAGCTTATACTCACACATTTATTTCTATTTATCCAAAAGATTGAAACTACGCTTTCTTGGTCCTTTCTTTGATTTCCTGTTAAAACATATAATTAGGCAGATTTTTTAATGTACCTAATAGCCCTGGGGAGATTAGGCAGTGATCTTTTTGAAACTAAAAATATTGGTAGGAAGTGGTTCTCTTCTTTTTTTTCCCCAAGTTCAATAGCTTAGCTATTTGTTTCCTGTTTCCAACAGTCAAGGTAATTAGAACATAATAACTCTTTACTCGGAAGATGACATCTGAAAGTTGAAAGTATTTGCTGGACAAAACTTGACACAGAGGGATGGGGCAGGGCTCACCACCTTAGAGGGAGAAAGTTCTGCTACTAGAGTGTCACTCCCTTCAGATTATATTTTCCTGAAAAGACTCTAAAGTCCAGGAGGTAAAGTGACATCTGTACTGTTTCTTTATGGAAAGATCACTTTTTCATTGTAGAGGAAACATTTCTAAAAGCTCCAGGAAGAGCCAGAATATGCAGGAAACCTGGTTACCACTTGAGATATCTTTCTTTCTAGGCAGAGCACACATACAGTGATGTGCACACATCTGAAAGATATATCTGTGTAACCACCACTGAGATAAAAGAATTTCCCACCCCTGAAGGCTCTTAACCTCTCCCTGTCATCACTCCACCCAAGAGAGCCCCATTCTGATTTCTGTCCTCCAGAATGGTTTTGCCTGTCCCTGGATTTCACGTAAATGGAGCCATGCAGTATACACCTTTTTGTCTGGTCTCTTTCTCTCAAGGTTATATGTCCGATCCATCCATGTTGCCCTGGCTAGTTGGCCTCTGGTATATTCATTGCAGTGTAGTTTTCCTTTGTGTGTATATACCACCCTTGATCCATTCTACCTTTTATGGACATTTGTATATGTCCCAGGTCTTAGGAAGAAAGCTGCTGGGAACATTCTCTTCCACATCTATGGGTGATGGGAACACTCTGGTTCATGTCTTTGGGTGAACGTAAGCACTTGTTTTCCTTGGGTAAGAGTGGAATTCCTGGGGCATCCAATATGTGCCGCTTTGGTAGATTCTGCCAAACCACTTTCCAGTGAGGTTGTATCAACCAGCTCTGCCACCAGGAGCCCGTTGAACACTTTTTGAACATCAATAAGGGGTGCAATCTCACCATTGAACACAAAGTCTCAACTGCTCCCAAAAGGAGTCACTATGTTTGGGCAGCAGGAGAGGGAGGAAAAAATAATTCAAAAACTGAAAACTACTCCCAGGGAAGGAGCTGGCCCCAGCTTCACAGGCTGCATCCAGGGTCTGATGGATCCCCATTTCCCACCCACTCTGGTCAGGGAGGGCGGGCCAGTGGCGCTGCTTGGGCAGCTCACAGCCTTAGGGCTTTTGGCCATGTGCATGGCCAGGGCTCTCCCAGGACAAACAGGCTTTCTGGGGTCGGGCTGCCTCTAGCACCATCCAGCCCAGTTCATTGCCTTGAAGACTGACATTTGCGTGACTTGCCTACTTGATCCAGTAAGTCACCTGAGCCTTTCTCATTTGGGCCAGATTCCATATGTTCTCTTTTTCCAAAAATCTTTCTAATTATTGACCAAAAAGTAAATAGTGGGACTACTTAAGGAAGACTGCCACCCTCAATGGCCACCAGTCCCCCAACTCACAGTGGCCCTGTTGCCCTCTCTGGGTCCTGCCTGCCCTGGGGACAACACCATATCCTCTCCACTTTACTCAGACCCTCGTGGGGCCCAGAAGGAGGTCTTTAGTCTCTGGGCTCTAACTAGGCCAGAATCCCAAGGGAGATAGGAATCCAAAATGCCACTCCCAAGCAATTTTAGAAATAAAGGAGACAGAGGTTGATACAAGACCATCATCCTTACCGACAACTTCTCTGAACAGCCACCATGATATCATTTTTAAAACTTAATATCCCTGCTGCTCCCTCTCCAAATTGAAAATCCTCCACCAATAGGATCTGTGTGCGTTGCCAAAGAGTGAATCTGGAGAGCCTCTGACTGGCAGAGGCCAGAGCCTCTAGGTCAAGGCACTCTGCCCACCTCATGCCCCACTTCCATTGCTCCATTTGCGGAATTTCTCCTACGTTTCCCCTAGAGCTTCTGCTCCTTCCTCTAGACTCTAGTTTGTTTGGTTGAAATCTCTGCTGGGAGTTTCACATGGGCCAGGATGTTCAGCAGGCCCTTGGTCTTTAAAGTTTCATTTTCAACTCAAAGGGTTGGGTGCATAGTGGTTCCTAGTTTTGTGGTAGCGTAAAGTTGAACCCCGGGCCCTGGAAGCTTATGTGCTTAGTATACGCTTAGCTAGTGAGGGAGCCCAGCTGTCTGTTCACCTTTGCACAAAGGGGCATCTTCAGCTGCCTAGGTAGAGATCCCTGACCCCAACAGTCTACCCACCTGTGGCAGAGTTGAGCTGGGTTAAGCATGAGAAGAAGTTAGGGAGACTTCATGGGCTTAAGTATTTCCCTTCTTTCACTCTCTTTTCCCCTTTTTATCAGGAGACTGTTTTGAAAGTTTTGCCCTCCTCTCACCCTCCTCCTGTTGGTGACCAACAAGGACAGACGGAGAGGCCCAGCTACAAGTGAAGGGTTGCACTGGAGCCAAATGGACTCGCAGCCCTGCAGATTGGTCCCAGGATCTGACAGTTAGCTGGGGAGATCATGCAGGTGAAGAGGTATTAAGACATGACCCCAGATTCTTGGATACTCCTCCCTTTAAGAAGCAGAGCTTATTTCCCCTCCACTTAAGTGTGGGTTGGACTTCATGCCTCCATTTTCACAAATAGAAGAAAGCAGAAGTGATGGTGTGTGACTCCATGACTAGGTCCTAAAAGGCACTGTAGTATCCTGCTTGTTTCTTTTTTTCTCTCTGTCTCTCCCTCTCCTCTCCTCTCCTCTCCAGCCTAACTCAAAATCCAAGATGACAAAGATATACTCCAAAGTTTTCTTCTAAGGGCTTTATAGTTTTAGCTCTAACAAATAGGAATGTGATTCATTTTTATTTAATTCTTATGTATGGTATGGGGTAGAGGTCCATCTTCATTCTATTGCACTTGGAAATCCAATTGTACTGGCACCATTTTTTGGAAATAAAAACCCAAAAAAACCTATTACCATGACTACCCTGTTTTGATTATTGTGGCTATGTAATAAGCTTTGTAATCAGGACTGTAACTCCTCGGACTTTGTGTTTCTTTTTAAAAATTATTTTCTAGTCTTCTCGGTAAAGAGCATTTCTGGAAAAAGAAAAGCCAACTGACATTGCACAGACTAAGTTGAATCTATAGATCAATTTGGAGAGTAATATCTTCACAGTATTGCCTTCTGATTCATGCCTTCCTTGTTTTTGGAGGAATGGATCTTTAATTTCTTTTAGCACTTGTTTTGTAGTTATTAGTATACAAGTTTTGCAATTCATCTATTAATTTTATTCCTAGTATTTCATTCTTTGTAATATTATTGTACATCATTATTCACATTTCATTTATGGAGTATTTATTGCTACCTTATATAAATACAATTGATTTTATTGACTTTTATCCTATAACTTTTGTAAACTAGTCTATAGTATTTAGTGTTTTCCTTAGGATTTGCTATATAGAATATCATGTCTTCTGTGAATAGAGATTGTTTTCTTCTTTTCTATTCTGAGTGTCTCATATTTTTTTTGTGTGTGTGTGTGTGTCTAATTGCTCTGGATAGATCCTCCAGTGAATGCTGGATGAAAGTAGAAAGTAGACATCCATGGATTTTTCCTGATCTTAAGAGGGAAACATTCTTTCACCATTAATGATGATACTAGATTGTTTTCTTAGATGCCTTTTAAAATGTTGATGATTTTTCTTATATTTCTAGTGTTTTGACTGTTTCTTTTCTTTCCATGAAAGCTTTTTGGATCTTGTCAAATGCTATTTCTTCTTAGATATATAACCAATCATGGGTTTCTTGTACTCTATTCTATTAATATAGTGTATTAAATGAATTGATTTTCTGATGTTTAAACAACTTTGCATACTTGGTATAAATCCTACTTGGTCATGATGTATAATTTTTATATACATCATGATGTATACAATTGATGGATTACATTTGCTAGTATGTTGCTAAGGACATTAGTGTGTTCATATTCATAAGAGATATTGGTCTATACCCCTCATTTCTTCTGCATCTTTTTCTGATTTTGGTAGTGGGGTAATATGGGCCTCATAGAATGAGTTGGGGACTGCTTGTGCCTATTCTGTTTTATGGAAGGATTTGTGAAGGATTACCATTAATTATGTTTTAAATGGTAGAATTCACCTGTGAAGCCATCTAGACCTGTTTTTTTTTAATATTTAAATTTACTAATTCATTCTTTGTAATTATTATAAATTTAATCAGATTTACTATATCTACCTGTCTTGTGAAAGGGAAGCTTTGTCCTTTCTTTCACAGCTGCCTGAATTACAGCTTCTAAAACTCAAGAGCTAAGGAGGGGGTGAGAATGCTAATGTCCTACTCCTCCTGGGATAAAAATATAGTCCTAGATTTGGAGCTGGGGTAAGTGGGAACCCCATCTTCTTGGTCATATCCACCCAGAGTAGAGCTTCCATCACACTGAGATGGGAGTCAACATGAGAAATAGTTCATAGCTCAAATGCCACAGATTCTCATTACCCTTACTGAGAGTTAGTAGATTTTCTTGAATAAACATTTCTCCATATACTGCATGCCTTTAGAAAAGTTTCCACAGACTTTAAATAGTTGGTGGTTTTGTCATATAATATTACGAGCTAAATGGTTGTTTCACTGGGGAGAAGTTCTGCTGAGCTCTTCTTATCACCATTCTGAAATCCTGCCCCATAACCATTTTTAAAGGCAGAGTATTGTAACATATTAAATTAGGCACATTTCAGAAAATATCAATGAACGTTTCCAGTATGACTCTTTAGAATAATATGGATATTTCTTTATTTCTTTAAAGACCTGTGTATGTGTGAGTGAGTTTAAGATCGTTGGTATTAGAATGCCATTAATTCTAGTTGAAATGGAAACCTATAAAGGAAAGGTTATGTCATGTCTCAATACATTTACTTCCTCTACTGAAAAACTTAATAGAATATTCTTTAAGCATGAATTCCCATTTACAATAATTTTACATAATCAAATTATGATGTTTAAACACTAAAAATATAATGCCAATCAGCATAACAATTAAAACAGTACATAGAATCCAAAAACTTAATGTTCTAAATGATTATGAAGTGCATAAATTAAAATTCTAAAATCTATATAAATTTATAAAAAATATTTAAGTTATAAATTTAAACCTTCAAGTGATATTAAAAAATCTAAGATAAAGATCATATTGTAGTACACTTAGGTTTTAAATTTAAACTTAGAATTTTCTATATAATATTACATTCACAAAAAAAATAACTATCCTTCTATTAAAAAGAACAGCAAAAAATAAAATTATTTTTATAGTCTATATTTTCAAATACTAAAGCAGGCTTATATGTGCAAATAGGTAATAATAAACAGACATTTTCTAATATTAGATTCAGTGGTCTTAAAATTAACTCATATAAGACCTTATCTCATGTTCAAAATACTGAGTGAATGTAGACTATCTGGATAAGAAATTGGAGTAAATACCATTACACATATTTTTGAAATTTAAGCTCATATCCTGTATTGACAAAAAATAATTGCTATGCAAACAATAAATCACTATGAAAATAATAAAATTACAACAAGTAATACATGTGGCATAATTTTTCTCTAACAGAAGACATGTCCCAATGATTCATGGACTATTATATTTTAAATATTTCATATAAAACCACCTCCCTTCCCCACCCATTACAAGCCTATTTTTAAATTTATACTTGAAATAAGGATACTGGTTTGGATCATTGAGCACCTAGGGTTTGGATATTACTATTTAACACCTCAGCCACAGTGAGTGACACATTTTTGAGGAGTATCTCAAATTCTCCAACTCTTATAGAACCAACATCTTTGGTGGTCTGTTCTGCTTGCTAACTCACTGGAAAGAGTTTTATCCCTTTGGAGTTTCATAAGGACACTCCATAAGGACACTCCAAGTTTTATCCCTTTGGAGTATTTGAGGGAGCTGTATTCTTGGAATCATCTAATAGCCCCACAAAACAATTTGCCTTGGTCTTAGATTGACATCAAGAGCCCAATTTATACCTAAAAAAGAAGAATCCAACAGTCACACAAAAGTTGTAATCAACTTTGCTGGAGCTGTAGGAATATTTTCTCTGGGTGTTTTTGTGACACATAAATTCTTGCATCTTAATAATTCTAGTGCAAGGAATTTTTCTTAATGTATTCATTGCTTACAAAAATGTATTATTGGCAAGATTAATGTATAGGATAAGTTTACATCATTTTTTAAATTGGTTGTACTATCAATAGCTTGACAACTGGATTTATATTTAAGTTGATGATTTTATGTATTAAATCCTAGACTTTGAAAAGTTATTATTATTGGTGAAATGAACAATATAGACTAATTGAAAAGTATGTAAACTTAAATCAGCAAAGAGGAAAAGTATGACCAAATTGATAATTTTAAAATGTATATGACATATAGATGAATATAGTTGCAATGGTCTTGGCCAAAAGTTGGATACTTTGTACAGTAAGTTACTTTTTTTAAAAAACATATTTATTGGAGTATAATTGCTTTACAATGGTGTGTTAGTTTCTGCTTTATAACAAAGTTAATCAGCTATACACATACATACATCTCCATATCTCCTCCCTCTTGCATCTCCCTCCCACCCTCCCTATCCCACCCCTCTAGAGGGTCACAAAGCACCCAGCTGATCTCCCTGTGCTATGCTGCTGCTTCCCACTAGCTATCTATTTTACATTTGGTAGTATATATAAGTCCATGCCACTGTCTCACTCCGTCCCAGCTTACCCTTCCCCCTCCCCGTGTCCTCAAGTCCATTCTCTATGTCTGCATTTACTTTTGATGAGGACTTTTGATTTTGCAAATTAATGCTACATGAAGTGTTCTTCTAAAGGCATTGCAGGGTACAAGGCATAATTTGGCTAATTGTAGTTTTTCAAACTGTTCATCAGTCTAGGAGATCTCCAACAATTACCTCTCAGAGACTGTTTGGATTGGAGATTTCTTGGGCCTATGCCCCCTGCTTTTCCTATGGAAAAGTCTCTCCTAAATTCAGCTGAAATGAGACAATCAAGTACAAAAGAAAAATACATGAAAAATGTCTTTGTACATACAGAAATCATCGAACCATTGTCAATGAGCCTAACAGGTCATATGGGTTATGCCCTAAGGAAGTTTTTGTCATTTATAAATGTTTGTAAAAATTGCAAAAGAAGACTGTGCACTAGAAATTGTAGTACCCCCCCCAAAAAAGGTAAAATGTTTATCATGTAGCCTTTTATGGTAAAATTTGATAACCAATGATATAGATAAGCAATAGTAATAGCAAAGCATGTGGCAAAAGAATAAGCAGGTTAATGTAAACATATTTACTAGATTTTATGTTTCCAAAACAAAGTGTCTAATGACCTTATATAAAAAACAAAGTTTAGTTATTACCAAATATTACATCTTCAAACCAAAAATCATCTCACTTAATACAAAAACTTAGGCCTGATTACCTTATGCTAATAACCAAGTCAAATTATTTACTACATAGTACACCTTAAAACCAAAAGTTCTAATTACTTTATACAAATATCTTTGCCTAATTATATTACACAATGACATAGGTCTAAAGACACCATACAAAGACCTATTTTGTTAGCAGTACTATGCTTAACAAACTAAATTCGACAAAAGCTATGTCACACTACTAATGCTTAGATCATTGTTGAATACAAATCACCTGGTGGCAAAGTGAAAGAAAAAAATGGCATTTAAGCTCGAGACTTAGTGAGTGCACATCTTGGCACAAGGAAGCTTTAGAAGGCTACCAACAAAGGGTGTTTCATACAGTGTATAGATATATAATTGATTTATAGCTGGACTGGAAAAGTTCTGGAGATTTTTAGATGTCTGGGTTTTGGGGATTTTTTTTTTTTTTTAACTTTTGGGCATAGTAAGGGCACTGGGATTCATGATGTGATGCTTATAATCAGAACTCCACAGATGATAACCTCCAAAAACAATTATTTTGAAATCCAGTTTAATATTTTTGGTAGCTTGAGATTTAGGTGTCTAAGAAAGCTTTGCCTAAATCAAGGTCACTAAACTTCAAGCCTTGGGTTCCTTCTAATTTTATAGCTTTACCCCTTACAGTTAGGTCTTTGATCCAGTTTTTAAAATTAGGTACAGTTGATTTATAATATTGTGTTAGATTCAAGTGTACAACAAAGTTATATGTCCTTTATATATGTAAATATTCTTGTATTCAATTCTTTTCCATTATAAGTTATTATAAGATATTGAATATACTTCCTCATGCTCTACAGTAAATCCTTATTGTTTATCTATTTTATATATGGTAGTGTGTATCTGTTAATCTCATACTCCTAATTTATTCCTCCCCCCCTTTTCTCTTTGGTAACCATAAATTTGTTTTTTATGTCTGTGAGTTTTTTCTGTTTTGTAAATAAGTTCATTTTATCATTTTTTGATTCCAGACAAAAATTTTTAATACATAAAATAAAATTATATATATATAATTTTCTTTCTCTGAATTACTTCACTTCGTATGATAATCTCTAGGTCCATCCATGTTGCTGCAAATGGCATTATTTGATTCCTTTTTATGACTAATATTCCATTGTATCTATATATATATATCACATCTTCTTATCTATTGATGAACGTTTAGGTTGCTTCCATGTCTTGGCTATTGTAAATAGTGCTGCTATAAACATTGGGACACATGTACCTTTTCAAATTAGAGTTTTTGTCTTTTCCAGATATATGCCCAGGAGTGGGATTTCTGGATCATATGGTAACTATTTTTAGTTTTCTTAAGGAACTTTCCATACTGGTGTCCATAGTGGCTGCACCAAATTATATTCACACCAACAGTGTAGGAGGGCTCCCTTTTCTCCACATCCTCTCCAGCAATTATTATTTGTAGACTTTTTGATGATGGCCATTCTGACTGGTGTGAGGTGATACCTCATTGTAGTTTTGATTGGCATTCCTTCAATAATTAGTGTTGTTCAGTATTTTTTCTTGTGCCTATTGACCATCTGTATGTCTTCTTTGGAGAAATGTCTCTTCAGGTCTTCTGCCCGTTTTTTGATAGGGTTTATTTATTTTTTTCATATTGAGTTGTATCATTATGAGCAGTTTGTGTATTTTGGAAATTAACCCCTTGTAAGTCTCTTGGTTTGCAAATATTTTCTCATATTCTATAGGTTTCCTTTTTGTTTTTTGTTGTTTTTGTTTGTTTGTTTTTTGCGTTACACGGGCCTCTCGCTGTTGTGGCCTCTCCCGTTGCGGAGCACAGGCTCCAGACATGCAGGCCCAGTGGCCACAGCCCATGGGCCCAGCTGCTCCGTGGCATGTGGGATCCTCCTGGACTGGGGCACAAACCCACGCCCCCTGCATCGGCAGGCGGACTCCCAACCGCTGCACCACCAGGGAAGCCCTCCTTTTTATTTTTTAATTTCTATCCTATTTTTTTCTCTCTGAGCTTTATTATTTCTTTTCTTCTTCTAATATTAGGCTTTGTTCTCCTCTTTTCTAATTCTTTTAGGTAGTAGATTAGGTTGTTTATTTGGGATTTTTCTTATTTTTTTGAAGAAGGCTTATATCCCTATAAATTTACTGCTTAGAATTGATTTTGCTGCATCCCATAGATTTTGTGTGGTTTTCATTGTCATTTGTCTTGAGGTATTTTTAAAATTTCCTCTTTGATTTCATGTTGACCCATTGGTTTTTTGTAGCATGTTGTTTAGTCTCCATGTAATCATTTTTTTAAATTTCTCTTCCTGTGGTCGATTTCTGGTTTCATGCCATAGTGGTCGGAAAAAATGCTTGAAAAAGTTTCTATCCTCTTAAATTTGTTGAGGATTGTTTTGTGTCCTAGAATATGATCTATTCTAGAGAATGTTCCATTTGCACTTAAAAGAATGTCTATTCTGCTTTTTTTGTTTAATTAGTGTCCTGTAGATATCAATTAAATCTAACTGTTCTATTGTGTCATTCAGAATCTCCGTTGCCTTATTGATTTTCTGTCTGGAAGAACTGTCCGTTGATGTCTGTGGGGTGTTAAAGTCTACTATTATTGTATTCCTGTCCATTTCTCCCTTTATGTATGCTAGTATTTGTTTTATGTATTTAGGTACTCCTATATTTGGAGCATATATGTTAATGAGTGTGATATCCTCTTCTTGTATTGATCCTTTTATCATTATATAGTGTCCTTCTTTGTCTTTCTTTATGGCCTTTGTTTTAAAGTCTATTTTATCTATATGAGTATTGCTACCCTGACTTTTTTGTCATTTCCATTTGCATGAAATATCTTTTTCCATCCACTCACTTTTAATATATATGTCTTTCACCTTAAAGTGGGTCTCCTGTAGGCAGCATATTGTAAGTTCTTGTTTTATTATCCAATCTGTGACTATGTCTTTTGATTGGAGCATTTATTCCATTGACATTTAAAGTAATTATTGATAAGTATGTATTTATTGCCAGTTTACTCCTCGTTTTCTAGTTGATTTTGTAGTTCTTTGTTGCTCCTTTCTTCTCCTTTTCGTTTTTCCTTCTGTGGTTTGATGATTTTCTTCTGTATTATGCTTGAGTTCCTTTCTTTTGGTTTATTGTGGATCTATTGTATGTTTTTGATTTGTGGATACCCTGATTTTCAAGTATATTACCCATAAGTGTGTTGACTTGCTTTAGGCTGGTAGTCATATAAACTCAAACACATTCTAAAAGATATACATTTTCTTACTCCCCTCCCCACATTTTGTGATTTTGATGTCCTATTTTATATTCATGTTTATCTTTTTGCTGTTCATTGTAGTTATAATTGCTTTCACAGAATTTTATGATTGTTCCTTAATCTATGTACTGGCTTATTTAAGTGATCTTCAGTCCTGTATATATTTACCTTTCCTATTGTGATTTTCCCTTTCCTATAGATTCTTCTTCTTTTCTATTTAGTGAAGACCTTTCAATATTTACTTTAGGAGAAGTTTAGTATTGCTGTACTCTTTTAGTTTTTGCTTGTCTGAGAAATTCTTTATCTCTTCTTCTATTCTAAATGATGATCTTGCAAGTAGAGTATCCTAGGTTGCAGGTTTTTCCATTTCAGAACTTTGCAGACCATAGGGGGTGGCAAGATATATTCACTGTTTCTGTAAAGAAATCAGCTGATAGCCTCATGGGGGTTCCCTTGTAACTGAATCTGTTTTTCTCTTGCTGCCTTTAGAATTCTTTCTCTATCTTTAATTTTTGTCATTTTAATTATGATATGCCTTGGCATAGGTCTCTTTGGGTTCATCTTGTTTGGGACCTTCTGTGCTTTCTGTACCTGGGTATTTGTTTCCTTTTAGGTTTGGAAAGTTTTCAGCCATAATTTCTTCAAATACATTTTTTACTCTCTTTTCTTTTTATTCTCCTTATGGGATTCCTATTATGCATAGGTCGGCAATCTTTATATTATTCCATATATCTTGTATGTTGCTTTCATTTTTTAAATTTGTATGTCTGTCTGTTCTGATTTTGTGATTTCCATTATTCTATCTTCCAGATTACTTATTTGTTCTACATTATTTAGTTTGCTATTTATTGCCTTTGGCTTGGTTTTCATCTTGGCCATTTAGTTGTCTAATTTTGATTGACTCCTCTTTATAATTTTTAGTTCTTCCTTACTATAATCTGTCTTTCTATCAATAGTCTTTCTTAATTCTTTCAAAACTTTTATTACCTTCTTTTTGAACTTGGGGTCTGGTATACTGGAGAAGTCTGTTTCTGTTTTTTCTTTCAGGGGAGTTCTCTAGTTCTTTTAATTGGGAGTAGTTCCTCTGCCTTTTCATTTTACTTATGTTTCTCTGACTCTATGAATGTAGGAGAAACAGTTGTCTGATGTGGTCTTGAGGGGATATTTTTATGTGGGAACAACACTGTATAGACTCTACGAGTCCAAAATTTTTGGTGAGAGGGCTGTTTTTGGTATGGATGCTTACTACATCTTTCCTCGGGGTAGGCTAGCCCTTGTCCCCTTGATAGGGTGTGTGTTTGGTGTTGTGGTGTGCAGAGCCTGTATATTGGGCAGGGCCTCCTCTTTGCTCTGTGGTTGTCACAATCCTGTCAGGGACAGGGTCTGCTCCCCAGTTGTTGTTGTAGAAGCCCCCATATCCTGTTCTAAGCTGCAGTGAGTTAATGCTTCATCTGGGAAATTTGCCACTGTGTGTTCTTGCCCAGGAGCTGTCGACCAGAAGTGCAAATCTGTGATGCCACTTCTACCCAGTTTGTGTGTCCACAAAGATCACCGTGGCTCACACAGCCTTTTGGGGCTGCCTCCATTTTGGGAGCAGTGGTAATCGTCTCAGAAGTCCCTTAGGTATGCATATGCAATAACAAAGGCACCGGCACGAAAACATGCCAAAGCTACACCCCTGGAATAAGCTCAGGTTTCAGCCCTGCTTTTCCATGTGTGCACCCACAAATTTAGCAAAACCCATAGTGGGCAGAGGTGCACACTGCTGTGAGCATGCTGATAATGAGGCTGCTGTTGAGGATCCACAGCCCTACCTTCCTGTGTTGACAATGGGGCTGCCATGACAGACCCATACTCTGTCCTATCCCCAGTTGTGACCTGGGCCACACTCCAGGCCTTTTGAGCTGTCTCTGTGCAGCCAAACTGAGCTCTCTCTCCAGGTCTGTCTGTTAAAGCTTGAGTTTCAGCACTCACTTGATGCATACACCAGCAGGCATATGTCTAGGGCTGGGAAGAGTGGCCACATGGCCAGAATCATCTGTATTTGTCTCTTTCCACCCTTCAGGGCTGTACACCAGCTTCCACACTCTCTTCTTGAGCCTATGAAGCTCCCTGTCTGTCCCAGAAGACCTCCCAGCCAGTGAAGGATGTTCTCAAGTTGAAGGAATATTTCCTCTTTCAAGATACCTCTCAGGGGTGCATGTCCTGTCCATCTTCCTCTTCTTCTTCCTTTTCCCTTCATCCTACCCAGTTATATGGGGATCTTTCTTGCAGCTTTGGTTGTATGAGGTTTTCTACATGTTTTCAGTAGGTATTTGGTGAGAATTTTTTCACATGTAGATGTATTTTTGATGTATTTGTGGGAGGAGGTGAGCTTCATGTCCCTCTACTCTGCCATCGTGATCTCCTCTCCTCCCAAAGAGAATTTTTTTTAAATGATCGTTTTCAACTGACCTAACTGGCTAGATATTCTGGCTTGGTTACATGACCAAACTGACATGAAAACTGTGCCAGAAATTTCTGCTTTGATCTCTTCCAAAAACTAAAATTCTACAGGCAGATACCAGAGATTCAATTTGTAAATATAGGACAGTTCATATATTTATGAGGACCCTGAGGAGCTTGCTTGTGGGCTGTTTCTAGGACCCCCAATGTTTTCCTGCACTCTACTTATTTTGAAGTGCAAAATCCTCTGCCTTCAAATAAAAGGCTTCTGTGAGTATGTCTTGTGAGTCTTATGAGTTCTTTCAATGATCCAAACTTGGGAGTCTTTGCAAAATTTCAATACCACTTCCAGAATTCTCAAAAGATATTGAGATCATAGTTTAATATTTTAAATGAAAAGATAAAGCAGACTTTATAACTTACTATTATAAGTCATGTTCTTGCTATATACAGTTGTATGCAGCTGAATCACAGTATTCCAACCAGTGCAGACTGCTGATTTTTAGTTTTTTGGTAAGCATGTAGATCAGTGAGTGGTAGACTTTTAGAGGTAGAATTAAGTTGGCATTATTTGGTATTCTAAGGTATGCTTATTGGAGTGTATACTTTCTTGATTGGCTGACTTCCAGAAATAGGAGGATGACATTGATTTATGTTCACTGACACAATTAGCCTTTCAGTGTGTGTGTGTGTGTGTGTGTGTGTGTGTGTGTGTGTGTGTGTGTGTGTATACACACATATAAATTAGACCACTACCAGGAGACCAGAGACCTAATTCTTAACCTACCGTTAGCTAGCAGGTTCAGATACCACCCTGAGAACTTTTCCACATTTATAAAAATTTATAAAAATGGCATCAGGACTAAATAAGTTCTAATTTCCCTGTAAGTTTTAACTTAAAATCAATAGAACTGAAGACACAGTCAGAATCTGGACCAAAATGTTATTATAACTTTAAAAATAAGGGGAAATTTCAAATTTATAATTAAGGAAGAAGGGAAGAAAGAAAGAAAGAGAAAACAGAATTAAAAGAAGAAACAAGGAAATAAAGAAAGAAGATGATTTATTTGCCCAGATGCTACAGGGGAAAAAATGAAAAGGAAGCACACAAAAGTGAGCTATAATGGATTACTCAAAGGTTATCTGTTTTTTATACTATTAAAAATATCTTCAACCAGCTAACTCTGTAGAATTAGCTGCTCAAAATAAGCCCTGGAATCAGCTTAGTGCTGTGCTTAATACATTTAATACATTTTCCACATGAAAAAAAAAAACAACCTCTTTGAATCTGCATTCTTAAACAATATGGTTGTTAGAATGTAACAGCCATATTGATCTAAAGAGAATGATTTCTATTACATTTCATATTAAATTTTATATAGGAATACAATTCTCAATATTCCATTTTAAGAAAGGGCTTTCTCCCTCCTTCCACCACCCTGCAATATCTCTCTCTCTCTCTATCTCTCTTTCTATCTCTCTCTCTCTTCCCCTAGCATACTTCTTGAGGACTGTTTCTGGGAAGTTTATATAAAGCAAACATTTCTTTGAATCTTGAACAGAGTATTATACAAGAAAGAAAATAAGTACTGAACAGTTTATATAGTTTATTTTATGCCATTACTATGACATACTAACCAGCTTTTAGATTCATTGATCTTTTCTATAGCTTTCTTCATCTCTATTTCATTTATTTCTGCTCTTATCTTTATGATTTATTTCCTTCTACTAACTTTGAATTTTGTTTGTTCTTCTTTCCCTAGTTGTTTTAGGTGAAAGGTTAGGTTGTTTATTTGAGATTTTTCTTGTTTCCTGAGGTGAACTTTTCTTGCTATAAACTTCCCTCTTAGAACTGCTTCTGCTGCATCCATTAGGTTTTGGATCATTGTGCTTTTGTTTTCATTTGTCTCTGGGTATTTTTTAATTTCCTTCTTGATTTCTTCAGTGATCCACTGGATGTTAGTAGCATATTGTTTAGCCTCCATTTGTTTGTGTTTTTTTAGTTTTCTTTTTTTTTCTTGTAGTTGATTTATAATCTCATAGCATTGTGGAGAGAAAAGATACTTCATATGATTTCATTTCTTTTTTTAATTTACCAAAGCTCACTTTGTAGCCCAGCATGTGATCAATACTGAAGAATGTTCCATGTGAACTTGAGAAGAATGTGCATTCTGCTGCTTTTGGATGGAAAGCTCTATAAGATTCAGTTAAGTCCATCTGATCTAGTGTGTCATTTAAGGCCTGTGTTTCCTTATTGATTTTCTGTCTAGATGATCTGTCCATTGATAAAAGTGGGGTTTTAAGTAATTCCACAGTTATTGTGTTACTGTTGATTTTTCCTTTTATGGCTGTTAGTTTTTGCCTTATATATTGAGGTGCTCTTATGTTGGCTGTATATATATTTACAAGTGTTGTATCTTTTCCTTGGATTGATCCCTTGATCATTATGTAGTGTCCGTCTTTGTCTCTTGTAACAGTCTTCGTTTTTAAGTCTACTTTGTCTGATATGAGTATTGCTACTCCAGCTGTCTTTTGATTCCCATTTGTGTGGAATATCTTTTTCCATCCTCTCACTTGCAGTCTGTATGTGTCCCTAGATCTGAAGTGGGTCTCTTGTAGACAGCATATATATGGGTGTTGTTTTTGTATCCATTCAGCCAGCCTGTGTCTTTTGGTTGGAGCATTTAATCTGTTTACATTTAAGTTAATTATCAATATGTGTGTTCTTATTACCATTTCAGTAATTGTTTTGGATTTGTTATTGTAGATCTTCTTTCCTTCCCTTCCTCTTTTGTTCTCTTCTCTTGTGATTTGATGACTAACTTTAATGTTGTGTTTGGATTGCTTTTTCTTTTTGGTATGTGCATCTATTGTAGATTTTTGATTTGTAGTTACCATGATGTTTTGATATAGTAGTCTATGTATAAACAAGATTTTTTAAGTTGCTAGTCTTTTCATTTCAAATGAATTTCCAATATCCTGCCTTTGTCCCCTCCTCTTCTCAAGATAGCTGGCTTTAATATAATATTTGTGTGTGGATGATTTCCTACCTTTAGTGTAGGTTTACCTTTACTGGTGAGCTTTTCCATCATAATTTCCTGTTTCTAGTTGTGGCTTTTTCTTTTCTGCTTTAAGAAGTTCCTTTACCATTTGTTGCAAATCTGGTCTCGTGTTGCTGAATTCTCTTAGCTTTTGCTTGTCTGTAAAACTTTTGATTTCTCCATTGAATCTGAATGAGAGTCTTGCTGGGTAGAGTATTCTTGGTTGTAGGTTCTTCCCTTCCATCACTTTAAATATATTGTACCACTCCCTTCTGGCCTTCAGAGCTTCTGCAGATAATCAGCTGATATTGTTATGGGAGTTCCCTTGTATGTTATTTGTTGCTTTTCCCTTACTGCTTTTTGTATTTTTTATTTGTCTTTAATTTTTGTCAATTCAATTGCTATGTGTCTCAGTGTGTTCCTCCTTGGCTTTATCCTGCCTGGGACTGTCTGTGCTTCCTGGACTTGGGTGACTGTTTCCTTTCCCATGTCAGGAAATTTTTCTGCTATTATCTCTTCAGATATTTTCTCAGTTCCTTTCTCTCTCTCTTCAACTTCTGGGACCCCTATAATGTGAATGTTTGGGCATTTAATGTTGTCCCAGATGTCTCTTAGACTGTCTTCATTTATTTTCATTCTTTTTTCTTTATTCTGTTCCACAGCAGTGAATCCCACCATTCTGTCTTCCAGTTCACTTATCGTTCTGCTTCAGTTATGCTGCTATTGATTCCTTCTAGTGTATTTTTCATTTCAGTTATTGTGTTGTTCATCTCTGTTTGTTTGTTCTTTAGTTCTATGTTTTTGTTAAACATTTTTTGCATCTTCTTGATCCTTGCCTCCATTCTTTTTCCAAGGTCTTGGGTCATATTCACTATCAGTATTCTTAACTCCTTTTCCAGCAGGTAGCTTATCTCCACTTCACTTAGTTGTTCTTCTGGGGTTTTATCTTTTTCCTTCATCTGGGACATATTCCCATGCCTTCTCATTTTGTCTAACTTTCTGTGATTGTGGTTGCCATTTCACAGACTGCAGGATGGTAGTTCTTCTTGCTTCTCTGTCTGGTGGATGAGGCTGTCTAAGAGGTGTGTGTAGGCTTCCTGCTGGAAGTGACTCTCCTGGTGGGTAGAGCTGTGTCTTGTCCCTCTGGTGGGCATGGCTGTGTTCAGGAAAACTTTGAGAAGCCTGTCTGCTGATGGGTGGGGCTGCTGTGTTCCCACCCTGTTGGCTGTTTGGCCTGAGTTTTCCCAGCTCTGGAGCCTACAGGCTGTTGGGGCTAATGATGGCCTCTAGAAGGGCCCATGCCAATGAATACTCCTCAGAACTGCCACTGCCAGTGTCTTTGTCCCTGCAGTGAGCCACAGCCAACCCCTGCCTCCACAGGAGACCTTCCATTACTGGCAGGAAGGTCTGGCTGTCTTTTATGGTGTCAACACTTTTTTCTCCCCGGCTTCTGTTTCACATGGGACCTTATTGTACCCTCTGAGAGTGGAGTCTCTGTTTCCCTCTACTCCCATGAATTTCTTGCTATCAAACCCCACTGACTTTCAAAGCCAGATTCTCTCATGGCTCCTCCTCCCATAGCCAGACCCCCAGGCTCGGAAGCCTGATGTTGGGCTCAGGACTCTTACTCCTGTGGGAGGGCCTCTGTGGTACAATTGCTCTCCAATCTGTGGTTCACCTACCTGGCAGCTGTGGGATTTGATTTCATCACAGGTGCACCTTTCTTACCATTTAGTTGTGGCTCCTTTTTTGTCTTTGGCTGTAGGGTTTCTTTTTGGGTAGGTTCCAGCATTTTTCTATCAATGGTTGTTCAACAGTTAGTTGTGATTTTGGTGTTTCCATAAGAAGGGGTGAGCCCACATCTTTCTACTACTTGGCCATCTTGACCTCCAGCCTCCTTGTTTTTGTTTTTTTCTTAATTTTTTAAAATTATAGTTGACTTATAATGCTGTGTTAATTGCTGCTGTACAGCAAAGTGACTCAGTTATACATATATATGAATCCTTTTATATATTCTTTTCCATTATGGTTTACCCCAGGATTTTGAATATAGTTCCCTGTGCTATACAGTAGGACTTTGTAGTCCATTCATTCTACATGTAATAGTTTGCATCTACTAATGCCAAACTCCCAGTCCATCTCCCCCTCACTTCCCTTTGGCAACCACAAGTCTGTTTTCTATGTCTGTGAGTCTGTTTCTGTTTCATAGAAAGGTTCATTTGTGTCATATTTTAGTTTCCACATATAACTGATATCATATGGTTTCAGTCTTTCTCTTTTTGATTTACTTCAGTTAGTATGATAATCTCTAGTTTCATTCATTTTGCTGCAAATGGTATTATTTTGTTCTTTTTATGGCTGAGGAGTATTCCATTGTATACATGTACCACATCTTTATCAATTTGTCTGTTGATGGACATTTAGGATGTTTCCATGTCTTAGCTATGTGAATAGTGCTGCTATGAACATAGAGGTGCATGTATCTTTTTGAATTATAGTTTTGTGTGGATATATGTCCAGGAGAGGGATTTCTGGATCATATGGTAATTCTATTTGTAGCTTTTTGAGGAAACTCTATAGTGTTTTCCATAGTGGATGCACCAACTTACATTCCCACAAATAGAATAGGGGGTTCCCTTTTCTCCATACTTTCTCCAGCATTTGTTTTTTGTAGACTTTTTAATAATGGCCATCCTGACTGGTGTGAGGTGGTACCACATTGTAATTATGATTTTAATTTCTCTAATAGTGACATTGAGTTTCTTTTCATGTGCCTGTTGGCCATCTGTATGTCTTCTGTGGAGAAATGTCTATTTAGGTCTTCTGCCCCTTTTTGATTGGGTTTTTATTTTTTTGTTGTGGAGTCATATGAGCTGTTTGTATATTTTGGAAATTAAGCCCTTTTTGATTGCATAGTTGGCAAAAATTTTCTCCCAGTCTGTAGGTTGACTTTTGGTTTCATTTATGGTTTCCTTAGCTGTGCAAAAGCTTGTAAGTTTGATTAGGTCCCATTTATTGGTTTATTTTTATTTCTATTGCCTTGGGAGACTGACCTAAGAAAACATTGGTACAATCTATCTTAGAGAATGTTTTGCCTATGATCTCTTCTAGGAGTTTTATGGTGTCCTGTCTTATATTTAAGTCTTCATGCCATTTTGAGTTTATTTTTGTATATGGTGAAAGAGTGTGTTCTAACATCACTGTTTTACATGCAGCTGTCCAAATTTCCCAGCACCACTTGCTGAAGAGACTGTCTTTTCCCTATTGCATATTCTTGCCTCTTTTGTCAAAGGTTAATTGACCACAGGTATGTGGGTTTATTTCTGGGCTCTCTGTTCCGTTTCATTGATCCATATTCACTGATCTGTTTTTATGCCAATACCATGCTGTTTCGATTACTGTAGCTTTGGAGTATTGTCGGAAGTCTGGGAGGGTTATGCTTCCAGCTTTGTTGTTTTTCCTCAGGATTGCTTTAGCAATTCTGAGTCTTCTTTTTTAGGGTTCCATATGAATTTTAGGATTATTTGTTCTAGGTCTGGGAAAATGCCATGGGTAATTTGATATGGATTGCATTAAATCTGCTGATTGATTTGGATAATATGGTCATTTTAACAATATTAATTCTTCCAATCCAAGAGCATGGGATATCATTCTATTTCTCTGAATCATGTTTAATTTCCCTTATTAATGTTTTATAGTTCTCAGCATATAAGTCTTTCACCTCCTTGGTGTGGTTTATTCCTAATTATTTTATTTTTTTGGTGCAATTTTAAAAGATATTATTTTTTTACATCCCCTTTCTGATATTTCATTGTTAAAGAAAGGCAACAGATTTCTGTATGTTAATTTGTATACTGCTACTTTGCTATATTAATTTATCAGTTCTAGTAGCTTTTGTGTGAAATCTTTAGGGTTTCTATATATAATATCATGTCATTTGCATATAATGACAATTTTACCCTTCTCTTCCAATTTGGATATCTTTTATTTCTTTTTCTTTTTCTTTTCTGATTGATGTGACTAGGACTTCTAATACTATGTTGAATAGAAATTGTGATAGTGGGCTATTTGTCTTGTTCCAGCTCTTAGTAGGAAGGCTTTCAGATTTTCACCATTGAGTATTATATTGGCTGTGGGTTTATCATAAATAGATTTTATTATGTTGAGGTATGTTCCCTCTATACCCACTTTGGTAAGAGTTTTTATCATGCATGGATGTTGAATTTTGGCAAATGCTTTTTCTTCATCTATTGAGATGATCATGTGGTTTTTGTTTTTTCTTTTGTTGATGTGGTGTATCACATTGATTTGCATATGTTGAACCATCCTTGTGAACTTTGGGTGAATCTCACTTGGTCATGGCATATGATCTTTTTTATGTGTTGTTGGATTCAGTTTGCTATATTTTATTGAGAATTTTTGCATCTATACTTATCAAAGATATTGGCTTGTTATTTTCTTTTTTGGTTGTGTCTTTGTCTAGTTTTTGTATTGGGGTGATGGTGGCTTCATTGAATATCCTTTGGAGTGTTCCCTCCTCTTCAATATTTTGGAAGAGTTTGAGAAGGATCAGTATAAGTTCTCCTTTGTATGTTTGGTAGAATTCACCTGTGAAGCCATCTGATCTTGGATTTTTGTTTGTAGGGAGTTTTAAAATTATAGCTTCTACTTCACTTTTAGTATCCATTCCTTCAAATTATCTATTTCTTCTGATTCAATTTTGGTAGGCTGTATGTTTCTAGAAACTTGTTCTTTTCTCTTAGATTGTCGAATTTTTGACATATAATTGTTCGTGGCATTCCCTTATGGTGTGCATGTCTGTGTGTGTGTGTTTTGTATTTGTGCAATATCAACAATTTATCTGTCTCATTTCTACTGCCTGGAAATTTATCCATACAATATTTAGAGAGCACCTGTTAAAGACTCTGTCCTATGTCTTCTGTATGGTCCTCAACAGAAAAAAGCTATAATAACTTTGGCTGGAATATGAGGTTCATTGTAAAAATAAAACCATAGAAATTTAAAAAATATATAACTATATACATTAAGATTTCTATTTTATAAGTAAATCAATATAATTGAATTCTTATTTGTCTATATGAAAAATACCAAAAATATTGTTTAAGGTATATAATTTGCATTTTTCTAAAATTTTTGAAATGACTACACTTCACTTTTTATATTTAGAAAAAATCAGTATGAATGACAAGTGAATATAATAATTTTAAGTTACCTTACTTTTAAATAGTTAAGAATTCAGTATTCTCTGACAAAAAGAAGTGTAACTTCAAAGAAGCCTTTCTATATATTTAGGATATATTTAGGATATATATATATATATATATATATATGAAATATAGCATATGCTTATTATCTGAGTTTTAGGTAATTAAAAAAATATATAAAGATCCCTGTGAAATGGTTTTGTTTCTCAGATAGATAGATAGATAGATATGGATAGGCAAATAGATATTTGGGAAATAATCATTATTATTTATTTGGAATGTATATGTCAAAAGACACACTGCTTTATCTCAATTATGGTGATTCAGAAAATTATCCAAAAACATTTTACAGTTATTTATTAGTGTATTTACAAATAATGTATAGATGTTTCTAAACAAAAAGTAATGTAGATTTACTAGAGAAAACTGGGAATAGACTGAGAAAATGTTTTATTGTTGAAAGAGTTACATTTATTAAAATCTCTCCCCCCTTCCTGCCTCCCTCTCTCCCTCCCTTCCATTCTTCCTTCATTCCTTCCCCTCCCCCTCCCTCCCTCCTTCCCTCCTCTTTTCTTTTTAGTTGTTTTCCATCTCTCTCCCCATGTCTGCAAGTAAATTAATACCCAAGAAAAGCCACTAGAGTATCATTTGGAAAATTATGTCAGAGAGAACAAATGCCTTCTAAATGGCACTCTAATGGCCCCAAAGAGTTAATGAACCTGATATTCTCCATGAACCAGATTCATTTTAAAGACACACTTTCACAGATGAGGTGTGTGGCTAATTATATTTGCACATTTGGCTAGCTGCTTAGTCATTCAAAATGATCGATATTTTGTGCCATGAATCACCACCATCTTGCCATATGGACATAATTTTCTGAGTATCTTTTCAAGATTTTATGACAATAGTATCTTATCATTGCTAAAATATGATTACTTTTGGTAAAATTGTTTCCCTGTATTAAATGTGCTAGGAGTATCATTTTAAAAAGATTTTAAATGAAGGTAACTGTTTAAAAATTTCTCTTTTAATGCTATACTTTTTGAAATGAAGTTAAACAACATAATTGCCCTACTTTTTATATGGCAACCTCCAGCAGGAACTTCATGCAGAGTACAGCGAAGGATTGGAGGGATATTCATGAACGAGAAATCAATGGAGGACAAGATGACTCACATTTTTCCCCAAAGTATAATGCAGGTATGAGGTAACTTTTATAATAATTCTGTGTCAAGTTCTGTTTGATAGGCAAAATGATCTGAACAGGATTAACAGTACATTCATATTACATTTTGAAATAGAGAATTTTTATGTCTGATGCTGACTTTAATGGCAAAATTTAATATTCACTTAGTTAACTTGTTAGATTTCACATAAATTGATACTGTGACCATTAACATTACACCAGCATATAGAAAATATGTAGGATAATTGATTATATCATTTAACTGAAACCAGGGCTATTTATAAAACCCAAAAGGTGAAAATCTAAGTCTAAATTAGTGGTGTCTTGGGCAGATAGTATAATGAACAAGACGCATTGTTATTATTTATTATTATCAGAAAAGTAGTGTGCAAAAATCAGAATTATTGTAAAATTTCTAAGAAAGTTTTTGCATATTCCATAGATATTTATACGTCCATGAGATCTTAAAGACACTCATGCTGAAGATGAGAGCTGTTCTTTTTTTTTAATGCAAGGATAGTTAATTTAAAATGTTGTGTTAGTTTCAAGTGATTCAGTTATACATGATATATATATATTTCAGATTCTTTTCATTATAGCTAGTAACAAGATATTGAATATAGTTCCCTGTGCTATACAGTAGATCCTTGTTATCTATCAATAATAGTGTGTATCTGTGAATCCCAAACTCCTAATTTATCCCTCCCCCTCCACTTTCCCCTTTGGAAACCATGAATTTGTTTTCTATATATGTGAGTCTGTTTCTGTTTGGTAAATAAGTTCATTTGTATCATTTTTTTTAGATTCAATATATAAGTGATATCATATGATATTTATCTTTCTCTGACTGACTTCACTTAGTATGATAATCTCTAGGACCATCCATGTTGCTGCAAATGGCAATATTTCATTATTTTTATGGCTGAGTAATATTCCATTTTATACACACACACACACACACATACACACACACACACACTCACATACCACCACCACCACCACCACTTCTTTTTCCATTAATCTGTTGATGGATACTTAGGTTGCTTCCATGTCTTGGCTATTGTAAATAGTGTTGCTTTGGACATTGGGGTGCATGTATCTTTTCAAATTAGAGGTTTTTTCTTTGTGGATATATACCTAGGAGTGGGATTGCTGGATCATATGGTAACTCTACTTTTAGTGTTTTAAGGAACCTTCCTTACTGGTTTCCATAGTGGCTGTACCAGTTTACATTCCCACCAACAGTGTAGGAGGGTTCCCTTTTTTCCACACCCTCTCCAGCATTTATTATTTGTAAACTTTTTGTTGATGGATATTCTGACTGGTGTGAGGTGATACCACATTAATTTTGATTTGTGTTTCTCTAATAATTAGTGATGTAGAGGATCTTTTCATGTGCTGTTGGCCAACCATATATCTTGTTTTTGGAGAAATGTCTACCTAGGTCTTCTGCCTACTTTTTAAATTTGGTTATGTGGGGTTTTTGTTTGTTTGGTTTTTGGTTTTGTTTTTGATATTGAGCTGTATGAGCTGTTTATTTTGGAAATCAAGCCCATGTCAGTCACATTGTTTGCAAATATTTTCTCTGAATCCGTAAGTTGTATTTTTGTTTTATGGTTTCTTTTGCTGTGCAAAAGCTTATAAGTTTGATTAGATCCCATTTGTTTATTTTTGCTTTTATTTATCTTGCCTTGGAAGCTGAAATAAGAAAGTGTTGCTATAATTTATGTCAGGGAATATTTTGTCTATTACTGATCTAGGAGTTTTATGGTGTCCCAGCTTATATTTAAAATTTTAAGGCATTTTGAGTTTATTTTTGTGTGTGGTGTGGGGGTGTGTTCTAACTTCATTGATTTACATGCAGCTGCCCAGATTTCCCAATACCACTTGCTAAAGAGACTGTCTTTTCTCCAGTTTCCTTTGTTGAAGATTAATTGACTGTAGGTGTGTATGGGTTTATTTCTATGCTCTGTATTCTGTTCCACTGATTTATATGTCTGTTTTTGTGCCAGTACCATACTGTTTTGATTACTGTAGCTTTGTAGTATTGTCTGACATCTGGCAGGGTTATGCCCCCAGCTTTGTTCTTTTTCCTCAGGATTGCTTGGCAATTCTTGGTTTTTTATTGTTCCATATAAAGTTTAGGATTATTTGTTCTAGCTCTAAAATGTCATGGGTAATTTGATAGGGATTGCATTAAATCTATAGATTGCTTTGGGTAGTTTGGCCATTTTAACAATATTAATTCTTCCAGTCCAAGAGCATGGGATATTTTTCCATTCATTTGAATCATCTTCAGTTTTATCAATGTTTTAGAGTTCTCAGAGTATAGCTCTCAGTCTTTCACCTCCTTTGTCAGGTTTACTCCTAGGTATTTTTCCTTTTTACACAATTTTAAATGGGATTTTTAAAAATTTTCTATTCTGATATTTCATTATTAGTGAGAATAAATGCAACAATTTTCTGCATGTTAATTATTCTATTTTTTTTAAAAATCTGTGGCTGTCTTAAAAATTTTTTAGTTTAATAACTTAGATTATCAGATAATTTGATGTTTATGGAAAAATAAAATTTGTTACACTTGGAAAATATCCCTAAATTTCTTATTTGAGTTTGTGTGTGCATTCTTCACACATATGTGTGTTTACAATTGCATATTTATGTGCCATTTAGGACTCTTGAGGTTTGAACGGACAGACTTTTTGAAGTATAAGGGAATATACTGACTTAATTAAATTTAAAAAATTAGTGGAGGTCTTGTATTAAGTATGGTTTAATTCCAAAGCTTAAACAATACCATATGGCTTGGCTTTCTTTCCATCTCTAGAATCAGCTTTCTACTGCTTTCAGTCCAAGGCTCCTAGTCTCACATCTGTTCTTTCTTTTTCCTCTTCTTTGATATGCTGGTCCTCTTCTGTCTACCTATTCTTTCCTATAGAGTATTGATGGTTGATGTCTGCTGCCATTTAATATATTATCATTTGTTTAATTATTGGTTGGTAAGGAATGACCCATTAATCATAGAAAATTGTTACTCTGTCTGCAATGGTTCAACTTTCAGAAGACAAATGTATGCAATTCTGAAATTTTATGTGGCCTCAGTTTTTAACATAGTGCCTTCTGACTGGGTTGAATCTTCATTTTTATACATCTGTTGTTGGATTAGTTCTTATTGTTCTTTGTTTTTGTTTTAAATAACCCTGATTTTTGGACAAGAGGAAATCATAGAGGCTAAATTACTCCTGAGAAATTAATGCCATTACATTAAGAAAAGATGGCAGGGAGGGAGGGAAAGAGAGAGAAAGGGAGGGATAAATGAAGGACTAATAACTAAAATAAACCAAATAAAAATACTCTTCCTATTTTGCTCAACTTCATGGAGTAGGTAAGAAGAAATATTTGTCTTTAAAGTCTGTAAGGATGCCAAACAATAATAAACTTTCTTTCATATTTGAGTATCTTATGGGCCTGGAACAGATTGTGTTGTTTTACACAATTACATTTTTGTTTGATTTTTTAAAATATAAATTTACTTTGGTACAACAATAAATTAATATGGTTATATTTCACATAAAATCTAGAATATGAAAACCCAAACTTATCAAAGACAGGGGATCATCACACCCCATCTTGAGTTCAGAATTAGAACTTTTATTTACAAAATATTTACATTTTATCATTCAAACATTTAAGTTAATATAAAGTGAAGAAAGTAAGCCTTTTGCATTGATGTGAAACAACTCTAATATGTAAAACAAAGATATGTGTTCCATGAACCAGGACTTAGAAAAATACTTGCATGTTGATAAAATGAAAAACCACACCTTCAACCATTTTTGCATGCCTAGATAGTTAGAAATAAATTTTTATTAGTTATAGTTTGCCAATATAATAACAAATTTTTAAATTTACTATATACAAGATTTTATACTAAGCCTTCTATGGACATAAATCCATTAAACCATTTAAACCCTTTTTTTAAAATGAAGAAACCAAGCTAGATGATTTAAACCAGGTGTCCATTTAAAAAAAATTTTTTATTTATTTTTGGCTGTGTTTGGTCTTCATTGCTGCATGCAGGCTTTCTCTAGTTGCAGCGAGTGGGGGCTAATCTTTGTTGTGGTACACAGGCTTCTCATTGCAGTGGCTTCTCTTGTTGCAGAGCGTGGGCTCTAGGTCTGTGGGCTTCAGTAGTTGTAGCATGCAGGCTCAGTAGTTGTGGCTTGGGCTCTAGAGCGCAGGCTAGTAGTTCTGGCAAATGGGCTTAGCTGCTCCACGGCATGTGGGATCTTCCCAGACCAAGGTTCGAACCTGTGTCCCCTGCATTGGCTGGAGGATTCTTAACCACTGTGCCACCAGGGAAGCCCCCAGGTGTCCATTTTAAAGGTATCAGAAATCAGAGCAAAGTGAAGCTCTGACATCTAAGCTTTAATTTGTTACTTTGTTAAGAAACAAATATAATTATCATTTTATGAATAATTTATTAATTATAAATATTTATACTCTTTTATACTAAGGGAAAGTTGCTAATAAAGTCAGTATTAGTGAAAATTATTTATAGTAATATGATTTTCATTCTTGTCTAACAATTCTTAATAATTATTCTAAATAAGGTTTATTAAAAGATTGAAAACATCCACATAAATGAAAGCCAATAATCTATATAGCAAAATATATTTCTGGTTTATAACCATATTATATACCTTGTGTAAAATAAAAAATTTATTTATTGTTTTCACAAAGGCTGTGATAACAAAATAAATGACCATGTTGAAGAATGTAAGACATGAATCTGCTTTTCTCACTTTTGATAATTCAACTGTGCTGTTCAAAGGTTTATTCTGGAAGTTTGGGACTATTCAAATAGATACCTGAGTTTTGGGGAACTCTAGTGATAGATGGAATTGGTGTTAATAAAGTAATTGCCTGGGGCCTTTTCAGTGCTCTCTTAAAGAAAATAACATCCACCCAAAGCAGCCATTACCAAAAATTTTTTCTAATATCCTCTTCTAAAATATAGAAAATAAACTATTTTTCTCTATAAAAATGATTCACAAGTCCTCTTCTTCATTTTTAAGTATGCTATAATATGAACTATCTCCAGAAAAAGTTTAAATAAAATTTGAGTGGACCATCTGAAATTAGGGAGCATTAAGACTTTAAGTTATAGTTCCAAGAAGCATTGTATTTTTATTTAATTTTGGAAATTTTGGAGTTTAGCCTTAACATTCAGTTATATTTAAACACATTATTTTAAATAATAAAATAGATTTCCATCTAAAAACAATTCAATGTTCTATATTAGGAAGATCAAAAAGGCTGATAAAGGAGTATGTATACAATGCATACTTGTGATTCACTGATGGATAATGTAAGTTTTCTATCAAATATTTTTAATATTTACTGGAGATGAATTCTAGCTAATTAGACTTAAAATCATCACACATAACAAAACAAAATGTTTATAGCTAAGTCATTCCTTAAGTCGTACCCAGAAGAGTTTGCCAATAGTGACTGATGCCTGGGTTCCTGGAGAGGCTCTATGCAGGCTGTTAAGGATTTGTTTCAGTTCTATAACCTACTCCTTCAGTAAACTTTTTTCCTTTAAATGATCTAGTTGTCTACATTTCCTGACACAAATGAATCTTAACTGATATGCTTCTTTATGTCTTGTAAACTTTGAGATTATATTTTTTCTGAAATATTCAGTTTTACCCTGCTCCATTTGGATCAACTATACTATGTATTCATATTTTCTACTGGAAAAAAATAGTTCAGTGGTTAATATTTTTGCATGTATCATACTTATTTATTCATATTAAAAGCTTGTTTTTGGTTAAGTCAAGTAATACCATTACAAATATCACTATAACATGTACGGTTAACCAAACATCTATAACAAAGTATACTAATGATAATGAAACAAAACTAAGACCAACTAATAAATATAAAGCAAGACAGGGAATATTGCCAATATTTTATAACTTTATATGTAGAATAATTTATAGAAATATCAGATCGTTATGGTGTACATCTGAAACTAATATATTGTAAGTGTACTTCAATAAAAATAAATAAAAATTTTTAAAAATAAAGGAAAAATGACCACAGTTGAAAACCATAACCATGTCATAACCAGAAAACCATGAATAACCAATGAGAAATATATTTCCAAAAAGGTCACCCACAATTGAAACTTGTGCTTCATATAGAAGAAGCTTTGCAGCTTAGCCAGCCATTGTTTGGCATGTATATTATTTATTAGACTACTGAGTAGAGGTTTCCAGGAAATTATGGATAAGTTAATACTTTATGAACACTAAATGTTGGTTTAATTACTCATTTGGTTACAGGGAATTACATCTTAGTCATCACAAACATGAAACTCTGAGATTGTATTTCATTTTTCATTAGGAACAGAAAAGAGGAATATTTTGAGAATTTTTATGATTAAGAAGACTCCACAAGGCTCTGCTGACAATTCTTGAAATAATAATGCCTTAGCTATACATTTAATTCTAAGTTTGGTCATTTTTTCTTTGTCTGTGGTTGATTTCTAGTTTCATGTGTTGTGGTCACAAAAGATGCTTGAAATAATTTCTAAACTCTTAAATTTGTTGAGACTTGTTTTGTGCCCAAGTATGTGGTTAATCTTAGAGAATTTTCCATGTGCACTTGAAAAGAATGTATTCTGCTTATTTTGAATGTAATGTCCTAAAGATATCAATTAAGTCTAACTGTTCTCTTGTATCATTTAGGATCACTGTTGCCTTATTGATTTTCTTTCTCAAAGACCTGTCCATTGATGTGAGTGGCTTGTTAAAATCTCTTTCTATTATTGTATTCTTATCAGTTTCTCCCTTTATGTCTGTTAGTACTCATTTTATGTATTTGGGTGCTCTTATATTGGGTGCATATGTGTTGACAAGTGTAATATTCTCTCCTTGTATTGATCCTTTTTCATTATACAGTGTCCTTCTTTATCTTTTTTATAGCCTTTGTTTTAAGGTCTATTTTGTCTAATGTGAGTATCACAATCCCTGCTTTCTTATATTTCTGTTAGCATGAAATATTTTTTTTCCATCCCCTCACTTTCAATCAATGCGTGTCCTTTGCCCTAAAGTGGGTCTCTTGTAGCAGCGTATTGTAGGCTCTTTTTTTTTTTTATCCAATCTGCCACTCTGTGTCTTTTGATTGGAGCATTTATTCCATTGGTATTTAAGGTAATTATTAACAGGTATGTAATTATTGCCATTTTAAACTTTGTTTTACTGTTGATTTTATATTTATTCTTTGTAGCTTTCTTTTTCCTTTTTCCTTTGTGGCTTGATGAATTTTCTTTTGTATTATGCTTGTTTTCTCTTCTTTTTGTTTTTTCTTATAACCTATTGTATGTTTTCGATTTGTGGTTATCCTCTTTTAAGTATGTTAACCCCTTCCTATATCTATTTGCTTTAGACTGGTAGTCATATAAGCTCAAACATATTCTAGGGGGAAAAAATCTACATTTTCTTATTCTCCTTCCCTATATTTCATGATTTTCATGGCCACTTTTTCATGTTCATCCTTTTGCTGTTCATTGTGGTTATCATCTCTTTCACAGAAATTTTTTGATTTTTTAAAATAATCTGTGTACTGTCTTATTTAAGTGATTTACTTTCCAGTTGTGATCTTCTCTTTCCTATAGATCCTTACCCCTTTTCTATTTATAGAAGACCTCTCAATATTTCCTTTAGGATAGTTTAGTATTGCTGTATTTAGTTTTTGCTTGTCTCAAAAATTCTTAATCTCTCCTATTTGAAATGATAATCTTGCTGGGTAGAGTATCCTAGGTTGCAAATTTTTCCCTTTCAAGACTTTCAGTATATCCCACCACTTGCTTCTTGCCCACAACGTTTCTGTAGAGAAATCAGCTGATAGCGTTATGGGGGTTCCCTTGTAATTAACTCTGTTTTTCTCCTGCTACCTTTAGAACTTTAACTTTTACCATTTTAATGATAATATGTCTTGGTGTAAGTCTGTTTGGCTTTATCTTGTTCAGGACCCTCTGTGCTTCCTGTATCTGGGTATCTGTTTCTTTCATTAGGTTTGTGAAGTTTTCAGTCATAATATCTTCAAATACATTTTCAATCCCCTTTCTCTTTCTTCTCCTTCTGTGATCCCTATTATACATAGATTGGCACATTTTATATTATCCCATAGATCTCTTACATTGCCTTCATTTTTTTTTTAATTTGGGTTTCTGTCTGCTTTTGGAATTGGGTGATTTCCATTATTTTATCTTTCACATCACTTATTCTTCTGCATTAGTAATTCTGCTATTCTTTGCCTTTAGTTCAGCTTTCATCTGTTCAAATAAATTCTCTAATTTTTCTTGGCTCCTCCTTATAGTTTCTAGTTACTTTTTATAGCACTCTGCATTTCTATCAATAGTTCTTCTTAATTCCTTCAGTATTTTCATTATCTCCTTTTTGAACTCAGTGTCCATTAGAATGAAGAAGTCTCTTTGTTCTTTCAGGGGAATTCTTTTGGTCTGTTAATTGGGAGTAGTTCCTCTGCTTCTTCATTTTACTTATATTTCTCTTGCTCCATGAGTTTAGGAGAAAGAATTACCTACTGTGGTCTTGGAGGCTTACTTTTATGTGGGAACATCCTGTGTAGCCTGCGTGGGTTTCATATTTGTTGGTGTAAGGGCTGTTTTTAGTAAGGCTGCCTGCCACCTCTTTCCTCAGTGTATGTTGGCCATTATCCCTTTGATAGGAGGTGTGACTGATGTTGTGGTGACCAGAGCCTGCACTGGATATTGAGCACGGCCTCCTCTTTGCTCTGTGGTTGTCACTGCCCTTTCCAGGGCAGGGTCTGCTCTCTTGTTGTTGGAATAGAAGCCCCAGCTCCATTCCTGAGCTGTTTCTGATCTGTGGCATGAGGCGTGAGGTAGGTGGGAGTGTTCCCCCTGGAGAGAAACCACTGAGTATTCCTCCATTGGTGCTGTTCGCCTGTGAGTGTGCTCTGTTGTGTCACCTTTCAACCATTGTGCAGGCTCACAAAGTCCACTGTTGTTGGCACTGCCCTCAGCCCCACCTCAACCATGGGTATACCAGCAATTGGGCTGGTGCCTCTTAGGCTTTGTTTTCACAAGGCCACCAGTCCAGATCCGTTGAAGTCAGTTCCCAGGACCGCAGTAGTCATGCACCTGAACCCACTGTGGGAGCTCTGAGGCAGCTCAGACCCTGGCTCCGCCCCCATGTGTACATGCCCACAAAACCCACAGCTACTAAGGCCAGACTCATCCCAGCTGTGGGAGAACCAGTTGTCCACTTAGATGTTCTGCAGGTGCTGAATTTACAGCAGCAGAGGTATAAATATGTGGTTTGCACAGCCACAGGGAGAGATTTCAGCTCTGCTTCCTAAGCTGCAAGGCCCCTGAGCCTCAGCTGTGATTTCATCCCTACCTCTGCATGTTGGCAACCCACTGGCATCTGCTACCAGGGCCACCAAGACAACAGCCAGAGTGAGCAAGCCTGCTGGGTGGGTAGGGGGCTGAAGCTCACCAGGCACATGAGCCTGCCTGTGTGGGAGCCTCTCCTGGAGCCCACAGAGGCAGGAGCCAGGGGGTGGGGAAAGAGACTGCAATGGCAGCCCTGCCCCTCCCTTCACAGGCCACTTAACAATGGTGCTTAGCTTCTATGGCAGCCAGGGTTTCTTCCATAAACACTCCTGGTTGCTACGTCCCACACTCCAGCCCCTTCAGGCTGTCTCCACGCAGCCAACAGCAGTCCCCTCCCTGGTCTGTCCTCTGAACCCCATGTTCCAGCACCAGCCCCTGTCTATACTTGCAGATATGCGTCTCAGGCTGAGTTATTGCAAGGCAGTGGCATGGACCGTCTGTACAGGTCTGTCTCTGTCCTGTCTGCCACTAACTGTTGCACTCTCCTCTGAGCCTCCAAAGCTTCTTTTCTGTCCCAGATTATCTCCCCACCAGTGAGGAACCTCTCCTCTCCTTCAGTTTCCTCCCAGGGGTGCAGGACCTGTTTTGCTCCCTCTTTTTTTCCCCGTTCATCCTTCCCAGTTATGTGGAGACCTTTCTTGTCCTTTCAGGCATTTGAGGTCTTCTGCTAGTGTTCAGTAGGTGTTCTGTGAGAATTTTTCTATTTGTAGATGTATTTTTGATGTATTTGTGGGAAGAGGTGAGTTCCACATCCTACTACTGTGCCATCTTGATTCTGATCTGTATAGCATATTTTATGTAAAGGAAAAATCAACATGCAGTATTAGTTGATTCCAACTAAATTTTGTGTGGCATCAGATTTTTTTCCTACTTTGCATATAAGTAAATTGAAGTTCAGAAAAGGACTAGCTCCAGCTAACCCCAGTAGGATGCATGAAGTAAGAATTTGAGTATAGGTTATCTAAAAGATCTGTGTTCTTACAATTTCACATTTTCTGAGGTAGGTTATCTTTGTAGACAGATACAACAGGTTTGCAAAAGACACAAGTGAGGAAAAGCATAAGTAATAAAAGGAAAATTGATAAATTAAAAGAGAAAATGACATTTAGATGAGGGAGTATTTGAAGACAATACTTACTTAGTTTATAACTTTACCAAGGTCAAACCTGCATCAATGTCTTGTGCATTCTTTACAAATTTGCTTTTAATCACCTGGTAGGATCAAAGGTTATTCAAAGAGATCATATGATTAACCAGCCTGGGCTTTGGGAAAAGGAAGTATTAGGAAAGCATTTTAATAGTGTGCTTGATAAAAGGAAGGTCATCAAAGTACATTTATATTTGAACATTTAAAAGCACTTCTTTGAAGTGCTTCCTGATGAGATTCCACTTAAATATTCTTCTAAAATGCTTTCCTTTCTTTATATCCAAATGGAGAGAGGGGGTGGGGACAGGTTGGTATGGAGTTCCTGAACAGCTAGAGAGCTTTATGCTTCTGTTAGATTTGGAATCTTGTATTTATTTTTAAAGTTATGTTAAATGGTATATATGTCAGTTCTTTCCATGACAACAATGATATTTTATCTAGCCCATGATCTTTATGGAATTGCATGCTCTTTTAAATTAAGCAAATACATCAGAAATGTATGAATTCACCAGTGCATAATTATATTTTAATTGATTTGAATGGATGATTTGAGATTATTGATTGGGTCATAAAACAACCACTCAGGTAACTGAGTTAAAACTTATCTTCTCAGGAATATTTCCTACTTAGGGGAGATGTGCTTCACACAATAATGATTAGTAGGCTTCCTTTTGAAAACAACCACTTTGATGCTATTTTAACATAGGTCTACATAAAATATACCTGTATTATATAGGAGAACCAGCTTTCAAATAGTTTCACTGATCTTTTTAATTGTTTTTTTTTTAGTTTATATTTCTTTTATTTATAGGTTTATTCCTAGGTATTTTATTCTTTCTGATGTGGTGGTAAATGGGATTGTTTCCTTAATTTCTTTCTGATAGTTTGTTGTTAGTGTGTAGAAATGCAACAGATTTCTGTACATTAATTTTTTATCCTGCACCTTTACCAAATTCAGTGATGAGCTCTATTAGTTTTCTGGTAGTGTCTTTAGGTTTTCTCTGTATAGTATCTTGTCACCTGCAGTTTTACTTCTTCCTTTCCAATTTGCATTCCTTTTATTTCTTTTTCTTCTCTGCTTGCTGTGGCTAGGACACCCAAAGCTATGTTGGATAAAAGTGGTGAAAGTGAACATGCTTGTCTTGTTCCTGATCTAAGAGTAAGTGCTTTCAACTTTTTACTATCGAGTATGATGTTAGATGTGGGTTTTTCATATATGGCCTTTATTATGTTGAGGTAGGTTCCCTCTATGCCCACTTTGTGGAGAGTTTTTAAGATACATGGATGATGAACTTTTTCAAAATCTTTTCTGCATCTATTGAGATGATTTGTTTTTTATCCTTCAACTTGTTAATTTGGTGTATCACATTGATTGATTTGCAGATATTGAAAAATTCTTGCATCCCTGTGATAAATTCCACTTGACAGTGGTGCATGGTCCTTTAAATGTATTGTTGGATTTGATTTGCTTGTATGTTGTTTAGGATTTTTGCTTCTATGTTCATCAGCAATATTGGCCTGTAATTTTCTTTGTGTGATGTCTTTGGTTGTAGTATCTGGGTGATGGATGGCCTCATAGAATGAGTTTGGAAGTGTTCCTTGCTCTGCAATTTTTGGAATAATTTCAAAAGGACATGTTAACTCTTCTCTAAATGTTTGGTAAAATTCACCTGTGAAGTTATATGTTCCTGGATGTTTGCTGGGAGTTTTTAAATTACTGATTCAATTTCATTATTCATCATATTTTCTATCTTCCTTGTTCAGTCTTGAGAGATTGCACCTTTCTAAGAATTTGTCCATTTCATCTAGGTTGTCCATTTTATCAGCATATATATATTTTTGCAGTAGTTTCTTATCCTTTATTTCTGTGGTGTCAGTTGTCATTTCTCCCTTTTCATTTGTAATTTTATTGATTTAGGCCCTCTCCCTTTTTTCTTGATGAGTCTGGCTAAAGGTTTATCAATTTTGTTTACATTTTCAAAGAACCAGCTTTTAGTTTCATTGATCTTTTAAATTTTTTTTAGTTGTTTATTTCTTTTATTTCTGCTCTATTTATGATTTCTTTCCTTCGACTAACTGGGTTTTGTTTGGTCTTCTTTCTCTAGTTCCTTTAGGTGTACGGTTAGTTTGTTTATTTGAGATTTTTCTTGTTTCCTGAGGTAAGCTTGTATCACTATAAACTTCCCTCTTAGAATTGCTTTTGCTATGTCCCATAGGTTTTGGACTGTCCTGTTTTTGTTTGCATTTGCCTCTAGGTATTTTTTGATTTCCTCTTCGATTTCTTCAGTGATCCATTGGTTGTTTAGTAGTATATTATATAGCCTCCACATGTTTGTGTTTTTTGCATTTTTTTCCTCTCGTAGTTGGCTTCTAGTCTCATAGTATTGTGGTCATAAAAGTTGCTTGATATGATATCAGTTTTCTTAAATTTACCAAGGCTTGTTCTTTGGCCTAGAATGTGATCTATCCTGTAGAATATTCCATGTGTGCTTGAAAAGAATGTGTATTCTGCTGCTTTGGATGGAATGCTCTCTCTATATATATTAATTAAGTCCATCTAGTCTAATGTGTCATTTAAGTCCTGTGTTTTCTTATTGATTTTCTGTCTAGATGAGCTGTCCATTGATGCAAGTGGGGTGCTAAATTCTCCTAGTATTATTGTTACTGTCCATTTCTCCTGTTATGTCCATTAATATTTGCCTTACATATTGAGGTGCTCCTATGTTGGGTGAATATATATTTACATTTGTTATATCTTCTTCTTGGAATGCTCCCTTGATCCTATCCTATGTAGTATGCTTCTTTGTCTCTTGTAACAGTATTTATTTTAAAGTCTATTTTATCTGATGCTAGTCTTGCTACTAGGGCTTTCTTTTGATTTCCATTTGCATGGAATACCTTTTTTCATCCCCTCACTTTCAGTTTGTGTGTGTCTCTAGATCTGGAGGCTCTGGTAGGTAGCATATATATGGGTCTTGTTTTTGTATCCATTCTGCCACTCTATGTCTTTTGGTTGGAACATTTAGTCCATATACATTTAAGGTAATTATCAATATGTGTGTTATTTCCAGTTTGTTAATTGTTTTGTAGGTATTTTTTTCCCTTTCTTCTCCTTTTATCCTCTTCTCTTGGCATTTGATGACTACCTTTTGTGTTATATATGGATTGTTTTTCTTTTTTGTGTGTACATCTATTATAGATTTTTGGTTTGTGGTTACCATGAGGTTTATATATATATATGGTTCAGTTGTTGTGCTCTTAATTTCAAATATATATTAAAAACTCTGCATTTGTACTCTCCTCCCCTCATGATTACTGTTTCTGATATATTTTACATCTAATTTTTCTTTGTATCTCTTAACTGCTTATTGTTAATATATTTGATTTTACTACTTTTGTCTTTTAACCTCCCTTCTAATTTTGTGTGTGAATGATTTCCTACCTTTATTGTATGTTTACCTCTACCAGTGAGCCTTTTCATTTCATAATTTTCTTGTTTCTAGTTATGGCCTTTTCTTTTTTGCCTAGAGGACTTCCATTAACATTTTTTGTAAAGATGATTTAGTGGTGCTGAACTTTTTTTAGCTTTTGCTTGCTGTAAAGATTTTGATCTATCCATCAAATCTGAGGGAGAGCCTCGCTGGATAGATTATTCTTGTTTGTAGGTTTTTTCCCTTTCATCACTTTGAATATTTCGTGCCACTCCCTTCTGGCCTGCAGAGTTTCTGCAGAAAAAATCAGCTGATAGCCTTATGGGATTCCTTTGTATGTTATTTGTTGCTTTACCCTTGTTGCTTTTAATATTTTCTCTTTATCTTTAATTTTTATCATCTTAATTACAAGGTGCCTTGATGTGTTCCTCTTTAGATTCATTCTATATGGGACTCTCCACACTTCCTGGAATTGGGTGACTGTTTCCTCCCCCAGGTTGGGAAGTTTTCTGCTATTATGTTTTCAAATATGTTCTCAGCCCCTTTCTCCTTCTCTTCTCCTTCTGGGACCCATATAATGCAAATATTAGTACACTTGATGTTGTTTCAGAGGTCCCTTACATTGTCCTCATTTCTTTTCATTCTTTTTTGTGTTTTGCATTCAGTGGCAGTGATTCCACTACTCTGTCTTCCAGCTTACTGATCCATTCTCTGTATCATTTAGTCTGCTATTGTTTCCTTTTAGTGTATTTTTCATTTCAGTTATTCTTCATCTCTTTGGTTGTTCTTTATATTTTCTAACTAACTCTTTGTTCTGTGCATCCATTCTTCTCCTGAGTTCTTTCACCATCTTTACAGTCATTACTCTAAATTCTTTCTCAGGTAGATTACCTATCTCCACTTAACTTAGTTCTTCTTGGGTTTTATCTTGTTTCCTCTTCTTGAACTTGCTCTTCTGCTGCCTCATTTTATCTAAGTTGCTATTGGTATTTCTATGTATGTAGTAGGTTAGTTATGTTTCACAACTTTGGAGAACTGTCTTCCTATGTGTCCGTGCAGTGCTTTCCTCTCATTACCCAAGCTATATGCTCTAGGGATTCCCCTTAAGAGGTCTACATGGGTCCTTCTGTTGTGGTGGGATGACTATGTGGGCTTCTGGTAGGCTTGGTTTGCCCCTGGCCCATTTGGTTGTCCGGCCCTTCCTTGTGTGGATGCTGTTGGTTAGTGGGGTCTGGTCCTGAAGTGGCTGACTGCAGAATGCCAGGGGACACTGGAGCTAGTGCTGCCTCACTGCTGGGAGGAGTCAGGGTTCTGAGACTCTGGTGCTATTTCCTGCTCCACTGGTGGCTGAAGCCAAGTCCTGAGGCTAGTGCCAGACTATTGGCAGGCAGAGCCAAGTCTAGAGTCTGCCTGCAGGGCCCAGTGATCCCTGAGCTGGTGTCAGATTGCTGTGGTGGGGGACTGGTTCCTGACACATTTGGATATGGTGTCTGTGGTGTCCCAAAGCTTATGTTGGCCTGGTAGTGGTCAGGGCTGAGGCCCAGCTGGTCCCAGAGTAGGGCCGGGCCTGCTGTATGTAGCCTGGGCCTATAGGCTATAGGACTGTGATTTTCTTGCATCTGGTGTCTGCCCTCTGGTTGGTTAGACTGGTCTAGAGGCTGGTGCAGCCTTTCTGGAGGTCAGGGCTAGTACCTGCCCATTGGTGGGCAGAGCTTGGTCTTGGTCCTCTGGGGGGCAAGGCCATGCATAGAGACATGTTTAGATGTGTGTGTGGGCTCAGGAAGTCTTTAGGATCCCACACAATGGCACCTGCCAGTACTGGCTTTCATGTGGTAGAACAAGCTCCCAAATGTGGCTGCTGCCAGTGTCTATGTCCCCAGGGTGAACTACAGTCACCCACCTCCACTTCTCCAGGAAACTCTCCATGACCAGCAGGTAAGTCTGGCCCAGGCTCCTATCAAAGTAATGCTTTTTTCCCTCGGTCCTGGTGCACATGATGTTTTGTGTGCACCCTTTAGGAGTGAAGACAATGTTTCCCACAATCATTTGGGACTCTCCTTCAAAGCCAAATGCTCTGGGGGCTCATCTTCCCAATGCAGAACCCCTGGGCTAGGGCACCTGACATGGGTCTCAGAACTCTTACTCCTTGGGGAGAACCTCTATAGTATAATTATTCTCCAGTTTGTGGCCCACCCACCTGAGGGTATGGGATTTCACTATATTGTGAGTCTTCCCCTCCTACTTGTCTCATTGTGGTTCCTTCTTTATATCTTTAGTTGTAAAAGATCTCTGTTAGGTTTCAGTCATGGTTGTTCTGCAGATAGTTGTGGTTTTGGTCTGCTTGTGAGAGGACGTGAGCTCAGGGTCTTTGTACTCTGCCCTCTTGGATGATCTCCAGTATCTTCTTGTCAAATTAGTAAGATGCAGGATTTACTTTTACTTAGTCCTGTATATCAAGTGGTAAAGCCTTAATTATTATACATATACATATACAACATGTATACATATGTATACATATACAACAGTCTGACTACCTCTGGAGATGGAATGATGAAAAGCTGTTTTGAGACTATTGACTTGATGGGGACACTTTGTAATTTTTCAAAGCTCCTGCTCAGTGTAGCTCTCTTCAGTTTAGTTGCCCGCCCTGAAATCTCTAACTGCCTTGCTCTTTTTCTCCCCAAATCTGCGTCTCCACTCAGTGAAGCACCATGCTCCACCAGAGTTCTCTCTACCTCTGCTGTGGCCTAAAAACTCTTTCCAGGCAGTACTGGGGCAAACAGGGTTTCAACTTGTTTGTTTCCCCACCTGCAGGTATCATTATCCTGCATTGTCTTATGTCCAGTGTCTTAAAATCATTGTTATGTTTTGTGTGGCCTTTTAGTTGCTTCATGCTAGAGGGTAAACCTAGTATCTATCTCTTTCTACATCTGGGCTAAAAGTAGAACTCCATTTGTCAGCTCTTAACAAGAAAATAAAAATTTCTGAAAATAAAAAGCTAAAATATATCTTGGGTAGATATAAAGAAAATAGGCACAATAAATTCATACCATACCTTAAGAATGAAATAATAATTGATGATTAAGAGATACTGTGTAATCATAAAATGAAAAAAAGACAGGAGGATATAATAACTTTTTGGTAGATGGATATAATTACATATTCTCAAATATGTAGAGAAAAAACAAAATTTTATATATCCACAGTCAGTATAAGAAAACTATTCAGTAAATCACTATTTTGGTAGTTGACAGATCATGACTGGCAAAGTCTTAGAAAGGGCTGAAATTAATAGGCTTTATATAACATATTGAAAATCCAATACACACACAAAAATAAAAACATTTCAAATACATATGGAACTAAAATCTGACTGTAGAAGTCTTATTTTAGTTAACATTTTTGCTGTTGTTTTTTGTAAGAGCAACAAGACTGCCTTTGGGCTCAGTGGAATGCCCTCTTATCATCACCTTAATAGAAGTTTCAGTTTAATACAAGATATTATGAGCATATGTACCTTGGTCTGAGTTTCTGGCGCAGAAATATCCATGTAATTGGCAAGTTGCATCAGCTCATTTAACGTTGGTGTCAGAGCCATTGGCAATGTTCCAGGTGTATCTATGAAAGCTCCTCAAAACAGAGCCAGTGTCACTCTAATTCACAACCGAAAGGCTCAGTGTCCTTGGGACCATCTTGGCTTATGATAGGGATTGGACAACAATGAAATATTAAGTAAATGGTGCTTTGAAATTGAGTATTCTAACTAATATCATACACATATATGAATTCCAGATAACAAACTTTCCATAAATTATTCCTCATTAATTCTTTTCTGATATTCATACTGAAAATATATATCTCAAATAATCTCAAAATACATGAAAGTGTTATATAAAATATATGAAAATATATTTATAGATTTACTATAATAAAGGATTCCTAATAGAAGACAATAAGTGATACAAGCCACTCAAAACACATTTTAAACTTCATGTGACATAATATTCCTCAAAATTTAGCAATTCTCTCATAAGGAAATATTCTAGAAAGGTATGTGCATGTCTCAAGAATATAAAAATATTTTTCAAATAGGATTATTTATTATAGCTATATTTGAAATATCTTAAATGTACATTAAATTGGAAACGAATAATATTTACATATATGTATAACTTAAGAATACATATATATCTGAATATATATACACATATGTACTTATCTAAATATCAGAGGACACATAAATTGTATATAAAATAAACACTAGAAATATATGTATTTATATACATATATATAGAAATATATTAAAGTAATTCAAATCTATACACAGATACTATATGCAAAATGCATATGGTAAAATGCAAAAAACCTTTGTTGAATATAAAATGATATTTATAGAAGTAAATATTTATTTCATGTTTTATCACAAGAAAAACATTTTTCAATCTATTGTTTAAGAATTTCTAAATTCATTATAAGTTTTACCTCTGGAGAAAGGAGAAGGTGAATAGACTGTGGAGAAATACATAAAAATCTTTTTTACATGTAAGTCATTTTTGCTTAAAATGATAAAATAATATTTGGAGCAAACCTGACAAAATGATAAGATTTGACAAAGTTGCACTTTTGAGTTATTTTGTCTAGTCTGTGTATACAAGTAATATTTCAAGTAAAATTAATTTTAAAAACTTTATCCCTCAGACTGAATGAATTTCACTATTGAATTATAGACAGGAATGATAGGAAGGCTATTAATATGAGTCTTAGCCTCATAAAATTTCTTAGCTTAAATAATCTACAAAGTTTTCAGAGACAGTGAGGACATGTGACTCACAAATGATTAAAAGTTATCCTGCCAGTATACTTATCTCCTCAGTAGGTGCTAGAATAGTGGGGAATAGCAAATGCAAGCCTCTGAGAGCAAAGACCACAGCCCCCAACTCTTTGCTTATCCAAGATATCATTCACACACATGAATTTTTTAAAAGGCCACATTTTCAGATATTAAAGACTTCAGAAAAAAAGCTGTTTACCCCATTTAAAGAAAATAAGAAAAGAATCCAACTAAAAAGTTCAAGCAGAACATAAATATCACAGTAGAAAGTAAGTAGGACAATGAATTTCACAACATATTTAAAGTATATTTTTCTAAGCTTTGCTGATGGAAAGAGAGAACAACTAGAGTACAATGAGTTGACAGTATATAATGAAGTGAATATGGTATATTTATATCAATATAGTACACTTATAAGTATCAATGGATAGTTGTAAAATACCTGAAATTTTATAATAAAACTTTAAAAACAAATGAATATTCTTAAAATACAAGTGGGAAAAAACTAGCAATAATTTGAAATTTTAAGTGTGAAATAATCCCACGAAAGTCTAAGCATTTAGATGGGGCCTTGTTAAAAAAAATCTAAATATCACACTAAATGGAATAGAAGTGGTTTAATTAATGGGTTTTTCAATGACTACGTTATTGTAAAAAGAAGGAAAACGTTAAACCTAAGAACATATATTATTTTTATGTGTACTTTTAAAATCTTACCCCAAAAGATCATATATTTGGTTATAAAATAAGTCACAACAAATTTCAAATTTTGAAACTAGGATATTTTACAGATCACAGTGAAATCATGTCAATATCACCAATAAATGAATAGAACATGGAATTTTAAAATCATCCGTGATAACATCAAACTATAGCAAATATTAGGAATGAATGTGTAATATGTGTAAAATATCTGTACTTAAATATAAAAATATTGAGAAAAATAAATAAAACCTTAACGAATTATTAAGATTATACCATAGTCACTGAAGGAGGAATTAGTACTGTAATATAAAAAATTTTCCCCAATTATTCTATAGATTCAACACAACCCCAAACCACAACCCCAAGTCTTATTTTTTGTGACTATTGATAAGCTGATTCTAAAACATATATTGAAATACAACTGACCAACTTAGCAAAGTCAATTTTTGAAGGAAAAAAGTGGTAACTTGGACCACGAGGTATCAAGATTTATTACAAGGCTATGGTAATTTAGATCATTTTTGATATACGAACATACAGATGAATGGAAGGCACCTAAATGTGCAGAAATGAATCACACACATAGAATGACCTAAATTATGGCAAAGGTCACACTGCAGTGTCATGTGGAAATGACAGTCCTTTTAATAAGCAATGGGTCAATTGGATATTCACATGTATAACTTTGTTTGCCTGATGATAGATTTTAAAGCTGCAATTGTGCAATGAAATTCTTATGCTAACCACCCAGAGTTAGTAGATTCCACAAGTTTAAAGGCACAGTTTCCAAAAGACCATCCTCACTACTAATGACAGCCACAAGTTTGGGGATCTCCAGGGCACAGGCACTTCTCACCAACTGAATACAAATTCAGAGGTTGCATATACCTTCAGGTTTGATAATTCACTAGAATGGCAGAACTCAGAAAATTATAGTTTTATATTGAAGGATACAAATGATGAGCCAAATGAATGGACACATCAGGCAAGTGTAGGAGGGTCTAGAAAGCAGAGCTTCTGTGTTCTCTCTTCATGTAATCAAAATGTATCATCTTCCTGGCACAGCAATGTGATCTTCAACAAGTCAGCTCATCCAAGCCCAGAGTTTTTATTGGAGTTACATTACATAGGCATGATTGATTGAATTATTAGACATGTGGTTGAATGCAATCTGCAGCTCCCCTGCCTTCCCAGAATGTTGGGCTGATATTATCTGGTTTAGAAACTCGACACTATAACTACATGGTTGGTCTTTCCAGCATAGTAAGTCCCAATCCTGAGACTGTCTAGTGGCCACCATTAGACACTAGCATAAAGTTAGAAGGGGTGCATTGTGAATAATGAAGACAGTCCTACCACTTTGAAAATCAGAAGAGTTTACAGTTGTATCCCAGGAACTCAGGAAAAGAAAGACAGGAAAATTTGTTTTTTTAGAAAACAAAGTCTCATACCTTCTCTTTTCCAACAGCAATGCAATATTAGTAGCAGACTTGACTATCTCACTTTCAACAATGGATAAGGAAACATTGGACTTAAAGAACACATTATACCTGATGGACTTAACAGATACTGAATACATATAGAAAATGCCATCCAACATCAGGATATTCTTCTCAAATACACATGGCTATTCTCCAAGATCATAAGTTGGACCACAAAACAAGTCTTGATAAATAAAAGAAGATTGAAATCATATCAAGCATGTGTTCTGACCATAATTGTATGAAACTGGAAATCAATTACAAAAAGAAAACCTGAAAATTCACAAAACTGTGCAGAGTAAACAACATGCTACTGAACAACCACTGGATCAAAAAAGTCAAAAGAGAAATTTAAAAAATATATTTTGAGACAAATAAATATGAATACAACACACCAAAACTTATTAGATGCAGCAAAAGCAGTTTTGAGAGTGAAGTTCATAGTCATAACCTATATTAAGAAAAAATATAAACAACCCAAACTTATGCCTCAAGAAAGTAGAAAATAAAGAAGAAACTAAGGCCAAAGTTAGTAGGAGGAAGGAAATATAAAATATATTAGTAGAAACAAATGAATGGAGACTAAAAAATAATAGAAAATACCAGAGAAAGTAAGAGGTAGTTATTTTAAAAGATAAACAAAATAGACAAACTTCTACCTAAACTTACAAGGAAATAAAAAGAACTCAAATAAAATTATAAATAAAAGGGGACACAATCTAAATAATACCACACAATACAAAGAATCAAATAGACTATGATGAGCAACTATTAGTCAACAAACTGATTAATCTAGAAGAAATAAATACTTAAACACACTATCAAGACTTTCTTGAAGAAAAAATTTTTAAAACAATTGCTAGTAACACAATTAACTAAAAACCAAAAACCTCCAAACAAAATACCTTGACCAGATGGTTTTACTGATGAATTTTATGAAAGATTTAAATAATTAATGCCAACCCTTCAGAAACTCTTTTAAAAATTGGATGAGGAAGGAACTTCTCAAAAACTCATTTTTGGAGTCCAGCATTACCCTGACAAGAAAAACAGTCTAGGACACGAAAATATAAGAAAATTTCAGACCAACACACCTGGTTAACATAAATGCAAAAATCCTCAAAAAAATATTAACAAATCAAATACAACAATATAGTAAAAAGATCATACACCATTATCAAGTGGGATTGATCCCAGGGATGCAAGAATGGCTCAACATCTGCAAATTAATCAACATGATAAATCACATTAACAGAGGATAAAAATCACATGATCATCTCAAAGATGCAGAAAAGTCTTTTGACAAAATTCAGCATCCATCCATAAAAATTCTCAACAAACTGGGTATAGAGACAACATACCTTGGCAAAATAAAGGCTGAATATGACAAGCCCACAGCTAGCACCATAATTAATGGTGAAAGGTTGAAAGCCTTTTACCTAAGAAACAGTACTAACCAGGGTGCCACTCTGACCACTTTTAATCAACATAGAATTGGAAGTTGTGGTATGGAACCACAAAGGATTTCAAATACCCAAAGTAAGCTTCAGCAAGAACAACAAAGCTGGAGGCATCATGCTTCCTGATTTCAAACAATTTATAAATCTGTAGTCATCAAAACAATATGGCACTGGCATAAAGACAGACACATAGATCAATAGAACAGAATAAAGAGCCCAGAAATAAACCCATATATGTATGGTCAATATAATTCACAACAAAGGAGCCAAAAATATACAATGGGGAAAGGATAAATTCGTCAATAAATGGTGTTGGGAAATTAGACCACAACATGCAAAATAATGAAATTTGGCCCAATCTTACTCCATACACAAAAATCAACAGAAAATATATTGAAGATTTGAACATAAAACCTGCAAACATAGAACTAGAAGAAAATATAGAGGGTAAGCTCCTTGACACCAGTCTTAGCAATAATTTCTTTTCTTTTTTGATTTCACATCAAAAGCAAAGGCAACAAAAGCAAAAATAAACAAGTAGAGCTACATCAAACTAAAAAGCTTCTGCATGGCAAAGGAAACTATCAAAAAAATGGAAAGGCAACCTATGGAATGGGAGAAAATATCTCATATCTGATAGGGTGTTAACATCCAAAATTTACAAATTCACACAACTCTAGCACAAAATAAAAAACAATCCAATTACCAATGGACAGAGCAATCAAATAGACACTTCTTCAAAGAGGACATATGGATGGTCAACTGGTACATGAAAAAGTGCTCGACATCACTAATAATCAGGGAAAAGCAAATAAAAACCACAATGGGTATTGCCTTATACCTGTTAGAATGAGTATCATCAATAACATGAGATAACAAATGTGTTGAGGATGTGGAGAATAGGGGACCCTTTTGAACTCTTGGTGGGAGTGTAAATTGATGCAGCAACTGTAGAAGACAGTGTGGAGGTGCTTCAAAAAATTAAAAATAGAACTACCATATGATCCATGAATTCAATTTTTGGGTTCATATCTGAAAGAAAGAAATCATTATCTCAAAGAAATATCTCCACCCCCTCTATGTTTATTGTAGCATTACTTACAGTATACCCAAGATATGGAAACAATTTAAGTGTCCCTGGATATATATATATATATATATATATATATATATATATATATGTATATGTATATTGTGTGTGTGTATATATATATATATATATGAATATTTTTCAGCCCTAAAAAAGGAGGAAATCCTATGTCCATCAACAGAAGACTGGATAAAGAAGATGTGGTACATATATAAAATGGAATATTACTCAGCCATAAAAAAGAATGAAATAATGCCATTTGCAGCAACATGGATGGACCTAGAGATTGTCCTACTGAGTGAAGTAAGTCAGACAGAGAAAGACAAATATCATATGATCTTACTTATATGTGGAATCTAAAAAAAAAAATGGTACCAAAAAGCTTATTTACAAAACAGAAATAGAGTCACAGATGTAGATAACAAAGTCATGGTTACCAGGGTGGATGGGTAAATTGGGACACTGGGATCAACATATACACACTACTATATATAAAAGAGATAATTAATAAGGACCTACTGTATAGCATGGAGAACACTTCTCAATACTTTATAATGACCTATATTGGAAAAGGATCTAAAAAAGAGTGGATATATGTAAATGTATAACTGATTCACTTTGCTGTACAGCAGAAACTAACACAACATTGTAATTCAACTATACTACAATATAATTAAAAAAAGAAAAACAAAGAAATCCTGCCATTTGCGACAATACAAATGGACTTTGAGGGCATTATGCTAAGTGAAATAAGTCAAACAAAAACAAATATTATGTGATCTCACTTATATGTGGAATCTAAAGAACCAAATAAGCAAGCAACAACAAATGAATGAACTCATAGAAACAGAGAACGGATTGGTGAGTGCAGAAGAGGGGGTTGGGGGCAGGGAAAATGGAAGAAGATATTAAAAAGGTACAAACTTACAATAATAAGACAATTCTAGCAATGTAATGTACAGTATGATGACTATAGTTAATAATTTTGTACACTGGAAAATTCTAAGAGTAAATCTTAAAAGTTCACACCATGCAAAAAAATGTGTAACTATCTATGAGGTGATGCATGTTAACCAAACTTACTGGGGTAATCATTTTGCAATATATACATATAAAAAATCAGTATGTTGTATACCGTAAACTAATAGAATGCTATATGTCAATTATATTTCAATAAAACTGGAATAAAATTAACAATTGAAAAATAGAGCAAAAATTAATTCATAAAGTCAAAATTAATTTTAATAGAAAATTCAAATAGCCAGGAGCTTCAATAGCAAGATAAAATTATTAAACAAACCAAAGAGAAGAAATAAGCAACTTAAAATATTTTTAAGAAATAAGAAATATGCCAATTTTATTAAAATGAGAAATATTAAGTAAGTTAATGAGGTAAATTTTGTGAATATACTATGTGGATATTACTAAGAATTAGAATGCTTAAGAACATGGGTACTTTTGGGGAAAATATTATTTAACTTAATGAAGATGTAAAAATGCAAGTATATTAAAGAAAGAGATTTTAATCATGTTATAAACCTCATATTTGTCATTTGCCTAAATTAATTTGGTTCTAATTAGTCGACTTTAAATATATTAGAGTACTATCCTATCCAAGATAATTTTCAAAAGATACTGAGAGCAATAGTATCTTTCCACACTATAATTTCTAACACCTTGGTATGTTTGCAGATTCAATGAAAATATTAAATCCCAAAAAAGTGTGCCATTTGATTTTACCTGTTTATATCCATGTAGTTGTTTTTCCATATAAAACAGTCATAACATTAAAAAGAATGATGGAAAGATAAACCATGTTCTTGGATTGGAAGAATCAATACTGTAAAAATGACTATACTACCAAGGCAATCTACAGATCCAATGCAATCCCTATCAAATTACCAATGGCTTTTTTTCACAGAACTAGTACAAAAAATTTGAAAATTTGTATGGAGACACAAAAGGCACCAATTAACTAAAGTAATCTTGAGAAAGAAAAGCAGAGCTGGAGGAATCATGCTCCCTGACTTCAGACTATACTACAAAGCTACAGTCATAAAAACAGTATGGTACTGGCACAAAAAGAAATATAGATCAATGAAACAGTATAGAAAGCCCAGAAATAAACCCATGCACATATGGTCAATTAATCTATGACAAAGGAGGCAAGATTGTACAATGGAGAAAAAGATAGTCTCTTCAATAAATGGTGCTGGGAAAACTAGACAACTACATGTAAAAGAATGAAGTAGAACATTCTTTAACACAATACACAAAAATAAACTAAAAATGGATTAAAGACCTAAATGTAAGATGGGATAGTATAAAACTCTTAGAGTAAAACATAGAACACTTTCTGACATAAATCGCAGTGAGATCTTTTTTGATCCACCTCCTTGAATAACGGAAATAAAAACAAAAATAAACAAATGGGACCTAGTTAAACTCAAAAGCTTTTGCACAGCAAAGGAAACCATAAACAAAACGAAAAGACAACACACAGAATGGGAGAAAAAATTGCAACCGATGCAATTGACAAGGGATTAATCTCCAGAATTTACAAACAGCTCATGTGGAGAACAGTGTGGAGTTTCCTTAAAAAACTAAAAATAGAGCTACCATATGATCCAGCAATCCCACTCCTGGGCATATATCTGGAGAAAATCATGGTTTGAAAGGATACATGCACCCCAATGTTCATTGCAGCACTCTTCACAATAGCTAAGACATGGAAGCAACATAAATGTCCAGTAACAGATGAATGGATAAAGAAGATGTGGTACATATATATAATGGAATATTATTCAGCCCTAAAAAAGAATGAAATTATGTCATTTGCAGCCACATGGATGGACCTGGAGATTATCATACTAACTGAAGTAAGAAAGAAAGACAAATATCATATGATATTGCTTATATGTGGAATTTTAAAAAATAAATGATACAAACATACTTATTCACAAAACAGAAACAGACTCAGACTCAGAAAACAAACATGTTTACCAAAGGGGAAAGGTGGGAGGGAAGGGATAAATTGGGAGTTTGGGATTGACATATACACACTGCTATATTTAAAATAGATAACCAACAAAGACCTACTGTATAGCACAGGGAACTCTACTCAGTGCTCTGTAATGACCTAAATGGGAAAAGAATTTGAAAAACAATATATATATGTATATGTATCAGTAACATCTTACAGAAAAACCCAAACAAAATTTTGGCCAACCCAATATAACTGAATCAACTTTGCTGTACACCTCAAACTAAAACAACATTGTAAATGAACTATACTACAATATAAATTAAAAAAGGAAATGAATGCAAATTAAAGTAGAACATTATTTTTTAAAAATTTCCATTTCAATTTGACTCTTTCCTAACTAGCAGTATTTTTGACTCCAGGTATCATCAACATTATTTTATATGACATGGCATATAAACTATTTCCTAAGGCAGTTTTGCATAGTGTTTGAAATATAAAGTACTAAACTTTAATATATTATCATTTAAAAATACAAGTTGATGCAAAGAGTACCTTTTCTGCAATATTTGCTTGAACTAAAAATTTATGGTGTAAGATACATTTATTGTTAAAATAGTTGTTCATTTACATATACCTATTTTGTTTACAGAAATTTATTTTGTAATTTAACTTTTGAGTTTTTTAGTGATAGAGAAACAAAGGTGAATCAATTAAAGGATGAACTTATAAAATGGTCAGATGAAAGTGCGTGCATATTTAAATAAATGTATTCAATCAGATAGCCACCTCTTCATGATAGTAATTATACCTAAGTGAGGATAAAAATCTGTAAAATACAGGTGAATTCTGATCAACCCCTAAAATTTTATAGCATAATAGGTTTAATTGCTTTTTTTGTTTGAAGTTTCTTCCTTATGTTTCTGTGGAATTAGGCATCTGTCCACTGTTCTTAGAGATTTAGAACTATTTGACTCAGAAGAGATCCTTCTTCCTTTTCACAGAGTGAGAGTACTTATTTCCACTTATGTAGTAGTGTCCCACACCTACAGTGATCATCCCTGTGGAGAAAGGATTATTTTATCAATGGATTGAACTTGTGTTCTGCCCTTGAGTTTCCAGCTGGCTGCTGCAATCCTGGTTTACATGCTCTAGTTATCTTGTCACTTGAAGTGTTTATATTTACTAATTTTTATTTTTATTTTTTTGCATGGATGTGCTGTTGTTGGGACCACTTTTTGGAGAGAAAAGCAGATGAGCAGAGATAATCCAAAACCATGTAAAGTCTTAAATAAAACTTTTAATCTTACAGAACTTCTCTCCAATGTTGTACAGACATTGCACTATTTTGGAACAGTATATTTATCTGTTTGTCTTATCCAGGTAAACTCTGAGTACTTTTAGGTAAGGGATTTTATGTATTTTTTTTCCATAACATGCAGAATGGTTCCCAAAACTGTAGGTACTTAACAAATATTTCTATGTGCAAAAGTATTGATACAATTCCCTACAGAATGTGGGAACATACTATATCTCTTACTTGGCATTTTTAAGTTATGATTTATTGCTAATTGTATGACTGGATTTTTTCATGACAATAGAACAGAGTATTACTTTTGTCACACTCTGACAAGTATTGAACAAATTTCAACCAACTTTCCATAACTGTATATATAAGTATTGTCACTTTCCCTTCCTTGTTCTTTCTCAAAAAAGGCAAATTATTTAATGACAAAAATAACAAGGTAGAATATGAGAAAAAATAACTCATCTTGGCTTTCCTATTTGTATTTAATGTGTTTTTGAAAAACTAAAATCACATTGAAATATTCTGTCAAATTCTGATTATCTCCTATCTATAATTTCATTTCTCCTACTTTAGCTTAACAAATCCTTCTCAGATCCCGATTTATTATGTTCTGTGAAGAAAACATTTATACCTCTTCCATGTTACAATGGGTCCAGAGATTGACTGGTGTCATTGATTAAACATTGATCACTACTTCTGCTGAATTAGTATTCAAATTGACAGTGTCCTCATCAGCCTTCATAAAATTAAGTTGTTTTTTTTTAAATACACAAATTCTATCACTGCCACCCTAGACATTCGATCATGAAGCCATGGAGGAAACACTGGGTTGACTGGGAAAGAGGCTCAGTGACTTCATGGAGTAGATTATCCTTCTACCAGATAAACAATTGTCAAGGCAGGAGGGTTTTCATGAGCAATACCCTGAGAGAAAAGCATCTTCACATTCAATGTCTGTTCTGAAAGCTCAATCAAAATATTTTCCCCCAATATCTTTTTTTTCAAAAATCCTCCAATATTATTTGTTTAAATCCTTGACCATCCACTAGCTCAAACAATACCATTAACCACTGCCTATACTTTGGAATGTATCTCTGCTTTTCAGAAGATGGCATCTGTGCTACCAGGGAAAGTGGACAACAATAAGTGCTGATAGAAGCATTTCCACAAGCCATCTCTACCCCTACTGTCCTTCTTATCCAACCCGGAATTCGTTTGTAATACTAAAATCATTCATTTCCTCTGTGTGGAAGCATCTTATGCAAAACCTTATGTAAACTAGATAATCTAAAAGGGGAAACTTTTTTCTAGTTATAGAGGAACTGAGATTGGCTCAGAATCCTAAGACGCCACTAGTGTAATTCAGGAAATGATAGGCTCTATCATGTATTTCAATCAAAAGCATCCACTCACAGCCACCCTACTCCTTGGCTATAAATTCCCACTTTTCCTTCTTGTATTTGGAGTTGAGCTCCACTTCTCTCCTATACTGCAAACCCCCATCGTGTTAAACCTCCTGAATAAAGTCTGCCTTATCATTCTTCAACAACCATCAGGAATATTTTGTTTTTATTATTTAATAAGACATTTCATTCTTCTCTGATGGCACCAGTCAAGATCTGGGTTTCCTATTTCCCAATCAGATTTCTAAGTCTGAAACAAACAAATGAACAAAGACTTGGAAAGTTATATATTAAACCTGTATTTTAATTCTCCAACCTACAAAATTAGAAACTGCTCATTAATTTCAGTTGTGTCAGCCCTTAGGCTTTTGATATAATAGCTTTTTAAAGTAAATTATAGAAACTATCTGTGGCTTTTTTCTCTCCCATGCCTTAAGATAAAAATTTTAAAACATAAGCCTATTAGCTTTCCAAGGTAAGTAGAAGCAGGCAGTTAAATAGCAGGTAAATAGATCACTACAGTTCTTACATTTTTTTATGATGCCTGCCTCATGCTAGTCTACTGTTTTCAGTCAATCAGTCTGTCAAAACTTTGCTTCAGTAGACACGTTATTCCAGATGACCACAGTTGACTGTATAAGTATCCCACTGATTGACCACTGAGTGCCATCATTTACCAAGTCTCTTTACTGAAACTGGATCTTCATTTCCAACAAAACTAACAGGTTGGAAACCAATACAGATCCCTATTCCTTAAATGTTTATTGTCTCAATTACTGTATTGATCAATATTCTTAGTCACTGATAACATATATCACTCTTGAGAGAATACATATAAGGGGATTTTATGAAAGAAATGTGTGTGTATGTATGTGAGGGTATACATATAAACATATACATAATATACATGTATAATCTTCCAGGATCATTGAGAGGATTAAAATATCACTAGCCTAAGTCTCCAGGAATAACACCTCACAAACAAACGAACAACAACAATAAAAATCTGCTTTCCAGTAAGCTACTTCCACTGCTGCAATCTGGAATCCTGAATCAGAAAGCTTCCCTTTAAACTTTAGATATCAGAACTATGCTGATTTTTTCCAAAATCAATACAAGCAAAATTGATGTGTTCTTGAATGCTCTTCTCTCTGAATACTTCAGTTGCAAATCAAAGCCTGTACAAATTCATCCAACTAACAGACCTTAAAATACTAACTTTATCCCAAATATCAAAGGATACAAGCCTCTGCATGTTAGAAATAGTTTAGGAGGAAACTGAACAAAGTAATAAATAGTATCAGTCATACTTACGTACTTGTGATTTTTAGATGTATGCAATGGATTTCCAAGATAGAAATTACTGATTACTTACTTAGCACTCACCCCAAATACTGTAACAATTTATATTTCCACTAGCAGTATGTTAATTTTCCCTTTCCCCACATTTTGTGTGATATAGCTCATTTTATGATGTTCAAAATCCTGGTGGTTATAAATTGATGCTAAAGTAGTCACTGACTTTGTTACATATTTCTATTATAGATACTTTTAACAAAATTTTTGTGTTATTTATGAAAGTTTAAAAAATCCATTTGTCAAAGCTCTTTGATTAGTATAGATATTAAAAATATATCAGTATATGTGTGTAGACCTTTAAAAATCTATAATTTATCTACAAAATTATTTCTTGCCTTATTCATATTTAAAACTAAGTTGGTAATTTTTTTCTTTATATATTTGTTTTATTTTCTCTTAGCTAAAAATTATTTTCTCCTACTTTTAGACTTGGCAGACTGAGTGGAAATGAGAAGACATCCCTCCTTTTTCTTTTGTAAGACAAAGTTTTTGGTTAAAAATATAACAAACAATAAATACATAAGTGGAATTAATATCAAGATAGAAGTCTTGAGATTTCAGAATAAAAGGCAAATGTAGAATAACTAAGCCATGGAAAATATTGGTTAAAACTGTGGATACTGGAGATAAACTATAGTTTTAAAGCCTGACTTTCCCACTAGTCAGCTATGTAATAATGGGCAATTTACTTAGCCTCTCTGTGTCTGGTTACTTTACCTATAAAAAGAAAATAATAATAGGATTACCATTTTAAAATCCTGTTGAGTATTCAAAGATTTAATATAAGTTAAGACTTTAGAATAATGCCTTGTTACATAGTAAATGCTTAATAATTATTAGCTGGTTTCCTTAACAAAATTTAGATCATAGAGCTATGAACCATAGTTACCCACAAATGTGAAGTATGGAAGGTCTCAGACTTCTAATGGGTTATTTCTGTTTCTGGGGCACAAAGGACTATTACATATAAATAGAACATAGAAAAAGCATGCTTGACAGCTCATAAAAAACAAGAAAGCTTGTCATCAGTCAGAAAATTGTAGTTGTAAGTTGTAGAAACCAACAATTACCAAAAAAAAAAAGAAAACCAACAAATAGAAAATCCTAAAGATGACAGCAGAAATCTACTAGAGCTCATCAATGAATTCAGTAAAGTTTCAGGATACAAAACTAATATACAGAAATCTGTTGCATTTCTATAAAGTAACAATAAACATTAGAATGAGAAATTAAGGAAACAATCCCATGTACCATAACAAAAAAAAAAGAACAAAATACCTAGGAATAAACCTACCTAAGGAGGTAAAAGACGTGTACTCAGAAAACTATTAAGACACTGATGAATCAAATTGAAAATGACACAAACAGATGGAAAGATGCACTGTGTTCTTGGATAGGAAGAAATTAATTATTGTTAAAATGATCAAACTACCCAAGGCAATCTACAGATTCAGTGCAATCTCTATCAAAATTCCAATGGCTTATTCACAGAACTAGAACAACTAATTTTAAACTTTGTATGGAAATGCAGAAGACCCCAAAGAGACAGAACAATCTTGAGGGAAAAAAGTAGAGCGAAATGATCATGCTCCTTGACTTCATACATACTACAAAGCCAGGGTAATCAAAACACTATGGTACTGGCACATACAAAGAAACAGATCAGTGGAACAGGACAGAGAGTACAGAAATAAACCCACACAGTTATGATCAATTAATCTATGACAAAGGTGGCAAGAATATACAATGGAGAAAAGACAGTCTTTTCAGTAAGTGGTGCTGGGAAAACTTGGCAGCTACATGTAAAAGAATGAAGTTAGCCCACATCTGATATAATACTCAATGATGAAAAACTGAAAGCCTTCCTGCTGAAATCTGGCACAACACATAATACCCACTCTCACCATTTCTATTTAACATAATATTGGAAGTCCTAGCCACAGCAATCAGAGAAAAAGAAGTAAAAAGTATCCAGATTGGAAGAGAAGAGGTAAAATTGTTATTATATGCAGATCACATGATACTATATATAGAAAACCCTAACGACTCTACACAAAAAATAATAGAACTGATACATTCAGCAAGATAGCAGGATACAAGATTAATGTACAGAAAACAGTTGCATTTCTCTATGCTAACAATGAAATATCAGAAGGGAATGTAAAAAAACAAAACCTTTAAAAACTGAACCAAAATAATAAAATGCTTAGGAATAAACCTGACCAAGGAGGTGAAAGACTCATATGCTGAGAACTATAAAATATTAATAAAGGAAATTAAAGACGATTGAAAGAAATGGAAAGATATCCATGCTCTTGGATTGGAAGAATTAATATTGTTAAAATGACCATAATACCCAAAGCAATCTACAAATTTAATGTGATCCCTATCAAATTACCCATGATATTTTTCACAGAACTAGAACAAATAATCCTGAAATTCATATGAAACCATAAAAGACCCAGAATTGACAAAGCAAACATGAAGAAAAAAACCAAGCAGGAGGCATAACCCACCTGGACTTCAGACAATACAAAGTTACAGTAATCAAAACAACATGATATTGGCACAAAAACAGACATATGAACAATGGATTGGAATAGAGACCCCAGAAATAAACCCACATACCTATGGTCAATTAATCTTCAACAAAGGAGGCAAGAATATACAATGGGAAAAAGACAGTCTCTTCAGCAAGTGGTGCTGGGAAAGTTGGACAGCTGCGTGGAAATCAATGAAATTAAAACATGCTCTCACACCATACACAAAAATATACTCAAAATTCCTTAAAGACATAAACATAAGACATGGCACCATAAAACTCCTAGAAGAGATCATAGGCAAAACATTCTCTGACATAAATAGAACCAATGATTTCTAAGTCAGCCTCCCAAGGCAATAGAAATAAAATAAAAAATACACAAATGTGACCTACTTACAAGCTTTTGCACAGCAAGGGAAACCATAAACAAAATGAAAAGACAACCTAAAAACTGGGAGAAAATATTTGCAAATGATTAGACTGACAAGGGCTTAATTTCCAAAATATGAAATCAGCTCATACAACTTAACAACAAAAAAACAACCAACCAAACGAAAATTGGGCAGAAGACCTAAACAGACATTTCTCGAAAGAAGACCTACAGATGGCCAAAAGGCACAAGAAAAGATGCTGAACATCACTAATTATTAGAGAAACACAAATCAAAATTACAATGAGGTACCACCTCACATCAGTCAGAATGGCCATCATTAACAATTCTAGAAATAACAAATGCTGGTGAGGGTGTGGCATAAAGGGAACACTCCTACACTGTGGGTGGGAATGTAAGTTGGTGAAGCCACTAAGGAAAACAGTATGGAGATTCTTCAAAAAATTAAAAATAGAATTACCATAGCCAAAACATGGAAACAACCTAAGTGTCCATCAACAGATGAATGGATAAAACTGTGGTACATCTATACAATGGAACACTGCTCAGTCATAAAAAATAAAATAATGCCATTTGCAGAAACATGGATGGATCTAGAGATTATCATACTAAATGAAGTAAGTCATAAAAGAGAAGGAAAAATACCATATGATACCACTTATATGTGCAATCTAAAATATGACACAAATGAACTTATCTATGAAACAGAAACATACAAACATAGAGAACAGACTTGTGGTTGCCAAGGGGGAGAGAAACTGGGGGAGTGATGGATATGGAGTTTGGGGTTAGCAGATAGCAAACTATAATAGCAAACATAATAGCAAACTATTATGTATAGAATGGATAAACAACAAGGTCCTACTGTGTAGCACAGGGAACTATACTGAATATCCTGAGATAAACCATAATGGAAAAGAATATATATATCTGAATCACTTTTATGTACAGCATAATTAACACAACACTGTAAATCAACTACACTTTAATAAAAATAAAAGAATAAGATCAGAATATTCTCTAACACTATATAAAAAAATAAAGTCAAAATGGATTAAAGACCTAAATGTAAGACCAGATACTGTAAAACTCCTAGAGGAAAACATAGGCAGAACACTCTGACAAAAATTGCAGCAATATTTTTTTGAATCCATCTCCTAAAGCAAAGGAAATAAAAGCAAAAATAAACAAATGTGACCTAATTTAACTGAAAAGCTTTTGCACAGCAAAGTAAACCACTGACAAAACAAAAGGACAACCTACTGAATGTGAGAAAATATTTGCAAATGATATGACCAATAGGGGATTAATATCCAACATATATAAACAGCTTATACAACTCAATATATATATATAAAAACCCCACAAACAACCCTATTAGAAATTGGACAGAAGAGCAAAATAGACATTTTTCCAATGAGGAAATGCAGATGGCCAACAGGCAGATGAAAAGATTCTCAACATTGCTAATAATCAGGGAAATAAAAATCTTTTGGGTTTTTTTTTTCCGTTTTATTGAAATGTAATTGAGACAGCACTGCATATGTTTAAACTATACAGCATATTGATTTTACTTACATATATTGGAATGGATAGTTCTTTAAAAAGAAAAAAAAATACACATACCAACAAGACAGCAGTAGCTCTCTCTTACAATACCACACTAAATTTATGTAAAACATCAAGATAAATTTAAAAAGCAGAAATATGCAGGTGCAAACTATTTTCTGTCTTGGATCAAATGCAATGAGCTGTGACATTAGGTGTTAAACAGAGATAGCATTTACATGGTGGGTAGCATGAAGGGTACTCATCATGCATTGTTTCTTTTTTTTTTCTCTCTCAATTTTATTTTATATTTTTTAACATCTTTATTGGAGTATAATTATTTTACAAAGTTGTTAGTTTCTGCTTTATAACAAAGTGAATCAGCTATACATACACATATATCCCCATATCTCCTCTCTCTTGCGTCTCCCTCCCACACTCCCTATCCCACCCCTCTAAGTGGTCAAAAAGCACCAAGCTGATATCCTTGTGCTATGCGGCTGCTTCCCACTAGGTATCTGTTTTCCATCTCGTACTATATATAAGTCCATGCCACTCTCTCACTTCATCCCAGCTTAACTATCCACCTCCTTGTGTCCTCAAGGCCATTCTCTACGTCTGCGTCTTTATGCCTGTCCTGCCCTTGGGTTCCTCAGAACCTTTTTTTTTTTTTTTTTTTTTGATTCCATATATATGTCTTAGCATACAGTATTTGTTTTTCTCTTTGACTTACTTCACTCTGTATGACACAATCTAGGTACATCCACCTCACTACAAAAAACTCAATTTCGTTTCTTTTTAAGGCTGAGTAATATTCCATTGTATATATGTGCCACATCTTTTTTATCCATTCATTTGTTGATGGACACTTAGGTTGCCTCCATGTCCTGGCTATTGTAAATAGAGCTGCAATGAACATTGTGTTACATGACTCTCTCTGAATTATAGTTTTCTCAGGGTATGTTCCCAGTACTGGGATTACTGGGTCATATGGTAGCTCTATGTTTATTTTTTTGAGGAACCTCCATACTGTTCTCCATAGTGGCTATATCAATTTACATTCCCACCAAGAAGGTCCCCATTTCTCCACACCCTCTCCAGCATTTATTGTTTGTAGATTTTTTGATGATGGCCATTCTGACTGGTGTGAGATGATACCTCATTGTGGTTTTGATTCACATTTCTCTAATGATTAGTGATGTTGAGCATTCTTTCATGTGTTTGTTGGCAATCTGTGTATCTTTTATGGAGAAATGTCTATTTAGGTCTGCCAATTTTTGGACTGGGCTTTTTGTTTTCTTGATACTGAGCTGCATAAGCTGCTTGTAAATTTTGGAGATTAATCCTTTGTCAGTTGATTTGTTTGAAAATAGTTTTTCCCATTCTGAGGGTTGTCTTTTCTTCTTGTTTATGTTTTCCTTTGTTGTGCAAAAGCTTTTAAGTTTCATTACATCCCATTTGTTTATTTCTGTTTTTATTTCAATTTCTCTAGGAGGTGGGTCAAAAAGGATCTTGCTGTGATGTATGTCATAGAGTGTTCTGCCTATGTTTTCCTCTGAGAGTTTGATAGTGTGTGGCCTTACATTTAGGTCTTTAATCCATTTGGAGTATATTTTTGTGTATGGTGTTAGGAACTGTTCTAACTTCATTCTTTTACATGGAGCTGTCCAGTTTTCCCAGCACCACTTATTGAAGAAGCTGTCTTTTCTCCATTGTATATTCTTGCCTCCTTTATCAAAGAGAAGGTGACCATATGTGTGGGTCTACCTCTGGGCTTTCTATCCTGTTCTATTGATCTATATTTCTGTTTTTGTGCCAGTACCATACTGTCTTGATTACTGTAGATTTGTAGTATAGTCTGAAGTCAGGGAGCCTGATTCCTCCAGTTCCATTTTTCTTTCTCAACATTGCTTTGGTATTTGGGGTCTTTTTTGTTTCAATACAAATTGTGAAATTTTTTATTCTAGTTCTGTGAAAAATGCCATTGGTAGTTTGATAGGGATTGCATTGAATCTGTAGATTGCTTTGGGTAGTATAGTCATTTTCACAACGTTGATTCTTCCAATCCAAGAACATGGTATATATCTCTCCATCTGTTTTTATTATCTTTAATTTCTTTCATCAGTGTCTTATAATTTTCTGCATACAGGTCTTTTGTCTCCTTAGGTAGGTTTATCCCTAAGTGTTTTATTCTTTTTGTTGCAGTGGTAAATGGGAGTTTTTCATTAATTACTCTTTCAGATTTTTCATCATTAGTATATAGGACTGCAAGAGATTTTTGTGCATTAATTTTGTTTCCTGCTAATTTGCCAGATTCATTGATTAACTCTAGTTGTTTTCTGGTAGCATCTTTAGGATTCTCCATGTATAGTATCACGTCATCTGCAAACGGTGACAGTTTTACTTCTTGTTTCCCAATTTGGATTCATTTTATTTCTTTTTCTTCTCTGCCATGGCTTCTTGCCATGGCTAAAACTTCCAAAACTATTTTGAATAACAGTGGTGAGAGTGGGCAACCTTGTTTTGTTCCTGATCTTAGAGGAAATGGTTTCAGTTTTTCACCATTGAGAATGATGTTGGCTGTGGGTTTGTCATATATGGCCTTTATTATGTTGAGGTAGGTTCCCTCTATGCCCATATTCTGGAGAATTTTTATCATAAATCGGTGTTGAATTTTGTCAGAAGCTTTTTTTACATCTATTTGGTTACTCATATGGTTTTTATCCTTCAATTTGTTAACATGGTGTATCACATTGACTGTTTTGCGTATATTAAAGAATCCTTGCATTCCTGGGATAAACCCCACTTGATCATGGTGTATGATCCTTTTAATGTGCAGTTGGATTCTGTTTGTTAGTATTTTGTTGAGGATTTTTGCATCTATATTCATCAGTGATATTGGCCTGTAGTTTTCTATTTTTGTTGACATCTTTGTCTGGTTTTGGTATGAGGGTGATGGTTGCCTTGTTGAATGAGTTTGGGAGTGTTCCTCCCTCTGCTATATTTTGGAAGAGTTTGAGAAGAACAGGTGTTAGCTCTTCTCTAAATGTTTGATAGAATTTGCCTGTGAAGCCATCTGGTCCTGGGATTTGTTTGCTGGAAGATTTTTAATCACAATTTCAGTGCTTGTGATTGGTCTGTTTATATTTTCTATTTCTTCCTTGTTTAGTCTTGGAAGTGTTGTGCTTTTCTAAGAATTTGTCCATTTCTTCCAGGTTGCCCATTTTATTGGCATAGAGTTGCTTATAGTAATCTCTCATGATCCTTTGTATTTCTGCAGTGTCAGTTGTTACTTCTCCTTTTTCATTTCTAATTCTATTGATTTGAGTTTCTCCCTTTTTTTCTTGATGTGTCTGGCTAATGGTTTATCACTTTTGTTTATGTTGTCAAAGAACCAGCTTTTAGTTTTATTGATCTTAGCTATTGTTTCCTTCATTTCTTTTTCATTTCTTTCTGATCTGATCTTTATGATTTCTTTCCTTCTGCTAACTTTGGGTTTTTCCTTTTTGTTCTTCTTTCTCTAATTGCTTTAGGTGTAACATTAGGTTGTTTATTTGACATTTTTCTTGTTTCTTGAGGCAGGACTGTATTGCTATAAACTTCCCTCTTAGAACTGCTTTTGCTGAATCCCATAGGTTTTGGGTCGTCGTGTTTTCATTGTCTTTTCTTTCTATGTATTTTTTGATTTCCTGTTTGATTTCTTCAGTGATCTCTTGGTTATTTTGTAGCATATTGTTTAGCCTCCATTTGTTTGTATTTTTTACCCTTTTTTCTGCTAATTGATATCCAGTCTCATAGCTTTGTGGTCAAAAAAGATACTTGATATAATTTCAATTTTCTTAAATTTACCAAGGCTTGATTTGTGACCCAAGATATGATCTATCCTGGAGAATGTTCTATAAGTACTTGAGAAGAAAGTGTATTCTGTTGTTTTTGGATGGAATGTCTTATAAATATCAATTATCTCCATCTTGTCTAATGTACATTTAAATGTTGTGTTTCCTTATTTATTTTCATTTTGAATGATCTGCCCATTGGTGAAAGTGGGGTGTTAAAGTCCCCTACTATTATTGTGTTACTGTCGGTTTTTCCTTTTATGGCCATTAGCATTTTCCCTATGTATTGATGTGCTCCTATGTTGGGTGCATAAAGATTTACAATTGTTATATCTTCTTCTTGGATTGATCCCTTGATCCTTATGTAGTGTCTTTCTTTGTCTCTTGTAATAGTCTTTATTTTAACATCTATTTTGTGATATAAGAATTGCTACTCCAACCTTCTTTTGATTTTCATTTGCATGGAATATCTTTTTCCATCCCCTCACTTTCAGTCTGTATGTACATGTCCCTAGGTCTGAAGTGGGTCTCTTGTAGACAGCATATATACAGGTCTTGTTTTTGTATCCATTCAGCCAGTCTATGTATTTGGTTGGAGCATTTTAATCCGTTTACACTGAAGGTAATTATTGCTATGTATGTTCCTATTACCATTTTCTTAACTGTTTTGGGTTTGTTTTTGTAGATCTTTTCCTTCTCTTGTACATCCTGCCTAGAGAAGTTTCTTTAGCATTTGTTGTACAGCTGGTTTGGTGGTGCTGAATTCTCTTAACTTTTCCTTGTCTGTAAAGGTTTTAATTTCTCTACTGAATCTGAATGAGATCCTTGCTGGGTAGAGTAATCTTGGTTGTAGGTTTTTGTCCTTCATCACTTTAAATATGTCCCGCCACTCCCTTCTGGCTTGCAGAGTTTCTGCTGAAAGATCAGCTGTTAACCTTACAGGGATTCCCTTGTGTGTTATTTGTTGCTTTCCCCTTGCTGCTTTTAATATTTTTTCTATTTATTTAATTTTTGTTGGTTTGATTAATATATGTCTTGGCATGTTTATATCTGGATTTATCATGTATGGGACTCTCTGTGCTTCCTGGACTTGATTAACTATTTCCTTTCCCATATTAGGGAAGTTTTCAACTATAATCTCTTCAAATATTTTTTCAGTCCCTTTCTTTTACTATTCTTCTTTTGGGACCCCTATAATTCGAAGGTTGGTGCATTTAATGTTGTCCCAGAGGTCTCTGATTGTTCTCAGTTCTTTTTATTCTTTTTTCTTTATTTTGCTCTGTGGCAGTTATTTCCACTATTTTATCTTCCAGGTCACTTATCCGTTCTTCTGCCTCAGTTATTCTGCTATTGTTCCCTTCTATAGAATTTTTAATTTCATTTATTGTTTTGTTCATCATTGCTTGTTTGCTGTTTTGTTCTTCTAGTTCCTTGTTAAACGTTTCTTGTATTTTCTCCATTCTATTTCCAAGAATTTGGATCTTTCCTATCATTACTCTAAATTCTTTTTCAGGTAGAACTGCCTATTTCCTCTTCATTTGTTTGATCTGGTGGGTTTTTACCTGGCTCCTTCATCTGCTGTGTGTTTCTCTGTCTTCTCATTTTGTTTAACTTACTGTGTTTGGGGTCTCCTTTTTGCACGCTGCAGGTTCATAGTTCCCATTGTTTTTGGTGTCTGCCCCCAGTTGGTAAGCTTTGTTCAGTGGTTGTGTAGGCTTCCTGGTGGAGGGGACTGGTGGGACAGTCCCACCAGTGGGACTGGGTCTTCTCTTTCTGATGAGCAGGGCTGCGTCCAGTGGTGTGTTTTGGGGTGTCTGTGTGCTTAGTATGGTTTTAGGCAGTCTCTCTTCTAATGGGTGTGGTTGTGTTCCTGTTTTGCTAGTTGTTTGGCATGAGGCATCCAGCTTGCTGGCTGTTGTGTGGAGCTGGGTCTTAGTGTTGATATGGAGATCTGTGAGAGAGCTCTTGCCAATTGATATTACATTGGGCCAGGAGGTCTCTGGTGGTCCAATGAAGTGGACTCGGCTGTCTCACCTTGGAGTCTCAGGCCTACAGCCAGCTGGAGCACCAAGACCCTGTCAGCCATATATCTCAGAAGAAAAGGAATAAAAAAATAAAAATAAAAATAATAAAATAAATAAATAAAAAAGAAGAGAGCAACCAAACCAATAAACAAATCCACCAATGATAACAAGCACTAAAAACTAAACTAAGATAAACATAAAAATCAGAAACATATCAGTCGCAGACAGCAAACCCCAAATCTACAGTTGCTCCAAAAGTCCACCACCTCAAGTTTTGGAACATTTCTTTTGTATTCAGTTATTCCACAGACTCAGGGTTCATCAAGTTGATTGTGGAAATTTAATCTACTGCTCCTGAGGCTGGGAGAGATTTCCCTTTCTCTTCTTTGCTCACACAGCTCCCGGTGTTCAGCTTTGGTTTTGGCCCCACCTCTGCATGTAGGTCACCCTCAGGCATCTGTTCCCCAGCCAGACAGGAGGGGGTTAAAACACTGGCTGATTAGGGCTCTCTTTCTCTCTCAGGCCTGGGAGATGGAGGGGTATGGTATTCATAATTGGAATCCAGGGTGAACCTGTGGCAGCAGAGGTCAGCATGACATTGCAACAGGCTGTGGCACACCTTGTGTTCTCCTGGGGAAGTTGTCCCTAGATCTTGGGACTCTTGCATGGCGTGCTGCACAGGTTCCCAGAGTGGGGATGTGATTTGGGTATTGACCTGTGCTCGCACACAGGATTCTTGGTGGCAGTGGCAGCAGCATGAGCACTTCATGCCCATCTCTGGGGTCTGAGCTGATAGTTGCACCTTGCTTCTGTCCCTTGAGCTTGCTTAGGTGGTGCTCTGCCCTCTGTGGGCACATGAGGAAGGAATTCCCTGTCCTTGTGCACCCTGAGACAATGTTCACTTGCCTCTTAAGCAGATACAGAGTTTCCCCCAGACTCCCTCCTAGCTAGTTGTGGCACACCAGCCCCCCTTCAGGCTGTTTTCACACAGCCAACCCCAGTCCTCACCCTGGGGTCTGATCTGCAAAGCCTGAGCCTCAGCTCCCAGCCCCCACTTGCCCAGGCGGGTGAGCAAACTAGTGTCTCAGGCTGGTGAGTCCTGGTCGGCACCAATCCTATGTATGGGAATCTCTCCGCTTTGCCCTTTCCATCCCTGTTGCTTCACTCTCCTCCGTGGCTCTGAAGCTTCCCCCCTCCCACCCCCCTTCTCCATCAGTGAAGGGGCTTCCTAGTGTGTGGAAACTTTTCCTCCTTCACAGCTCCCTCCAAGAGGTGCAGGTCCCATCCCTATTCTTTTGTCTCTGTTTTTTCTTTTGCCCTACCCAGGTAAGTGGGAATTTTCTTGCCTTTTGGGAAGTCTGAGGTCTTCTGCCAGCATCCAGTAGGTGTTCTGTAGGATTTGTTCCACATGTAGATGTATTTTTGATGTATCTGTGGGACGAAAGGTGATCTCCACATTTTACTCCTCTGCCATCTTGAAAGTCCCCAGGAAATACAAATCTTAACCACAAGATATCACTTCACACTTGTCATAATGGTTATCAAAAAGAGCACAATCAACAAATGTTGGCAAGAACAATGAAGAAAAGACAGTCTCTCCAATAAATGGTGCTTGGATAATTGGATATTCACTTTTTTTTTTTTTTTTTTTGTGAGGTATGCGGGCCTCTCACTGTTGTGGCCTCTCCCGTTGCGGAGCACAGGCTCCGGACGTGCAGGCTCAGCGGCCATGGCTCACGGGCCCAGCCGCTCCACGGCATGTGGGATTTTCCTGGACCGGGGCACGAACCCGTGTCCCCTGCATCGGCAGGCGGACTTTCAACCACTGCGCCACCAGGGAAGCCCTGGATATTCACATTTAAAAGAAAGAAACTGGACCCATATCTTACATTACTCATAAAAATGAACTTAATTGGATTCAAGACTTAAATATAAGACCCCAAATCATAAAACTCCTGGAAGAAACATAGGAATAAAAATCCTTGATATAGGTCTTGGTAATGATTTTTTGGATATAACAACTAAAGCACAAGAAACAATATAAAAAACAGGTAGACTGCATCAAATTAAAAAGCTTTTGCACAGCAAAAGAAATCATCAACAAATTGAAAAGAAAACCTACAGAATTGTAAAAAAAAATTTGCAAACCATTTATCTGGTTAGGGGTTGATATGCAAAACATATGAAGGACTCATAGAACTCAATAGCAAAAAGAAATAACTCAATTAAAAAATGAGCAAAGGACCTGAATAGACATTTCCCCAAAGAAGGTATAGGAAAGAGCAACAGGTATATGAAAAGATGCTCAACATCATGAGTCCTTAAGGAAATGCAAATTAAAACCACAATGAGGTATCTTCTCACACCTATTAGAATGAGCATCATTAAAAAGACATCAAAAAGAAATAACAAATACGGGTGTGGATGTGGAGAAAAGAGAACCTTTGTGAACTGTTGGTGGGTTCGTAAACTGGTGCAGCCACTATGGAGGATCCTCTAAAAATTAAAAATAGAACTACCATATCATCCAACAATTTTACTTCTGGGAACATATCCAAAGTAATGAAAAAAACTAACTCAGAACGATATGTGCACACCAATGTTCATAGCAGCATTATTCACAACAGCCAAGATATGAAGACAACCCTAGTGTCCACCAATGGACAAATGGATAAGGAAGTTGTGATATATAAGTATGGTAATGTTACTCAGCTCTACATGAGAGAAAATCCTATCGTTTATGACAACATGGATGATGGATGGACCTGGAAGGCATTATGATAAGTGAAATAAGCCAGACAGAAAAAGACAAATACTGAATGACTTCACTTGTATATACAGAAGCTATAAAACAAAAACAGCAACAAAAAACTCATAGGAGAAGAAGAGATCAGGCTTGTGGTTACCAAAGGAGGGGGAGAGAGAGAGGAACCTGGAGGAAGGTGGTCAAATGTACAAACTTCCAGTAATAAGATAAGTACTAGGGATGTGATGTACAACATGATGACTTTTGTTAATACTGCTGCACAACATATTGGAAAGTTGTTGAGAGAGTAATCCTAAGAGTTCTCATGCAAGCAGAATTTCTTTTCTTTTCTTTTTCATATATCTATATGAGAGGATGGATGTTAGGTGAGACTATTGGGGTCATCATTTCACAATATATGTAAATAAAACACTGTGCTCTATGCCTTAAACTTATACAGTGATATATGTCAATTATTTCTCAATAAAACTAGAAAAGAATGGTTACTTTTCCCCTCTTGCAGCTGGTAGCATAAGAGGATTTTTCTACTATCTAAACCATGAGAACCTGGTAGGGCTTGTTAAAATGTGGTGGTCCCCTAAGACTGGGCCCCTCAGAGTTTTTAACTCTCAAGTTACTCTACAATGAGCCTCCAGAAATTCATCAATTACAGTTTAAAGTGTTCCTTCTGATATTGGCTCTAGTTGTAGTTGTTTGGTTCTGGGCTTCTGCTCCTGATAAGCTGAGATTTTTCTATATCTGTCTGTATGTTTTTAAAGTTTTTCAGTGCTTCAGTCTGCACTGAGATCTCAATTCTCTAATGGATCTAAAAATTCTTTATATTCAGTTTGTTCATCTTTTTTCTTTTTGTACTGATAGGGGTGATGACTTCCAGGCTCTTTACATGTTGGACTGGCCAAATGGATATTGATGAGAGCACTAAAGCAGTTCCATAGGAAAAGGAAAATATATCACCAACAAATGAAACAAACAACTTACTATCCATACAGAAAAGAGAAGAAACTTGACCCTAGTCTCACACCATAGAGAAAAAAATCAAATTGCGATGAGCCATACACCTAAATTAAATGTTATAAAAATTTGCTTAAATAAAACATATAAGAATATGTTTGCAACTTTGATAGAGGCAAGGATTTCTTAAAAAGAACAGAGAAAGCACAAATGTAGAAGATAAAATTGAGAAATTGGACCTCATTGAAAGTAAAACCTTCAGCTGCTCTTTAAAAGATAGTTTTGTCTCAAAAGATATACATTAAACTTTCTTAAAACTTTAACCATATCTAAGTTAAGAATTATAGAAACAAATAAGAGGAACCAGTCTAGCTATATTAAGCAGAAAAGGAGGAATGTAAGTGTATAATATAGTTCACAGAACCCCTTGGGTATTATGAAAACTAAAGCTCTTCCTGCTGGAAAGAGAGCAAAATGATATCAGGAAGCTTTTTCATGGAAACATTGGTGCTGCTTCAATCTGCTTCTGAACAGCTGCTATGCCAGAGAATGAATTCTGGAATACGAATAAAAATAGTCTGAAAAGCCCAAACACCTGTCTTTCTCTGTTTACATTTACTCTCTTAATTTTCAAGTCGTCTCTATACACCTGATTAGGTGATTCTGGTTCAAATGTTGGTACTCCAATCAAAAAGAGGTCTGAGAAATTTAGTTTAAAAATTTGCAACCAATAAATGTAGAAAGTCATATTAAAGTGACTAGAAAGATTTGAACCCATATTTTGATATCTGCCATATTCTATCCCTTGAACTATACATTTTTCTTTCATTTATAAATTCTAAACAAAAAGTCACTAATTGAAACCTATTTTTGCCTAAAATGCAACCAGACCACAAAATAATTAACAATACACTTTTTACCTTTTCCAAATGAAGACACTGAAATTCTCATCGTTCACTGCATTAATTTATGGTTGATGTTTATTTCTCCCTCTCAGTCTGAATATAATATTGATAATCACAAAAAATTCTTTAAGAGAAAGGAGAGATGAATGAAAATTATTTCATATGCATTTGATTTATAGGTTTAAGGTCAAATTTTATATGTTTAATATTTTAACATTTTCATATGTTAAATAGATATATCATATTTAATTTCCTTTCTTAATATCTATTTCAGAGATGTTAAGTAAACCTCACTGTGTACCTCATACTTCTCTTTTATTCTGTGCAATTTTATCTTTTTCATATAATCTGTTTATTCTGAATATTTTAAACCAATCATCCTTAACAATGTTTTGCTTGTCTGCTGCATTGATTTGTTTTTTTCCTAAGTGATTCTCCAATAATATTAATGTTGTCTTCAATGTTTCCTTAGTTCTGATTTTTCATCTTTGATCACTGTGGTCTTTTAAATTTCTTTGAGCATGGAACGCCCCTGTTTAAAATTTTCTTCTTCTTTTTTTTATCATATTAAGAATGTTTGAATTGATTTCAGAAAGTATTATAGATTTTTAAGAATGTCTGATTGTATTTTTCTTTTGTAGTTTCATGAAATTTTTATTTTATTTATTTATTAAAAAGAATTTGTTTTTGGCTGCACCATGCAGCTCATGGGATCTTAGTTCCTGAACCATGGATTGAACCCATGCCTCCTGTAGTGGAAGCACAGAGTCCTAACCACTGGACCACCAGGGAATTCCCCTTTTTTTCTTTTTTAAAAAATCTCATTTTCTCATATCCAGTGTTCTCTCTGCCGTGTGTAAGGAAAATAAATTTTGTTCTTTTATATAAATCCTAATTGGTCTGTTTCTGGACCATACTATTTCCATATCTGCTCAGGAAAAACTACTGATTTCCTAGTATTTATTTTTTTTTAAATTAAAGTGGGTTATTTATGCCTTGGTATCCACTCCACCAACTTTTTTTTTTTTAAAAGAATAACTTCTAAATATATCTTCTCTCCTGAATTTTGTAAATACTTTCTATTTCTAAACATGTTCGTTCATAGTAATCATAGTTAAGTGCTTTGCAGGGTGTTATTTATCTGCCTCTCTCAGAGAACCTGATCCCATTCAACAAGCTCAACCATTGCACAGTGTGGCAGAGACAATAATATATATTCATAAAATGACTTATTTTTTTGTTTTCACATAGAAAAATATATTCCTAACCTGTCTTCCACCCATGTGGGTTCTTAAGATTGAGTTCTAGTCAAAGGACTATGGGGAAAAGTCATTTTGATCATGATCTTTCCCACCCTCTCTATCCTGGTCTATATGAATGGAATTAACTCTCTTATGTTAATATAGATATAAAATGGAAGAAGCAAGAATCATTGAGTTTATTGCTTGGAGAAGAGCCTTCAAAGACAGCCATCAAACAAAGAATATTCACATCAGACTTGTTTTAAGTGGGAAATACAGATTTTTCTGCAAGAAATTTGGAAATGTGACACTGATAACCTAAATCACTTAGCAGAACAGAAGAGAACTGTGTGACATGTACCTGCAAATTGTTACAGGAGAGTTCAAAACCTCCTACAGCTGAGGTTTCTAAAATTGAAATTCCTCACATTATCTCTATAATATATCTTTTAAAAATATTAGCTCACATTAGTTCAAATGGATTTCTATTCCTAGCTCCTCATTATTCTTAGGAGAAAAAGGCTGTAGTCCTCTGGATTCTGTTATTGGATTTCTTGCCATCTGTCTGAATAATCATTGTGACAGTCAGAATTCCTAGTCACAAGCTGGGCCGGATGCAGCTGCTTTAAGCAGACAATGAGATCATTAAAAGGATATTGTGTAATTCACAGAGAGGGCTGGCAATGAAGGCCTGATTTCATATAATCCCATAATGGCTTTATAGGTGAATTCTACTAAAATTTAGAGAAGAGTTAACACCTATTCTTCTGAAACTATTCCAAAAAATTGCAGAGGAAGGAACACTTCTGAACTCATTCTATGAGGCCACCATCACCCTGACACCAAAACAAGCCAAAGATATCACAAAAAAAGAAAATTATAGGCCAATATCACTGATGAACATAGATGCAAAAATCCTCAACAAAATGATAACAAATGAAATCCAAAAATATATTACAATATAATACACCATGATCAAGTGAGATTTATTCCAGGGATGGAAGAATTTTTCAATATTTACAAATCAATCAGTGTGATACACCACATCAACAAATTGAAGAATAAAAATCATATGATCATCTCAGTAGATGCAGAAAAAGATTTTGATAAGATTCAACATCTATTTATGATAAAAACTCTCCAGAAAGTACGCATAGAGGGAACATACCTCAACATAATAAAGGCCATATATGAAAACCCCACAGCTAACATAACACTCAACAGTGAAAAGCAGAAAGCATTTCCTCTAAGATCAGGAAGAAGACAAGGATGCCCACTCTTGCCACTTTTATTCAAGATAGTTTTGGAAGTCCTAGCCACAGTAGGTAGAGAAGAAAAAGAAATAAAAGAATCCAAATTGGAAAAGAAGTAAAACTGTCACTGTTTGCAGATGACATAATACTATACATAGAAAATACTAAAGATGCTACCAGAAAACTAGCAGAGATCATCAATGAATTCGGTAAAGCTGCAGGATTCAAAACTAATATATAGAAATCTGTTGCTTTTCTATACACTAACAACAAAGTATCAGAAAGAGAAATTAAGGAAACAATGCCATTTACCATCACATCAAAAATAATAAAATACCTGGGAATAAACCTACCTAAGGAGGCAAAAGACCTGTACTCTGAAAGCTGTTAGGATGCTGATGAAAGAAAATGAAGATGATAACATGCAGATTGAAAGAAAATGAATATGATAACATGCAGATAGAAAGAAAATGAAGATGATAACATGCAGATAGAAAGATAGTTCATGTTCTTGTTTTGGAAGAATCAATATTGTCAAAATGACTATACCACCCAAGGCAATCTACAGATTCAATGCAATCCTCATTGAAATACCAATAGCATATTTTACAGAACTAGAACAAGTAATTTTAAATTTTGTATGGAAATACAAAAAACCCTGAATAGCCAAAACAATCTTGAGAAAGAAGAGAGCTGGAGAAATCGCACTCCCTGACGTCTGACTATACTACAAAGCTACAGTAAACATGTATAAATTTTGAAGGATTTTTTTTTTCTCTTTTTGGGGGAATGATTTTATTACATGAGTATATAACCGAATTGAGTCCTGTTTTGACATTGAAATCTATATACGAATGGTTTAAAATACCCAACTGCATATTGTGTGAAAGAAAAATGTCCTGCCCAAGACCAAGGTTAATCCAGTTTTCTGGAGAAAGAAATAAAAAAACATTGTCATGATAAATTCTGTCACCAGTTTCCTGCTTAACCACCGGTGTCATTAATATATTTATGTATGTATTCATATATATATTCATTCTTATATATATCACAAGCCACTTAAAATTGTGATAGATATTTATGAAGATTTTTGGGACTTATGAGAGGCTCAAACACTGTACCTCACTAAAAATTACATTTAAAATTCTTTTGTTAATATATTCTCAGTCTTTAAAGTCCTCTTGTCTGCCTACCTACTGAGAATTGATAACCATTCAGGGTCAACAGAGTATCATATTTTATTCTCCTTTTCTCCTTTTTACATCTTTTCTGATATTCAGTCTTCCCCTCTTGGCTTGCCCTGGGAACTTACTAAATATATAATAATATCAATAATATATTGAGATTATGGGGACACACATATATTTTAGACACTATGCATTACAGGTAATGCCTAATTTAACTTTCATCAAAACCTTATGGTATAGGAGTTAGTATCATTTTTATTTTGTAGATGGATGAACTATGTATTAAGAAAGTTAACTTGTCAAAATTTTTGTGTCTGAAATATGGTCCCAAATTTCTAAGTCATTTATTTTCAGAAAGATTGTTATGTGTAGGGATTAGAAAAACCTCTAGAGTCCTGGACTTTGCTATAAACATGTGATGGTCGTGGACCTGATTGCCCTCACACATGTGAAATACCTTCTTAGACCCTATATTGAAAATTAAAATTGTCTATTTACTTTCCTGTAGGTTCTCATTGACTTCCTAGATAGTAAGCACAAGAGGGCAGGGGTATGTTTGCTTTATTTATCATTTTATAATCAAGGCCTTTTATTGTGTCAATTTCAGTCATTATACCTAGCAATGAATATTTATTGAATGAATGAATACATGGAGTATAATTAAGATATATCAAAGGAGATGAGACATTGGAAATATTATTGACTCAACTGATTTCTGCCTCCAGGAATTAGGTTTCAATGTCAAAATCATTTTACCTGTAAGCATTCGGGGGTTGAAAAATTCAGAATTAAAGGTGGATCATTAAACACCCTGCCAATATGAAGCCCAAACACAAATGATAAGGGATCTATACTCAAAATTGTGTGACTGAGAGTTGAAACTAGTATATCTGCATTCATCCATGTTAAAGACTTTTTCTTTGTTCAAAATAACATGCTTATTTCAACTTCATATTTCAATTTCAGAAACATAAGTATAGACATAAATATTATATAGTAATAAATTATTTCAAGAAATTTGTATAGGGCTAAAATAATCAATACTCACATAAATTTAAAATAATATTCCATGAGTTATATTATGCTACAGTGAACACTTTCAGATAACAATATTTTGAAGACTTTATGTCATATCCTTATTAGCGTATGTTTATAGTGTTCTTTAAATATTACACATTGAATTTCCATTTAGGAAATCAAATTATCTAACTTGAATTTATTCAAGCATGATTTATCCATTTCATTCTTTAACAGAGACAGTCATAAACATTAAGTTCTTGTCATCATTCAATATTAAAATTCATAGAGGAAAGGATCAAAGATCAGATGTCTTGCTTCCATTATTTTCTAATTCAAAACTAATTCAGAAGAATATTGAAATCACCTCTTAATGTCAAAAAGAAACTTGGTTTTCCAGTGATTAATCTCACAGATTTCTCCACAAGTTTGACTGTTTCTTCTCAGTCTTTTCTGTGAACTTCTGTGCCCTGCTTCCTGGGTGTTGGTGACCCTTGAATTTCTATCCTCAGGTCACTGCCCCTTTCTTTTCTGCTTTTACTGCAGAAGGTAATGTGCTCACACAAGTTATTATATGAGCAATATTCAAATCTACATTTATAGCTTAGTCTAGGACCTACTTAAAAAAATATACTGCTTGCACATTTGAGGCACATGTTAAGACTCTAATTATTTAAGACCTCACAGAAGATTTGTCCCTACTCCTCCAGTGTTCTTATTTTAGGTTTTCACCAACTTCTACCTCATCTTCATGCCATAAATCTTTTTTTCTTATGCCATAAATCTTTAGGTCATTAAGCTTTTTTTTTTTAAATCAATGATTTTCAATCTTTACTGCCTCTCTAAGATATATTTAAAATACGTAAGAACACATTTTATTGTCACAAAGACAGAAGTATCACTGGTGTTTAGTAGACCAAAGCCAGATACCCCCAAATCCTGTAATACACTAGATAATAATAAACAAAGAATCATCCTTCCAAAATGCCAATATTACCTGTTTTAAAAACAATGTGCTATCCACAGTGTGCCAATCTAAAATCCTCCTTTTACTGCTGCAATATTTTTTACATTTATTTCTTATTTTTCATCTCTAATACCAATTTCTGTTTCAAGATCTCGTAAGATCTTGGCTATTTTACTGAAATATTTTCTGAGATGTTGCATGAATTGAATCACTCATGTATTTACTGAACAATTTTTAAGTGCCTTGAATACGCCAGACATTTTTCTAGGCACTGGTGATAGAATAATGAATAAGTTATACAAAGTACATTATTTTAAATAACCCCATTCTTGTGAAAGGAGACAAATAACATGAAATTAAACATAATAACAAAATCAGAGAGTAAAAATAATATGTAAAAAATAAAAATACTATGTGGTAAGCAGCAACTGAGAAAGCAGGGGCAAATTTGAATAGGATGGAGGCACAAAGGGAATAGCAATTATAACAGCATTTGTATTGAACAGATAAGAGACCATCACAAATAAATTGGAGAGGATAAGTTGTCCAGAGACCGCAATGTGATGAGGTTGGCTGAATAGTCAGGAGGCAGATGTCATGGGCCATTGTAGAGAGGGACTATGCATTCCAGCATGCCCCAGATGAGGTCATAAATGCTGTTTGGGTGTAATTATTAATAACGTCCCCTAATGTTCACCCTCAGAAACTTTTACACAAGGAATTATACAATCAAGGAATTATACAATCATTCTATTTACAGAATACGTTAAAAGATTGGCATCTAACATATACGAAAAGTTGAGAACTTTTTGAAAGGTAACAATGGACAGACATGACCTAATTTAAGTAAAAACAACACTATTATGTGAAATTTTATAGGTGAGGAAGGAGGAAAGGGAAACGTGAGAAAGATAGAAGATGAAAACGGAATAGAAGTATATTGCAGCCATCCTAGTGAGAGTAACAACGGAATGGATGAGGGTTATGACAGCTCAAGTCCATATGGCAAAATCAACTATAACAACTCCTGCCTTTTTCTATTCTATTGGGATCTTTACATTGGCAGCAGCATAAACTCCAGAGAGTTCAACTGAGTGGAAAAGAGAACTGATGCCTGGGTATCTTGGTGCCTTTTTGAATTGCATTTCCTTCTACATCCTAATTTTCACTTTACCACTACGAACATTGACTTGCTTTTCTTTCTCGGAACACTCCACAATGCTATACACATGCTTTCCTTTGACAGATTTTCTTCTTACCTGGAAATATTTAAATCCTACCCTTTCTTAATCTATTCATTCTTTGGACTCAGCTCCAGTGTTATCAACTCTAACTCACCTTTACTGAATTCCTAGTTCACCAATTCATGAGCTCTTCACGGTTATTAAGCAGCAAGTTGTTTAGACATATAGACCAAATCTTATCTTCTGCCCCCATTGGCTATCTGGTGTAACAAATATTATGCAATTACAGACTTTCAGAATTAACATTATGCATCATTTTGCACCAGCATGAGATATGGGAGGCAGAGACCCTCTTTTCTTATTGGCTTTTTTTCTGTTGGAAATCACAAAGATATAACACAGTTTCAATTATCCTTGGAGTTTTGCATTGAGTTTTATTTGAATGCAAACCCATGTTTAAATCAGGCCAATTGTGGTTACATAGTTATATTTACAGGATTTACAATCTGACCCCAATCCCTTACCTCACAGACAAGTACTTTCCCCTCCAAAAAAATACTTTTTTAAAAGAAAATCATCTTTGATTTTCATACTTGTGTTCCTAGTGCCTACCTGGTATTTGGATATACATTAGGCACTCAGTAAGTATTAGTTTTAAAAACTGAAGAGCTGCTTTGGTGGAAGTCCTAAACATAAAATTCAATGTTTCTGTAATTGCTACTTCTTCACTGATGATCTAGAAAGTTTACACAAGACTCTTTGTATACTAGATAAATCAAATGAATCATGAATATTTATTCTTGAAGCAGTAGGTTTCGTATCAGCTGATAGTGACTTTTAGTGATCTGCCACATATGACCCTCCTTCTCAATCAATTCAGATGTTGACATTTAAAATAAAATCATCATATTCTCTAGGGAATTAAAATAACCTAGCAACTTGACACCCACATCATTTACTTAAAATATACAAGAAAAAGTCTTTTTTAATAGCCAGAAATTTTACCTGGTTGCTTTGTTTCTATGAAATTGTACTGACCTTCCATTTATGACTTTAATTTTTATCTTAATATTTTATCTTTCTAGCTTGCAAGTCCTTTATTGATTACTGTCATATTTACCACCAACAATATATGGTGGCTCCAAAGACTTTAATTTTTTTCTATTATTACAATTCTTTTTAGTATACAATTAATCATGTCAGCATACTGACCAGCAATTTCAAAGTCAAAAAAAATTTCTTTAGAAATATATTTCTTATTGAGATGAATGGAGATATTTTATTTTATTTTGTTTGCTTCAAGTAGTTTTTATTTCCCCACGGATTATTGCTTTTGTTAGAATTAGTGTTTTGTTTTCATAGGTATAACCTCTGAGGAAACTTGGTCACATAAAATAGATGGAAATGGAAGGACTTTTAATATGTTTATAGCATACCATTATTCTAGCTCATTTCAAGTTATAAGTCAAAATGTATACAAAAATCTATCATCACAAAATATAATTAATGATTGATCAACTGATAACTAGGCTAAGCACCTTTTCAATTTTGTTTAAATCAAAGGAACAAAAAACATCTGATATGTAATAGGATTTGTTTCTCTGTCATTAGGTGCCTGTTAACTTTTTCAATTTTCTGAAATTTTACAAATGCCTTTAGCAAGTCATAAGACTAATAATTACGGGTATTACGGTTTCATGTACAGAGACATTATTTTATCAGCTTTACAAACTATTTTGGGAAAATAAAAATTATAATATCATTACACATATGCTATTACAGTATTCAAATGAAATGTTTTTAAAAAATCTCCTGTCTGGACGGAGCACCTACTGAACGCTGGCAGAAGACCTCAGACCTCCCAAAAGGCAAGGAACCCCCCACGTACCTGGTTAGGGCAAAAGAAAAAACTAAACAGAGACAAAAGGATAGGGACGGGTCCTGCACCAGCGGGAGAGAGCTGTGAAGGAGGAAAAGTGTCCACACACTAGGAAGCCCCTTCGCGGGTGGAGACTTCGGGAGGCGGAGTGGGGGAGCTTGGGAGCCGCGGAGGAGAGCACAGCAACAGGGGTGCGGAGGGCAAAGCGGACAGATTGCAGCGCAGAGGATCGGGCCGACCGGAACTCACCAGCCGAGAGGCTTTTCTGCTCGCCCGCCGGGGCGGGCGGGACTGGGAGCTGAGGCTCCGGCTTTTGTCGGAGCGCCGGGAGAGGACTGAGGTTGGCGGCGTGAACACAGCCTGCAGGGCGTTAGTGCACCGCGGCTAGCCGGGAGAGAGTCCGGGGAAAAGTCTGGACCTGCCGAAGAGGCAAGAGACTTTTACGTCCCTCTTTGTTTCCTGGTGCACGAGGAGAGGGGATTAAGAACGCTGCTTGAGAGAGCTCCAGGGACGGGCGCGAGCCGCGGCTAAAAGTGCGGAGCCCAGAGACAGACATGAGACGCTAAGGCCGCTGCTGCCGCCACCAGGAGGCCTGTGTGCGAACACAGGTCACTAGCCACACGCCCTTCCGGGGAGCCTGTGCAGCCCGCCACTGCCAGGGTCCCGGGATCCAGGGACAACTCGCCCGGGAGATCGCACGGCGCGCCTCAGGCTGCAACGTCACGCCGGCCTCTGCCGCTGCAGGCCCGCCCCACACTCCGTGACCCTCCCTACCCCCCGGCCTGAGTGAGCCAGAGCCTCCGAATCAGCGGCTCCTTTAACCCCGTCCTGTCTGAGCAAAGAACAGACGCCCTCCGGCGACCTACACGCACAGGCGGGGCCAAATCCAAAGCTGAGCCCCTGGGAGCTGTGAGAACAAAGAAGAGAAAGGGAAATCTCTCCCAGCAGCCTCAGAAGCAGCGGATTAAAGCTCCACAATCAACTTGATATACCCTGCATCTGTGGAATACCTGAATAGTCAACGAATCATCCCAAATTAAGGAGCCCTGTGGATGAAAGGCTCTTGGTGCTGCAGCCAGGAGTCAGTGCTGTGCCTCTGAGGTGGGAGAGCCAACTTCAGGTCACTGGTCCACAAGAGGCCTCCCAGCTGCACATAATATCAAACAGCAAAAATCTCCGAGAGATCTCCATCTCAATGCCAGCATCCAGCTTCACTCAACGACCAGCAAGCTACAGTGCTGGACATCCTATGCCAAACAACTAGCAAGACAGGAACACAACCCCACCCATTAGCAGAGAGGCTGCCCAAAATCATAATAAGTCTACAGACACCCCAAAACACACCACCAGACGTGGACCTGCCCACCAGAAAGACAAGATCCAGCCTCATCCACCAGAACACAGGCACTAGTACCCTCCACCAGGAAGCCGACACAACCCACTGAACCAACCTTAGCCACTGGGGACAGACACAAAAAACAACAGGAACTACGAACCTTCAGCCTGCAAAAAAGGAGACCACAAACACAGTAAGATAAGCAAAATGAAAAGACAGAAAAACACACAGCAGATGAAGGAGCAAGATAAAAACCCACCAGACCTAACAAATGAAGAGGAAATAGGCAGTCTACCTGAAAAAGAATTCAGAATAATGATAGTAAGGTTGATCCGAAATCTTGGAGATAGAATGGACAATAGAATGGACAAAATGCAAGAATCAGTTAACAAGGACCTAGAAGAACTAAAGATGAAACAGGCAACGATGAACAACACAATAAATGAAATTAAAAGTACTCTAGATGGGATCAATAGCAGAATAACTGAGGCAGAAGAACGGATAAGTGACCTGGAAGATAAAATAGTGGAAATAACTACTGCAGAGCAGAATAAAGAAAAAAGAATGAAAAGAACTGAGGACAGTCTAAGAGACCTCTGGGACAACATTAAACGCACCAACATTCGAATTATAGGGGTTCCAGAAGAAGAAGAGAAAAAGAAAGGGACTGAGAAAATATTTGAAGAGATTATAGTTGAAAACTTCCCTAATATGGGAAAGGAAATAGTTAATCAAGTCCAGGAAGCACAGAGAGTCCCATACAGGATAAATCCAAGGAGAAATACGCCAAGACACATATTAATCAAACTGTCAAAAATTAAATACAAAGAAAACATATTAAAAGCAGCAAGGGAAAAACAACAAATAACACACAAGGGAATCCCCATAAGGTTAACAGCTGATCTTTCAGCAGAAACTCTGCAAGCCAGAAGGGAGTGGCAGGACATATTGAAAGTGTTGAAGGAGAAAAACCTGCAACCAAGATTACTCTACCCAGCAAGGATCTCATTCAGATTTGATGGAGAAATTAAAACCTTTACAGACAAGCAAAAGCTGAGAGAGTTCAGCACCACCAAACCAGCTCTACAACAACTGCTAAAGGAACTTCTCTAGGCAAGAAACACAAAAGAAGGAAAAGACCTACAATAACAAACCCCAAACAATTAAGAAAATGGGAATGGGAACACACATATCGATAATTACCTTAAATGTAAATGGACTAAATGCTCCCACCAAAAGACACAGATTGGCTGAATGGATACAAAAACAAGACCCATATATTTGCTGTCTACAAGAGACCCACTTCAGACCTAGAGACACATACAGACTGAAAGTAAGGGGATGGAAAAAGGTATTTCATGCAAATGGAAACCAAAAGAAAGCTGGAGTAGCAATTCTCATATAAGTTATATATATATATATATATGTAGTTTGCTTGAGTGCAGTGTTTTTTGTTTTCTGTACTGAATTCATTAGCATGGGTCGGTATAAAATTTAGCATAGGTCAATATGTAATTTGTAAACTAATAAGGTCTTAAAAGTGAGGAATTAAGTCTTTTAAATTTAATTATTTATTGCAAAGAGCAGAATAGCATACATAAACAGGTGCCTAAGGAAAACTTGTATTCTAATATGGAACTCTCATGAACACCTTTTTTTTTTCTTCTAACGGTATGATAGTAGGCCATTTGATTATTTTTATGGCTTTAACTTTACAACAATGAAATATTCATAAATTTTAAAAAGTATTTTTCTTTATTTGATGCGGGTAGGATACTGGAGAAATGAAAGGTCAAACATCTATTGAGGAATCCATACTTGTCTATATATTGTGTACTTTTATTTCAAGAACTGATTTAAAATTCCTAAAAGGATGCTATAATAAGTTATTATGCCATTTTACAGACTGAATTAAGTGAATTTCAGGGAGGTATGAAACTTGCCTAAGGCTATCCAGCTACCAAGCGGTAGAAGTGAGAATTAAATCCAGGTATACCTATAAAAAAAAAAAAAAAAAAAAAAAAAAAAAAAGGCGAGGGCAGCACCAGGGTATGGGGTTGTTAGTTTTATAGGGGTGAGTAATTTCATACGCTGATGAGTGGGAGGAGTATTCCAGCTATTTTGGGGAAGGGGTGGGGATTTCTAGGAATTGAGCCACCGCCCACTTTTTGACCTTTATGGTCATCCTTGGAACTGTCGTGGCACCTGTGGGTGTGTCGCTTAGCTTGCTGATGTGTTACAATGAGTGTACACTGAGGCTCAAGGTCTAGTGGAAGTAGACTCGTCCGCCATCTTGGACCTATTTTGTTCTAATCAGTTTATGTTGTGTCCTCGGGCTATGTAATTCTTTTAAAGGTTGTGCCCTGCCCCCTTTCCTCCTGTTTCATATTGAATATATAATATTTACCAGAGTATGTTTTAATAATTAATACATGATATATTGTATAATTAATTTATATATCATATATATAATGATATCTATAGGTATTTGTTCTAATAAGTCATTAAAAATAAATGAATATTCTTTTTCTTTCATAAAAAAAATATATATAAACATTTTTCTATGTCAATAAATAACCCCCTCCATAAAAAAAAAAAAAAAAAAATCTCCTGTCTGTTTAAATGGTTCTTGTCAAAACTTTAAAATTGAATTTTATCTATTTTCTACTTTATTGAAGTTTTTATATAATTTAACAATTTAGTGAAAGCAATCTTCATTGGCAAACCATTAGGCAAATCAGATTCAGTTCTCTAGAAAATGTTTATTTTCATTTTTCAATTCATATAACATATTAATGTATATTTAAAGAAATATTTAAAAAATAGATATAAATTATGAAATTCAGTTTTAAAGTCATGACCAACAGCATTTACAGGCAATATAATTAATTTGTCTATGTTTATAATAAACTATGAAATAAGATGATATGATAGTTTCTCATTATCTATATTAAAATAAAGTAGTATAATATGTTGCTAAAATTGTTATTTATGAAGTGAGATGTATGATAAAATAAAGAGTATTATTTCCAAGTAATATTTATGGATGGATATGCAGAACTCTAATTTTGATATCTAAGTAATAAATAAGAACATGAATAAGAAATAAATTCTTTCATTTTTAGTTTTAACTATAATTTCCCTTGTATTTAATAAAAAAGAAAATTATATACTGCTAAAATCAAACAGGTAATATAGTAAATAGAAAATACACTATATTATAAGAAAAAATGAGAAATGACCATAAATGGAATAAATATTTTATGACATTTTAATAAAATTATGTTACCTATTTTATAGAATTATGAACAACTTATCTAAAAGAAGTCACATTGTTTTTTCCTTTAATGTATCCTGAATTAGTTTGACCATCCTGGGAAGCACTCCAGTGACATTTAAAAGATTTGGCATCATAAACAAATTTAGCTTTTTTTTTTCATGCCTTTCCTTTCCACATACTCACTCTTCCTAACGATGAGTTGTGAGAAAGCTTAAAAACACTGCTTACTCTTAAACACTGCTTAATCATTTTTATCTTTTGATATTTTATTTGATTTAGACAGAAGAAGAAAATCACTGTCACCAACTTCTCTACAGTATCTTTGAATTTTAAATATCTCAACAAGTGCCAAAATATTTTGCTTCTAAAGTCTCATTAACTCAACAAAAATATGTATAAAAAAGCACACATTTTATGATATAATAGATCATAAAAGGGGCTTCTGCAAGAACCAATAATTCTAATTGACACTTTCTTTTGCATCCCAGGTGATTTCACACCCAGGAGTAATACATCAGAATAAAATTCCAGACAGCAAGAGGATGTATTTCTTTTTTGGGGTAGGAGATTTTGGGGAAGAGGATGTGGAAAAGGTGAACCTAGAGACACATATAGGTTAGTTCTCAGGCAGATCAATTTTAGTAAAGATACCATAGGGAAATTACAGATGTAGAAATTTATTTTTATAACACTATCCATGTTCCCTCCATTAACCTTGGAAATGCTTCGTGTAGTGCATTCTAAGAACTGTGGTATCAGAAGTTTCATCTAGGCTAATTAGCATATTATTACACTGATCTGAAACATGAATAAGTATTAGCTAATTTATTGTTATAATCCATACAACTACTGGAGTGAGGAGGGGTTTTGAAGTGTATTAAAAATCCTCATTCATTATCAAATGTTACACATTTACCTCTATCAGTAGATTTCTGAGTTTCTCTTATAGAATGTTTGATAATTGTTTAATTGAGGTGAAGTATATAACTAAATACATTTTGTGTACCAATTACATATAATTTTCCCATTTAATAAATAATTTTGACTATTTATTATATTTCAGTATTTATATTGGCTTCTACAGATAAAGTGATGGCCAATCACTAACTCCATCCTCAAGTAGTCCATAGTGTATCAGCAGAAGCAAGCTAAGTAGACACAATCAATGCAGAGAGTGGGGCATTATGATAGAATTAGCAGAAAAGCCACTGGAAGGATATGTATGCCAATTTTGGACTGGAAGAAAGCTTCCTGAAGGAAACAGATACAGTGCAATCTCTGGACTGTGAGACGAATTCATGGAAACAACAGAAATATGTAGGAGCATGCTTTGATATAAAGATCACCTATCATCACTTCAATAAATTTTCTACAGTTGTGTACAAAGTGTTGATCTGAATTATGTCAACATAGTTCTTTCAATAGGTAATAGCAATTTCATAAATATTTGACTATTCTTATTATCTGGTACTCTGCTTATTGTGTATCTCTATGTATTGGAAATTTTATAAATATAAACAATGCAAATGAGACAGATAATATAATAAAGATGAGATAATATTCTCAGAAAGAAAGATTATAATTATTACAACATAAGTGACTACGAATGGTGGTTAACTCTAATGCAGATAATCGTGCATCTTATGTATGTGCATGCCTACATGGATATGTGTATATATGTGTGGGTGTGGACATGGGTCAGTGTGGAGTGATGTGAAAAATTCCATCTATCCAAATTAGCTGTTCATTTAGGAAAAGTTACAAAAATCAAGTAATTTGGAATTTAAAAATTATTCAGGGTATGCATGTTGTACTAGGTTGTGAAACTAAATCCTAAATAAAATGTGTTGGCTTCAAAGTTCTTTGTTGACTTTGCAGACAGAACAGAGAGCTTGACAGTAAGAAATGACTCCATAGTTTCATAGTTGTTCAGGTAAATCAGTGTAACAGTCTGTGTTGCAGTGGTCCCAATTTTTAATCTTTAATATATGACTGATCTGTATCTTGCCTATGATTTTTTGACCCAATAAGCTCAGAACAATAGGGCAAAACTGACTCACGAGGTGGTCAAATGACTTTATAACTGAAAACATTTTAGAAATAAGACGATGAAGTATTTCAACCCACAGTATTATTGTGTTTTTGCAGCCTAGAAAGAAGTTGTTTTATTGCAGTATACTTATTGTGTTTATTATTAAAGATTAATCTTTAAGAGAATATGAAATATGAGAGAACCCAGAACACTAGGCATGATTTTAATTTGAAAGAGGAAATTGGAACTGTTAAGTGTGTGAGGTTAAGTCACATAGCATAATCAGATTTGTTAAGGCCTGTAAATGATATTGGAATGTGTAAGAGAACTTAATTTACTACATTTATTATTTTGGCTTATTATATTTATTAGATTTCTTTAAATGCTTAGAAATAGTTTACTTGATAAATCCTAATAGTATTCTATGAGGTATTGAGAGTACTTAAGAATATCATTTTAACTCCAGAAATATAGAATAAAATGTTATTGTAATTTAATTAGCCAAATTTGTAAATGGAGTATGATCATTTGGGGAAATTTAATATTTTAACTTGTTCCATGAAACATTAATTAAATCACAAGGAAAATAAATATTATTTGCAAATTTAAATTGTAAGCTAAAAATAATTTAGGTTTTCAAATGTATACGGTTAATAAATTAAATTCCAATATGCATGCACAATCAAACTGCAATTACCCTATACAGACACACACACACACTCACATACATACTCATACAACATTAGAATATTAAACATTCTAAATGACATCAGCTGAGTGACCTTGAGAGACTATCTTAACCTCATCAATTTCCCTTTGCTGTAAAATAAGGATAATAATAGTATCTAACTCATAGAGTTGATCTGAGCAAGTAGAGCATTGAATGATATAATAAATGTAAAAAAGATTCAGAAGTTGCTTGACTTCAAAAACATGCTACAAAATAACTTTATAACCTAAACAATGAATCACATGGCAATCTACTACATTCAGTGAGATTTTTCTTCCTTTAGTACGAAATATTGCTTATTTGTTGACCTTCAAAATGAGATGTTGCTTTAGGTTACAATTTTCTTTCTTTCCACTGTATACTGATAATTATTTGGAAATGCCATTACTCAGAAATATATATAAAAGATGATTTATGAAACTCAAGGTTTTTTCATGTGTCCATAAATAATTACTGAATATCTAATGTTTGCCAGGAATCTCACATTTTCTTTATCCATTTATCTCTTGATGGAAACTTGGGCTGTTTCTGCATTTTAGCTATTGTAACATTTAGCTATTGTTTCTGCAATGAGCATGGGAATGCAGATATCTCTTCAGGATCCTGATTTCAATTATAATGGATATATAGCTAGCAATGGAGTAATTGGATCATATGGTAGTTTTACTTTTAATGTTTTGAGAGACCATTATACTGTATTCCAAAGCAGTTGTACCATTTTACATTCCCAGTTTACAAGAGTTCTAAGGGTTCCAATTTCTCCACATCCTTGCCAACACTTGTCATCTTTTGACTTTTTGATAACAGCCATCCTAACAGGTGTGAGATGATATTTCAGTGTGTTTTGATTTGCATTTTCTTGATGATTAGTGATGTTGAGCACCTTTTCATATACATATTGGGAATTTGTACATCTTCTTTGGAGAATGTCTGTTCAACTCCTTTGCCCATTTTTAATCTTTCTTTTTAAAGATGTTAAGTTGTAAGCATTTCATATATATGTATATATGAAATGCTTACATTTCTTATATTTTATATATATATATATATATACACATATATATATGTTGCATTAACCCCTTATCACATGAGTGGCTTGAAAACATTTTTTCCCATTTCCATAGGTTGACTTTTCACTTTTTAAATTGTTTCCTTTGCTGTGCAGAAGTTTTTTATTTCACATAGTCCCACTTGTCTATTTCAGCTTCCGTTAACTGTACCTATGCATGTGGTGTCATATCCAAGAATCCATTGCCAAGACCAATGTCAGAAATCTTTTCTCCTATGTTTTCTGCTAGGAAATATACAGCTTTCTTATGTGTAAGTCCTTAATCTCTTTTGAGGTGATCTTTGTGTATAGTTTAAGATAGGGGTCCAATTTTAATCTTTTGCATTTGAATATCCAGTTATCCTAGCACCATTTGTTGAAGAGACTGTCCCTCCCTATTGTGTGTTCCTGGCACACCTGTCAAAGATCCGTTGACCATATATGCATGGGTTTATTTATGCAATCTCTATTCTGTTCCATTAGTTTATGTCTCTTTTTATGCCAGTACCACATTGTTTTGATTACTGTATTTTTGTAATATATTTTGCAATCAGGAAGTATGATGACTCCAGCTTTGTTCTTTTTTCTCAAGATCACTTTGGCTATTCTGGAACTTTCATGGTTCCATATGAATTTTAGTATTGTTTAGAAGATATTAAGTGGTATATACCTGTATCTCTCTCTGTATAATTTATATATAACATAATACTTCAAAATTGTAAATATTTGAGTTTTCCTTATAGGTCAAAGATAAAATAAAAGTATTTAACATTGTTGTTGTTATAGACTAATATATGGATTAGTCAAAAGGAGACACATATTAGAGAAGACACATTTTTGTTTTTTTCTATGAATTGATTTCTAATATGCATCTCATATATTACCTTCTTTCTCCTTTGATACCTTTGGAATGAATTAAACTATGTTTCAGGTAATTTCAAAGCTATCTAAAAAAGTCTAAGCCCAAGAAGTTTTAAAGTCGTGATCTAAATAATTTAAAAAAATTTTTGCAGCAAGATATGTGCCTTAATATTTTATATGTATATATATAGTATACATTTGCCATAACCTTTAATTTTATTTATTATGTATATTAAAAACTGATTCTAATTCATGTCTATTTGCATATGAGGTATATAAAATCAATTTTCAAAAATTTCACCTTCTTTTTAGTACAGAATAAAAATATGTCATAGCTATTCAATAAAATATAACAATATTAGAGACTATTATGTATGATTCATTTTTTTTGGTTTAAGATGAATAGCCACAATTAGAATCTGACATTATAAAAACTGGAGATAAATGTATTCCTTAAAATATTAACTAGTAAAAAATGGAATATTTAATACTTTTGGAATGATTAACCATGTTACTAAAAAAAGCATTTTATTCTTCTTCTAAGTATTAATAATTGATAATCCTAGGCCAAATTTAAGGAAAATTAGGAGGTACTCAAATGTTGTGTTCCAGTCCCTAACAACCTTTGCTTACCTGAAATGGAATTCTTCAGATTAAAAATATCACTTTTTATCAAAACCCAATAAGTGTGTATAATACAATAAAATGTGATTTTGCAATTAAATAATATGAGCCTTTATGCCACTTTTGACTTTTAGGCAACTTTGTGTTCAAAGTTATTTTAGAGAAGTTATAAAAGGTCCTTTCCCTACAGATTTCACAGCAGCTCATTTCTAGCTCAGTGCACTGAAGTGAGCATCTTCAAAATGTGATCTTTTTTTGAGGTATCATCAAAAGAAGATGACATCAAAATCTTATCTTATACTCCTTATTAGGAACTTTGTTTTCCTCAACATGGAAAAAGGGCTGGATTCACATTTATATCTAACTTCCATCTGTGACAGTTTTTGCTTGGCAGATTAGGCCAATAATTTTGTCTTTATAGAGAATAGAAATGACACTATTAATGACACAGTGTGAAAGATCGACTACCTTGTCATCTGTATAGTTACCTGCTTACCAGGTCCATAATGAATGCTAGTTGGTTTTTTAATTGCCATTTCACATTATCTTTACATTTTTGAGTCTCTTTTTATTTTTCTTCTTCTAGTATCTTGCTTTACCTGGGATTTTTTTTTAATGTTTGTACCCTTCCAACCTTAAAAGCAATGGATGAATCCATGACATATTTTTCTTATGAACATTTAAAACATATGCAAAGGAAGAGAGAAAAAAGGAAGAAGACTATAGGTTAGCATAATCAAGAGTTATTTCTTCACCAGTTATGGCAGTGGAAGTAAGAACAATATAGAAGAGGAAGAATATATGACTCCTTCTTTTCTGTCTAGGGACATTAATTCCCAAAGGGAATAATGATTTGAAGGTGTGTGTGTGAGTGTATGTGTGTGTGTTTGATGTTATAAACAGGAGGGTGAAAGAAGAGAAAGAAAAATCCACAGGAAAATTTTTACTCAAACTTTGAAATTCTTCCAAGAAAAAATTATAGGCAAGGCATTATTTCTGAACTATCTAGTCACTAAGTTGGCAGGGGAACAAGGAACAAAATCACAGTCTATGTGTAATAAAATCCTCATTTACCATTGGACCTGCAAAGGCAATATCCGTTGATCTCTGAAAACAAAGTATTTCTTGGGATTATTTTTAAGCAGAGCTTCAATTAGGACACTCTGAGAGCATTTCTAGAATTTGTAGGGTGTAACTTTTATAAAAAGACCTAAGAAGTGATAAGGCAAATTCTCATATCGTTCACAAATTATACTTTCTCTTTTTAACAGCTTTATCGAGGTATAATTGATAAACAAAACCTGCAGAAATGTTTAACATATACAGTTTGATGGGTTTGGGCATATGCATACACCTATGATGCTATCACCACAATCAAGATAATAGACATAGTCATCACCTCCAAATAAGTCTTTGTGTCCTTTTATTATTATTTTTGTGTGTGTAATTAGAATGTTTAACATGAGATCTACTTTCTAACAAATTTTTAAGTATGTAATGTCATGTCCTTAACTATAGCTACTACATAGATCTCCAGAATTTGAGCACTTTGTCATATAATTGTTGGCCATTTATCTGTTCAAGTCTTTTGCCTATTTTTAATTATTTGTTTTTGCTTTTTTGGTTGTTGTTGAGATGTAGAAGTTTCTTATACATTTTTGATATAAACTTCTTCTTAGTTAAATGGTTTGCAAATATTTTCTTCCATTCCATAGGTTGACTTCCACTCTTTTTTTTTTTTTTTTTTTCTGTGCAGGGCAGAAGTTTTTTAGTTCAATGTTGTCCTATATGTCTATTTTACTTTTGTCTTGTGTTTTGGTGTCATGTCCAAGAAATCATTGCCAAAACCAATGTCAAGAGCCTGTTTCTCTAGTTTTCTTGTAGGAGTTTTACAGTTTTAGGTCTTTCATTTAAGTTCTTAATCCATTCTGAGTTGATCTTTGAATATGGTATAAGATAGAGGTTCAGTTTCAGTCTTTTGCATGTGAATATCCAGTTTTCCCAATACCAGTTGTTGAAGAGACTTCCCTTTCATCTTTCTGTATTCTCAGCATCTTTATCAAAGGTCAGTTGACTATATATGTGTGAGGATTTTTGCATCAAGGGATTTTGGCCTGTAATTTCTTTTCCTGCAGTATCTTTGTCTGATTTTAGTATCCAGGTAATGCTGGTGTCATAAAATGAGTTGATAATGTTCCCTTTTCTTCAAAATTTTGGGAGTTTGAGAAGGATTGGTAATCATTCTTCTTTATATGTTTGGTAAAATTTACCAGAGGAGCCATCTGTTCCTAGGCTTTTCTTTGCTGGGAGGTTTTTTTTTTCCCTTGTATTTTTTTTGATTCAATCTCTTTAATCACTGGTCTGTTCAAATTTTCTATTTCTTTATTGTTCATACTTGATATGTTGTATGTTTCTAAAAACATATTCATTTTTCTAGGTTATCCAAATTTTGACATACAGTTTTTCATAGTGAAGTCATATCAAGTATGTTTTCCAACTCACAGTGTGAAACTGGAAGTCAATAATTATTAATCAATAAGAAGGAGAAGTGGAAAATTCACAAATACATGGAAACGAAAAAATATATTCCTGGGCTTCCCTGGTGGCACAGTGGTTGAAGAGGCCACAACAGTGAGAGGCCTGCGTACCGCAAAAAAAAAAAAAAAAAAAAAAAAAAATTCCTGAACAACCAGTGGTCCAAGAAAAAATTCAAAACGAAAATCAGAAAATATATTGAGACAAATAAAAATAAAAACACAACATACTAAAACTTATGGTATGTAGCAAAAGCAGTCCTAAGAGGGAAGCTTACAGCAATAAAAATCTACGTTAAAAGGAAGAAAGATCTCAAATAAAGAAACCTAATTTGACATAACAATAAATTAGGGAAAAAACAGGTTAAATTCAGAGTTAGCCAAAGGACGGGAATAATAATCAAATAAAAAATAAAGAAAATAGAGAAAAATAGAAAAAATCAACAAGTTGTTTTTTTGAAAAAAAAAAACAAAATTGACAAAGCTTTAGCTATATTAAGAAAAACAGAGAGAAGTTTCAAATAAATAAATTAGAGATGAAAAATAACACATTGCAATTAATGCCACAGAAATAAAAGGGACCATAGGAACTACTGTTTTTTCTCCTTTGTTTTATGTAAAATAGAAAATTTCATTTCAAAGGAAACATGTTAAACTGAAGTTTTTTTCAATAAAAATTCAGCAGAAATGAGCTTATGTGAGGTTAAGCCTTAATTACTGCTTACATATTTTTAAATTGTAAAAAACAAAAATATAATAAAATAATCATAAACTTCTAAAAGATACTGTTCAAAAATACAAATAGCAAGAAATGGAGTAAAAGGTAAATGATATTACAAAATCTACACAAAATACATGGAGAGAAATTCCAGCATTAACTTTCTTTCAAAGTACCTAAAAATGAAACTGGAATGAATCAGAAACTTTTTTTTTCCTTTAAATTTTCAAGTAGAAATGGGGTTTGTCAGGCATTACAACCAAGTAGTTGAACTCTCAATTGTTTAATTGTCAAAGACTCTTGAACATTTTAAAAAAAACAAACACTGAAGCATTAGAATCTGAAATGCTCAGTCATTTTCTCTTGTAAAACTCATTGCCAAAATGTTCCCATGGGAACAAACCCAATTCCTTAAACATAGAATGTGTCTTTTTCAATTCTCCTATTGTAGCATCTAAATTCAGATAGTACCAGAAAAAAATAACTAAAATTTTATGCAATAAAATAACACACTTTGATGGCTTTTGAGCTGAGTCATTGAGTTCTAAATGTACCATTCAACTGGCATTTCCCATTTGTTTAAAATAATCTTAACTTAAATAATGAATATTCACAGTACCCTGCTACTTTAATTTGGGATACTACTTTAATTTGGGATAAAGCTCAACAGAAAAAAGAAGTAGTGTAAAGAGAGTGCCTTAGCAATACTATATATATGTAAGTACATATATACACATGTATGTATATAGAAATACAAACATATATGTATGTGTAAGTATATACAGATATTTGATAAAATTGCATGATGTATCATCTGCAAACAGAAACAGTATTATTCCTTTCTTTTTGATTTAGATGCCTTATTTCTTTTTCCTACCTAATTGCCTTGGCTAAGACTTCCAACACTATATTGAATAGAAGTGGCAAGAGTGGGCATTTTAATCTTATTTGTGATCTTAGAGGAAAAGCTTTCACCTTTACCATCAAGTGTGATGTTAGGTGCGTGTTTGTCATATATGGCCTTTATGATGATTAGCTACATTCCTTCCACACCTAATCTGTTGAGAGTCTATCAGAAAATGCATATATATTTTGACAAATGCATTTTCTGCATCTATTGATACGGTCATATGATTTTTCTCCTCCTTTTTTTTAGTGTGGTGTACAACATTTATTTATTAGCTAAACTGAACCATCTTTACATCCCAGGGATCAATATCACCTGATCATAGTGCATGATCATTTTAATGTGCTATTAAATTTGGTTTGCATTACTCTGATACTATACTCAGACAAGGACACTATAAGAAAAGAGAATAACAGGCCAATATTCTTGATGTCATAAATATAAAATTCCTCTACAAAATATAGAAAACAGAATTAAGTTTGGCTTTTTAATGATATCTTAACCTTTCTTACCTGTTTATCCTGTCAGGGAATCTGCTATCATGTGAGGAAATCTTTAAATGCTATATTTCTACAAATTTTTAAGTCTCACTCACACAAAGACTAAAGAATGTATTAGTCTTGTGAAAAAAAAAAAAAGCTTTGATCTAAGTCAAAACATTAAAGTTGGTTAAATCAATCCTTTGTTATCTATTATATATTTTCCTCACCCAATCACTGATTCATTCAACAAATGATTGTTTTAAATCTACTGTATTATGGGAACCATTATGAATTCTGAGATATTCAGTGATGAATGAAAGACATAATCCCTGAATGACTGAACTTTCAGTCTTGAAAGAAGAGAGATATAGGAAAGGTAATGCAAGTATTAAGGATAATACTAATGTATAGGTGTTGCTGGAGCATGTGACAGTGAGAATGACATTTATTTGTGGAAAAGAAAATCTTCAGTGACATTGAATGTGAAACCAGGTATAATAAGAATTAGCTATTTGATGATGCTGGTACAGAACATTTCAGGGAGTGAGACTTGAATGTGTGAAGGTCCTGATACATCATAGAGGAATTTCAATATCTGGATAAAAGAGGACACATATATCAATAGAGGGTAGAGGACCCAGATGGAGAGTGGCATGGGTGAGTTTGGGGAGATAAGCAGGGCAAGTTAGACCATGTTAAGCATTATTTTTTTTCCTTCAAATAAGAGCAATAGTAAAATATTGAGGAGTTTTTATCAGAGTAGTACCATGATAATTTTCTGCTTAAACATTGTTACTCTGGCTCAGAATGGAGAATGAATTAGAGTAGAAGATTTGGCTGAGTTGGTGTTGGTAAATACGGAGAGAAGTAGACAGTTTAGAGAAATATTTGTGAGGTGGAAACAAAAAGATTTGTTCTTTGTTCCCATATATAGCATTTTGTACTTGAGAAACAGTGGAAGTCACTATTTCTGATTTGGATATATTTTGGTGGGCTTTCCACAAAACATCCAAGTGAAAATGGTTTTATTCTTACTATTTATATTGTTCTCAGGTAATTTAACATATTCTTTTCAAAAAGTAGGCTGTAAGATTTTCATGAGTGATTATATTTATTTTGCTTCCCTTTTGAAGAATGATATATAGTGTAGAAGCTTAACAAGAGAACTTGAACAAGGATCAGAAAAAAAGAACAAACCCTATATCTACTGAAGAAAGATGGAAATATGCAAATTCAATTATAATAGATTGGTTTATTTAATGCAGATTGTATTGTTAAATATCTACTTTAGTTTACAAACCAAAGTAACTTCTACCACTAAGAACCATTAGATTGTAGAAAAACCAAAACCAAAAGACCTCTATTTTAGTAATTTCTGATTTTTATATTTAAAGAGATAATTAAAAATGTTCTTTTACACCAGTTGAAAATAAAAATAACCATTTCATATAATTTGTAAAAGCAACTGAGCTCATGATAGATAGTTGGAATTGATTGTGCTTATTTACCAACTCTTACTCTTTGCTTTTGAATATAAAACACAAGACGCCATCTATAAATTTTCTTGCCAAAAGTTTGAATCTGAGTCTAATTAATCCTCTAGATCTAATGTTTATTTACAGGAAATTTGAGGGATGGGAAAAACAATTAAGGGATACCAAAAGACACAAACAGAAAAATCCACAATGTGGAACACTCTCCAGGGCAACTGACAAGCTTTCTGAAACAAGTCAATGACTAAAAGCAGTGTGTTGAGAAGGGGGTCTTGTCTGGATTTAAAAATAAGAATGAGAGAAAGAGTCTTTTTTTCAAAGAAGAAAAAAAAATGGTAAGATAACAATTTAGAGGATATTTGATATAGTAAAAAGAAGTCATAAACCATGGATTTTATGACATTCTTTATGAGGTCAAACCAGGCTTCCTGCAAGGACATCTTTGGCCCAGAGGCAAGGAACTGAGGGCCTGGATTAAGGAGTGGACTAGAAGTTTATTCAGATTTCTGTGCTACATTTTCTGAGAAATACACATTTTGGTACCTTCGGCTATTAATGTCTACTTGGTATGGCCTCCATATTACTGTGTCAAAGTTGTTGTGAGAAAAATGTTAAAGTGTCCCATGTCTAATATTTTAACTATGAAGATGGTATTGTGTTTGTGGCTGAGACTGAGTTGCCTGCGGCCTGACAGGAAAGCTGAGCTATTATGACAACAGTGAAACCAGGTCACATAGCAGAAAATTTGGATACATACTGCATTCTTTAGGCAAGATTCCTAGAAATATCGAGACTATTCCCAAGACTGTTTTCAAGCTGATGCAGAGTAAGATCACAATCTAACCTACCAGTGGCCCTCTGACATCAGGTTTGTAAGCATTTTACTCAGTGCATTAAGGTCAAAGTAGAATTATATATATATAAAAATGTATATATATATAATATTTATTTATTTATATGCATAAATGTATATGTAAATACATATTTATTTATGTGTGTGTGTGTATATATATATATATATAATGTTCATCACTTCACTTTTTATTGGATTATGGAATGCACCCAGAGAAGAATACACATGTAAACATTTTTAAAACATCATAAATTTTAAACATCACAAAATTAAAATATCTTTAAATTAATACATTAACAATTTATATGTATCCCAGGGAAAATGTTATCATAATAAATATTTTCACTACTTAATAATGGATAGCCTGAACTCAAAGCCAAATTATATATCAATACATTTCATTTATCACATTATTTTCATATATGTGAAGCCATACTTTTTGCTCATCAAAAAGATCCAGAAATTATTGAAAGATGTATTGGTTAAGGTTCTGTTAGTATTCTGGCAAAACTAAAACAATGAGTATCTTATACTTAAAATTTATAAGTTTGAATGCTTTAATTCATGAGAAAATGGGAAATATATACCCAAATAACTCCATAGTACATTCAGCTAAGAGTTTCTTTCTCATATTCAATATTAAAGAATTTGATGAGGTTTAAAATATTCCACATTGATAGCCACCAAATACTATATATAATTTATTTTTCCAATATGTGTAAAATGATCAAATATTGGGTAAAGGCAATTTAACAAATGAAATATAAATTTCTTTTATATATTTTCTGTTTATGATGTATGCTTTTTATAACCTTTTGAAACAGCTTTTGTTTATCTCTGCTCTAATCTTTATTTTTCTTTCCTTCTGTTAGCTTTCAGTTTAGTTTATTCTGCTTTTTCTTGTTTCTTAAAGTGTAAAATTAGATTGTTGATTTGAGATCTTTCTTGTGTTTTAATGTAAACCTTCATAGCTCTACATTCCCCAGTTAGTACTGCTTTTGCTCTATCCCATAACGTGTGGTATGTTGTGTTGCTGTTTCATTCATCTCTAATCATTTTCTAATTTCCCTTGTAAGTTCTTCTTTGGTTGTTTGATTTTGTTGTTTAACTGCCACAAATTTGTGAATTTTCCAGTTTTCCTTCAGTAATTAATTTCTAACTTCACCCTGTTGTAGTTGGAGAAGATAGTTTGTACGATCTCTATCTTTTAAAGTCTACTGACATGTAATTTGTGGTTTAACACATGGTCTACCCTGGAAAATGGAACATGTGCACTTGCAAAGAATATATATTCCTCTATTGTTGGGTAGTGCTCTGTATATATCTGTAGGATCTACTTGGTTTATTGTTTTGTACAAGTCCTCTATCTCCTTACCTATCATCTGTCTATATGGCATCAATGGTAAATTCTATCAAATATAAAAAATAACTAATGCCAATTATTCTCAAAGTCTGCCAGAATTTAGAAATAAGGGAACATATCTAACTCATCCAGGAGGCCAGGATTTCCCTGGTATCAAAGCCAGACAAAGCCACTGCAAGAAAAGAAAACTACAGGCTAAAATGCTCTATGAATATAGATGCATTATTATCAAATTGAATTCAGCAGCAAACTAAAAGGTTTTTTTATACCATGACCAAATGAGGTTTATTCCTAGAATGCAAGGGTGGTGTAGCATATGAAAATTAGTCAATTTAATATACCACATTAGCAGAATGAAGGGAAAAAAAACAAATGATCATCTCAGTTGATGAAGAAAACTTGAAAAAAAATCAACATCCTTTCATGATAAAAACGTTCAACAAACTAGGAAGTAAACTATTCATCACAATAAAAGCCATATATGAGTAACCTATAGCAAACAGCATACTTAATGATGAAAGACTAAAAGCTTTTCCTCTAAGATCAAGAATAAGGTAAGGATACCTGCTTTGGCCACTTGTAGTCAACAGAGTACTAGAAGTCCTAGACAAAGCAATTAAGCAAGAAAAAGAAATAAAAGCATCCAAACTGGAAAGGAAGAACTAAAATTATCTCTGTTTGAAAATGATATGATCTTATAAGTAGAAAACTTTAAAGATTCCACACACACAAAAATGTTAGAACTAATAAATTCATCAAGGTAGCAAGAAACAAAGTCAATACACAAAACTCAGTTTCATTTCTATACACTAACAATGAACAAACTGAAAAGGAAATTGAGAAAAAAATTCACTTACAATGAAATTAAAAAAAAAAAGAATACTTAGGAATTAACTTAACCAAGGATGTAAATGATTTTCACACTGAAAGTCACAAAACACTGCTTAAAGAAATCATGAAAGACATAAATAAATGGAAAGACATCCCATGCTCATGAATTAGAGAGCTTAATATTCTTAATATGTTGATACAATCCAAATCAGCCTACAGATTTAATGCTATCTCTATCAAAATCCCAATGACATTTTTTGAAGAAATAAAAAATAATCCAAAATTCATATGGAATCTTAAGTAAACTCAAACAGCCAAAACGATCCTGAAAAAGAACAAATCTAGAGGACTCACATGTCCTTTGTAGCAAAACATGCTACAAAGCTACAATAATCAAAACAGTGTAGTCCTCACATAAAGATAGACATAGAGACCAATAGAATAAAATAGAACATTCAGAGATAATATTAGGTCAGATTATTTTTGACAAGAGTTCCAAGACCATTCAACAGAGGAGAAAGTCTTTTCAGCAAATGGTGCTGGGAAAATTAAACATTCACTATTAGAATAAAGTTGGACCTTTACTGAATATTATATACAAAAAAATCTCAAAATGAATTTGTGACATAAATGTAAGATCAAAAACTACAAAACTCCAAGAAGAAAACAAAGACAAAAACTTTATGACATTGTATTTGTCAATGATTTCTTGGATATGACATCAAAGGCATAGGCAACAAAAGAAAAAATAGACAAACTGGGTTTTATTATATTTTTTCAATTATGCATCAAAAGATACTATGAACAGAGTAAAAAGAAAACCCACAAGATGAAAGAAAATATTCACAAATCATAGTTTTGATGAGGTTTTAATATCTAGAATATATGGAGGACTCCTAACACTCAAAAGTAAGAAAACAAACAGCTTGGTTCAAAAATGGGCAAAGGACTTGAATAGACAGTTCTCCAAAAAAAGACATGTGAATGACTAATAAGCTCATGAAAATATTATCACCATTACTAATCCTTAGGGAAATGCAAATCAAACCACAATGAGATACCACCTCATGCCCATTACGATGGCTAATATTAAAATGAAACAAAACAAATACAGAAATAACAAGTGTTGGTGAGGATGTGAAGAAATTTGGAAACCTTGTGCATTGTTGTTGTAAACTAAAATGTTACAGCTGCTGCCAACACAGTAAGGTGATTCCTCAAAAAATTAAAAATAGAATTACCATATGATGCAGCAATTCCACTTCAGGGTATATAATTAAAATATTTCAAAACAGGTCTTGAAGAGATATGTGTACACCAGTGTCCATAGCAGTATTAGTCACAATAGATTAAACATGGAAGCAGCCCAAATGTCCACTGAAAGATGAATGGATAAGTAAAATGTGGTATTTATATATAATGGGATATTAGCCTAGGAAAGAAAGGAAATTCTGACATATGTTACAACACGGATAAACCTTGAAGACATTATAGTAAGTGAAATGAACCAATAGCAAAAAACACAATATTGTATAGTTCCACTTATATGATGTACCTAGAGTAGTGAAATTCATAGAGACAGAAAGTAGAGAGGCAGTTTCCAGGGACTAGGGGTAGGGAAAAATGGGGAATTACTGTTTAATAGATATAGAGTTTCAGTTTTGCAAGAAGAAAGCATTTTGGAGATACATGATGGTGATGTTTGCATAACAGTATGGACACATTGAATACAATTGAACAGGACACTTAAAAATGGTTAAAATGGTAAATATTATGTTTTGTGTATTTTATCACAATAAAAAGCAATGAAAAGAGAGAGTTTTAGTTTAATAAATTTTCTCTATCATTTGTCTATTTATTATTTCATTGAATTCTGCTCTGATTATTTCATTGTTTCTACAGACACTGAGTTTCATTTCTATTTTCTAGCTCCTTAAGGTGGAAGCTTAGATCATTGATTTTAGACATTTTGTTTTTCTTCTAATATAAACATTTAGTACTGTATACTTCTCTCTCTCTCTTTTTTTTTTTTTTTGTGGTACACGGGCCTCTTACTGTTATGGCCTCTCCCGTTGCAGAGCACAGGCTCTGGACGCGCAGTCTCAGCATCCATGGCTCACAGGCCCAGCTGCTCCGTGGCATGTGGGATCTTCCCGGACTGGGGCACGAACCCATGTCCCCTGCATTGGCAGGCGGACTCTCAACCACTGCGCCACCAGGGAGGCCCACTGTATACTTCTCTTAATTACTGCTTTAGCTTCATTCCACAGGTTTTGATATTTTTTTTAAATTACGGTTTCAAAATATTTTCCAAATTCCTTTGAGTTTTCTTCTTTAACTCCTTTGTTATTTTAAAGTGAGTGCTTTATTTAAAAAAATAATTATTTTCCATTCATCTTGTAACAGATTTGTAATTCAAAGCCATTGTGGTAGAGTACATATTCCTCATAAGTACAAATCTTTTATATTCCTTTTTTTTCAACCATTGGCAGATGGTCTACCTTATTGAAAACACTATATGCACTTAGTTACCATTCTTTATTGACATCAAGAAAAATGCTTCAATACGTATTAATGCACACTTATCTTTTTGATTATTCAGTCAAAATATTTCTGTATAACATGATACTGCTAGTGGCAGGATAAATGAGGGAGAAGGAGAGAGAGATTGAGATTGCCAGTTTAATTGTCTACAAGACAGTGTCCATCAACAAATAAATGGATAAAGATGATGTGGCACATATATACAATGGAATATTACTCAGCCATAAAAAGAAACGAAACTGAGTTATTTTTAGTGAGGTGATGGAACTAGAGACTGTCATACAGAGTGAAGTAAGCCAGAAAGAGAAAAACAAATACCGTATGCTAACACATATATATGGAATCTTAAAAAAAAAATCATTCTGAAGAACCTAGGGGCAGGACAGGTATAAAGACGCAGACATAGAGAATGGACTTGAGGACATGGGGAGGGGGAAGGGTAAGCTGGGACAAAGTGAGAGAATGGCATGGACATATATGCACTACCAAATGTAAAATAAATAGCTAGTGGGAAGAGCCTCACAGCCTCATAGCCTCATAGGGAGTTCAGCTCGGTGCTTTGTGACCATATAGAGGGTGGGATAGGTAGGGTGGGAGGGAGGGAGATGCAAGAGGGAGGAGTTATGGGGATATATGTATATGTATAGCTGATTCACTTTGTTATAAAGCAGAAACTAACACACCATTGTGAAGCAATTATACTCCAATAAAGATGTTAAAAAAAATAAACATATCAGCATATCCAAAAAAATAAAAAAGAAAATTAAAAAACAAAAGACAATACATCCATTTGGTCACTTGCAATATATGAAACTATCATTTCCCCTAATATCTCACTAACAATAATTATTATAGTTTAATTTTTTTGACTATGTGATGGATATAAATTTATATTGATGGATTCTTTATTTACATGTCCTTGACTGCTAGTTAAGTTTGGGATCTTTTAATTTGTATATGGTTTATTTGTTTTAGCATTTCTCTGCATTAACTACTGATATACATTGGATAAGATTTTCTATTTTATTATTAATCTTTATGTATTGACTTTAATTTTATTTTTATTACATATAGTGACCCTTTAGCTTTTATATACTTGCAACAATTTCTTCCCTATCTATGTGGTCTCTTTTGCCTTGAATGATTCACAGTTCTGTATATTGTATGATATGTCTTGGAGCTGTGTGTTTGTGTGGAATGGATTGATTATTTTATACCTGCTAAGTTTTGCATCTTTTTTACAAAGGACATCTGAGTTTGACATGCTATTATCTAATTTTCATAAAATATTTATTTATTTATTTTATTAATTAGTACATTAACCTATCTGAAATTAACTTTTTTATATGATAGGAAGCATAATTCAATGGTTTTTCTTTCAGTTGGATAGGTAGCTTTGATAATATTAAATATACTTTCTTGTTCTCAATGTATTGAACTTCTAGCTTTGTCTTGTATTGATTCAAAATTAATAGTAAGGATACTTAATATGCTGTCTACAATGATCTGGGAGCATTTTAATATTTTTAATAATGAAAATAAAATTAATGTCAGTGTGAAAATGGTGTAAGACTCTCCTGTTTTAAGTGATTAAGTAACCTAATAATACAATTCTACAATGCTATCATTATCCCCAGTTACATATTAGAAAATCCAGGAGTGAGATTTAGATCTAGTCAGACCAGTTCTAGAAACTAAATATCTAAGTACTGAATAAACACAATAAGTTATACCATTAATGCAATCTCTCCTTGATACTGATGTCAGACTTTTTTAATAGCAAAACTCTAAGCAAAAAAAAAGGGGGGGGGATACTAAGCTTGAAGCAATAAGATCAAACTTGAAAGATTATATTTGTTTCAACAACTGCTTAAATTGAAGACACGCTGAAGATATTGAAGGCTTCAGAAATATGAAGATGGGTCATTAATAACCCAAGGAAAAATATGACATTGAGTTGAGGAGTAACTTACAGTTTTACTGTTTAAGGGGGAAATAATCAATGCCATAAAAAGGTACATTCATATGAAAAACATAAAAGCAAAGTATTGACTGGGCACTGTAGTGTTAAAGTAATTAAACAAGGAGGTCATTAGATTGAAATGACTCAAGGCCTTGGAAGACTACATAAGCAAACAGAAACCTAAGCCACAGTCAACTGTAAATGTACTCTTATCCAAATAAAAATGACATTTAAAAACAACAAATCACAAACAGCAAACTACTTTTCCCAAATAGCGCTATCACATAAGTCATAGCCAATCAAATAATTTCCTTTCTTTGCTTCTGCATCTGCTCTATAAAAGCATTTTTCCTAGCTCCTCCTTGTGGAATGCTTTCAGATTTGAATCTATGTCTGCTCAAAAAAATCTTGAAAAGTTTTTATTTGCCTCAGTTTATCTGTTAACAGTTTAGAAGACCAAAATTGACATCAGTTTTATTATATAGTTTTGATATGGTATAGTTTTATTTTGGTCCAGGATAATATAAGATTATTGATAATTTAACCCATTATAATGTATTGTTTCTTAAATTTGGAGGGAACATAGAAGAAAAAATTTGGAATCTAGAGGATTCTGACAATACCCAAAAGAAAAAATACCGTACATATGAATTGTTTCATATGGATTATGGTAAACTAATATTAAACTAGCTGATTAATTCTAAGGCCTGAGATTACTGAATAACATATGACTAAAATAAATGTTTTAAATCCACCAATCAAAAAACAGATGCCCTTAGATTGAATTAGAACAAAAAAGAGAGCTGGAAGAGACAAGATGGTGGAGTAGAAGGACTTGAGCTCACTTCCTCTCATGAAAACACCCAAATCACAACTAACTGCTGAACAATCATCCACAAAAAAGACTGGAACCTACCAAAACAGATACTTTACATCCAAAGACAAACAAGAAGCCACAAGGAGAAAGGAGAGGCGCTTTTGCGATATAATCAAATCCCATACCCGCCAGGTGGGATACCCACAAACTGGAAAATAATTCTATCACAGAGGTTCTCCTACAGGAGTGAGAGTTCTGAGCTCTGCATCAGGCTCCCCAGCCTAAAGGTCTGGTATTGGGAGAAGGAGCTCCCAGAGCATTTGGCTTTGAAAGCCAGTGGTGCTTGAGGTTAGGAGCTCCTCCACAGGACTGGGGAAACAGAGACTCCACTCTTGGAGGGCACACACAAGTTTTCACATGCACTGGGACCCAGGGCAAAGCAGTGACTCTGTAGGAACCTGGGCTAAACCTACTGGCAGGTCTAGGAGGGTCTCCTGGGGAGGCAGGGTTTGGCTGTGGCTGATTGTGGGGACATGAACACTTGTAGCAGAGGTCCCAGGGAATATTCATCAGCATGAGCTGTCCATTTTGGCACCAAGACCTGGCTCCACCCAACAGCTTGCAGGCTCTAGTGCTGGGATGCCTCAGGCCAAAAAACCAACAGGGTGGAAACACAGCCCCACCCATCAACAGACAGGTTGCCTGAAGTCTCCAAAGATTTACCAATGTATTGTTTGTTAAGTTAAGCATTTCTATTTAAATAATGCAGTGATGTTGAAAATAAGATAAGGCAAAACAAAATTTTAAAAAGGAAAATACAAAATAAAAGAAAGCCTAGATAATTTTAAAGTAAAAATATAAATCAAATTTTTAAAATGCTTTCTAAGAAAAATATATTTATAAAATAAAAAAGGAGAAACAAGAAACAACTAAAGTATAAATTCAAAATAAATAAGGTACAAACTGAAAAAAGTATATGCAGAAAATAATATAAATAAGCAGAGTTAGATTGTAACAGAGAGAAAAGCACTGTAACTTATTACATGTAACTTAATGAAACATTTAATAAGCACTGTAACTTATTAAAATACAATCTAAATAATACAAATATCAATCCAGAACTAAAGTGTATGTTTCTATGGAGAACAGAGCATTTACTTCTATGTAGTAGACTACAATAAAGCCTTAAAAATCCTGAAAAAATCAATGCATATGGACCAGGTGCTCTGAATGAAGCCTAATATACTTGAAAATCACTGATGAAAACTAGAAAAAATGTTTAGAAATTCATAAAATCTTTCTTTGCATAACCCTTGAGTTAAAGTAGAAATCAGGGTGATGTTAAATAATAAGGTACAATAATAACAGTAACAACAGATCTTGGACACAGTAATGCAATACTTATTGCAATTTAAAAAAGGTGTTTAAATATGTCAAACAAAACAATATGAAGTGAAAGCATTCATGCTATGCTATTAAAGAAACTAGCCAAATACCATCAGATTAATGCCTTTGCCCTCCCTCTCAAAAGAAGAAAAATAGAGATAAGGAAAGGATTAATGAGACAAAGAGCCAACTGTAAAACAATATCAAAAATTAACAAAGACAAGAGATGTTTCTTTGAAAATAATTTGATAAGAACAATAACAGTAATAATAGAACCCTCACAGGACCTAGTAAGAAAAATGGAGAGACTTTCACTAAATAAAACATGGTGTGTCAAAATTACAAAAGTTCAGACATGGTAGGTACAATGTACTTAAAGTGAATTATAAACAAATATACACCAATAAAAATTGTGAAACACAGTTAAAAAATTAATTTCTACAGAATGTTAGATTTGACCAAAGAAGAAACAGAAAACTTTAATATACAGATAATAGCTAAAGAAACTGAAAATATTCATGCCATAAAAACTCTTACCTAAAATATCATAGAAAGTTCTACCTAACTAATACTTTGAAGATGAAAAATATAATTCCTGTCTGATACAGATTGTTCCAAAGAAGAGATGACTGAAGGCTGTTGAGCTCATTTTATGGTGATAGTAGAAATTATCTTAAAACTGGATAAAGCCAATAGAAAAGAAATAAACAGGCACATCCATCTAATTCTCTACTCAGTGCAGTCACTGCAATATACTTGATTCATTTGGTAAAGGTTTAAAAAAACTGGACAATATGACCCTCAGCACAAGCTTTTAGTTTTATATTGTTTTGACAGATATTTGATTTGCTCTGGATTTTACAAATTAGAGGAAATCACTTCAGAAAAAAGATACTGCTTCTATGTATTCATGTGTCATATGTTTATTATCTTTTATATTTTCTCCATGTATATTTAGTTTTGTCGTTATATCATGGAGGATTATTGTCTAGGAAATAATCGTAATGGTGAATCATTTATTATTAATGTTAATAAAGGTGCAATTTCCTAAAAGAGTATTTTGGTGGTGTTTTTTTGCATTGCTTTATATTATATTACCTTTACTTCATTTTTATAATTTACACACTCATTGGGCTTAACAACGGTGAATTTTAAACTAGTTTCTTCTTTTAAAAAAGTTGACCCTGTTTTCAAGGAAGGCATTTTTGCTATAGCTTGGAGCAAAGTCCTAACAAGGAACAACAAAAACAGATCCCTTCCCTTTTTTCCCAGAAAAAACTCCAAACAAAATAATAATCTGAAAATTTTACTATTAATATCTATTTTTAGATGAAATCCTTTGAAAATTTTTCACATCCATGTGAGAACTTTCTCAACAGAAATGTAAGAATTTTTAAGCATGAGAAAACATACGTTAAATAGTGACAAGAAGAGAAATAAAGCACATTCAGATTAACACTATTTTCTGATAATATTGTTTGGTTCAATTTTAATTAATACTCAGAAAATGTACATTCCTTAGACTGCCCTGGCATAAGCACTGAGTTAGGCATGTCCATACCACCCAGTTATTCTCTCCATGCCTAGCTGAATGCAAGCCACACTCCTTAGATCAGCAAATCGTGTGTATCTTCACTTGTAGCAAACACATCTTTTAGACACCAGTAGTTTTCATTTTCTCATTAGATTGGCAATAGCTAAAGAGAACCTGACTCTGCCATGAAATTCCATCTTCCTGTACTGAGAGTGAAGTTCAAAATATTATCCATACAGTTTTAAAGGATTGTTTTTAGGAAAGTGTTTGCATCCTTTTTGTGTTCAGCACATTTGGACAGATTCCCTGGCCTGCCAATTTCCCGTCAGTGGAAATCCTCCAATAGACTCTTCACATTCAAGTGATATTTTGAAGATACAAAATGAATCACTCCAGTCTCCCATTAACAGACTTTCTATACTTGATGAATTTTAATTGAATTTGTCATTTTGAAGACAAGTAACTATAAAATTGCTTTAATACTTTAACAGGGATGGCCCTTGACAATCTCTGTAGCTCTATGTTGTAGTCCATACACTCCATGCCCCAATCCCTTTTGTATTTTCTCCAGACCTATGGGCATCATTTCTGTGCTATTTATGTGCCATGCTCTGTCCTACTACAGAGCTGAGCAACTCTATCTCACAGGGCTTTCCAAGGTGGTCTCTTTACTCATATTTTGCAATCATTTCAGTTCTTTCTTTGACTTTCACATGCCTTTATTCTCCATATGGGTAGAGACCACATCAATATTACTTTGCCATTATAGCTTCAGGGTCAAAGGTAGTAACTATTGCACTGTAGCTGTTCAATAAAACTGTTCAATGAGTAATGAATATACTTTTATCCATTGAGGTCAGTCATTTACTTCCAAAACTAGCACTTTAAGCAGCTAAGAAGCATTTATTCAGTGCCTAGACAATATATATATACTTAACCTCTGATTATTATTATTTTAAACATTCATGACTCATAATCTGCCTTGTAATTCCTACCAGATTTATACTGTTGTATTTAAAATTGTGAATTTTCAAGCCAGATTATAGTTCTGTAGTTTCAATGATTGTTTACTAGCTCAGCTCTTCTCTTTCATAAAGAGAGGCTGGCATTTGATTTCACTAGAGAGTAAAAGCCAAATAAAATACCACTAATTCAGGAACTCTGTAAGTCTAGACTTACCATATTTGGAGAGAAATTTGCAGCTAACTGTGCTTTGTCTTCTGACTTTTCTTTTTGAATTCATTTATCAGCAAAAAATCATAGCAGATCATCTGATTTTCCTGATTTGGGGAAGAGAACATATTTTGAATACAATAATATTTTAAAAATCTAAAATGTTTTAAAAATGTAATTTTTAAAATAAGACAAAAATGTTTCAACATTTTTAAATGTGAAGAAAAATTTAAAACACAATATGAAGAAAATAGTGTCACAATCTGTTGCTCTCTGCAACCAAAAATCACATTTAAATATTAAATTAATCAAGTTAGATAAATATGACATTTCTGCATAATGAAATATGTTTTTTGGGGTTTTTTTTGTGTGTCATGCAGGCCTCTCACTGTCGTGGCCTCTCCCATTGTGGAGCACAGGCTCCGGACGTGCAGGCTCAGCGGCCATGGCTCACGGGCCCAGCAGCTCTGCGGCATGTGGGATCTTCCCGGACCGGGGCACGAACCCGTGTCCCCTGCATCGGCAGGCGGACTCTCAACCACTGCACCACCAGGTAAGCCCTGAAATATGTTGAATAAACCTTTCCCAATGCAGATAAACCTTATAACTTAATATATACATGTATGTATACATATATATATACACACACACACATATATATCTTCTTGTAAAGGTTCTTGTAGAAAACTAATCTATATTTAATTCTTAGTTCAATTTAGTGTGTATTTGTGTAAATTACTTAAGTTCTCTTGGCCTCAGTTGCCTCTTGTTAATGTGAAGATAATAGCACCACTTACCTAAAACTTTCAGATAACTGCTTAGATTTGTAAATATGTCACATGTATGTATTAATTTTTTAAGAGCAGAAATTTCTCCTTGATCCCTATAATAACTTCATGACTAAAAGGCAATTTGTACACAGAGGTATTTCAACTATTTAGGGCTAACACTACAAGCGAAGGTTGTCTTCAATTGGTGATCTGGCGTCAGATCACTGAAAACTTTGTTTGTTGGTTATTTTATTAGACACTTTATGTAATTTCCCACCCTTTCTCTAAAGTTAATAAAAGGGAAACACCCAAATTTCTAATGAGTTGGGTGAGTTAAAATACTGTCTCTGTTATACCTTTACACTTTATCATTTTACAATTTTATCTGAACTTTTCTATATTTGTCAAGTTGAAATTTAAAAGAAATCATCATCAAAATTTATTGATCTACTAGTTACAACTTTTTTCATGAGTCTTGGTTTTTCTATGAATAATCAGCTCATGTACTTTGCTCAAATGTATTTTTTAAATTAATCTTAATTTTTTAATGTATTAAATACAATAATTTTTCTAAACATTGTCTTTTGTTTTGCAAATATTTTTCTTAATATCATTTCCCTTTTTAGTTTGCAATGGCTTGATTCCTGGGCAGAAATATTTAATTTTATGTAGTCAAAATTACCTCTTCTGTCCAACATAGCTTCAGTGTATGTTTTAAGTTGTTCTATTTTAGTTCATATTTTGTTTGGTTATTATCTCTTTTTTTTTGAAAGGTTGAAATTAGCCAGTATATCTGAAAAATTTACAGCTATTTTTTCTTCTTTTTCATGACACAGTTTAGAGGTGCCATGTTAATCCATCTGGAGATTAATTTTATTATAATTTCTGTGTTGCAATTAAAAACAAGTTCTGCATCCATAACTATTCCAGCACTATTTATTAAATAATTTAGTACTACTCATTTGAAATGGTATCTTTATTATATGATAAATAGTACTTTGTATATGAGGTGCTATATCTGATGCTTACCAAAGATCTAATAAATTCCATTTTTAACTACTGCCACTTTATAATTCTTAACCAACTAATTTAATGCTCTATTTTAAAAGTGTCAACATATTGGAAGTTTACATTTCTATCAAAACGACAATTGTTTTGAATTTTCTCCTATGAGTAGGTAAGGCCTTTGTCTACAATAAAATGCTCAGGGCACCTAAGTTTGATTTGTCTGCACGAAAGGTTGTTTTTTAGGTCAAACACAGTCTAATTCTTTCTCTTTTCTCAGGTGACTATAATCACCTTCATCTAGCAGTCTCTAATTGAATAATAGGTTCATTATTTTTAACAACATTTAGATTTTTCATTTTAAAATGCCAAAGAACATATACCATAACATTTACCTTTATACACAGTAAAGTAACATGACCAACTAGCTGAAACTATTACTAAGTGCAAGCACTTTCCTGTAGATTACACAATTAAGACCTGGAACCTGTGCCCTGCTCTTTTAATTCTACTGAGATTCTCACTTCACACCTCCTTAATTCATCTTTTATGAACCACTAGATCCCCTAAGTCCTTTCTATTAATTATAAAGACTGTTTATACTCTCAAGACTTTCTAAACAACTTTAGTACATAAATTTTAGAGTGTTTTAATGATGATAAAAAGTAGTAAGTCTACATAGCAATCAAAATTTTTATGGGTGTGGAATGTAAGTGCTTAAAACACATTGTCCAATTTGTGATAATTTATTCTACTTGCTTTTTAGAAAGCAAGTTTTCTCTCTTTTATTTATACGAATCTCCCTAAATATTGAGGAAAGTTTGAGTCAAGGTCATTTCTATCCTTGCTATTCTATTATTTTAGGAAAGAATAATTTGAATATAAAATCTGGAATTCCAGGGACTTCCCTGGTGGCGCAGTGGTTAAGAATCCACCTGCCAATGCAGGAAACACAGGTTCGAGCCCTGGTCCAGGAAGATCCCACATGCCGCGGCGCAACTAAGACCGTGCGCCACAACTACTGAGACTACACTCTAGAGCCCGCGAGCCACAACTACTGAGCCCATGTGCCACAACTATTGAAGCCCACGCACCTACAGCCCGTGCTCTGCAACAAAGAGAAGCCACTGCAATGAGAAGCCCGCACACAGCAACAAAGAGTAGCCCCCGCTCACCACACCTAGAGAAAGTCTGCGTGCAACAGTAAAGCCCAACGCAGCTAAAAATGAATAAATAAATTTATAAAAAATAAAAAATCTGGAATTCCATAAACATGATTCAATAATTAGATGCAAAATTATATGATATGCCTTCTTATTTAGTCTTAAAATTCATGTATTTTACTTTAAAATATGAATATTATAAAAATTATTAAATTGTTTTCCCTGTCAATAGATTTTCTAGTTATTATGTACTGATCATTTAGCAAAGACAGCCCCTTCCTTAAATGTCATATTATTCCACTGTTCCTTATTCTTCTGAAAGGAAGATTTGTACACAAAAGCACTGGCTACCTCAGGCTAACACCTAAAGTGACCACTCACACAGCCAGTAGAGAACATGGCATTGTAATCTTTGGACATACCTAATTTATAGATATAGTATCAAAGAAATTAAGCTTGCATAAGCTGAGTTGTGTTTGAAGTAAAACTTTTAACTCAATTATCTTCAAGTGCTTGAATAAAAGAAATATACCCAACTTTTCCTAATATTGATATGTTTCTTCTTACGTCTTTATCAATTCCTATTGCTTCAACATCAGACTGAATACATATCTGAGTTTAAAATTATTGTAAAATGCCCAAGAAATATATACATGTTATTTCAATATTCTGTATGCATATGTATACATAATCACATATAAATCATTATGCTATATAGGCCTAATTCAATTTTTAAACACAAGAATAAAAAGTTATATGTATAATTGTCATATAATTTTTTTCAATAATTAGTACACAGAAACATCTATTCATAGCTACTAAATAAAAAATAAGAACATGAAAAAAGACACATATGTAGATAAATATTAAATTAAATAAACCAATGTCCTCATAAAAGTCTGTTTAGATACTCCAAATTAAAATTACTTTTCCCCAAACTTCTTTTTTATTATAACAATTCAATTGTTATATACCATTAATTACTGTTTGTCCCTACTATTATTACATTTGTTTTCTGAATAAATCAAGACTTTCCCTTTTATTTTCATGCTTCTTCCTCTGCCTAAACTTTTCTTTTTTCCGTTGTCATATTTCTGTAGATATTAGCCTGACTAACCCTCACTTGTTCATCAAACTGCAGCTTAATGTTACCTTTTTTGATTCCCTCAGTTTATTTACATTTTTCTTTTTAAAAGTTAGGGAGCATTTTTCTGTTTTCCTGCAGAAGGAAGGGGGCAGTAACTACATCATGTCAACCTAAATATGGAAAGTCCCATGAGGAATGCATTTATTTACAGGGGACCAGGCTCTCATGCCTTGGTTAGATGATATTTGAGGCCTGTAGTGGGGTATAGTGAGTCCTAGTGGAAGACAACATTTACCTCAAGAAGTCTTCAGTTATATACAAAGAATGAGAGTGAATTCTGTGACTGGGTTTGGAAATCTAAAGATGAAGGCAGGTAGCTTTCTCTGATTGTACAGTCAGGAGAGAGGGCAGCGTTGTAACGTTATACAGTGAGTGGCCTTTTGGTGGGATGACTAGGTTTCTAGATTGTGATTAATTTGTATCTTATGAATTTTAGAAAATACAGTCTGCAATTTCCAGAATAAGAATCCATATTATTTTGTTAGGACACTATTAGAGATTCTGTTAGCTTTTTTTTTTTTTTTTGGAATTTCATATGAATGCTTATAATGAACACTTTCTTATATTATTCTTTTCCTGTGCTGTTTTAATCCATTTAATAATCACAGTTATACAATGCGTTGAGCAACTTTCATGTTATATTTCTTACTTATCTCTTAAAATGTATTTTCTCATCCTTGGAATTTTACTCACCATTTGGTTCTAGAACATTTTTGTGTAGGAAGTGATTTACATGTATTTCAATTAAATAACTTGTTTACTATTCATATTATCGTGAGGAATTCAGCAACCTTAGGTAGTAATATATCCCTGGCAGAAGAGATGATAAGATATTCTAACCTGTGACCACTTGCATGGGTTAAGTTTTAAGGTAGTTTTTCCAGGGGGTTGAATTTCCCTGAACCACATTTAACTGCTAAATATCCAAAATTGCTGAGCCTGAATCCACAGAAGCTCTGTTAACAAGTCCCCATGTTGCTCCTTTCCAACAGCCGTTAACCTCTTACTGATGCACAAAATAGAAGAGGTTAGAGATGGGCATGCTAGCAAATCTGCACCTCTTACTCTGATGCCCCTTCCCCCCTTCTCTGCTTGACATCACCTTTGTTTGCCTCATCTGGTGCTGGGCCTCTACTGTTTTTCCTGGACATTTTCCATTTTACCTATAGTTCAAAGCTCTTCTCAGAGAGATGTGACCACCTCTTAATCTCTCTACTGGTTTATCCCAATTTTTACTTTGTGTGTGTGTGTGTGTGTGTGTGTGTGTGTGTGTGTGTGTGTGTGTGTGTGTGTGTGTGTGTGTGTGTGTGTACCCTCTTGTTTCTACTCATATGTGTCTACATGATTGGGTTTGGAATGGAGCACACCAAAATTACTGATACATTTTTCTTAAGGGATTAATATTTTACTGAGGCTAATCACTAAAATACAAAAGTAAGAGATCTGATGGGTCCCCAGATTACTAAATACACTTATTTTTAGTGTGTGATTTAAAAAAAAAAATCTCTGCAGTTCACTTATATTACTTTGAGAATTTTAGTTGGAAAACAGTCTGGAAATCTGACAGGAATAAACTTTCACATTATTTTTTTCACTCTCTAACTGGCAAGATCAGAAATGCCATGAAAAGTAGACTGTCGCACAGTATATTTTCTACTTCAGCTGGTTTCTGAACTTGTACAGACACACAGTCATACGCCTGATATATAAAATCACATTCTCAAAAGCTAAAGGGGAAAAGAGCAGGGGGAGAGAGTTGCATTCAATTATCTTCCAAGCTTTGTCCAAAAATTAATTGATTTAAGAGATAATAACACTTGGTAAATTAATTTTTTTTAAGTTATAAGGGGGCTAACAAAGTGAACAGAATAGAAAGTATTTTCTCACTGCTGTTTCCACTCTTTATTGTAAAAATAACCAAACCAACTCAAATTTTAGATAAAATGCAAATTCAGTTTTTGAATATGGGAAAGCCTATTAAGAAATTCAGTCCACATGCTAATTTAGCTTTTAAATAATTAAGGTATGTACAGAGGGAGATAGCATAATACCAACATATTATTTCAGTGCTCACCTCATTTCATTTCATTTTACTCTAGGCATAATTAAGTCTAGATAGCACACTTCTTGTGTTTTATGGGGCATTGAACTGGTAGCACATGAGAGAATCATGACAATTACTGCTGCTGCTTCTGACAGAGTGGGAAGATAATAGGCCAATCTTCCCTCTCGATGACTCCTGCCTGACCAGAGATGATGAGGGAGAAGAGGAATTGAATCATTTTAAAAGAGGCATTTGTGCAGAATGGAGAGTGAACTATCAATTGAGTTGTACTTGACAGAAAATGGCACTTTTGCCTTTGGGCATCTTTTTAAGAGTAAGAACAAAGTTATATTTAATACCTTCTTGATTTCATGCAATGAACACTGAATTTTCCCAGATGTATATCAGAATATATGGTATCTTGGTGTCAGTGTTATTATCATAGATAACGTCATAGAAAAGAGAGACTATAACCATATTTAAACTAATTTCCTGGGATTGAGTTTCCTTATATGAAGGTAATATCACTGACAAGACACAGAGGAATTTCCACAACACTGAATTACAAAGACGTAGGAAGATACTCAAGTTCCCAAATAAAATTTAGAAATACATGTCAATTAAACTCTCATTTCATAAGTTAGTGATGAAAACACAGGCTGTTTCCCTGAGAACTACAAAATATCATTAATGCTATTTATGTATCTATGGTTTTCCTTATCTATTGAGTATGAAAAATAAAAGCTCTTTCTACATCTTCTGAAAGACCATAAGATAAACTACCTATATTATATTTGTGTTTTTCTAGTGCTTTGAAATTCCACTGCTTTGCTAAATTTTCCATTGTCTCGGCTTGCTGTTTTGGGTTTTGTTTTTTGTTTTGTTTTCTTAATAAATAGAACGTTGTATAATTTTTCAATTATTTTTCTTTCAAAGTAAATTAAACAGTCTATTCATGGCAGGAATTATAAACATGTATGTCAGAAATAGTGGTAAGAGATCTGAATTGGTAGTAATTGTTTTATGGTTATAATCATTTTGGTTTAGTGTTTCATGGTTATAATCATTTTGGTTTAGGATGGCTTCAGGTTATGTATGGTAAAATCCATAAGCATAAAACTAATTTAAACTTATACATAACAAGTGAAGTGTTTTCTGACTCATTAAGAATATTATTTGTTATAAAGCCAAAATATTCCAAAATAGGATTTTTAATCACAAAATAATATGGAAGTTAATCTGAATAGATATACCTTGACTGTTGAACCCCTTCCTCTATACATATGTAAAAATATATATGTATATAGGGGTGAAGTGGTGGGGGGGCACATGGGTGTATGTAGTGATGCTGTGGGTTCATAAGTAAAAAAGGAACTTTTTTTCTTTTAAAAAATATTTAAATCCCTTTGTGATGAGCCTAGGTAGTCATTACAGTCCTTGAGATATGCCCTTCCCTTGTGCAGAGAGATTTGGTAAGAATTTGAAGTTACTAGTTTAAATATTCCAAGATGTGGAGGGGACAGAGAGAGATGTCAAGGGAATGCAAAAAATGTTGCAATCTGAAAGTGTTTTCTCAGTATTCATCAACTACAGGTAGCATTCAGGGTTCTGTAAAAGATGAAAACTTGTGTCCTTCATGTGGGGTAGGGCTTTAAATATATATATAAGCCTTTGGAGGCTAAACATCAGGGCTACTCTACAGTCTTGAAAATAGCTGTAATGGGCCATTGTCATCAAGGACAGGACAACTGTGACCATATATCATGGTGACCTGTCTCGAGAGCAGAGCCAAGCAAGAACCTGGGATGGAGAGCTGTAGACAGCAGGAGGCAGTTTTCCTGGTAATACACTTCAGAGAAGAAAGGAGGGAAAAATAATAAATACTGTACTTTTAGCTAATCTTTATCAGTGTAGAGCAGAGTCACGCTTAATTTTACATTCTAAGAGAAGTGATCTTTATACTACAAACATTCTTTCCTCTGTTACACCAGTTTCAGAATAAAAATTAATTTGTTCATATAAGACTAATCTGTGATCTTTATCCAATTCCCTCTGTTCAAATTTTCATCATGATCAATTGCTTATTCTCACTTCCTTCTCTCTTTTCAATGTTGCCTTTCAATAATAGAAACTTAGACCAAGCTATGAACATTCTGAAATATCTGGTTATTTTCTGTTTGTGTATTTTCCCCTCTTAAGGGTGTTTCACGTGTATTTCCATAAGAATTTGTAACTGTTCATGGAAGATGCATTTAATATTATTTTAACCCAGAAGATTCCTTTATTTGTATTCATTATGATAATGCTACTAGTCAATTTATAAACATGTATACCTTCTATTTATTAGTATATGTAACCCTAGGCCCTTTATCTTTCAAATTGAACTTATAATCTATCAGATTTTCCATATTGACAAATATAAAATTAATGTATCAGTTCTGCAACTATGTGTTTTGGCAAAATGTTCTGAAAACCATTTCTCCTTTAGTTATTGAAAAATTCATTAATAAACTTATACATTTAGAGGGGTTATCAAAGCTTTAAAGCACTTTTAAAGTCAACTCAGAAAGAAAGTCACAGGATTTTTAAAAGATTTTATAGAATAAATTCCTAACTCACTTGTCAATTAATTTGAATGCTTATACATTTATTCCTGAGTTTAACTGTATCTAAATAAATCATTCTAAGTGTCTGTTCTATCTCTTTATGCTTCAAATTATTCTCTTTTCTGTCTTCTGGGTAGATAGAAAATTATCAGGCATTATTTAAGTCCCACTATTCTACTTGAAATCTGCTAAGTCATTCTTCAATGGAAAGTTAAACAATATAAACATATATTTTATATATATATAAAATAAAATATTTATATAAAATAAAATATATATCAAATAAAACATATATATATCAGATAAAACATTATGATTTAGGGAAGCTACCAATGGCATTATTTGGGAATTGAAAAATTATGTAGTAAAAGAAGAGAATTTATCATTCCACTGAGTCATCTGAATATGTGATTATCATTTATGAGCCTTTAATTACATTATTCATCATGATCGACAACAAATGGTTGAAAATCTGTTTTGAATAACACTGTAGGTGGCTGTGAAAAACATACTAATCATGGCGATAACTTGCACTTGAATAGGATTAAAATTTTAATCTTGTTCTATTGAGAAATTCAGATTTGATAGACATTGTTTGATGTAAAAAATGATATAAGCAATATTAGATATTATTCCTGGTTGACAATAGTTATTAGAAAATATGCATATTTGGTTACTGAGAGCTTGAAGAAAATTGGTGGTCACGCATACATTTATAGTGTGAACCGCTAGGATAATATAAAAAAAAATTTCAATTTTAACCACAGACCAAGCAAAGTAAAAGTTCTGCAAGGATCTATCTCTAATTAGTGAACTAAGAAGCAAATCAATTATTTTATTTTATAAATCTTAAAAATCTATGTAAAGTTTTTACCAAGAAAGATCTTTTATATATAGTACATATCCACAACTCCTTTTCCAAATCTCTTAAATCCCAAAAGTTCTAGAAACAAACATAGTCATATGGTCCATAAGTGGAAATCTTGTGTGAATTAGCATGAGTTTACTCATGATCTTTATGTATTTCAGTGTGATTATATATATGTTTTGCTGAAAATATGTTAACATATTTGAAAATATGTTAATTTAGATTTGGGACTGTATGTACTCATTAATTTTATAAATCTGAAAATTCTAAATTCTGCAAGACATCTGCCCTGAGAGGTTTCTGATAAGTAACTATGGACATAAACAACAAGAAACACTAGTTTATATAACTTCTGTCCATTTTGCAATGGCTTATTTATTAAAAAATAAATGTCTCAATAATATAATATTTAACTGCATTGGACTTAATGAATATAAATTTCCATATGTGCCAATAAGCTGGCATTGAAAGCAAAACTTTCTACCCCTTCTTATGATACCAATCACTTGGCCAAAATGGTACTAGTTTATACCGATGTCTTGGCCAATTATTATTTTTTTAATTATTGTTTATTGGAGTATAGTTGATTTACAATGTTGTGTTAGTTTCTGCTGTACAGCAAAGTGAAACAGTTATACATATACATATATCCACTCTTTTTTAGATTCTATTCCCATATAGGTCATTACAGAGTATTAAGTAGAGCTCCCTGTGCTATATACATTAGGTTCTTACTAGTTATCTACTTTATATATAGTAGTGTGTATGTGTCAATCCCAACCTCCCAATTTATCCCCCTCCCTTTCCCCCTTGGTAGCCATAAGTTTGTTTTCTACATCTGTGACTCTATTTCTATTTTGTAAATAGTTCATTTGTACCATTTTTTTAGATTCCACATATAAACGATATCATATGATATTTGTCTTTCAAAATAAAGACTTATTTAAAATAAATGGCATTATCTTGTTCCTTTTTATGACTGAGTAATAGTCCATTCTATATATGTACCACATCTTCTCTATCCATTCCTTTGTTGATGGACATTTAAGTTGCTTCCATGTCCTGGCTATTGTAAGTAGAGCTGCTATGAACATTGGGGTACATGCATGTTTTTGAATTATGGTTTTCTCAGGGTATATGCCCTGTAGTGGGATTGCTGGGTCATATGGTAGTTCTATTTTTAGTTTTTTAAGGAACCTCCATACTGTTCTCCATAGTGAGAGAACATTCCCACCAGCAGTGCAAGAGGGTTCCCTTTCCTCCACACCCTCTCCAGTATTTATTGTTTGTAGATTTTTTGATGATGGCCATTCTGACCAATTATTAATTAGGCTCCTTTCACTCTCAGAAATACCATGATTCTGATTATTCTGATTCTGATTATAAATTAAACATCTTCCTCTTCCTTCCACTCCTTGACACCCTTCATTCTGTCTGTCTCCCCACTTCAACATCCCAGTGCTGGGAAAATCCGACTCTTCTTTCAGGATTCCCCATATCTAGGAAGCTGCTTAGGACTGTCCAGACACATGATTAATTGAGGGGAGAGGGTTTCCAGTGTTAAGCCACATATTCAATATAAGCGAAGTTATTCATTGTTCTTTTTAAGATTAAAAAAAATAGGAACTCATATATTTTAGCACCACAATAGATCACTGTGAGCATTTCATGGATTCTTCTTCGATCTGGGTAAATATAGGTTTGGGGATGGAACCAGGGGAAGAAGAGGGTGGGCAGAGAATCAGTGGCACAACATTCTGTGCCTGAAAATGGGGCTGACTTCTCACTTTGTCGTGAGTATGATTTTTCTTTTTATGTTCTATAGCACATTTTAATGCAGTTGTATATATACAGATTTATAGAAAATCTTGAATTATAAGTGTAGGTAAGGCAAGTTTCTCTTGTAGTTCAACTCAGTCAATTTTCTTTCAAAGCATGCTCCAAGTCACCTTGTCACCTTCTGCTTTACGCTCCGTATCTAAATGCGTGTGGATGACTTTAAGATGTATTTAGGTTCTGTGAAAGTATACATATTTAGCTGTATGCCAATTTCCCAACCATTTTTATTCCCTTAGATTCACTGTTATACTAATGTTATACTATATTTTTTGTAAAATATTGCATTACCAGTATTTTTGTTACAACAAGACAATTGTAACTATTTACAATACAGTAACTTTATTTCACTTCTTTCTACTTTTTGTTTGTTAGGAAAGAATTTGATGCTATATAAAGACAACGTTTCTCTAAGCAAATAAAATTATTGTTTCCTCTAAAACTTTTACAAACTGACCACCTCTCCCGAAAATAACTTAAAATCAACCTGCCTTGGGCAAATACATGCTGTTTACTTCTGTTCTATTTCAGTCTGATAACGTGTAACAGATGAATTGTGAATATGGATCTGGAGCAGTTCCCTTAACAGATGTGAGTGAACCAATGAGCAGTCAGAGAGAGTTTAGAAATTATATAATCAACAATATCTTCATGACCTTTAGAAATCCCACTTACCAATTAAATCATGATTTTGTGACCTTGGAAGTTATTATGAAGTAACTTCATGTATTTATGAAGTTACCTTAAGATAGCACTCACACAAGTAGAGAAGATTTTTCAAATTGGATTATTGCTCTGATTTCTGTTGAAGAAAGTTATTTTTACAGGAATCTATTTGGGTTTCTTTCTGATATAAATATGAGTTTCTAAAATCTATCTTGTTAAAAATTATGGCCTCCTTAGAGTATATCATCCATTGGAGGCAAATGCAAAATTCTTTAGAGGAAATACATGTTCTTGATATATTTTAAAAATTCTTTAAATATATATTGCTAACTTTTAATTTTACTATGCTCCTTTTTAGAACACATAGGACACCAAAAAGATTTTTCTCTGATGGCTGTTTGCTGTGTAGATTTTCCTGTTTATGTGCCATTTCCACATTGGAGCTAAATCAAATGTACATACATAATTTGAAGACTGAATTCAGTGCCTGTTCAGGCCGAAAACTGTATGCATTAAGATAAGAGGGAACAAGGAACTGGAGGAAAAATAACCTTGGCAATTGTCTTCTGTTTGCTAATGCAATATGTTTAGCTAAATCAAAGAACCCTTATTATGAGTTTTCAATTTCTCTTTAACATAAAAATACAAAGAAAATATATTTATAGAATTAATATTTTTAAATTATTGATTTGGCTGTATTTATTTATTTTTACCATAAAATTTGAAAGATGATCCTACTAATAACTGCATGAATGAAGAAAAAAGATTTGACCCCAAAACATTTTGCTTTTATATTTCTACTTAAACGGCAGAATGTATAAAACAATACTTTTCTTTTTAAGCTAAAAAAGTTCTTATAAAAAAAGTACTGGTGTAGTTTAGAAAATAAATGTTTAGAATTTGAATCAGGAGATCTGCTTTTTACTCAGTGCCTAAGTGAACTGGAAATGACATTTTGTCTTCTCATTTTCAACATGCAAAACAAACTTTGGGGAGGGTAAATGCATAATATATTTTAAAACAGATTTGAAACATTTCGACATGCAATGAGGTGACATTAACTCAAAACAATGGTTATGTCAAGGGTTCAATATGACCCTTCCTTTTTCTACTAGAAAAAATTGTTTATATTTTTAACAGCAACTACAGCAAAGTTGAGGCTAGCTTAATCTTCAATAAATAAACAAAACTGTTATTTAATATAAAATATCTTATTTTGTGGAACACAAGCCTATTTAGTAGCAAACTAAACTATAATAATTATAACTCAAACAGCACTCCTAAATGGTAATGAAGAATTCAGGTTATTAATTTGTCAAACATTTTTTTTTTAATCGAGACCGGAATCTCATGGGACTGACTTTCAAGAACTAAGATGACATTAATAAAAATTTAATCAATACATATAAATGTACAACAGTGATTGGGGCCTGATTTCAGAATAGCAATCATGCAAATCTGCATTCCCAGTATAATCTGATAACCACTCACCTATGATCTATATTTGTTCAGGATGAAATGGTAATATTTGGATATATATATATATCCTGTTTAGATAACAGGATGAATTTTGATTTTATTTATAAATCCTCTTACCAATGTAAAGGACACTTTTCTCTTTGGGATAGTTGTAAAGCTTGACCCATTTTCAAATACAAAGTTCCTTGCTTCTCTCAGTTAATTCACACAAATAAATAAAGCAAATTATCAACACCACCACCACCACCACCAACAAAATTATTCCAATAGCTATTTTCTCTCCAAACTAAGGTTTAAATTAAAAGTATTATGTTTTATGTCTTAAATTTGTATGCAGGTAGAAAACTGAAAACATCTAATTTACTTTAAAAAGACTGTCTAATAATTGTGGGGGTTTTTAAAATATGGATATGGAAAGATACTATTGATATAGAATCTAAATTAGATTAATGTTAATAAGCATTTTGATGTTATTCTTGATGTAGTTTGTTGTTCCAGATAGATAAGTTATTTTCTGGTATTCATGCCAATGTGAAATCCAAGGAACCTTTCAGGTCAGGGTCATTAAAATAATCTGATAACCTTTAATCATCATGTGCAACATTATGCCACTTAACAAAAATTGAGCTGAAATGCATCATTAGGCAGATACTATATATAGCTGGTATTTTTCTTATTTGCACAAAGTTAGTAACAAAGGTTTTACTGGCTTACATACAAAATTAAGAATAATGATGTTATGGAACAAATCAATGTTTTTAACGGAAGGTAATTTCAAAAAAGAATATATATTTGTGCAGGGAAGCATAAGGGGCAGATAATAGGTCTCATTAAATGTTGGCTTCTGGAAGTCAGGGTTTATGTAACAGCTTTATAGTATATCCCCCTTAGTCTGTATCATTGTTACTACTTAAAATTCCAAGGTTCAAATGGATCTTTAGTCACTCTCATTTGATAGTTCTATTTCATTGTACACATTATTTTTAAAAAATTAAATTTAATTAATTTTTTATACAGCAGGTTCTTATTAGTTACCTATTTTGTACGTATTAGTGTATATCCATCAATCCCGATCTCCCAGTTCATCCCACCATCACCACCCCCCACCACTACACATTTTTAAGTGATCATAAATCCATAGCTTAAAACATCTCTGGTAATGGTGAATTCAGTATTTTTTAAAGCAGGTTATCTATATTACCATGGCAAATTATATACGTAATAAGTCTTTTGAGTTGAATGAAATAATTGATTAACTATCAATATATTAACATTCTAATCTATGGGAAATGGGACATCTATGAAAGTCACAAATTCCCTCATGTTCTTTTGAAGATTCTCTGTTTAAGATTCCTTACCTCAAACTCAAAATGGATTAAAGACCTAAATGTAAGGCCAAACACTGTAAAACTCTTAGAGGAAAACATAGGCAGAACACTCTATGACATAAATCACAGCAAAATCCTTTTTGACCCAACTCCTAGAGAAATGGAAATAAAAACAAAAACAAATGGGACCTAATGAAACTTAAAAACGTTGCACAGCAAAGGAAACCATAAACAAGATGAAAAGACAACCCTCAGAATGGGAGAAAACATTTGCAAATGAAGCAGCTAACAAAGGATTAATCTCCAAAATATACAAGCAGCTCATACAACTCAATATCAAAAAAACAAACAACCCAATCCAAAAATGGGCAGAAGAGCTAAATAGACATTTATCCAAAGAAGATATACAGACTGCCAACAAACACATGAAAGGATGCTCAACATCACTAATCATTAGAGAAATGCAAATCGAAACTACAATGAGGTATCACTTCACACCGGTCAGAATGGCCATCATCAAAAACTCTACAAACAATGAATTCTGGAGAGGGTGTGGAAAAAAGTGAACCCTCTTGCACTGTTGGTGGGAATGTAAATTGATACAGGCACTATGGAGAACAGTATGGAGGTTCCTTAAAAAACTAAATATAGAACTACCATATGACCCAGAAATCCCACTACTGGGCATATATCCTGAGAAAACCATAATTCAAAAAGAGTCATGTACCACAATGTTCACTGCAACACTATTTACAATAGCCAGGACACTGAAGCAACCAGTGTCCATTGACAGATGAATGGATAAAGAAAATGTGGCACATATAAACAATGGAATATTACTCATCCAGAAAAAGAAACAAAATTGAGTTATTTGTAGTGAGGTGGATGGACCTAGAGTGTGTCCTACAGAGTGAAGTAAGTCAGAAAGAGAAAAACAAATACCGTATGCTAACACATATATATGGAATCTAAAAAAATATAAAAAGGTTCTGAAGAACCTAGGGGCAAGACAGGAATGAAGACGCAGATGTAGAGAATGGACTCAAGGACATGGGGAGGGGGAAGGTTAAGCTGAAACGAAGTAAGACAGTGGCATGGACATATATACACTACCAAATGTAAAACAGATAGCTAGTGGGAAGCAGCCACATAGCACAGGGAGATCAGTTCAATGTGTTTTGCGACCACCAAGAGGGGTGGGATAGGGAGGGAGGGAGATGCAGAGGGAGGAGATATGGGGATATATGTATAGCTGATTCACTTTGTTATACCGCAGCAACTAACACACAATGTAAAGCAATTGTATTCCAATAAAGGTGTTAAAAAAAAGTCTACAAAATTGTACGTGTAAACAAAAATGAAACAAATACATGTGTACAGAAGAATGAATGGAAGAAAATAAAGAAAACGTTAACAATCAAAAAAACAAGGGGGATTACAATTAGAGTGTGAAAGTTTTAATGTGATGTAACATATACTACTTATGTTTGCTGATATGGTTTAATGTGTTTTGCTGATCATTTATTCTGTTAAACTAGCTTTAAATAAATGGGCTTGTATTAAAAAAAGATTTCTTACATCATTTCACTATGTATTTTAAGTATTTCAGAGAGAGAGAGAGAGAGAGAGACAGAGAAACTGACATTCTGTCTTGACCTATTGATCCTATTAAATGCATCTGAATGGAACTCAGGTCCACCAAATTTTCTTTTTTAATGGAATTAACGTGCTTGAAAAGAGTTACCAAAGATTTCAAGTACTTCCCTGTCTTGTCTGTAAGTTGATGATACTGATGCCGTCAAACAATTAAATACTGTTCAGATCATTTTAAAAAAACCAAGAGACTTTTAGTTATTGTTCCAGTTAGAATAAGATCATTAATTAGCTAACTAATTATTACCTACAACAACCTTGCAGAAATACTGTTATAAAGAAACAGTGGAAGACCAAATGTATAGTCAGTGGGGTGCCCAATGAGATGCAAAGCTCTCTAGCTGACATAGCAGAAGATAAGACATGCCCTTCCCAACCAGTAGTCAAATCTCACTATCTCCAATGTAATAATAACATATTCATCTTACTCTTCTATGACTGTGTGCTTGAAGCAGAAGGCAGTCTAGAAAGTTTATAATTATTGTCCAGTGATTGGCTCACAAGAAGCTGAGGTATGAAGAGTTCACTGTAGTCATTATTTTAAAAACTATAGGGACTTCCCTGGTGGCGCTGTGGTTAAGAATCCACCTGCCAATGCAGGGTACATGGGTTCAAGCCCTGGTCCGGGAAGATCCCACATGCTGTGGACCAACTAAGCCCATGTGCCATAGCTACTGAGCCTGTGCTCTAGAGCCTGCGAACCACAACTACTGAGCCCACACCACAACTAATGAAGCCCATGCGCCTAGAGCCTGTGCTCTGCAACAAGAGAAGCCACCGCAACGAGAAGCCTGTGCACCGCAACGAAGAGTGGCCCCCGTTCGCCGCAACTAGAGAAAGCCCGCACGCAGCAACGAAGACCCAACACAGCCAAAAATAACTAACTAAATAAATAAACACTATAACAATTGCAATATTGTAATAATTAAAAACTAGAAGTAAACCTGTCCACATGCATTCACGTAGAATAAAGACCCATATATCTATTAATTTAAAAATGTAAATTAAGAAAAGGTTTATAGAATAATTGAATTGTGGCACAAAGAATAGTTTAAAGGGGGTCTTATTGAGCAAGTAGCCAACTCTGGGGTGTGGAAAACTTGGTGTTTTTAATTAATTATATATCTTTCTGCACTACTTGAATTGTTTTTGACTTAAATACTTATTATCATAGAAATTGAGAATAATTCTCTTAACAGAAAGATTATCACTGAATACACACAAAGGGACAGAGTTTGTGCTAATGGAAAGGTAATACTATGGATCAGATTTAAATAGAATATTTTAAGGCTCAGCATTTATGGTATCACTCCGTGGACTCTGCAAAGGTGAAAGCTTTAAAAATGTGAAAACATGCCTCTGTCTCAAGAAAATGAGTTAAACATCAGTACTTTCTGGTTGCTGTGAGCTCAGTCATAGCTTTTTAGAGATGTGACAGAGAACTTTTACCAAATTAATGTGACAGACTAATCTGATTGAAAAATTAACACTATTCTATTTTCATACATGTTGACTTCTCCGAATCAATGAAAGAATATTTTTTCTCCCTCTCACAAGAGAATAGCCATCATACCACATCCTAAAATTCTTGTCTTTTCCTGACTTCTCATGCAACAGGGAAGTGTTAAAAAGCACTTTTTTTCTTTACGGTATAAGCTAGAACTTCAAACTTGAACAGGAAAAAAAATATATTTTATATATAAAAATAGTTTTTCACACAATTATAATTTAAGTTTAAATAAATCTATTTTTTCTAATATAGACATTGTAATAAGATACATATATGAATATTTTTACACTTAAAAGTGATTAAATGAATGAAATATGACAAGTTTTCTGGACTAAGTATTCTAGATTGAATACGCATTGGGACTTTTGGAAAATTTCCAAATTCCACAGGATGGTGGATGCAAATGTAAATGACTAAAGCCAAGCCTGAATGGTGTGTGTTGGTTCAGTTTTATATATTTTTATTTTTTAATTAAGTAAAACTCTAGTTAAATGCACATATTTTAAGTGTAAATTCTGAGTCTTGAAAAGCATGTACACGTGTGTAACTAACACAATCAACATATAAAACATATTCTCACACACACACACAAACACAATGGAACATTATTCAGTCAAAATAGAAAAGGAAAATCCTGCCATTTGCAACTACATGAGTGAAACTGGAGGGCATTATGCTAAATGAAATAAGCCAGACAGAGAAAGACAAATAATCATTATATGCAGAAGCTAAAAAACTCACAGAAGCTAAAGAACTCACAGAAATAGAGAATACAACAGTGGTTGCCAGGGTGTGGATGTTGGGTGTAATATGGAGAGTTTGGTAAAATTATATAAATTCCAGTTATAAGATGATTAAGTTCTACGGATCTAATATGTCACATGACCACTGTAGTTGATAACACTGTGTTCTATAATTGAAATTTGCTTGGAGAATAGAACTTAAATGTTCTCATATACACACACACAAAGTACATATTTGAAGTGGTAGATGTGATAATTAACTAGATGGGAGCATGTATTAACCTGAATAAAATATATTTTTAAAATGATCACAACACTTCAACAAAAAGATATACAAATTGTGAGAAAGCAGTGTCTGGCAATGTTACTAATTGGTGAAACTTTCACGGAAATTACATTCTAATATTTAGCTATAGCTAAAAGGCTAAAATAGTACAAAAATATGCCTAGACGGCCCAGCTTTTCCTTGACGTAAACTTACTTGGAGAGTTAAATCAAATCAGAAGATAGTTTGTTGGACACATAGAAGAGTAATAGCTAACATTAATTGAACTCTTACTAAGTGCCGTGTCCTAGGTGCATTTAAATTTTATTTAATCATCACAATAATTTTCAAAGTTAGAGACTATTATTATACTCATTTTATAAGCGAGGAAACAGAAGCACATAATGAGGGAGTTTCCCAAGGTCCCAGAGCTAGAACCCACAGTGGAGCCAGAATGCAGATTTCAGGTCCCTCAGGACCCACAGCCTGGGCTCTTGGCTTCTGAGTCATGTCTCATCCCTATTTCCAACTAACATTCTTCACTTAAAGAAACAAGGGCTCCTGCATAATACGTCTAATTTAGGGCTTGGATAGGGAAAGTACAAGAAGAACCTGAAACACTGTGTTTGAACAGAAAGCAAGAAAAGGCTCAAAGAGTCAAAAGGACATGAAAGTCCATCAGGAAGGGCCTCTGCTGGTAAATCTGTGACCCCTTGAATATGAAAATGAATAAAAATAGTCACAGATTGTAACTCTTTGAATAAAGAAGAATACATTATTGAAGGAGGTGGCAGGACATGACCTGACTGCTACTTGACCCCTGGCTGGACCTGGGCTATCTGAGGTTCCTCACCCACTCCTCTGTCCTAGGCTTTGCCTACTGTTCCCATACTAGGAGCCATTTCAAGGACACAGCCTTGATGGAGTGAGATGTTTTTGAGACCATCTGGACTGAATATATGACTGAACCCAGTTAATGCCTCTGTATAAAATTTAAGAGTTGTGGGGTGGGCAGGTGCAAAGATCTACTGGTCTTGCGGCACCTAAGACAAGGCTTGTAAGTTCCCTTGCTTATTAAACCTACCACCTACCAGTCTGGAGTGGCCTGCCTCTTTTATGGTTCTCTCTTTGCCCTCCATGTCCTGGGGCCAGTTTCAGATTTCACCTGGGAATATCCCAACATTGCAAACCAACACCCATCATTATATATTCTTTTATATATATATATATATATGGAGAGAGAGAGAGAAAGAAAGAAAGAGATGAGATATTTAGTTCTAAATGCTAACTAGTAAACAGAAAAGGAGAAATGTATTTCAAAATTGTAATGTATGGTAAAACTAATGAGTTACAGTTTGAAGTGTCATAAAATATTACAGAGACACAAAATATCTTCCAACAAGCTTTTAATTATAAATGAGAAAAGAGTAACTTTCCAACATGGAAAACTAGTGGCCACTACCTTAAGTCATCAAAACTAATATCACTGCTATTCGGTCAAGCAAAAATCACATACTTCCTAAAAAGATGCACTGTGAAAGACAAATCAGTTCATTGATATTCCTGAAAATTAAATAACCTGAATCTAATGACTGCAATCTCACCTTGCAAGGCACTTCACAAAGTTACTGGCCTGTATGCTTCTAAATTACCAAGGACAGGAAGCACACAGACAAACAGTGTGAGACACTGCTACATATTACGAGAAAATAAAAAGACTTGACAGATGACAAAAAAGCATGATGTTGGACTGGAACTGGAACTGAGAAAACCAACAACTCCAAAGGACTTTAGTGGTGGAATTGGCTTTGTTTGTGAATGTGTTGTGTGTGATAGAAATGAATTATATGACATCTCTTTAAATGAAATAAACATCTATAATTCTGTAATGATATATATATGTGGGGGATATTTAATTATAGATATAGATATGAAAGGATAAATAAATGGGATAGAAGCTAAGTGACAACTGTCAAAGATGGAATAATGTATTTATAAATCATAATAGATACTAAAATTGAAAGTTCGATGAGAAACATAGTTGCAGAAATAGGTATGTTCATTGATATGTTTTGTGTATATTCTCAACTATTTACATATACTATAAATATGTACCTGTGAACTGATTGACTATTTCAGTTAACCCATTATATATAAATGCAATTAAAGATAAGAAACTTAGTTCTACTGGTTGTCTAGATTATTTTGCTCTCAATATGCAAAATGCGTATGTTTAAGATAATTGTATCTGATGTGAGATGCTTACACATGCCTTATTATCTAGTTTGAATTATATTCTTCAGAAGGAATCAAAATCCTACCAGAGTTGAAGCTTTCAGCTTAAGCCATAACTGAATCATGTCAATCAGAAAGGCAGTCTGGAAAATGTTGATACTGTGAATAGAGCATTAATTTCACTAATTAATAACTTTAACGTGCTTACACAAATATTTCTTAAATCTCACAATGAAAGAAAACACAAATCTTTTCCTGTAGCTGGCAAGTTTATACTTACAAACTATTTAGAAAAAAAAATTCAGCAGTGGACAAAGAGGAAGAAAAAAAGCTGGCAGAATTAACTATTGAAATTCAGAATCATGCAGGTTATGGCCAACATCTTCATCCAAAAGAATATATGAAATGAGGAAAACATTTATTCAGAAAAGTATTATTTTGGACTACTGTACACAGGAAAAACCAATCATATTCACATCAAGTTGTCTGACAGAAAAGTGATATTTCTGTATTCTATAATTATTATAAATCTGTATATAAAATTTTCTAAAAAGTTAAATTATAATTTTCTGGCCCATTTTTTTTTTTTACTATTTAAAATTTATAATTTTTATCATGTTACTCTCATTGTAAAAAATAATAATAATGAATAGATATGTATATATACAAACACATACACATGCACATATACATAGGAAAGAAAGATTTATGTAAAGATCTCCATTTTGCAATTTAAATCTATGCTACAACAGCATTATGTGTCTTTTTACACGGGCATTTTAGAAATCAGTGATACAAGTTCATATTAAAATGAACTGTAACAACCATAATTCCACTGAACTCTTATCATATGGGTAAGAAGTATACTTTCTCCTGTGTAAAAGGTTAAATCATACTAGGAAAACGCAGAAGATTTAATACTAAATATTCATTATTATTTAATATTAAGTTTTATGTGAGTTATTTTATTATTACTATTAAATTTTAATGTAAATCATAAAATTTTAAGCCAGAAGATGACTTGAAATAATCAATACTAAAGTCACAATTGTAGCCTTCTCAAGAATCTAGTGATCTCAAGCTTCCTCCTTCTAGATATCCAGACCCAGACTTTGGATGGGATGGGATGGGGTGAAGATAAGTCCAGCAAGAACATAGTCCAGAAGCTGGAAGTAAGATTTTAATCTCAGTTAGCTGCCTCTCCAAATAATGAGGGTTATGTCTGAACCCAAGTACACGAAAGGAAGTTGAAGAGGAAAATAAAGTGGATGGTTCACCAAATCTGCAAAAATATTAAACAAACAATCTTGACCAAAAAAACTCTAACAGCTCAAAATAATCATGGAGTCCAAGAACTGGATGGAAATCATTAATGGAGAAAGGATTCAGAAAAAAAAAAACAAACAGAATTCCAGAAATATCCTAGTAAACAAATGCATTGCCAACAACTTTGAGAAATACTTTGAGGGTTGAGATTCTAGAGGTTTGCTTTCGAGAGTTGCCTTATGTGGTGGTGAGTCTGGAGTAGGTTGAACAGGGTGAGACACCAGATTCATATCTTTTACAGAAGTCTTCCTTTAGGCTTGCTGTTCTTTAGGGCTATGGTTTTGAATTTCTCTCCATATATTTTCCAGTCATTGCTTTCATGTGTGTGAAATTATTTTTCATATCTGTGAGTTTAGTATTGATCAAGTTACCATGATTTCATTTCATATCCTTTCAGAGATGAAAGCTAATATTTTCTCTTCAGTAGGACCCAATGGATAATTATTTGCCTTCATTGTAAGATAGAAATCTTATAATGCAGATGTCTCTTAATGCCCCCAAACAGAATACTGTTCATTGCTTTTATGTTGTTCTTTGTAACTGCTCTTGTTTTATCAGGAATATCTTGGCTCTGTAATTATATTTTCTATTATGGCATACTGTGTGATGGTCTAGGCCTCAGTACCCTCATCTCTAAAAGCAGTTTGGAATAGACAAGAATGTAGTTTACTTTTGGTACTAAAATTCTGTGAGTCTGACTTTCTCTGCCACATTTTTTTTCAATGTTACTCTCCTTTGGCTCACTCTGACTTCCTTTACCATGAATAGAATGGTCACATTTTAGTTTTAGTTGTTAACACAATTGGTTAATCTTATTCTTTTACAGAGAGTATCATTAAATATATAGAAGCATTTTTAAAAATAAATTTATTTGTTTATTTATTTTTGGCTGCGTTGGGTTTTTGTTGCTGCGTGTGGGCTTTCTCTAGTTGCAGTGTGGGCTTCTCACTGCGGTGGTTACTCTTTGTTGTGGAGCACAGGCTCTAGGCATGTGGGCTTCAGTAGTTGTAGCACGTGGGCTCAGTAGTTGTGTCTCACGGGCTCTAGATCACAGGCTCAGTAGTTGTGGCACACAGGCTTAGTTGCTCCGTGGCATGTGGGATCTTCCTGGACCAGGGCTCGAACCCATGTTCCCGGCACTGGCAGGCAGATTCTTAACCACTGCACCACCAGGGAAGTCCTAGCAGTTTATTTTTTGATTATGTGTATTATTTTGTACTATACGAAAATTATTTAAATCATTTGGATCACAATATCATCAGGTGTGGAGGAGTTGATCTATAGCTTAGATCTGCAATATACTGTGAAACACTGAGTTGCTTGGGAAGAAAAGATGCCTCAGGCTTCAAATTGCTTTTGTGTAAAAATAAATGGGAATAAAGATGTGTCTGGAAGAAGAATTCTAGTTTCTGTTTCCTCCTGCTGTAAATTTGACATCAGCTCTACCTCTCTGGCAAAAGAGGAGGGTAACACATTTCACTATTCTTGTACTCACCCTGAGCTACAATAGTACTGTTCTTCAAGAACAGTGATACCATTTGCAGCAACATGGATGGACCTAGAGGTTGTCATGCTGAGTCAAGTAAGTCAGACAGAGAAAGACATACATGATATCACTTATATGTGGAATCCAAAAAAAAATGGTACAAATGAACTTATTTACAAAACAGAAATATAGTCACAGATGTAGAAAACAAACTTATAGTTACAAGGCAGAGAGGCCGGGGGAGGGATAAATTCAGAGATTGGGATTGACATGTATACACTACTATATATCAGATAGATAACTAATAAGGACCTACTGTACAGCAGAGGTAACTCTACTCAATACTCTGTAACGACCTATATGGGAAAAGGATCTAAAAAAGAGTGGATATATGTATATGTACAACGCATTCACTTTGCTGTACAGAAGAAATTAACACAACATTGTAAATCAACTATACTCCAATAAAAATTATAAAAAAAAAATCTTAAGTGAAAAAAAAAAGGACTGACCACAGATGCTTCTTATACACTCTTTCTTGCCATCAGTAAGAGGTATGATGATAACACACTAGGTATTACTTCAATCTCTTTTGTGTTGAGATGTTTAGAATATTATCTAGTCCCTTTCAGAAAATTGGGCTACCTGGTGTTTGTCCCATACAGTCTAAGTAGAGGGCAAGCCATTTACCAAATTGATGTCCAAGAAAAAGCACAAGTCGAAAGCAGAGTAAAATGAGAATATGTAACATCAGGATAAAAAAAATTTGAAAGTTCTAAGAGAAGATGTTCACAGCCTCAGAATCAGATGAACAGGAGGTAGGAAACCTGAAACCAAGGAGAGAAGGCCAAAACAAGTAAGTGAAAAAAACGCTTTTGTTCTTTGGTGATGATTCATATCTCCTTTAAAGGCTTAGTGAAAAACAGACAAGTATAGAGAAATTAAGAGATATTAAACTCAAATATATATGTGTGTGTTTTTTAGTTAATTCAAGTACAAGCCCATTCAAACATTTCCATGAGCATTTATTACAGGTTGTTAAACAAGTACTTCTTCCTTGAACATTTTATATTTAAGTATATATAGAGCTGATCAATAGATTTTTTTCTCATCTTCAGTTTCTTGAAAACATCTTATGGAGAATCATAGCTTTGGAAAATTCTATCCAAAGCATTTTTAATAAAAATCTGTCACTATTGCCATAAAATCCAAATAGATTTTATAAATGAAATTTATTAAAGTTATTTTTGTCCTTGTGAATTAATAGTTGCAATCAATAGATGGATAAAGCAAGTTACACTGAGAGTAGTAATCTGCCCTAAAATTATTATTATGTGGTAATGATTTTTCTATTTTTTTTATCTGTCCTATGTTTTCTTCCAAAAGGAAATTATATAAAGGTCACTGCTCTTTGTGGTGAAAACATAAAATTTTACTACTATGCTGTAATAAATCCAACAGATGGCTCACAAGTTAATTGAAATATTTATCCCTTTGGCTGTTGGTAAATCACCTGTGTACAGTATATGGGTATAAAGTAGGCTTGATTTATTTGTGTGATTGATAAAAACTGGTGGGGCCAGTAAGGAAACAACCAATAAAAGAATAAAGGAATATACATATTTCATTTTTATTCTTCTTATTGGTTTCTACATTTTATTGTTTTCTATATTTTCTATATGCCATTATTTTATCTTTTGGCATTTACATTATCTTTGGCATTTTTATTAGTGGGAAATTCAGCTTGCTTTTGAAGGTATGAAAAGAATGAATGAGTTCAAACTTTTTCATTCAAAATATTTCTTATGGTTAATGAGTCTTAGTTTCTAATAACGTCTCTCATAATACATCTTTTAAGTTACCTCTGAAGGTGTTTTAAGGACAAACAATGTTAGGTAAAGCTGCTGTGAGTGAGCTATACAAAAGCACACTAGGATGCAAACCGTTATCAGAATTTTAATGGTGGAGGCTGCCAAGTGTTGGGTGAGGAAGAGACAATTGACCTGCTATTTGAAGAAAGAGTTTGCAAGATCAAAACAGAATGAAAAGCCTCTAATGAGATGTAACAATACACATTAAGCCCATAGATGGAAAGAAACCTGGGATTTTTAAGGAAATAACAATCCATTGAGACTGTAGTTAAATAAATGAAAAGGTTTATACAGAACCTGAGGTTGGTCTAGTTGGTAGAGTTAAGGGGTTTTAGTTGAGTCCAAGTGGAATGGATGTGCAGGTAACACTTAAGTATCTCTCAAGGTTCTGTATGGAAAGCTGATTAGGAACAAAAGAATGTACTGTCAGTGGTCAACAAGAAATCTGTCAACCATTGTGGAGGAGAGTTGGTGGAAGTTGGATCATGGAGGTGATGGTCGATGTGGAAGGAAACGGAAGGAATCAAGGCAGAATTTGTAGTCCTAATTCACAGTACTGATGATGAGTAGGATGTGCCATATGAGGAAAGAAATACATAAAGAATGAAACTCAGAAAAAAAAGAAAAGAATGAAACTCAGGTAGTCTTAATTGACCCATTGAGTTGATTAAAATGTCATTTATGGGGTCTGGAAAGGACAGAAGTTAGGAGGTTGATTAATGAGCCTAAGCATTGTACAGTACTCTGTGATGTCTATGAGGCAACCACTGAAGATGTTAATTAGACTTGTGTGGATAAATATAGATAAATACAGATATAGACAGAGATATACAGTATAATTAACAGTATATTAGGACAATATTATTTCTATTTTTAAAATACAATAGTGTCCAGCATTAAAAAGTATTGATTTATTGGACCTCATTAAATTAAAAAAATTCTGTTTATCAAAACACCATTCAAAAACATGAAAAAATAAAATATTCACAGCAAACGACTTGTATGTAGATCTTTAAAGAGCTATACATCAGTTTTAAAATATAATTGATCCAATTTTAATCTAGAGTGTTAAATGTTAGAAAAGATGCAGGAAGTAAATATAAAATTGTACATTAATTGGAGTGTTCTTCATAAACTAAAACTTATTCATACAACCCTGCATATTGACTAGCTATTTTCCCAAGCAAAATAAGAATATATGTCCAAATAAAAATCTGTATACAGAGGGTTACAGTGGTTTAAACACAAATGAAAACAACCCAAATGTCTATGACTCTAATGACTGAACAATCTATGATACAGATGTATAATGAAATGCTATTGATCAACAAAATGAATGAATGAACTACTGATACATACAACAACAGAGATGAATATCAAGTGGATTAAGTGAGAGAAGCCAGACTCAAAAGACTGTAAGATTCCATTCCTAAGTCATGCTTGAATAGGCAAAAACAGTGTGACAAGAAACATATTAGTTGTTGCCAGGACATAAGGTAAGGGAGGGAAGGAGAGTAACTACAAACGGGCAAGAAGGGACTTTTGCGGTATTAAAGATATTATGCATCTTTACTGCAGTGGCCATTACAACACTTTTGTCAAAATTCAGAGAACTAGATGCAAATGATGAATTTACTTTATGTAAATTTTAACTCAATAAACCTGACTTAAAAAAATAATATGTACGGTGCAGGTATAAATTTTATCAGTATATAAAGATGTTCTACGAGTGTGAGTAGATTTTATTATGTTTACTAAAATTTACCTGTATTTTTTCAGATTTTATCTACAAGGTGACTAGAATTAAATAACTCAAAGTTTCATAGTAAACTCAAAAACGTTTCAAAGTGTAGGCTATGCAATCATTATTCCCTTGATAAAAACAAGTTTATCTTTTCATTATTAGTAGTAAAAAGCATAATTTAAAGCTTTAACACAAAGGCCTTGCTCTTAAAAATTTCCTGGTGACCAAATTAATGAGGATCATATGTCTTGAACTTAAAAATAACAACTCTTTACAAATGGAGGGAAAGTAAGAGGAAGTAAAAAAGAAAATTCAATATTCTATTATATATGGCAAATGAAGTCAGTGGTGGCTTTGAACTCTGCACATTATAGGTGCTGATTACAGCTTTAATAATGATATTAAAAATACATAGTTCTTACTTTCCTCATATTTTATCTAATTGTTATTGACAAAAATGGCATTTCTAATGTTTCCTTATTCTGTTGGGAAATTATATTTTCTCCTCTGAATACTATGCAATTTAAAAGAGTAATTTAAAAAATCTTCCCTGAATCTCAAAGTAAGATATAAAAAAAAAATAGTAAAACACAGAGCCCCATAATGGGAAATTCTTTCCAGGAATTCTTGTTTCATAACTAACAACGATTTCACAACTGTTTTTGTATATTCTCTTTTTCCCAATGGAATTATTAATAGTTATGTTAATAAACATGTTAATGACCCTATTATTTACTACTTAGCAGTTATACTATTTATTATATATAACTATAATAAACTATGCAATTACTAATATTACTTCTATAGTGTTTATCCGTTAATTTTGTTAATGTCAACCTCTTAGAGTCAGAAACAAACATGTCTTTATATGAGGGTTATCAACCAAGGATTAATCTCAAATGCTATCTGGCCTGTGATATTGTACACCTTCTATATCAGACCTGAGGAGGAAATACAAAGCAGCTGATACTCAGAGATCATAGAAAACAATGTGTTTTAGGAAAATCAAATGCCTGCAGGGATCAGGCATTCAAAATAAAATTTTGAGCCTGGCCAAAGATAAAACAACAGAAAATACAGTATTCTTTGACATACAGAAAGTATATACCAGATTAAAGGCATATTAATTCTTAACGTTAAAGGGAAGTACAGGCCTTAAAATATCTATCTACTGAGGACTCCTGGCCCAAGAACCACCTGTTTCTGACCCTTTGACCCTTGGATTATTTACTGTTATAATAAAATATTATTATATGTAGACGGTTAAATTTTATCTTATATTTTTACCATTGTTAACATTAGTGACAGTATGATAAAAACACAAATATAAACAAGATATTTTAAACAGATTATCAAAAACAAATATTACAATTGTTCATTATTCACAAGACTGTACAAACACAGCCATCAACATAAATTTTAAATTCTGATCATAGCACACAAGGCACGGTATTTACAGTAAATTATATTTCCCTTTAATTTGTAACTAAGTTTGTGCTTGTGTGTGAATATATATTATTTTGGTAATAATTTGCTGGCTTCCATATAATTAGAAAAACTCATATCAGAGACATTAATTTTATAATATACTCAAGAGACATTAAATATTATGCTAACTAAAATGTCAGTTAATAGACATTGACTTATGATCAATGTCATAACTTCTTAGTTTTTTAGCACCATATGCCACTTATCAGCATTACATTATTTACTATTTATTGACTGTGCATTTTATTTTCTAAGCTTGTGAACTAGATTTGCCTTCTTCTTTAGGGAGTGTAATTTCAATTATCTGAGTGGTTGATCTACCAGAAAATATCTCCAGTCAACTTTGACATTTAAAATAAGTTTGAAGTTTTCTAGAAGGGTAGTTACATTACTGAATGGTCAAATTGTTATTTAGGAACAAAATCCCTTGAATCTGAAATAAACTGGTACATGAGTAGAAAGGGAGTTTATATGCTAGTTCCCAACAACTAATATCCAGCATCCAAACCTCTATATGTTTTGCCATAAAGCGTGTTTACAACTAATCAATTTAATTACTTTACAGACATTGATATTGCTGACAAAAGCATGGAAAACAAAACAAAACAAATCAATGCTGGCTTAGAAACTTCAATAAAAACCTTTTGGCATAAAACTTTTGAGTATAAAGGATCTGAGAGCCTTAAGTGAGGCGTACAGATATATCCCTAATCAGCTTCACTAACCCAAGAGATAGAATGTGAAAAAAAAAATATTATGAGGGATTGTCTTTACCTAAAGAATATTATATTTTTATTCTTGGATATACACTAATTTTTTTCAAGAAATGAAAGATATTTGTTTTACATGTAGCTACCTGGGCTGTGATAAGGTTGAGTTTTCATGACTGAATAAAATAAACTTACGTATCGTTCCTATTAGTTATCTCCCGCTATTGTTTTCTATTGACTATCATTTCCATTGGACAATTAAAACTTAAAAAAATATATTCCTATGTATTCAGTTATATAGCTCCACAGAAATGATATCTATTTGTGTTTTTAATTAACAAAGCTCATAATCACCAGGGCAATGAGTATCTGTAAACTATATAGCATTTATAATTGAAAGCTTACTGTTCATTTCTTACTTATTGAGGTTATATTTTGACTTGGACATATTTCTGCCAAGATAGCTGGGAGTGGGGAAAGAGAGAGAGAGAGAGAGAAGAATAGAAAAAGAAAAAAAGGAATACATTTAACATAGAGCAATTCTTTTATAATCTAGGAAGACTTGTTAGAGATGTACACATAAGAAACTTGTAAAAGAATGTGCAAGATGAGGAATATTAATTATGACCAATCAAATGTGCTCAGAAGTTCTCCATCAAATATTAAATTTATCTTCTATCTATTCCAGCATTTTCACAAGATACACACTGATTCCCAAATGACATTGGCTATTTGTATAAGATATTCATATTCTAAATGATGTGGAACACTGATATTTGGACTGCTCTGAAAGACGTCTGGGGATATGAATCAAAATATTTCCTAGAAAAAACCACAAAACCTTAGGTTACTTCACCAGTATATAGACGGATGGATAGATAGATATAGACAGTAATTTTAAAAGCCCTACAAATGCCTCCTTTAATTATTTTCTCACAGTGTCCCCATGAACATAGTTTTCTTATCTTTTTTTATTATTAAAAAATAATTTAGAATTATTGTCTTTGAACTTCATACATATTTATAAATGCTTACATTTCAAAGATAGAACCACAAATTTTCTTTTATGTTAAAAAGTTTTTATACTAGTTTTAATTGGCACTCAGTAGATCTGTGAAAGGAAAATGACCATTATCATTGGACATTCTATATAGCTTCTTCAATTTATCCTGTTTTTTCCTTGCTACTAGTGCAGGAAGAAGGTATTAGTCATGCTTCTACATCTACAAACTATATTTGGTAATAGTAGTAGTAGTAGATTTGCATATTTTTGTTGAGCTTTTAAAATAGGAAGTTCGAGGAATCTACTATTTTGATGTTCACAATCTCTCTGAATCAGTTTAATTTGGCGGTAAATAATCTGTACATAACTCAAGTGACAATAAATTAACTGTGCAACAAGTCCCATTTGAAATATCTTAGCACTCTGTATGCATTCTATGTTTCACCACATGAGATTAACATACCAAAACATGAGACTTCTCATTGAATCATTTACAATTATTTAAATATTAAAAATCTTTATTTAATAATGTCCAGTAATACCTATTTATTTTCTTTAACTCTTATCTAATTTATTTCACATTCCCAGCTATGATTTAAAATAGTTTGCTTTAATATTTTTATGTCTTGCATGTCGGAAATCACCTCAAATCCTTAGTAGAAGTATTAACAAGAAAGGATTAGCAGATTGCTGCCTAGTCACATGTCAGCCTTCAATAATCCATGTTATGATGGGGGGGGGTTCATTAATATATTTGACAAATTACTAAATTCTTTTAAATTTTATTCAGGGAAGATTTTGTGCTTTTCCCAGATAGGCAATTTCAAAGGCCTGAAAATAGTAAGACAGAATTTATCCACAGAAAATCTTGTCGCCTATAAAGAAATCCTCCCCATCAACTGAAAAATAATTATACAAATACAAACTTTTTATACACAATTCAATAGCTTTCCAGTCTATTAGAAACAGTAATTTAAAACAGAGTATGGAAAATGTGCCATATAAAAGCATCACAAAATAATAATTTAGCCACAATACTGAAAACATACGTTCAAAACTTATGTGATAATAAAATGTTCTCAAAACTTTTGACTTGATAGACTGGATTGGAAAGCAGATACTGTGTACCCAAATAGTAAATATAAAACACAGAATGAGGTCAATGGCTATTGTTTTCAAATAAATATATAGGTTTAATGCAGTTCCAAATACAAACATTCTGAATAGCTTTTTCACTTTAATTATGCTCTACCTTCCCTTCTGCTTTCTGTTGACTAAGTTACATTCTTTCTGGAATCATTAGAATATTTTTTTAAATACTTGATTAATGTTTAATATTCTGAAGATTAAGTAACAAAATCAAACAAGTTTTTTACTTGACTAGGTTCATTTCCTCTGAATTCTTCTAAGAGTTTAAAACAAACTATCACACTTATTGATTTAGAACCATCAGATTTTACTTCAGGAAAATCTAATACCTTTCAAAAAGTGACCTTATACTTTAGGAAGACACACTCAGTGCTTTTTTAAATCTTCTTGACAATATATTTATTAACAAAATGCATCATGGGAAATAAATCTACCTCTTAAAATTCCATTTGCTTTTGTGGTTAGACATGCTTGACCAAAAATTTTTGGAGAAAAATATGCACCTGGTCCCAATTTAAGCTGCATTAAATTTAGTAGAGGCATTGAAATGGTCCTGTCCTCACTTTTACTGAACAAAAAGTAGATTTCATTTAGAATATTGGTAGTTGCTTTTTAGTAATAAAATATTAAGCCTATGCATTTAAAGAGGAAGGAGGAAAAAGAAAATTTGATGAAGGCAGTCAAAGGTACAAAATTCTAGTTATAAGATATATAAGTGCTAGGGATGCAATGTACAACATGATAAAATAACACTGCTGTATATAATATATGAAAGTTTTTTTAAGAGTAAATCCTGAGTTCTCATCACAACAAAATAAATTTTTTCTATGTCTTTAATTTTTATTTATGGGAGATGGTGGATATTCACTAAACATGGATGTTATTATGATAATCATTTCATGATGTATGTGTGTCAAATCATTATGCTGCACCTCAAACTTATACAGTGCTGTATGTCACTTATATCTCAAAACTGGAGGAAGAAAATAAAAGAGTATGATAATGTTTTTTAAATTTTTTTCTTTGCTTAATATTTACCTAAAAGCATGATTAGTGGGTTTCTTTTTCTTGCTTTTTGCTTTTAATATAATTAGAACTATTCTGCTTTACCCAGTTTCCCTGATGGATAATCAATGTTTGTAAGTTTTTCAGGGACACTTGCAAAATAAGTCCACAATACGGAGCCTACAAATAGGCTCACATGAATACAGTCAAGTGATCCTTGACAAAGGAGTGAAGGCAATTCAATGGAGAGAGGATAGTCTTTTCAACAAATGCTGCTGGAACAAGTGGACATCCTCATGCAAGAAAATGAATCTAGACACAGAACTTACACACTTCACAAAAATTAACTCAAAATGGATCACAGAGCCAAGTGTAAAATGCAAGAATATATAAAACTCCTACAACATAAGATAGAAAATCGAAAGCACACTTCATGAAAAAAAAAAATTGATGAGTTGGACTTAATTAAAATAAAAACTTCTGCTCTGTGGAAGACACTGTATAGACAAGCCATCACTGGAAGAAAATATTTGCAAAACTCACATCTAATAAAGGACTTGTATATAAAATTTATAAAAAAAATTCTTAACACCGTACAATAAGAAAACAAACCAATTTGAAACTGGATAAATGATCGGAACATACATCCTACCAAAGAAGATATTCAGATGGCAAATAAGCATATGGAAAGATGCTCAACAGCAAACGTAATTAGAGAATTGCAAATTCAAACAACGAGAAACCGTGACACACCTGTTAGAATGGCTAAAAATCAAAAACACTGACAATACTAACTGCTGGAGAGTATGTAGAGCAATAGGAACTTTCATTCATTCCTGCTGGGAATGCAGAATGGTACAGAAACTTTGGAAGAGTCTGGCAGTTTCTTACAAAGCTAAACACAGTCTTACCATATGATCTAGCAATCATGCTCCGAGGTATTTACCCTAAAGAGTTGAAAATTTATGCCCTTATAAAGACCCGCACATAAATCTTTATAGCAGCTTTTATCATAACTGCCAAAATTTGGAAGCAAACAAGGTGCCCTTCGATAGATGAATGAATAAACAAACTGTGATACATACATTCCATGAAATATTATTTAATGACAAAATAAATGAGCTGTCAAGCTATGAAAATACGTGAAGGAGACTTAAATGAATATTGCTAAGTGAAACAAGCCAATTTTAAAAGGTTACATAATGTATGATGATATCAATATGATATTTTGGGAAAGTCAAACCTATGGAGATGGTAAAAAAGTTTGTGGTGCCCAGGGGTCTGGGAGGAGAGAAGGAGGGGTAAACAGGTAGAGCACAGGAGTGTTTTAGGTCAGTGAAACTATTCTTTAATACACTGTAATGATGGAAACATGGAATTATATATTTGTCAAAATCCAAAGAATGTATAATATAGAGTGCATGTTAATGTATGCTCTGGACTCTCATTAGTAATATTGTATCAATATTAGTTTAATTCAATTATCAACAACTGTATTATGTATCACAATAATGGAAGATATAAAAAATAGGGAAAACTGTGTGGAGTGTGAGGGAGAAGGGGCATGTGGGAATGCTCTGTATTTTCTGTTCAATTTTCCTGTAAACATAAACTACTCTAAGAAATGAAGCCTATTAATTAAGAAAAAGAAAACTTAAAAAAAGAAGGTAAAGACAATTTCAATTCTCTACTGTCACCTCAGGCTCATTTCATTAATTATGTTGTTCAAACATTTAAATTGCGTTTCTGTGTATTTTATCTCTCAGAACTGATAGTGTTATAATTAAATCTCATTACATTTGCATTTCTGTTTTTACGCTTTCTGGTAGCACTTAAGAGTTTAGCTGTGTTACATTTAATACATTCTCTGCAACACTTTGTCTTGTAACCTCATTCAATAATCTCTTAGGCTTTTAGTAACAAAAATAAAATTTAAAATTTAATAAAAATAATTAACTGAATTTCTTCCAATTCATTCAGAGTCCCCACTCACACGGTGGTCCCTTTAATGCGTCTAATATATGTGCTCAAACTCACGTCACACCTACAGGGTGCAGTGGGCTCTGTCATAACCACAGTCCCTATCCATCACATTTACACTCTCCATGCTAGTATAATTTGGTCAAGGCATATCCTGAACTTGGTATTTTCTCCAATGTATGAAGACAGTTCTTTAAATATCTCCAGAATCACGATAATTACTTCTTAGGCTGTGTATAGGTCTCCGCCTTCACAATTTAAACCAAAGGCTGTGTGTCAGATATATACTGCTCCAAAACAAATTACCACAAATATAGTGGTTTAAACACCTGTTGATTATCTTACAGTTTCTGTGACGAGTCTGGACAGCTTAGCTGAGTGATCTGCTCAAAGTCCTACAAGGCTGCAACCAAGGTATCAGCACTTTGAGGTCTTAACCAGAGTCTTGACTGGGAATAAATCCTCTGCGAAGCTTCCCAGGGTTGCTGGCAGAATCCCTCTCTTTCTGATTATAGGAATGAGGTCCCATTTTCTTGCTAGATGTTGGCTGAGCGCCACACTTAGGTCCCAGGGTTTATGACCAACAGTTCATTGCCAAATGGCCCTCTCCATAGACAGGTCACAACCCGGCTGTTCATTTCTTCAAGACTGGCAGGAGAATCTCTCCCTCTCTCTCTGTTCAGCTAAGGCAGAGTCTTACATTATAAAACACAATCAAGGTTGTGATATCTTGGCACCTTTGTCATAATGTAACCTAATTAGATCACCCTAGATTGTGTCCGCAACAGGCATTTTCTAAGAATGTATTTTAGTTTCTCTATATGGTAATTTTACTATCATTGTGTGTTCCTGTTGTTTCTACTCTTGTCAAATGACATATAGTTGCAAAAACTTCACTGATTTATTTTGTTTTACTGATACATAAAATTACTCTCTATCATTATCATGTTTTCCACCTTCAAGTCTTAGTCACCTGCTACTAAATTGGTACCTGGGTTTGATTTTGGTTATTATTTGCCTCATATGTTTTCTTTTTTATTTTTTTAAGTTACCCCCTTTATTATTTGATTTAAGCCATAGTCTTTGTTTGATTTTATTACTTATTTTTAAAATAAAAATTATGTATATTTAAGGTGTACAACATGATGTTTTGATATACATGTGCATAGTGAAATAAAAACACTAAAAGTACTGTATGATCCAGCAGTCCTCCTGGTGTTTACTAAGAAATGGAAATATTTCCTGCCATATCAGTAAACAAAGGATATCACAGTCATCAGCGATTGCAGCCACCACCGAAGGTGAGCAGGTGAGCACTGAGGAAACTCAGGAAGGAAAAGCATACCTGCCATCTAGTAGCCATGAGACTGCAGCCACTCCCCACCGGGAGCCCCGAGGAAACTCAGGATATGAAAACACAGGATCCTGGCCCCAGAGAGCTGAGGTGCATGTCCAAGGAATGATTTCTGTGAGTCCAGACTCTTGCATCTTCCTATACATAGAAAAGCGCTAAATTCCTTAGCTTGAGATATCTGGTTTTCTTTAGTTAGCAATAATCTTTTTTTTTTTTTTTTCTTTTATTTGCGGTACGCGGGCCTCTCACTGTCATGGCCTCTTCCGTTGTGGAGCACAGGCTCCGGACGCACAGGCTCAGCGGCCATGGCTCACGGGCCCAGCCGCTCCGCGGCATGTGGGATCCTCCCGGACCGGGGCACGAACCCGTGTCCCCTTTATCGGCAGGCGGACTCTCAACCACTGTGCCACCAGGGAAGCCCAGCAATAATCTTTTGACATTCAGAACACCTGGCTTTGTTGCAAAACTCCTATATATCCTGGCTCCTCCTCTCACCTCCTTGGAGTAGTTCTTTCAGGGTTACTTGAGATGCTGCCTCCTGGGCTTTAAGTCCTAAACATTCCTGCTGAATAAAACATAACTCTCAACTTTTAGGTTGTGAATATATTTATTTTAGTCAAGACTACCTAAAGGAAATGGCATCTGTACCTCAAAGAGATATCTGTACTCCCAAATTCATTGCAGCATTATTCACAATAGCCAAGGTGTGGAAACAGCCTAAGTGTCAGTTGATGGATGAATATATATATATATATATATATATATATGTATATATATATACACACACACATACATATATATGTAATTTCTTTATTCATTCCATATATATATACATTGGAGCATTATTCTGTTTTAATAAAGAAGATCCTGTTATTTGTCACAACATGGAAGAAACTGGAGGACATTATGGAAAATGAAAAAGCCAGACACAGAAAGAAAATCTCACTTATATGTGGGATCTAAAAAAGTAAAAGCAGAAAGTAGACAGGTAGTTACCAGGGGCATGGAGGTGGGGGAAACGGGAAGATATTGCTCAAAGGGTACAAAGTTGTAATTATACAGGATGAATAAGTTTGGAGACCTCATGTACAGTGTGATGACTATGGTCATTATTATTCTACCATATACTGGAAATTTGCTAAGACAGTAGAATTCAGGCACTCTCATCACACACACACAAAAGGCAACTCTGTGAAGGAAAGGATCTGTTAATTAAGCATGTTTCTTGTATAAAACACATTGTTGTGCTGGATTTTTAAAACCCACTGGATCTGAGTATAGGATGCCACCTCCACATGATGTTCCTCTCACCTCATCCCATCCTTCTCTCTCCTTAGTCCTGTCATCATTGAGTTTCATTTCCTATATTATTAGTTGGTCAACAGAGTAAAAGAAGAACTTATTTTTTCTGGATGACCTATTAGCTACTGCTCAACAATTTACTCCCAGCTCAGCATAGTTCTTGGAAAAGACCGGGGCAATTTTTATTTTACTTAAATTTGTTATTCACAAAAGGTTTAAGAATCTCTGGATTCTTCATTCTAATGTTAGAATTCTATAATTTTATGGGTTTAATGTCATTTCCTCGTTAGGGGTTTGTTCTTTGTACCTAAGCAGATTTCTATTTTTTCTCAATTATCTTAAAATATCCTCTCTATCATACCATATTTTCACATAATTTATGCTGGAATTCACTAAAGAGCAATCTGAGCAGATCAGCAATGATGACAAGTTTATATTCAACACAACGTCCCCTTAGCTATTTGGAGCTTACTTTATCAAAAAATGTTCCCCTACGTGTCTTCTCATTTTCTTTCTTTTTTTATTTTCTACAAAGATATTACATGAGTAGGCACATATGAAATTATTATTTTCATTTTTTTGACTAAAGTCCTTATATGACATATCCATCATTTTTTCTTCATCGGAACACACACACACACACACATTCTCTTTTCTAACCAGAGCCTTGTACTTATCTTCAGGACTTGCTTTTGGTTTAGACACTTTTGAGGGTTAGTCCAGAGATTTAAAGTTTAGCTAGAAAGAAAACCAGTCAGACAAATTGGGGTGGAACACTGACATTGTGTTGGTAGCTTTATTATCCAAGTGAAAGTCCCCTGACTGGGTGAGGCCTTAGAGTTTAGGGCTGAGAATAAAGCCATGGTAAACTCTTACCTTATTGATAAACTCAATAAAGCCAAATAAACTCTTCCATGTCTGTGGGCAGCAGAATAATGGCCCCCCAACGATGCTCAGGCCTTAATGCCTGCAGCCTGTGAATATCGTACATTACTTGGCAAAGCTGAATTAAGTGTGCAGGTAGAAGTAAGTCTGCTAATCAGCTGATGTTACTATAGGAAGATTATCCTGGATTACCCAAAGGGACCCAATGTAATCACAAGAGTCCTGAAAAGATCAAGAGGAAGCTGTGACTAAGGAGAAACGAAGAGGTGACAGGACTTAGCCTACAGTCTCTGGCTTTGAAAATGGGGGATCGGGGCCACAAGCCAAGAAATATGGGCACCCTCCAGAAACTGGACAAGGCATTCAGCATAGTGGATAATTGGATCATCTACTAGAACCTTCCAGAATGAATGCAGCCCTCCTGACACATTGATTTTTGCCCAGTGAGATCCATTTTGACTTCTGACCTCCAGAACCAGAAGGTAACAGATTCCTGTTGTTGGAAGCCACTGTTTGTGTCAATTTGTTACAGCAACAAATTAAGTGGAAATAGTAGAAATCTACAATTAATAGTAGACAGAGTTAAAAGTGGAAGTTAATACACTGTCCTATGGAACAGGGGCTCAGTTCTCAGCTCTGCTGCTTACTAACTTAGTGGTAAGGTGCATGATTCCTAAAATCTGTGTCCTGGTTTGTTCAATCACAAAATAGGTAACATAATACCGACCTTTCAGAAATTTCATGTTAAATAAGATTATGTATGAAATCCACCTGTCAAATGATATAGAAAACTCTTTTTAAAAGTTAGCTATGCCAAAAAAAAAAGTTAGCTATGGTTTTTCTTTGTTTTTATTGTAATTAGTAAGCATTATTGGTCTGTCGGCACTTGGGGATCTGATCTGTGGAGTGCAGATTTTCCTTCTGTGTTGCAGACCCCTTACCTAGCTGGGTTTTAATAACCTCCCAAATCTTCAAGACTTGCCTGACTGATCAACTGTCTGGACCTACTGTGTGTCCTGATCATGTATGTCTTCATTTTTCTGGGAATTCCTCTTGGGCCACTCTTTATCAGATATTCCTAATACCTGCCTTCTTCTATATGGGCTCCGGACGCGCAGGCTTAGCGGCCATGGCTCACGGGCCCAGCCGCTCCGCAGCATGTGGGATCCTCCCGGACCGCGGCACGAACCTGTGTCCCCTGCATCGGCAGGCGGACTCTCAACCACTGCGCCACCAGGGAAGCCCTCTGACTCTGTTTTTCATCCTAGCTCTTGTTCTGTCATTTACTACAGTCACTGCTGTGGACTAGCTGATACCCACTCCTAATTCATTTCCTGCCTAATATTCCTTATTCCACTCTCCTAGTTCTAGGCCTTTCACCTGTCTCTATGATTTGCTACTTCTTACCTTTATAGACACTCTACCTTTCTGTATGTGTGAAGAAAAAAATAAAAAGAAAAGAAATGAAAGTAACACAATTAGTCATCTTTCAGAAAGTAATGGCGTTAAATAAGTTCAATGATAATATCCTAACTCAAAAATACATTGCCAAAATATATATATATATATATATATATATATATATATATAGCCATGCCTGAAAATTGCATTGATTCTGAAGATGAAATTTACAGTTAGGATAAAGTTACCTTAGATTTCAAAATTTTAAAAGCACACATAGAGGAAAGGGGGACTTTAATAGATCACTTCTAGAATATATAGTTTAGCACGTGTAGAATTTTGGAGAGGCAAAAGTATGCATATGTATGTGAAGAGATTTTTTTTTTCTCCCTTGCTTACATATTCTATGTACGTTAAGTATCTTACATATCTTTGGGGGAAAATAAGGTTAGAGAAATAGTATTTATGAAGGTGCTTACTGAAAAGTTTTATTGACTGAATGGTATGAATAACCTTATTATATCTACATTTAAGTCTGAGGTTTTAAATCTTCTTAAACCTAGAAAACCTATTTAGGTACAAATGAGACACTAATAATATGGCATCTTGCTTGTAAATATCCTATTTCTCTACAGTGCAAACCTATCACCCTTTGTGAAAATTCATCAATGTGATATCTACATTCTTTTATTTCCTTTACACTCTGTTTAACAGTGTATGAGTTTACTGTCACTTTCCCACTTCTTATTCACTAAAATATTCAACTATGAAGGGTCAACATTAACCAGATTAAGAAATAATAATGAACATCAGTAGTTAACATTTGTTGGAATGAAAAACATTCATATACACATCAAAGTCTAATGCAGAATTTGCAATATGTTGGTCCACAGGTCAGTTCTGGCATAGATCTGAAAGATATACTTTAGCCATTTTAAAACCAACTTTATTATTAGGATTTTTGTTGTTGTTGTTTTACATGGAGAGATTTCTCACAGTAGGTGAGGGGGGTTGTTTGTTTTTGTTGTTGTTTTGCTTTTCAGAACCTGGAATCTCACACTTCATCATACATTGACAATTGACCAGGAGGGAGCATGCTCCTTCTCCATGGCCAGCTACGCTTGGATGGCCACTCTCCCTGCCACTCCCCTGTATGACATTAGACATCTTATTTTCCTTTGTATTACTTGTTTGGTCAAACAGTTAACTGATTAAGTTAATTTAAAAGAAATGGTTCTGGAAATATTCCAGGTGTGATATTATCTAATATGAATGAGAAAAAGCCAGATAATGACCTACAGAGTTTCCTACATAGGTTTACCCATTCAAATGATAAAGATGAACTAGTCCTAGTTCTTCAAATAAGTTCTTTCAGTGTCATTAATAATTTTTGTTTTTGATTGACATATGCCATGGTGACACAATAAAAGACATTCAATAGTTATTTAAAACTGCAAAATTACAATAAGATGCTTACTCTTACGGTTGATACTTATTAGACTAATTTTCAGATGATCCAACTTATAGGCGAGTCATTGGCCAAAAAAATAACAACGATATAAAAGTAAGGTAAAAGCCATAAAAGTAAAGGTAAAAGCCACATTTTACTAAAATAAACTTTGCTTGAGAGCCTGGTACCACCAACTATTAAAGAAGAATACAAACATTTGGTATAAGCGATGATTCTGGCATCAAGCTATATAAAATCCTCATTCAGTGAAACCAGGTGTTAGCTGTCTGTACAAATGGTGTTAATTTTAAATGGTCTACACAAAACAATCTTCCAGATGAGTTGTATGTACACAAAAAACCAATTCAAATATAAACTCCTTTTTATACAATTTAACCAAAAAAGGGGTCTCTAGGTAGGTAAAATGATGTGGGAAAGTTTAGTGATTATTCATTTTTATAAAGAACCAAGTAATTAATGTTTCATCAAGATTTTTTTTCTATGAGAAAATTGCTCCCTTAAATTTCACTTCAATTTATAATACATTTTTAATGCTGAGGAAATGTACTACTACTGAACTATCATTTTAACATCATTTCTGGAAATAAGGCCTGATTCACAGAAGCAGAAACTCCTTGCTGTCCCTCAATTTCCATTTTCTCCTTTGCCCTTTGGTAATAGGACACCAAAGTTTTAGGCAAATACCTCACTGCCAGAAAATTGACCACATCTCCCAATCTTTCTTCCAGCTAAGTATAGCCTGATACTATATTGGCCCCAAGGAATGGGAGCAAAGATTATGCATTCACCTTCCAAATCACACCCTTAAAGTGATGAGTGAGTCGCTCCACTTTTACCCTTCTCAATCTTTTATATACAGAACAGTGCACATATCAAAGTACTCAGCTTGTTGGAATCTCACAAAATGCAGTAGGCAGCAACCAGATCAAGTAACAGAACATACGAGCATTCCAGAAACCTCTCTCAAGTTCCCTTCCATTTTCTGTGTACTACCCCCTCCATCATCCAGGATCATCTCTATTCTGCTTTCTAGAAACATAGGTCAGTTATAGTTAACTTTATATAATGAAATCATATAAGAGTATATATTTTTTATGACTATCTTCTTTTGCTCATTACTGCATTTCTCAGATTGATTTATATTTTTTGTGCATAATTGAAGTTAATTTATTTTTATTGCTGTACAGTATTCCATTGTGTGAATATAAAATTTCCAAAACACGTTACAGTAGATGTGGAATAATCAAATTATAAATAGATTGTGGCTGATATTCAGAAAAAGGTATTAATTCCAACTTTAATTGAACATGTTGAAATAGACTTAGTAATGAAATGTGCTTTTATTTTTCCTATTTTTAAATAATCATAATAGAAATGCCATTTTCAGAGTGCTGTTTTTATAAGGGTGCTTCCCATATACTATTAGTGGAAATATCTTTGTGCCAAGGGGACATCAATAAATTTTGCTAAGTAAATAATGAGGGGGAAATATGAGAACAATCTAGTAATTTTTAAACTATCCTTTGCCAATGTTCACAGTACATATTTCCATGTTAAAACCTATGGAATTAATAAGTTTATATTAACACATCTTTGAAGAAGGTATAATATGAAAATGTTTTATCAAGGGATATCTACAGATAAATTATAATATTTTAATAGCATTGATACACATACCAAATACAAGAGAAAATAGAAAGTAACAATGGAAAATAAAAGAGAACATTAGGTATTGAGTTAGGGCAATAGTGTAATAATGTGTTTCTATATTTTTAACAATCATATATATATATACAATGAAATATTACTCAGCCATAAAAAAGAAATAATGCCATTTGCAGCAAAATGGATGGATCATACTAAGTGAAGTAAGTCAGATAGAGAAAGATAAATATCATATGATATCATTCACATGAGGAATCTAATTTTTAAAAAAAGAAATGAACTGATTTACAAAACAGAATCACACTCACAGATGTCAAAAACAAACTTATGTTTACCAAAGGGGAAACGTGGAGTGGGAGGGATAAATCAGGAGCTTGGGATTAACATACACACACTACTATATACAAGATAGATAACCAACAAGGACCTACTACTGTATAGCATGGTAAACTCTGCTCAGTATTCTGGGAAAACCTATATGAGAAAAGAATCTAAAAAAAATTAATATATGTATATGTATAACAGAGTCACTTTGCTGTATACCTGAAACTAACACAACATTGTAAATCAACTATACTCCAATAAAATTAAAAATTAAAAAAAAATTCTAATAGCCTTTTCTCATATTGCTGTTAGAGTTCTTCACCATGCTACATACACAACTTCCAAAGAACAGCATTTTAATCTTTATCCCTAGAATGCATGTCTCTTTTCTTTCTTTACCAAATTCGGCTAGACAGAATCGTGGACATTCTTTTATACTTTCTTTTCTTTCGTGCTAATATTCTCTCAGATACTAAGCTCAGATCCACATCCAATTCATTTCTTCAGCAAATATTTGTAGTTTCAAGACCCTCTGCTAGGTGCTGGGATAATATGGAGATTAGAAGAGTGTTTTCTTCTCCTTTTTTATATAATTGACTTCCTAGTGTCTCCTACAGAGAACAGTGTTCTCGCCAAGGTGAATTCTGATGCCAGGAGAGAGGAAAGAGATTGCAGTGGCCCATCAGTGGTGGATGGAAGGTGTAGCCAAGACCACATGGGCTGAAGGCAGAGAGAGATGGAGGAAATGAGAGCGGCTATTTCTTCCCAATAGAGCACTGTGAGCTGGTGGATTGCAGGGCCAGTTTATCTTTGGAGATAAGCTGCATGTGTAATGACAAAGTATCATGCCAGCTAAGTCACTCCCAGAAGGCACCATGAGTCTAGGAGTTTCTTTTCTCTTAGTGCCACAACAAAATATAATTCACACAGTTCTCCCTTCATAAACCGTGAAATCCTTTTACAGAGAGAAGCAGAGGGAGATTAACTGAGAAAAAAAAAATGATATCAATTACAGGAAAAGATCTGTAAAAAATACAAACACATGGAGGCTAACAATACACTACTTAATAATGAAGTGATCATTGGAGAAATCAAAGAGGAAATAAAAAAATACCTAGAAACATGACAATGGAGACAGGACGACCCAAAACCTCTGGGATGCAGCAAAACCAGTTCTAAGAGGGACGTTTATAGCAACACAATCCTACCTTAAGAAACAGGAAACATCTCGAATAAACAACCTAACCTTGTACCTAAAGCAATTAGGGAAAGAAGAACAAAAAAACCCCAAAGTTAGCAGAAGGAAACAAATCATAAAGGTCAGATCAGAAAGAAATGAAAAAGAAATGAAGGAAACAATAGCAAAGATCAATAAAACTAAAAGCTGGTTCTTTGAGAAGATAAATAAAATTGATAAACCATTAGCTAGACTCATCAAGAAAAAAAGGGAGAAGACTCAAATCAATAGAATTAGAAGCGAAAAAGGAGAAGTAACAACTGACACTGCAGAAATACAAAAGATCATGAGAGATTACTACAAGCAACTCTATGCCAATAAAATGGACAACCTGGAAGACATGGACAAATTCTTAGAAATGCACAACCTTCTGAGACTGAACCAGGAAGAAATAGAAAATATGAACAGACCAATGACAAGTACTGAAATTCAAACTGTGATTAAAAATCTTCCAACAAACAAAAGCCCAGGACCAGATGGCTTCACAAGCGAATTCTATAAAACATTCACAGAAGAGCTAACACCTATCCTTCTCAAACTCTTCCAAAATATAGCAGAGGGAGGAACACTCCCAAACTCATTCTATGAAGCCACCATCACCTTGATACCAAAACCAGACAAGGATGTCACAAAGAAGGAAAACTACAGGCCAATATCACTGATGAACATAGATGCAAAAATCCTCAACAAAATACTAGCAAACAGAATCCAACAACACATTAAAAGGATCATACACCATGATCAAGTGGGGTTTATTCCAGGAATGCAAGGATTCTTCAATGTACACAAATCAATCAACGTGATACACCATATTAAAAAATTGAAGGAGAAAAACCATATGATCATCTCAATAGATGCAGAGAAAGCTTACGACAAAATTCAACACCCATTTATGATAAAAACCCTGCAGAAAGTAGGCATAGAGGGAACTTTCCTAAACATAATAAAGGCCATATATGACAAACCCACAGCCAACATCGTCCTCAATGCTGAAAAACTGAAAGCATTTCCACTAAGATCAGGAACAAGACAAGGTTGCCCACTCTCATCACTCTTATTCAACATAGTTTTGGAAGTTTTAGCCACAGCAATCAGAGAAGAAAAGGAAATAAAAGAAATCCAAATCGGAAAAGAAGTAAAGCTGTCACTGCTTGCAGATGACATGATACTATACATAGAGAATCCTAAAGATGCTACCAGAAAACTACTAGAGCTAATCAATGAATTTGGTAAAGTAGCAGGATACAAAATTAATGCACAGAAGTCTCTGGCATTCCTATACACTAATGATGAAACATCTGAAAGTGAAATCAAGAAAACACTCCCACTTACCAGTGCAACAAAAAGAATAAAGTACCTAGGAATAAACCTACCTAAGGAGACAAAAGACCTGTATTCAGAAAATTATAAGACACTGATGAAAGTAATTAAAGATGATACAAATAGATGGAGAGATATGCCATGTTCTTGGATTGGAAGAATCCACATTGTGAAAATGACTCTACTACCCAAAGCAATCTACAGATTCAAGGCAATCCCTATCAAACTACCACTGGCATTTTTCACAGAACTAGAACAAAACATTTCACAATTTGTATGGAAACACAAAAGACCCCGAATAGCCAAAGAAATCTTGAGAATGAAAAATGGAGCTGGAGGAATAAGGCTCCCTGATTTCAGAGTATACTACAAAGCTACAGTAATCAAGACAGTATGGTACTGGCACAAAAACAGAAAGATAGATCAATGGAACAGGATAGAAAGCCCAGAGATAAACCCACGCACATATGGTCACCTTATCTTTGATAAAGGAGGCAGGAATGTCCAGTGGAGAAAGGAGAGCCTCTTCAATAAGTGGTACTGGGAAAACTGGACAGGTACATGTAAAAGTATGAGATTAGATCTCTCCCTAACACCGTACACAAAAATAAGCTCAAAATGGATTAAAGAGGGCTTCCCTGGTGGCGCAGTGGTTGAGAGTCCGCCTGCCAATGCAGGGGACATGGGTTTGTGCCCCAGTCCGGGATGATCTCACATGCCATGGAGCGGCTGGGCCTGTGAGCCATGGCCGCTGAGCTTGCGCGTCTGGAGCTTGTGCTCCGCAATGGGAGAGGCCACAACGGTGAGAGGCCCGCGTACCGCAAATAAATAAATAAATAAATAAATAAATAAATAAATGGATTAAAGACCTAAATATAAGGCCAGAAACTATCAAACTCTTAGAGGAAAACATAGGCAGAACACTCTATGACATAAATCACAGCAGGATCCTTTTTGACCCACCTCCTAGAGAAATGGAAATAAAAACAAAAATAAACAAATGGGACCTAATGAAACTTCAAAGCTTTTGCAAAGCAAAGGAAACCATAAACAAAATGAAAAGACAACACTCAGAATGGGAGAAAATATTTGCAAATGAAGCAACTGACGCAGGAATAATCTCCAAAATTTATAAGCAGCTCATGCAGCTCAATAACAAAAAATCAAACAACCCAATCCAAAAATGGGCAGAAGACCTATATAGACATTTCTCCAAAGAAGATATACAGATTGCCAACAAACACATGAAAGGATGCTCAACATCATTAATCATTAGAGAAATGCAAATCAAAAGTACAATGAGATATCATCTCACACTGGTCAGAATGGCCATCATCAAGATATCTACAAACAATAAATGCTGGAGAGGGTGTGGAGAAAAGGGAACACTCTTGCACTGCTGGCGGGAACGTGAATTGGTACAGCCACTATGAAGAACAGTATGGAGGTTCCTTAAAAAACTACAAATAGAACTACCATATGACGCAGCAATCCCACTACTGGGCAAATACCCTGAGAAAACCATAAGTCAAAAAAAGTCACTTACCAAAATGTTCACTGCAGCTCTATTTACAATAGCCTGGAGATGGAAACAACCTAAGTGTCCATCATCGGATGAAAGCATAAAGAAGATGTGTCACATATATACAATGGAATATTACTCAGCCATAAAAAGAAATGAAATTGAGCTATTTGTAATGAGGTGGATGGACCTACAGTCTGTCATACAGAGTGAAGTAAGTCAGAAAGAGAAAGACAAATACCATATGCTAACACATATATATGGAATTTAAGAAAAAAAATGTCATGAAGAACCTAGGGGTAAGACAGAAATAAAGACACAGACCTACTAGGGAATGGACTTGAGGATATGGAGAGGGGGAAGGGTAAGGTGTGACAAAGCGAGAGAGTGGCATGGACATATATACACTACCAAACGAAAAATAAATAGCTAGTGGGAAGCAGCCGCATAGCACAAGGAGATCAGCTCGGTGCTTTGTGACCACCTAGAGGGGTGGGATAGGGAGGGTGGGAGGGAGGGAGACTCAAGAGGGAAGAGATATGGGAATATGTGTTTATGTATAACTGATTCACCTTGTTATAAAGCAGAAACTAACACACAATTGTAAAGCAATTATACTCCAATAAAGATGTAAAAAAAAAAAAGACTTTCAAAAAGAAAGATTGAACAACATATGCATTTATAATAATGAATATAACATTATAGAAATTCATAATTATTTAAAAATCAATTTGAAACTCTATTACAATATAGTCTTAGCATTTCCTTGAGTTTCTTGATTACTTACCTGTATTTTATTTAAATATATTTCTTTATACTGTAATTTAAAGGAGTTGGGATAAACTGCTTTCCATTGTAATATAAATAACTTACTTGGTAAAGAGTAAGAAGTATTGGAGATTTAAAATATTGTTTCAAGTCTAATATCTTTCCCTGAAAATAACTAGGTGAAACTTTATGAGTAAATAATTTAACTTCTTTAGTACTTTGCTATAAAATAAAGGACAAAAACTGCCTCTCAGAATTAGAAATATGAAATTGCATGTGTTTATGTTTTAGGCATAACATATACAAAAAACTAATTTATTTTTCCTCATTTATCTTTGCTTTCATACAATATATTTTGTAAGGATTAAACAAAATGTAGAGCTGAAACATCACATCTCTAATTAAGGCACTGTTTTCTAGAAAGCAAACACAGGACTGAGATACATAATTCCTATAATGTGACTAAGAATGGATTTGCAATTCTGTTGATTTATTAAATATTCAACATTGATTGAATGCCTACCAATGCTAGGAAATGTGCTAGGCACTGATCTGAACTCAGTCCATATTTTTAATCACTTCTATTTTTTACGCAACCTACAAAATTTATGGTAAGATACAAAGATGTTAGTATATGTGTTAATGAAATCAAATGTTCAGCACAGTAATGAGCCAGTAATGGGGGCAAACGAACTCTATATTACACAGAAAGTGTATGACACATTTATTCAGCTTGATGAAAATGTTTACTGTGAATTTACACATTTTTCTTAACATCTGCAAATTCAACAGTTACTACATAACATCTTCTAATTTATGAAAAGCCTAGTCATGACAATGAGATAAAATGAAAATTGTTCATTTTAAAGTAATAGAGCATATTTTTAACACTAACATGTCATTTGAAGTCATGTAACTACTGCATCCAGGGAATCATGATCTTTTACTGAGACTGTTTTCTATTCTCTAAGTAAAAACAATTTTCAGAGAAATATGTTTTGCTTTGCATTAAAACCTTCTTCTCTTATTGGCATAAACCAGTTTCTTTAGAAAATAATGTATTTTGTGAAATATATTGTGCACCATTCATAAGGCAAAACAGTTCTATTTTACAAAGCAATTGCATGAGCAGGATTCTAGAAGTTCCTTAAAAATATATAAATAAGTAAAATTACAAAGTTGGTTTCAAAAAGTTTTCTCCCTTTAAAATTTAGCTGCAAGTATTGAATAAGGTTGAAAGGAAAATGATAGATCTTTAAAAAGTTTAACTGTTTTAGCAATAAGAACAGTTAAAATTTTTTATAGACTCTGTTAAATCCCTTCTGTATATTAATGGCCTAAGATATACTGACATTTTCTTATCAAGCTCTTTTTACTCAAGGTTGTATTGAATTTATACTTATATATTATACTATTTATACATATATAATACCCTTATAAAGATGATATCTGCGAATGCGCCCTAAATAGAATCATTGAGACTATATGAATTTCATGATTCTTTTTTTTTTTTTTTTACTATCTCAAAATAGTTATTTTTGGTTTCATAACATCATGTCTCTCTCCAAAATCTGGCCCCATGACCTCCTTCTCTTTTCTCTGTGCATGTTCTCCTTCAGTCTGATGATTTCCCTTCTTCAGTTGAGTCTTCTATTTTTTTAAATTACAAATTATATAAATACTATTTTCTTCTAGGGCTTTTATTAAAATTAAATTTGTCAAATCATAAATACCATTTTTGTTCTACACTGCAAAAATTGGTTGTTTATTAGTTTTTATAAATAAAAGAAATATTTCCATATTCTTTTATAAATAATGCAATTTTTAACACCAGAACTTTACTATTCCTGGCAAAAGTTAAAAAATCATGTATTTAGGTGAAAAATAGAACTGAGATGAGAAAAGCTCTACATAGTGAATGCTTATTCACTCTTGGGTCTGGAGTGAGAATAATGAAAACAGAGAGAAGAATCCATAGTTGACCCCAAATAGACACATGACGTAACTGAGGAATAAACCTCTGTTATTTTAAACTCTGGGATTTTCCTTTTTTTTTTCCCCAACATTGCAGCATATCTGGTACAGACACTATTAAAAACAGTATGGAAGTTCCTCAGAAAATGAAAAGTAGAACTACCATATGATACAGCAATTCAACTTCTGGGTTTTTTCCCAAAGAAAACAAAATGCTAATTTGATAAATATGTGCACCCCTATGTTCCCTGCAGCATTAAGAAACATGACCTTCCTTAGTGTGTATTTATGCTAAAATATACACTAAATCATGAACATAGATTTAAAAATTATGTGTGTAGAAAACTATACCTCAAAACAAATACACATTATTTTGAAGTGCATATGGAACATTCATCAAGATAGACTATACTGTGACCAAAATTACAAGTTTCACCAAATTTTAAATAATTGAAATTATATAGACAATGTTATCTGACCACTAAAATACTAAATTCAAATCCAAGAACAAAAACATGTCTGGAATATATCCAAATATTTAAAAATTGTACAACATACTGCTAAATAATCCATAATCCAAAGAAGAAACTTGAGGCAATTAGAAAATATTTTGAATTAAATGAAAGCAAAAGCAGAACATATCAAAACTCATTGAATGCAACTAAAGATGTGATCAGAATATATATATGACATCTTATGATAGCTCATGCTAGAAAAGTTAAAAGGTCTCAGATTTATGAGTCTCAGATATATAAGCTTCCACTTATATACCTATGGGATAAAAGGGCAAATAAAGCAAAAGCAGAAGAAGGAAATAATAATTATAACAGAAAAACAAGGAGAAAGAAAAAATAATGAGAAAATTTTAAAAACCAACAAATTGGTTCAACGAAATGATCAATAACAATAAATGTCTAGTCAGACTGATGAGAGAGGGAGAGATACAGAGGAGAGAGCCCCACTATTTGCCTATAGAAGAAGAAGATAACATTAGCAGCTAAATATTTGTTAAAGAAAGTAATTTTTGTAGTTAAAAGCACTCACAGAAAAAAAAATTCAAGGTCCCAAATGCCTCACTGGTGAATTCTACAAAGTATTTAAAAGAAGATACATCAATCCACACAAAATCTTCTAAAATATAAAACAGGAGGGAACATTTCCCAACTCTCATCCCATGAACATCATAAGGATAATAAAGGAATACTATGCTCAACTCCCACAAATTTTAAAGCACAGACAACATGAACCAATACCTTGAAAGACACATCTAACCAATCTCATATAAGGATAAATAGGGAACCTGAATAAACCCTATATTAATCAATCAGTAATTAATAATATTATAAAAAATAGAGCAAACCCCAGGTAGTTTTCTGATGAATTTTACCATTTTAGAAGGAAATGATACTAATTCTCTACAATTGTGTGCAGAATTTAGAAGCAGGGGGAACACTTCCTAACTAATTCTATAAGGCCAGCATTACCTTAATACCAAAACCAGATAAAGACATGGCAGGAAAGAAAAACTACAGACCAACGTTTCTCATGACAATAGATGCAAAAATTATCAAGAAGATATTAGCAGGCCAAATCCAACACTGTATAAAATGCATTATATACCATGACCAAGTGAGATTTATACCAGATATTCAAGGATAATTCAACATTTAAAAAGCAATTTTACACTAGGTTTAGAAGAAAACTCATATAATCATATCCATTGATACACAAAAATAATTTATCAACATTCATTCATGATGAAAACTCTCAGCAATTTAATAGTAAAACAGATCTTAAGTTGACAGAGTTCCTACAAAACTTTAAGCCAATGTCATGTTTAATGGTGAGTAACTAGATGCTGTCTTCCTAAGATCAGAAAAACGTCAAGGCTGTCCTCTTTTTCTCTTAGCATTCACATTCAACATTGACTGAAAATCTCGCAATATTCAAGGGAAAGAAAAGGTACACAGATTGGAAAAAAAGAAATAAAACTATCTCTGCTGACTACATTATTTAATATGTAGAAAATCCTAAAGAATCAACAACAACAAAATCCTTGATGTATTAAATGACTGTAGTAAGGTCACAGGATACAACGTTAACATACACAAGTCAATTGCAGGGAGTGACATTATCAGCATGGAAGAAGAAGAGTTTTATACCATCTTCCCCCAAAGAACATTTATTTATATTTTAACAATCACTGTGATGAAAAAGTCTTGGTGGAAGTCCAGGAATTCAGCACACTGTTGGAACAAAAGAAACCTGAGAATGGACACACTGAAGAGGGTAAGAGGAACAGTTTTGCTTTACTCACATCACCCCTCCTGCAAGGTGGCAATGCTCGTTGCCAAAGCAAACCTTCTCGTGTGTGATTTCTTCCATGAGAAAGGTGAAATTATGTGGGTGAGCATTTGGCTTCCCTAGATGTGTGGGATGCTACCAAGGAGGCCTATTTTTATCTCACTCCATCAAGAATACTGAGGAACTGCACTGTTGGAGAGCAGTGAGTGCCTGGGAAAATGGTGGCCAGGGCTCCGAATGGAACATATCAAAGAGATGGACCCTATTAACTACATCTTGTGCTCTATCATAAAGCCAGCCCATGGGGCTTCCCTGGTGGTGCAGTGGTTGAGAGTCCGCCTGCCCATGCAGGGGACATGGATTCGTGCCCCGGTCTGGGAGGATCCCACATGCCGCGGAGTGGCTGGGCCCGTGGGCCATGGCCGCTGAGCCTGCGCATCCAGAGCCTGTGCTCTGCAATGGGAGAGGCCACAGCAGTGAGAGGCCTGCATACTACACACACAAAAAAAGCCAGCCCATGAACTGCTGGGGATGCCTAATGTACAGATCCCTCCAGTTGACCCATGGGCACCCTCAGTGCTCAGTGGGCCTCACCCACACACACCCCCATCCCATGGACACCTCCCTGTGTGTGCTTCCAGTAGCAGTAAGAATGAGCTTTTGCAAATAGCTAGTGAGTACACACAGAGAGCCAGCCCAACTCTACAAGACTGGGAGAAACAATAAACTTGAGCATACATCACTGCCTAAGGGATAGCAAAAGGGAGGCTGTCAGCACTGGGCCTGGCTTGGAAGGATCAAAAGAAAGCACAGATGCTTAAGAATACTGCCACAAGAAGAAACAAGATGTGTGGAGCAGTGTACGCATAGGAAAGGTCAGAATCACTAGCAAGACTGACAGGCGGTATTTCTCCACCAAAACCTGTGCGTATAGACTGGAGGAGGGCGCTTCCCTGGTGGCGCAGTGGTTGAGAGTCTGCCTGCCGATGCAGGGGACACGGGTTCGAGCCCTGGTCCGGGAAGATCCCACATGCCGCAGAGCGGCTAGGCCCGTGAGCCATGGCCACTGGGCCTGCGCGTCCGGAGCCTGTGCTCCGCAACTGGAGAGGCCACAACAGTTAGAGGCCCGCCAAAAAAAAAAAAAAAAAAAAAAAGACTGGAGGAGATGACTTTTCTTAAGGTGAAGACAGCAACAAAAAACTTCAAGGTACATAAAAAGCAAGAAAAAAATGACAACACCAAAGGAACACAACAACTTTCCACCAAATGATCCCAAAGAAATGGAGATCTGTAGTTTATCCAGTACAGAATCCAAAATACTTAATTTAAGGAAGCTCGGTGAGCTGTAAGAAAACACAGAAAGACAATTCAATAAAATCAGGAAAACAATATATGAACAAAATGAGAAGTTTAACAGAGATTAGAAATCATAAGGGAGAACCAAAAAGAAAGTTTGAAGCTGAAGAATATGATGAATCAAATGAAAAACGCAACAGAGAGCATCAACAGCAGACTTTATCAAGCCAAAGAAAGAATCTGTGAAGTAAAAGATGGGACCTTTGGAATTATCTATTCAGAGAACAAAAGAAAAAGGATGAAAAGAGTCAATAAATCTTATATGAGCCATGGGATACTATTAAGAGAAACAATCATGCTTTATTTGAGTCCCAGAAGGAGAAGAGAGGAAGAAGGGGGCAGAAGAGTTATTTAAAGTAATAATGGCTGAGAACTTCTCAAATATTCAAGGTCAAGAAATTAATCAGTCAAACCAAAATGTCAACCCAAAACAATCTTTTTCAATATACATTATAATAAACTCATCTAAAACCAAAGACAAAGAGAATTTTCAAATCAGCAAATGGGAAAACAAAAAACCTTCTCATACAAGGAAACTCTCATATGCTACCAGTGGGTTTCTCAGCAGAAACCTTGCAGGTCAGGAGAGAGTAGAATGACACATTCAAAGTCCTGAAATTAAAAAAAAAAAAAAAAAATTGCCAGCCAAGAATACATTATCCAGCAAAGTTGTCCTATAGAAATGAAGGTGAGATACAGACTTTGCCAACCAAACAAAAGCTGAGGGAGTTCATCACCATAAAATGCTGAAATGAGTTCATCAATTGAAATAGAAAGATGCTAATTACTATACAGTAAGTGCCCTATATACGAAACTTCAAGTTGCGAACTTTGAAAGATGCAAACGTGCATTCACATGTCCAATCGCGTAAGTTAGTTCACGTGTCTGACGTATGTCGTCACATGTGTGCATCCTCTACAAGTGTTTGTGCTTCTGTGTACTTTACTGTATGGTACTGTACAGAGTACAGTAGTATAGTATCTTTATTTCAAGCCCAGGATATCTGGAAGCAGGTGTAAAAACAGTGGTGATGTAACTGGTACAGTACTACCCAGACATCACTGGATTGTTTTTTCAAGAGGGTAGATAGAATTGAATCCAGCAAGGAGCCAGAACCTGTGCCATCAACGTCAGGCATGAGTGAAATTGCAGCTTGCCCTCCATCTCCTATTGCTGACGATCCTTGAGCTCTACCATCTCCCACCTCCTCTCCTTCCTCCAGTCAGTAACTCTTCTTGCCTGTTCACTCAGTGCCAGCCCCTATATGCCATCTGTTGTACTGTACTACTGTACTTTTCAAGGTACTATATTGTAAGATTAAAAACATTTTCTTTATTTTTTGTGTTTGTTTTTTATGTATTGTTTGTGTGAAAAGTACTATAAACCTATTACAGTACAGTACTATATAGCCAATTGTATTTTAAATTCCATGACCTAAATAACTTCAGGACTGAGTAAATCCTGAAAACTAAAGACAAAACATAAATCACTGTACTCTAGTTGTTGAGGTTATTTCCCATAATGATATGGGTTAACAATTCTTATACTGTTATAGATCTGTACTGGAATGGAACACTTAATAAATCTAACAATGTAACAGAACTCTCATTTATTGCTGGTGGGAATTCAAAATGGTATAGACACTTTGGAAAATAACTTGGCAGTTTTTCAAAACTAAAGATAGATGTATTTCATCTAGCAATTGTTTTCCAACTGATTTGAAATCTTATGTGTACACAAAGACTGCATCCTGATGTTTATAATAGCTTTACCCATAATTTCCAAAATCTGAAAGCAACCAAGACTCCTTCAATAAGTGAACAGTTAAACACAGTTTGGTATGCCCATACAATGCAACACTGTTTAGATAAAAATAAATAAATTATCAAGCAATAAAAAAAATGGAAAAGTCTTAAAGGTATACTGTTATGTGAAAGAAAGAAGCTGGTGTGAAAAAGCTACATATCATCTAATTTAAATTATATGACATTCAGAAAAAGCGAAACTAGAGATATAATACAAAATCAGTATTGTCAGGGGTTTTGGATGAGTGGGATTGAATTGGTGAGGTACAGGATTTTTTCTTGTGCGGTAAAACTATTTTGTATGTTATCATAATGGTGGATACATGACACTATGCATCTGACAAAACCCATTGAACAGCACAAGCACAAAGAATGAATCTTACTGTGTGCAAATTAAACAAAACAAAACATTTAGGAGGTTGTGTGTTCCCAAGATGGAATGCAGAATGTGACAAAACAGCCTAAGTGAATTGCAGATGTCTGAAACAACCTCACAAAATGAAACTGGGGGAAAATTCCATGACCTAAATAACTTCAGGATTGAGTAAATTCTGAAAAACCAAAGACAAACTACATAAATCACTGTACTCTAGTTGTTGAGGTTATTTCCCATAATGATATGGGTTAACAGTTCTGATACTGTTATACATCATCTGTACTGGAATGGAACACTTAATAAATGGATGGCAGAATGTTACAGTGAGGATTCTCACTGTTGGAGTGGGAAGTTACAGATAAACAAGCAAAGGAGGCTAGAATGATCACTGTGCTTATGGATTAGATTTGGAGATATAAGTTTGAACTCATGTTTTGCTTATTACAGATACATATGCTTACATACAGAAATATTTATAGGAATGTGTATATACAGGTTAGTATTCAAACAAATATATTCTTGACAGATGAGTCTAGTGGCAACAACACCTCTGTAGCAATGGCAATAATGCCCATATATAGTTTTCATTACTCTTCTCCAATTAAAGGAACCAGTACTCCTTGGAGAAATAGAGTGTGGCCAGAAAAATGTGAGATATGTAGGATGTGCCTGAGTACTTGTGGTACTGGAAACTGAGGACATACTAAAAAAAATAAACACACACACAATTATGGAATATGCTGAAGTGACACAGGAACCAAACAAAAGAGCTCCCAGTGGCCAAAGGCAGAAGAATTTGAAAAATATATTAAATAAATTAATAGTAGACTATAATCCAAAATGTAAAATAAATATTATTTTGTATCAATACTGACATAAATTATCAAATAAATATATGAGAATGAATAGACAAATCCCCTGGGGAAACAAATCTAGATAATTTATGTAGATACTCCAATTTCAAGAAGGTGAAGAATAACTCCTTAAGTGTGGTCCACACATGGTGACTTCCTTCCAAAAGTACAGTATATAGAGTAGGGAATATAAATAACTTGACAGTGAAGAAACCTGACAAATACTACTTCACCCAGGTGATCAAGGTTAACACCTGAATCGATAAGTCATATTGATGGTATGCACAGTTGATCCTTGAGCAACACAGGCTTGAATTGTTTGGGTACACTTATACCCAGATTTATTTTTCAATAAATACTACAATACTACATGATCTGGGGTGGGTTGAATCCAGAGATGCAAAACAGTGGATATGGAGGGCTGACTCTGGGCCTTGAGAACCCACTGATTTTGGTATATGTAGTAGGTCCTGGAACTAATCTTCCTCAGGTACTGAAGTAAGACTATACGATTGATATAATGAAAATGACACTTTACCTCTGCTGTCTTCTCTTCAAATCCAAAACCTAGTCTAATCATGAGAAAAATTTCCATAAAGGGACACTTTACAAAATATCTAACCAGTATTTCTCAAAACTGTCAAGGTCATCAAAAACAACAAAAATGGAGAAACTGTCAAAACCTAGAGGAACCTAAGGAGACATGGTGGTCAAACAAAATGTGGTACTCAGAATAGGATCCTGGAATGGAAAAAGATATTAAGGAAATCTAAATCAAGTAAGGACTTTAGCCAATAATAATGCATCAGTAGTGGTCCATTAATTGTAACAAGTGTGCCTTACTAATATGTTAACAGGGGAAACTGGATGTGTGTTATATGGGAACACTTTGTAGTATCTTTGAAATTTTTCTGTAAATCAAAAACGGTTCTAAAATTAAAAGTTTAGGAAAATTTTCTAGTCTGTTAATGATCAACTCAGCCCAAAGATAGTCACAGGAAATATTTTCCAAATGCCTACTGTGTGTCATACTCTATGTATAGCTGTAACTTACAAAGGAAAATCAAATACTTATAATTAGGAGGATTCTTAGTTTAATTATGAGAGATGTTTTGATGAGTAAATTGCAGTTAGCACTAAATGTGTAATCAGGAAATCTCTGCATTTATTGCTGATAATTGGTATATTTAATGGTTCTACAAAATATACTGGTACTGATCAGTGAAGAGGCTCTTTTCACTTCTAATTTTATGAGGCAAAGATCATTCACCATAAAGGATTTAAAATACTCTTCTTTTCTATATCTGGTAGAGAGAGCACATGTCCTCAGTTTTCCTGTATTCAGATTACAAACTGAAGTAGAGAGAGGGATAAAAGCACCATTACACATATATTTCTCCTAAAAAATAACCCTAACAGCTGATGTTTTGCAAAGAAAATTGAAAAACAGCAGCGTTTTTAATAACATAAATAAGTGTTCAACAATTGCATGCTATATCTGAAGAAATACATTGACAAACAATGAAATAACTGTGGTTGATAACAATAAATAACATGTGCTTAGCTCTTCCTGTGTACTTTACATAAACAAGTTCAGAAAGGACTGGAACATTTACTAGACCTTAGCCAAAGTTGCTTTGGAGTTACACACTTTCCCTAATAAGGAGGAGCTAGAAGTTGATAATAAAATCAAACTTCAGAGTATAATATTTTTTCTCTCACAAATTCAATATTTTTTCCTTATTTCTTCACTCCAATAGGTCTCATTAGTTATACCCTTTACTTAATTTTAATTTTTACTTTTCAAATCTACTAAGAATTATTCAAAGCCGTATACTTTTACATCCTTATAGCATATTATATAACTCTAATAACATCAGTTAGGAATATATTATTTGAAAGTGATAGAAACTCAAATGCTGTAAGTGTAGGCAAAAGAAGAATATGTGGTTCCTATAAATAAACCATGTCAAGGGCACATGCATCACAGATTTAAGTATGATTGCAATAAGCAGCTCTATTCTCACATTGACTTTCTCTTAGATCATCTTTGCTTTTTCCTCATGTCAGTCTCATTATTTTAGACCATCCGTTACCATACTATCGGAAAGAGCTGCCAACTGTCAGTAGCTTAACATCTCACCCTGTTGCCATCACGAGACATAAGAGCCTTCTTTACCTAGCAAGAAGAGTAAAACCCTTGGAAAGTGCTTTGAACAAGTCAAGAGACCTCTCCAAAAGTAAAATATGATCACTAAGTATATCATTTTTACATTTATTTAATCATTCAAAAATATTGAGTTCCTATCACATCCATTGCTCTGTTCTACTCATTTGGCATAAGATAGCTAATGAAACTCACACAATTCCTGCTCTAATTTATAATCTAGTTGGGCACAAAGACAATAAACAAGTGAAATTAACATACCAGGTTATGATATTGCAACAAATAAAGCCATAAAAGGCATAAGGAACAAAGGAGAGATGTTATATTCAGTATCAGATGGTCAGGGAAGACTTCCCTGTTAAGGCGACATTTAAGAAAAGAATTGAAGGAAGTTACAACCATACGGCCCTACATATGGCTGGAGTGGGAAGAAATAAGAACAGTCTTCCAAGGAATGAGTCCCATCCCAATTTGTGCTGGCCAGATTCTAAAATAATAGGCTGACTATGCCAATTTATATTGCTTCTAACTCTTCCTTCCTTTATAATTGCCATTTTTGAAATATTCTGATTATTTTTAATGTTTAATATTATGTTTTGTGTATGCACCCTAGGGATCATTTGTTCTCTGAAAGTGTGAAGAAAATACTTAGCTGACAAATAATTTTGACATGGTACTTAAAAACATGCAGAAAATAATGCCCATTTTATTTTTCACTATAACAAGAGAAGTATATGCTGGTCATAGAAATTTAGGAAGATAGAGAAAAGGACCACAAAGACATAATGCTATTACAGGTTTCAGTATACCTATATCTTAACAATATTCCATTTAATAAAGAAGGCATCTGTTGATCTAGAATCTGCTTTTTCACATAACTATATGCCTGGTGTGAGATACAAAGTTCTTTCCCACCCAAGGTCACATAGCAATTTATGTTCTTTTTCTCCCGTTTCTTTATGTTTTTGTTTTGTTTTGTTATTTACATTAAAGTACTTAATGCATTTGGAATAAGATGAGTAAGGACAGGAAATCTGGACAGTCCTGGAGGCTCAGTCTCTCTTCCTTTAGGTAATTTAAGGAGAGCTGGCTCAGCTTCTGTGAGTTAAATTAATCCTGTGACTGGTCTCCCATCTCCCTCTTTTTAATAAAGCCACTTCTCTGCTCAGATGGTTACAGGCTTGCAGGTGTTCCCTTGTCATGCTAAATATATGTAGAGCATTACAAGGGGAGGATTCTTCTCTACTAGACATTGGACAATATGCATGCAAACTACCTGAGCTACCCTAAATCATAGAAAAAAAGGGAATTTGAGGGACTCTCTACACTTTATTACAGTTTACTTCAATAAACACTACTTCAAATCTGCACATAAGACACTAGTGGTGTTTATGACTAGACTGAATAATCTTGAGTTGTAACTTACTTGTTTCCTAGTACACATTATTAACATATTCTTTTCCTAAATCATCCTATAAAAATTCTCAGACACATTCTACTTGGATACACTCATGCCAACCGCAAGTGGACAGCTGCCTTACAGCTTCACCCACGGGTGACTCTGAAGAAGAAAGGTGAACAAATTGTGCAGTGTAGATCTTAGAGCTGTAATGTGATTTCTCATATTTTTCTTGGCAAAGAAATGCCCTCTATGGTATCCCTCTGCCAAAGACCCATTCCTTACTAATTTCACCATTTTTACTGGTTCCCCAGCCTTAGGAGTACTGGCTGTTTTCTGTGGTTGCTACCTCTGTGATATGCTTATATTCTCTCTTTCTAATGCAATTGTTTGGTTAACTTCATAATTCTATATACCTAGTTAACAATTATTATTTTTAATAGATCTTTATTGGAGTATAATTGCTTCACAATACTGTGTTAGTTTCTGTTGCACAAAAGTGAATCAGCCATATACATACACATGTCCCCATATCCTCTCCCTCTTGAGCCTCCCTCCCACCCTCCCTATCCCACCACCCCTCTAGGTGGTCACAAAGCACCGAGCTGATCTCCCTGTGCTATGCTTCTTCTTCCCACCAGCCAACTATTTTACATTCCGTAGTGGATATATGTCGATGCTACTCTCACTTCGCCCCAGCCACATGTCCTCAAGTCCATTTTCTATGTCTACCTATTTATTCCTGCCCTGCAACTACGTTCATCAGCACCATTTTTTTTTTTTTTTTTTAGATTCCATATGTATACGTTAGCATAGGGTATTTGTTTTTTTCTTTCTGACTTACTTCACTCTGTGTGACAGACTCTAGGTCCATCCACCTCACTACAAATAAATTTCGTTTCTTTTTATGGCTGAGTAATATTCGATTGTATATATGTGCCACATCTTCTTTATCCATTCATCTGTTGATGGACATTTAGGTTGGTTCCATGTCCTGGCTATTGTAAATAGTGCTGCAATGAACATTGTGGTGCATGTCTCTTTTTGAATTATGGTTTTCTCAGGGTATATGCCCAGTAGTGTACAGGATAGAATGCCCAGAGATAAACCCATGCACATATGGGCACCTAATTTACGACAAAGGAGGCAAGAACATACAATGGAGAAAAGACAGCCTCTTCAATAAGTGGTGCTGGGAAAACTGGACAGCTACATGTAAAAGAATGAAATTAGAACACTACCTTACACCATATACAAAAATAAACTCCAAATGGATTAAAGACTTAAATGTAAGGCCAGACACTATAAAACTCTTAGAGGAGAACATAGGAAAAACACTCTGACATAAACCACAGCAAGATCTGTTTTGACCCACCTCCTACAGTAATGGAAATAAAAACAAAAATAAACAAATGGGACTTAATTAAACTTAAAAGCTTCTGCATGGCAAAGGAAACCACAAACAAGACAAAAAGACAACCCTCAAAATGGGAGAAAATATTTGCAAATGAAACAACAGACAAAGGATTAATATCCAAAATATACAAACAGCTCACAGAGCTCAATATCAAAAAAACAAATAATCCAGTTAAAAAATGGGTGGAAGAGCTAAATAGACATTTCACCAAGGAAGACATACAGATGGCCGAGAGGCACATGAAAAGATGCTCAACATCACTAATTATTAGAGAAATGCATATCAAAACTAGTTAACAATTATTGATACTAAATTCTTCTCTGTTAAAATAGTTGGTATGGTTTCTGTCTCCTCTCTGGACTCTAATTGAAACAAATAGGTAAGTACGTTTTCAAATGATTAGGTAAGTAAGAATTTAGGTAGGTAATTTAGATATAGAGATAAACATAGAGATTGAGATAGAGCCAGATACATAATCTATTTAAGGTTGCTTGAAAGGACACACATCAGGTTATGAGCATGAGTTGCCTGGGGAGAAGGTGAGGAAGAGATACCAACAAGGAATGAGGGGAGTGAGAAATAAAAGAAAAGGAAAGTATTAAAACATTTATACAGTAACATTTAAAATAATTTTATAAAACAATGTGGCTACCTCATGTTTTCTTCACATTTCACCATATGTAATATGTTTTAAAGTAGATATTATTTCTTTAATATTAAAAATAATTTTATTTCCAATTTTATAGGTATTTTACTTGGAGTGTGTAGATTCTATGAAATTTATTTTTTCTGTTTATCATATTATTGTTTTCATACTTTGACATAAAATGTTGAATACAATATTGAGTTCCTATATTAAAATTGATTTTAGTTGGCTATCTCAGGCTTTTATATGATATCATTAATGTTATTGAGTTCACTGAATTTAATTTAATTCACCAATTAATTTACTGAATTTAATTTACTACCAATTTAGGGTGGGGTGCTATAAAGGAACACCTGTGTACTTCTATTTTCTATGTTCTGTATTTAATTGTAACCTGGCTTGTGCTGATTCTATAAGCTTATAGAGAAAGTAACTAATTTTTTGATTTGTTAGAATAATATGTAAAATAGGTAACATATTGCTTTTTAGACATTCACTGTAAAACTTTTGACATCCCGAGAGGTTTTTTTATTGTTTTTAAAAGGCTGTTAAGAAATCACTTTTGAGTGTTTTGTTTAGACAAGTATTTGAATAGGATACTTCTTGAATACTTGCCTGTGAAAGAGCATTTTATCTATTTTGGCCTCAGTGTGTGCAAGCACACATGCACGTAAATGATTTTAGTATTTGGTATAAACTCTGGAAGACAGTATTTTTTAGGCTAAAGGTTTACAACTGTTTGTTATACTTATCTTCTGATTATGCAGATCCTGTATATGAGAACTTTTTAAAGAAACAATCTGATTTTATTTTCTAGATATCTGTCAGATCTTCCTATTATACATTAAAGATGATATTTTCATTCCTATACATTTATGTGTGCTTTTCCTGGGTTAAATATTCCTAGACAATGTAAATGCTCAAATTTCAGATTCAGGTCTTTTTCTGCTCAATCTCCTTTCTCAGAAAATGTATTTCTGAGGTTTTAATTGCTGTTATTATTTCCCACAATTATCTTTTATGTATTGTCCCACTTTAAACGTATTTTTTCCTTTTTTTTCTGGGACGCTATCAATTTGTATTGCTATCTCATTGTTATAATTTCCTATAAAGACTAAAGGCCATGAATTATAGTTACCATGGCATTATGCTTATCACACTTATGTATTATACATTTTAAATCTGTGCAGTCCTCACATATATCAACTTGTCATGTCTTATTCTAGACTACAGCTTTTCTTCAGTGTAAACAAATATTGAATACTGATGAAAACCAGTAGCAGTTAATTTCTAAAACTTACTGCTTTATTTATTTTTTATTAAATGGGCTTTGAGAAATTCAGCACAGAAATGATTCCATCTTTATCTTATTTTTAAGAATGTCTGTAAATTTCTTCAATTATTCTTACAATAGTCAACATTTTACCTTTAACCTTTGCTTTCCCAGTAATGGTGTATAATCCACTAAATGATGAGTGGCATTATGCTCTGAATCTGTGTCAGCATGATGAATTTTTTTTTTTTTGGCAGCCCAGGCAATATATATATATATATGTTTTTTTACATCTTTATTGGAGTATAATTGCTTTACAATGGTGTGTTAGTTTCTGCTTTATAAAAAAGTGAATCAGTTATACATACACATATGTTCCCATATCTCTTCCCTCTTGCGTCTCCCTCCCTCCCACCCTCCCTATCCCACCCCTCCAGGCCGTCACAAAGCACCGAGCTGATCTCCCTGTGCTATGCGGCTGCTTCCCACTAGCTATCTGCCTTAAGTTTGGTAGTGTATATATGTCCATGCCTCTCTCTCGCTTTGTCCCAGCTTACCCTACCCCCTCCCCATATCCTCAAGTCCATTCTCCAGTAGGTCTGTGTCTTTATTCCTGTCTTACCCCTAGGTTCTTCATGACATTTATTTTTCTTAAATTCCATATATATGTGTTAGCATAGGGTAAAGCAAGAATTCATGGTGGGTACTTGAGGCACTAAAAATGCCACTGTGTTAATCATATTATTCATAAGGAAGAACACACAAAGGATAAGACTTTCTGCTTGTTTGATTTTATATTTTAGTCAATCAATTACATTCGCCTCTGGAGAGCCAGCATGTAACAGCAGAGATCATTCAGGGACATTTTCCATTTTACTTTGCTTATTGCTATAAGTTTCTTTATTGAAGAGTTTTAGTTACTCAGCAATAGCCAACTAATACAATGTGACTTTAATTTGTACTCTCCTATACATTTGAATTGTAAATATTAGTACATTATCAGATGCATATGTGTCCAATGACACCTCCAAGACTGAAACTGGCATTTTCAAATCCCTCAGGACATCTTTTTATAACTTTAGTATAAATGTAATAAAATGTATCAGTCATTTTCTTGTTGTTTTCACTTCTTGTGCTGTTGGAAAAAAATCTTTCCTTTCAGGGGACTTATAAAAATATTTGGGTATATATATATTTAAATATTATAAATTATAAATATTATAAATGTAAATTCTTTTATATTTAAGCATTTAATTCTAGACTGATTTTTAATATGTTGAATAAATTGCTAGGAATACATTCAGTTGTCCCAAACTATTTATTGAATAGTCATCATGATCTGAAATGCAAACTTTGTTATTTTTCAAGTTTCCATAGACCTATTAGGCTATCCTGAGGCTCCGTAATTCTTTATAATTATGCCTATAAAACAATATTAGGATAGATTTAATCCTTATCATTGTTATTTATGCTGCTATTATAAATATTTAATATAATTCTATTTTCATAATTATTTGTTGCTAGTATATAAAAATGAAGTGTATTTTTATATGATCTTATAGTCAGTAACATTACTAATCCAAAATTTTTATGTCAATATTATCTCATTTTAAATGAAAAAAGACAGATAATCTGAATATAATTATTGTCCTGCTTCATTCTTATTAATCTTATGTCCTTTTGGTTTTTACTGTATTTGGAGGACTTGTAGGACAATGTAAGACAATACTGAATAAAAGTGATAATCTAAGCATTATAAATTATTTGTTTTTAAAAGAGAATGTTTTTAATATTTATCATTTTGTATGCAGTTCCTACAGACTTTTAATCAATATTTCTTTTTAAAATTAGGAATTTCCTTGCTTGATCAAATATTTTAAATTACATATGACTTTTAAATTTTATTGAAGTCCTTTTCTACATCTATTGAGATGAATCATTTGCCATTTTTTCCTGCTTATTATGGGAATGTAGTAAATTACAGTGATAGGATTTTAAGTGCCAAAGCAGTCTTTATTACTTCAAACAACCAAATTTGATCAATATATACTAGTTTTTTTATACTTTGATGGATTTGGGTTAGGTTTTTTTTTCCATTTTGCATATTGACATATCTGCTAATAAGTAAAAATGGCTGTAATTTATAACCTCCTAGGTAGTTTTGCAATCAAGTTTATATAATCATAATAAAATTAATATCTATCATCTTAGGGTTTGTACAGGTTCAGAATAATATGCCCTTAGAATGTTTGATAAAACCTATGAAATTCCTATCTGATTTTTATTGTGGTATATTTTCTGTGCTAATTTTATATTTGTGGATAGTTTTATTACTGAATCCACTTTTCTAGTGATTGCATGTTTATTCGGGTTTTCTCTTCCTTTTGAATGATTTCTAGTTAATTACCAGCTTTTGATAAAATTATTAAATTTGCCAAATTTATTTAACTATCAATATGCCAAATCCATTGGTTAACAATAGTTCACATGCTATTTTTTAAAATTTTAAAGTGTTTTTTCTTCTCTCTCACTCGTCATTTGCTTTTGTTTTTTCTTGCCAAACCTGAGAGAGAATTTTGCATTTGTCTTTTCAAAGAGTTAATTTTTAGATGTTGAGTCTCTCAATTCATTTTCAATTTAATAATTTTTCTTTGAACTTTATATTTCCTGTTCCTACTTCCTTTTGATTTGTTCTGTTTATCTTTTTCTTACTTTGTATATCTGTTTAATTTATTATTTTTAGTCTTTCTGTTTAAACAAATGCATTTTGAAACATTTCACTCTAATTTGTTTTTACTCTACCTAATACATTTTGTATGTAATTTTATATTTTATTTTTTAAGAATTTCTACATGTATTAATATTTTGTAATAGTATTATGCAATGTTTAAAATACAAGTATTTTGTTACAAAGATGGACAGCAGGAATTTCTGTTTCAACCTACAGCCTTGTTTCCAATTCTTTGTTGTTTCTAGCCTCTAGGGATTTCTTATGTTCCTGCAAACTCATTTATGAATTTTAAATGATGCTTGTTATATTGTGCAAAATATTACTTGGTGTTTTTAGAGTGGGAGATTTTTAAGGCTTTCTAGTTCACAAAATTGCTGCAAATTTCAATATTCTATTCATTTTTATCCCACTCCTCTTTGTTCTCTACCCTACAATTCTAATGGAAAAGTTGCAAGACCAACTCCATGCTCAGTTGATACATTTGGATACATAGCCAGGTCTGGAGACCTTCCTCCTGGGTGTGGACCCTGAAGCACCACTGGGACTAAGCTCCAGTTCCTCTCAGCCATGGTCTGGGGCCAGTCCTGCCCACCAGGAACCTACCCAGTGAACAAGCAGGAGGCCTTCCAGTGCGAGCCACACCCACTTGCCCACCCAGTAACAGGTCTACCATCTACCCAACTGTGAGTCCTGAGGTGAACTCTTTTCCCAGTACCTGTCATACTGAATATGGTCTGCAGGCAGTTTCATCCAGGCAGAGACCAGACAAATCAATGCTGGCCTGAGTCCTCATAAACAAACAAAAAATAACTGCCAACAAAAAATAGTATACTTGGAAAAAATGTGCTTCAGAAATGAAGACAAAATAAAGGCATTCTTGGACAAAGAAAAGCTGGGGGAGTTCATCATTACTTAAAATGTCTTACAAGAAAATAAATGCTAAAAAGGGAGTCTTTGAGTTGAAACAAAAGGAAGTTAAGTAATAACATGAAAACTTATGAAAGTATAAAAGTCACTGGTAAAGGAAAGTACATAGTCAAAGTCAGATTACTCTAATGTTGTAATTAGGGTATACTTTTAACTCTAGAATATAAGTTTAAAGGCAATAGTATCAAAATAAGTATAGCTACAGCAACTTTTTAATGGATGCATAAAACATGTGAAATATCACTAGCATAAAATATGTAGGGAAGAGAAGTAAAAGTAAAGAGATTTTATATGAAATTGCAAATAAGTTTTTGCTGGCTTAAAATAGACTGTTACAGCTATAAGATTTTTATGTAAGCCTCATGGTAACCACAAAGGAAAGAAACCTATAGTGGATACACAAAAGTTAATGAGAAAGGAAAATTAAAACATACCTATACAAAAAAAATGAGTAACAAGGGAAGAAAGAAAGGATAAAAGAAACTACAAAATGCCAGAAATCAACCAATAAAATGACAATAGTAAGTCCTTACCTATCAGTAATTACTTTAAATATACATGGATTAAATTCTCCAATAAAAAGACACAAAGTAACTGAATGGATAACAAATAAGACCCAACAATGTGCTGCCTACCAGATTCGTGTTAGCTTTAAGGGCACACAAAGTCTGAAAATGAAGGCATGGAAAAGAAATTTTATGCAAATCTTAACTGAAAGAGAGCAGGAGTGTCTATACTTACATCAGATAAAATACCCATTCAGTCAAAATTAGAAGAGAGAAAGAAGGTCACTAGATATAGTGATAAAGGGTCGGTTTATCAAGAAAATATAACAATTGTGTGTATATATATGAGCCCAACATTGAATCATCTAAATATTTAAAGTATACACAAAACTGAAGGGGGAAATAGTCATAAATATAATAATAATAGAGTAGTGTATCATACCCACTTTTAACAATGGATGGATCATCCATACACAAAATCAATAAGGAAGAAGCAACTTGAATAATATTATAAACCAAATGGACCTCACAGATATATCCAGAACATTCCATCCAACAGCACCAGAATAAACATACTTTTGAAGCACACATAGAAATTTCCCCATGATAGATCATATATTGGGTCACAAAGCAAGTTCTAATAAGTATAAGAAGATTAAAATCATATCACGCATCTTTTACTACCACAATAGTATGAAACTAGAAATGAAAATTGGAAAATTAACCAACACATTTCAATATGCTACTCAAAAACCAATGAGTTAATTGAAATCGTATCAAGTATATTTTCCAACCACAATGCTATGAGACTAGATATCATTTACAGGAAAAATATCTGTAAAAAATAAAACACATGGAGGCTAAACAATACACTACTTAATAACCAAGAGATAACTGAAAAATCAAAAAGGAAATCAAAAAATACCTAGAAACAAATGACAGTGAAAACAAAACGACCCAAAATCTATGGGATGCAGCAAAGGCAGTTCTAAGAGGGAAGTTTATAGCAATACAATCCTACCTTAAGAAACAAGAAACATCTCAAATAAACAACCTAACCTTACACCTAAAGCAATTAGGGAAAGAAGAACAAAAAAAACCCAAAGTTAGCAAAAGGAAAGAAATCATAAAGACCAGATGAGAAATAAATGAAAAACAAATGAAGGAAATGACAGCAAAGATCAATAAAACTTAAAGCTGGTTCTTTGAGAAGATAAACAAAATTGATAAACCATTAGCCAGACTCATCAAGAAAAAAAGAAAGACTCAAATCAGTAGAATTAGAAATGAAAAAGAAGTAACAACTGACACTGCAGAAATACAAAGGATCATGAGAGATTACAACAAGCAATGCCAATAAAATGGACAACCTGGAAGAAATGGACAAATTCTTAGAAATGCACAACCTTCCGAGACTGAGCCAGGAAGAAACAGAAAATATAAACAGACCAATCACAAGCACTGAAATTGAAACTGTGATTAAAAATCTTCCAACAAACAAAAGCCCAGGACTAGATGGCTTCACAGCTGAATTCTATCAAACATTTACAGAAGAGCTAACACCTATCCTTCTCAAACTCTTCCAAAATATAGCAGAGTGAGGAACACTCCCAAACTCATTCTACGAGGCCACCATCACTTTACCAAAACCAGACAAAGATGTCACAAACACAGAAAACTACAGGCCAATATCACTGATGAACACAGATGTAAAAATCCTCAACAAAATACTAGCAAAAAGAATCTAACAAAGGATCATACATCATGATCAAGTGGGGTTTATCTCTGGAATGCAAGGATTCTTCAATATACGCAAATCAATCAATGTGATACACCATATTAACAAATTGAAGGAGAAAAACCATATGATCATGTCAATAGATGCAGAGAAAGCTTACGACAAAATTCAACACCATTTATGACAAAAAACCCTCCAGAAAGTAGGCATAGAGGGAACTTGTCTCAACATAATAAAGGCAATATATGACAAACCCACAGTCAACATCGTCCTTAATGGTAAAAAAGGGAAACCATGTCCACTAAGATCAGGAAAAGGACAAGGTTGCCCACTCTCACCAGTATTATTCAACATAGTTTTGGAAGCTTTAGCCACAGCAGTCAGAGAAGAAAAATAAATAAAAGGAATCCAAATTGGAAAAGAAGTAAAGCTGTCACTGTTTTCAGATGACATGATCCTATACATAGAGAATCCTAAAGATGCTACCAGAAAACTACTAGAGCTAATCAATGAATTTGGTAAAGTAGCAAGATACAAAATTAATGCATAGAAATCTCTAGCATTTCTATATACTAATGATGAAACATCTGAAAGTGAAATTAAGAAAACACTCCTATTTACCACTGTAACAAAAAGAATAAAATATCTAGGAATAAACCTACCTAGGGCTTCCCTGGTGGCACGGTGGTTGAGAGTCCGTCTGCCAATGCAGGGGACACGGGTTCGTGCCCCAGTCCGGGAAGATCCCACATGCCACGGAGCGGCTGGGCCCGTCAGCCATGGCCGCTGAGCCTGTGTGTCCAGAGCCTGTGTTCCGCATTGGGAGAGGCCACAACAGTGAGAGGCCCATGTACCTCAAAAAAATAAAATAAAATAAAAAACCTACCTAAGGAGACGAAAGACCTCTATGCAGAAAATTATAAGAAGTTAATGATGATACAAATAGATGGAGAGATATACCATGTTCTTGGATTGGAAGAATCAACATTGTGAAAATGTCTCTACTACCCAAAGCAATCTACAGATTCAATGCAATCCTTATCAAACTACAACTGGCATTTTTCACAGAACTAGAACAAAAAATTTCACAATTTGTATGGAGACACAAAAGACCCCAAATAGCCAAAGCAATGTTCAGAAAGAAAAACGGAGCTGGAGATATCAGGCTCCATGATTTCAGACTGTATTACAAAGCTACAGTAATCAAGACAGTATGGTACTGGCACAAAAACAGAAATATAGATCAATGGAGCAGGATAGAAAGCCCAGATATAAACCCATGCACATATGGTCACCTTATCTTTGACAAAGGAGGCAAGAATATACAGTGGAGAAAAGACAGCCTCTTCAATAAGTGGTGCTGGACAAACTGAACAGGTACATGTAAAAGAATGAAATTAGAACACTCCCTAACACCATACACAAAAGTAACCTCAAAATGGATTAAAAACCTAAATGTAAGGCCAGACACTGTCAAACTCTTAGAGGAAAACACAGGCAGAACACTCTATGACATAAATCACAGCAAGATCCTTTTTGACCCATCTCCTAGAGAAATGGAAATAGAAGCAAAAGATAAAAAAATGGGACCTAATGAAACTTAAAAACTGTTGCACGGCAAAGGAAACCATAAACAAGACCAAAAGACAACCCTCAGAATGGGAGAAAATATTTGCAAATGAAGCAACTGACAAGGGATTAATCTCTAAACTACATAAACAGCACATTCCACTCAGTATCAGAAAAACAAACAACCCAATCGAAAAATGGGCAAAAGACCTAAATAGACATTTCTCCAAAGAAGATATACAGATTGCCAACAAACACATGAACGAACGCTCAACATCATTAATCATTTGAGAAATGGAAATCAAAACTACAATGAGATGTCATCTCACACTGGTCAGAATGGCCATCATCAAAAAATCTACAAACAATAAATGCTGGAGAGGGTGTGGAGAAAAGGGAACCCTCTTGCACTGTCGGTGGGAATGTAAATTGATACAGCCACTGTGAACAGTATGGAGGTTCCTTAAAAAACTAAAAGTAGAACTACCATACGACCCAGCAATCCCACTACTGGGCATATACCCTGAGAAAACCATAAGTCAAAAAGAGTCATGTACCAAAATATTCATGGCAGCTCTATTTACAATGGCCAGGACATGGAAGCAACCTAAGTGTCCATCAACAGATGAATGGATAAAGAGGATGTGGCACCTATATACAGTGGAATATTACTCAGCCATAAAAAGAAACGAAACTGAGTTATTTGTAGTGAGGTGGATGGACCTAGAGTCTGTCATACAGAGTGAAGTAAGTCAGAAAGAGAAAAACAAATACCGTATGCTAACACATATATATGGAATCTGAAAAAAAAAAGGTCATGAAGAACCAAGGGGCAAGATGGGAATAAAGACACAGACCTACTAGAGAATGGACTTGAGGATATGGGGAGGGGGAAGGGTTAGCTGTGACAAAGTGAGAAAGTGGCATGGACATATATACACTACCAAACGTAAAATAGATAGGGAGTGAGAAGCAGCCACATAGCACAGGGAGATCAGCTCGGTGCTTTGTGACCACCTAGAGGGGTGGGATAGGGAGGGTGGGAGGGAGGGAGACACAAGAGGGAAGAGATATGGGAACATATGTATATGTATAACTGATTCACTTTGTTATAAAGCACAAACTAACACACCATTGTAAAGCAATTATACTCCAATAATGATGTTAAAAATAAATAAATAAATACAAATAGACACACACACACACAAAGAAAAAGTAGAAATCAAAAGAGAAAGCAAAAATTATCTTGAGACAGATGAAAATGAAAACACAACATATAAAAATTTATGGGATGCAGCCAAAACATTCTAAGCGGGAAGTTTATAGTGAGAAATGGCTACATTAAAAAAGAAGGGGCTTCCCTGGTGGCGCAGTGGTTGAGAGTCTGCCTGCCGATGCAGGGGACACGGGTTCGTACCCTGGTCTGGGAAGATCCCACATGCTATGGAGTGGCTGGGCCTGTGGGCCATGGCCGCTGAGCCTGCACACCCGGAACCTGTGCTCCGCAACGGGAGAGGCCACAGCAGTGAGAGAGGCCTGCGTACCGCAAAAAAAAAAAAAAAAAAGAAAAGAAAAGAAAAGAAAATGATCTCAAATAAACAACCTAAGTTTACCCCTCGAGGAACTGCTCAAAGAACAAACAAACTAAGTCCAGTATTTAGCAGGAGAAAGGGAACACTAAAAACCTAAGCAGAGGGCTTCCCTGGTGGCACAGTGGTTGAGAGTCCCCCTGCCGATGCAGGGGACACGGGTTCGCGCCCCGGTCTGGGAAGATCCTACATGCCGCGGAGTGGCCGGGCCCGTGAGCCATGGCCGCTGAGCCTGCGTGTCCGGAGCCTGTGCTCCACAATGGGAGAGGCCACAACAGTGAGAGGCCCGTATACAGAAAAAAACAAACAAACAAATAAAAAACTAAGCAGAAATAAATGATGTAGAGACCAGAAAGTCAATAGAAAAAAATGAACTAAGTTAAGAATTTTATTTAATATGCAAAAATAAACTGTTAGCTAGATTAACCAAGAAAAAGTGAGGGGATTCAAATAAATAAAATTATAAATGAAAGAGAAGATATTACAACTAATACCACAGAGGTGCAAAAGATCATAATAGACTACTGAACAATTGCATGCCATTAAACTGGTTAACCTAGTAGACGTGAATGAATTTCTACAAACATACACATACCAAGACAGAATCATGAAGAAATAGAAAATCTGAACAGACCAATAACAAGTAGGGAGATTGAATCATTAACCCCATCTCCCAACACTGAAAAGCTCAGAACCAGATGGGAAATTCTACCAAACATTTAAAGAAGAAAAAATGTCAATCCTTCTCAAACTCTTCCAAAAAACTGAAGAGGGGAGAACACTCTCAAATTTATTTTAAAAGATGGGCATTACCCTGATACCAAAGTCAGACAAAGACACTATAAGAAAAGAAACTTACAGGCCAATATCTCTAAAAAAAAAAATAGATGTGAAAATCTCCAAATAAAATACTGTAATTCAAATTCAATAGCACATTAAAATGTCATAATCATGATCGAGTGGGATTTACCCATGGGGTGCAAGAATTGTTCAGCATACTCAAATCAATAAACATGACACAAAACACTAACAAAATAAAGGATGAAAATTATACGATCATCTCAGTAGAGGCAGAAAAAGCATTTGACAAAATTCAGTACCTTTTTATGATAAAAAATTTTCATAAATTAGGTATACAAGGAATGTACATCAATATATAAAGTTTACATATGACAAGCTTACAGATAACATCATACTTAATGAAATCCCTATCAAAACTCCAATGTTTTTTTCCCACAGAAATAGGAAAAAAAAAAAAAATTATCCTAAGATTTATATGGAACCACAAAAGACCCTGAAGAACCAAAGCATTTTGAGAAAGAAGAACAAAGCTGGAGGTATCACATAGCCTGATTTTAAGCTATGCACAAAGTTATAGTAATCAAAACAGTATGGTATTGGCATTAAAAATAGACACATAGATGAATGGAATAGAATATCGAGCCCAGAAATAAATCCATGCATGTATAGTCAATATTCTATTACAGGAGTGCCTAGAATGCACATGGGGAATGGGTAGCCTCTTCAACAAATAGTTTTGGGAAAACTACATGCAAAAGAATGAAACTGGACCCTTATCTTACACCACATATAAAAATCAACTCAAAATGGGTTAAAGACTTTAATGTAAGACATGAAACCATAAAACCCCTAGAAGAAAACATAGGAAAAAGTTCCTTGATATTGGCCTTGGCAATGATTTTTTTATATAAGACACCAAAAGCACAAGCAACAAAAGCAAAATCAACACGTGGAATTACATCAAACCAAAAAGCTCTGCCCGGGAAATAATCAACAAATGGAAGGTTAACCTACAGAATGGGAGACAATATTTGTAAATCTTATATCTCACAAAGGGTTAATATGCAAAATATATGAGGACCTCATAAAACTCAAGAGTAAAAATATCAAACAACCTTATTAAAAAAATAGCAAAGCACCTGTGGACATTTTTCCAAGAAGACATACAATTGGCCAACAGGCATATGAAAAGTTGTTCAACGTCACTAATTATCAGGATATCCAAATCAAAACCACAATGAAGTATCCCCTCACACCTGTTAGCAGGGCTATTTCCTTAGAAACAAGAGATAACAGGTATTGGTAAAGGTTTGGAAAAAAAATAAATCCTTGTATACTGTTGATGGAAATGTAAATTGGGATAGCCATTATGAAAAAACAGTCTGGAAGTTCCTCAAAATATTAAAACTACAACTATCATATGATCCAGCAAGTAATTTCTTGGTATTTATCCAAAGGAAATGAAATCAGTGTCTCAAAGTGATATCTGCATTCCCATATTAATTGCAGCATTATTGAAATTAGTCAAGATATGGGGAAATGTGATATATAAATTGTGTATATATGGGATTATTCAGCCATAAAAAATAAGAAAGTCTTGCGTCAACATGGTTGAACATGCAAGACCTTATGCTAAGTGAAGTAAGACAGACAAAGAAAGCATATACTGTATTAACTCTTATACATGCAATATAAAAAAGTTGAACCAGAACATAGAACATTGGTTACTGGGGTCTTGGGGATAGCAAAAATGGAGAGATACTGGTCAAACAGTACAAATGTTCAATTATAAGATGAACAAGTTCTGGGAACCTAATGTACATCATTAGATTAATGTACTATAGTTAATAATGACTATAGTTAATAATAGTGTACTGTATACTTGAATTTTGCTAAGGGAATAACTCTTGTGTTCTCATACACTTGAGAAAAAAACACCCAATGTCTACATGAGGAAATAGATGTATTAATTAACTTGGTTGTGATAATTATTTTAAAATGTATATGTATGTTAAACCATCAAGTTGTACACCTTAAATATATACAAATTTTGTTTGTCAATTATACCTCAATATTGATGGAAATAAATAAATAAAAAGAAAAAGGAAAAAATAAAAGGAAGGAAAATTCATTTGTCAAATTTGTTCATTAATATAGATGTAAAATACTAAAGAAATATTAACAAACTGAATCCTGCAAATTTTAATAATGATAAGATGATCAAAATTGATTTATTCCAGGGAATTAAGTCAGTTTAACATGTAAAAATCAATCAATTTTGCTTATCTTAACAGAACATATAGAAAAATGAAAAATTAATTCACTAGATCCAGAAGGCATCACTTGTTAAAGTCAATAACCATTCTATAGGAACTCTCAACAAACTAGTATTAAAGGGGAATTTCATAATTTGATAAAGTTTATCTACATAAATCTGCCTAATACTTAAGAGTAATTTTCAGGATTAAATGTACTATAAACTTACATATATTTTGAGCAAGTAATCTGATTTTTACCTTTCAATGTGTAAATAGCAAATATATAACAAAACCAAATTATTGTTTTTGTCCCCCTCTTCTTTGCCACATTTATTTGAGTACAAACTCTAGCATAATGCAAAAATTGCAAGGATTCTGCATTAGTCTACACTCTGCCATTAACCAAATATGTCCTTGGGAAAGCAATTTACGAAGTTTCAGATTCAACACCTTTAAAATGCAAATAATATTTAGCCTTGAATAAGTTTCTAGGTTGTTATAAGATTACATATGTGTATGTATTCCTAGATATTTAAGGTGATATAAAATCATAATGCAATATTTTAATCTAGTAAAAACTTTAAGGTCTGAGAAATGTAGAGACTTCTACATCTAAGTATGTTTGTCTCAGTGATTTTACTTTATTCATGTACTTAATGAATATTTTTGATTATGTATATAGTGCCCTAGCCTAGGATACTGATTTAAGGGATACATACAATCTCTCCTCTTATGGAGCTTTCATTACACTAAGGGGGATAGCCATTCATCAAATAATTATACAAATAAGTATTCAACTTATAATTGTGGTTGTCAAAGTGTAAAAGTGTACTGAAACCCCTTGATTTATGGATATACCACAAATTAATAAACCTTCTTTGAGGATATTGTGGGATCAGCCTATATAAGCCTTCAAGATTCTTTATCTTGTGTGTGTACATATATACTATATTTTGATCCTTTGTAAGACACCAAAATTCCTCCGAGATTCTTAATTATCAAAACAACTCTATTTCTTGGGCTTCCCTGGTGGTGCAGTGGTTGAGAGTCTGCCTGCCAATGCAGGGGACACGGGTTCGTGCCCCGGGCCGTGAAGATCCTACATGCCGCAGAGCGGCTGGGCCCGTGAGTCATGGCCGCTGAGCCTGCGCGTCCGGAGCCTGTGCTCCGCAACGGGAGAGGCCACAACAGTAAGAGGCCCACGTACTGCAAAAAAACAAACAAAAAAACCAAACAAACAAAGAACCATTTCTATTTCTTAATGTATTTTAGTTTTCATGACAAAAAATAGCTATGTACAAAAAATAGCTATGTCCAGTCAATACTCATTAGTGAAAGTTTAGTTAACTAGCTACAGCTATATTCTACAATACATTTATTAATATTTCTTTAATCATTAAACATTTGTATAAGAAAAAATGTACCCTAAAAGGATAATAATTTTAGACAATTTTGCTGATTTAGCCAATATTTTAGTAAGAACTTCACTTTGAAATGTAAAGTACATAACCCTGATAAGCCTCATTAGCTATGTATTTGCTTTTCTTCTTACATCACTGTTAGAACCAGAAACTTGATTGATGAAAGAGTGAAGTAATAAACAATTAGATTAGGGTATTTTATATAATATATCTCATGGAACGCTTTACCTTAAGATATTATGAAATCAACAAAAAGTTTTGTTGAAAATATCTGAACACATATTGATCACAAACTCTGAAAACAATTAGAGCTATGACTGTGATCTTAATTACTAATACTAAATACTAAAAAGTATGGTACAGATATCCTTTAGTCTTTGCAACTATAGAATAATTCTGACCTATCTAGATTTATTTTCCCTTTAGTTATTTTATTTTATTTTTTAATCATTACTTTAAAAAATTCTTCTAGTTTTATTGAGCTATAATTGACATACAGTACTATATAAGTTTAAGGTGAACAGCATAATGATTTGACTTACACACATCATGAAATGATTATGACAATAAGTTTAGTGAACATTTGTCATTTCATATAGATACAAAATAAAAGAAATATTTTTCCTTGTGATGGGAACTCTTAGGAATTACTCTCTTAACAACTTTCATATATAACACAGAGCAGTGTTAATTAATAATGTTGCCCAGTACATTCCCAGTACTTACAACTGGAAGTTTAGACCTTTGACCACCTTCATCACTGTATAAATATATTACATTATTATTGACTACATTCCCTGCAGTGTACATTTCATCCCTATAACTCATTTAACTTGTAACTGGAAGTCTGTACCTCTTAATCTCTCTCACCTATTTCACTCATCCCTCCCTCCAACCCCATAGGTTCTTAAAATCTTCTTTTGGAGTCCTTAATCTCAGTGTCAAGTTGTGAATTATGGTTTTTGTGTTGAGTCTTCTGTTCAACAGAAGTTTTGTTTTCTTTAATAGTTTGTGATACATGTATGTAGCATAGTGCCTAAGACATAGTGTTTAATAACTATTATTTAAGTGAGCTAGTTTCTGACTTTACTTGAATACAAAAGTCTAAGCCTTTAGACTTCTTAAACATATATTGGTTCTGCAAGTTTGTCATAATGTAAGGAACATTTTCACTGGAATAAGCACCATGAGCCTGAACTTTGCAAAAGAAGAGATATTTTAAGTTCCTCTCTGTGGGAAGTTATCATTCCTTTGATCCATAACATGAAAACTAATTCCTTATAACAGTATATCATAATCTCTACTATTTAATGTATTAACCAGGCCTCCATTCAAATAGCAGTATGAGGAATGAACAAAGCATGGTGTGATACATGACTAACTGCAACATTTTCCCTGGGGTTATCTGAAAATGGAGCAAGTTTAATAGTTTAATAGGTTCCTATAAAATTATAACTGCATATAAAATAACCAGCATAATTATAAATTTTAAAATTTATTTTGATATCCTAAAATATTTAAATCCAATAATCCTCCTTTACTGAAAATTATTGAGGTAGAAATAAAAGAAAAAGGGATAGCTACTCTATATTTGTAACCATAATGAAATGGTTACAAATGGTTTGCACTATACTACAAACCATAATGTAGTATAGTGTTTCCCATATTGATTTCTACCAATTTAAACTGTATTCCGAAGACAGAGAGACTGTGAAGGAGATGTAGGGATGGGGGGAGAGGACAGAGAGAGAGAAAGAGCCGTAGAACGCAATTTTATTTTTAAAGACTCTACAAACAAATTTGGAAAACACCAAATACTCTATATACTCTTGGTAATTCAGAAATGTTTCCTACATATTAAAGACTGGTAAGTTCAGCCACAAAGAAAAGCGTTTCACTTTGTTTTACACACTATTTCCCAAATACATTTGAGAGGGGGTCTCAGGGAATCAGGCAGCAGGAAAAGAGCCCTTCTCAGTCTGTCGTGATGCTGGTTCCCCCCACCAGTGTGTTCTCTCCTTCTGCCTCATAAAAGGGATCCCAGCTGGGAGAGCAGGTCCCTGATAAGAATGGAGTCACTTCTACAGCTTTGGAAGGCCTGACTGGGTTTCTACATGAGAGAAAGGTACTCTGTTGGTTTGTGTTTTGATTTAGGGACTTTTCTGTTCCCGAGAGCTGAAACTCACTCTGATCCAGCAGGCTTTCTGAACTGAAAGTAAATATAAGCCTACTGATCTAGGGATTTTTGCTGCAGGATTGGAATTTATTGCGGTTATTCTCAATGTGGGCTGCATATCACTCCTGGAGAGTTTTTAAAAATATTCTGATATCTAGGCACCAACCAAGACCAAAGGGCTCTGGAAAGGGGGCCTGGCATCGGCAGTTCTTAAAAGCTCTCTAGGTGATTCTATAATCACACAGTCAGGGCTGAGAACCACCCCTCCAGTGCTTCATTTTTAACCTCAGCTGAAGAACTCCCTGTAAACCTGTTTTTCTCTCTATTTACCATTCCTATTCTCATTACAAGCTTAAGGGTTTCAATGTATTCTCTGTTGAAATTCCTAAGACAAGAAAACCTGATTCACATAGACAATGAACCCTATCCATATTTACAGACAATTTTAGTCCTTGTTTTTGAAAAACGGTTGTGTGTTTTCACACTAGGTCAAGTTCTAAGTTGCTGGCCAGCAAATGGGTTCTTGTTTTTGCCTCAGGGACCTATGTGTAGACCAACCATTTGTGTCCTTTGGAGTCAGAATCACAGGAAACAAAAAAATTAAAATAAAATAAAGTCAACCAAAACAAAAAAACTACATACTCGTGCGCAAATGATAGAGACAATGTTTTACAAATAATCAATAAACCATAGTGTGGCAGTTGTTCTTAATATTGTACATTATACACTCTCTTGACTGGAAATATATACACAAATTCTTCATCCAAAACTTTCAACTATTTCCCACTAATATGACTTAAGCAATGATAAAACCAACAAGCCCACTCATTTTCTCCCAATCCAGAGAGTAATACAGTGCCATTTCAATATCATTCAAATCAAGGTGTAGCATAGGGCCAAATTTATTTTATTTTTGATTAGTCTCAGGATTCACAACATCCAGTCTTCCATTTCCCTTCTGATTTTTATTCCCAACCCAATCTAGATATTATTTCCTAGCATTTGTCAGTTTAGGGAATAAATGTTACATTTAATCACTACCAACATAGCCTATGTAAAATCAACGGGTACAAAGAGAAAATTGGCAGTACTATTTCTGTTGGAAAAGGTTAAATTATCAGAACTACTACCAAGGCAGCACTGCAGCCACTTAATGTAGTGATCCCAGCTGGTATTTTAAAACCAAACACTTTTGCATGATGGGGTATGTGTCAGGACTATTGAATCTTATGAACATCTGCATCACTTGATTGATTAATATATTACTGTTTTGTTGCATACGAGTCTCCAGGTCAACAATACGGTTGCCAAAAGTTTAACCCCATAGGGGCTAAAATCTACTACATTCCATTCCTAGCTGGTAAGAACTTCTAGGAAGAGCACACTGCTGCTGTAAGTCATTCACCTTCCTGCCCCATGTTGGGTACAGAAATTTTTAAATTTTCCACCTTAAAGTAATACCATATCTATGTTCAAATTCTCTCTTTTGGGACACATGGTATTTCCCAAGCAACCATACTAAAGGCACAGAGTTTATTTTAAATATGTGCTATTACTAAACATATATGATTCCACAGCTACTTCAAGAGTGGGGCAAGGTATAATAAAAGAAAGGATGCATTCGTCAAATAAGTGAACAAATCACCCAGGGCTTAGTGGAGACTAGAACTAAATTCAGGGCAATTCAAGGAATCATTAGGCAAGGCTCCTGTTATTGGTGTCGAACTAAAGTGACTAATCATAGAGCCCTGCCTCATGGTTCCTTGAACCACTCTTAAGAATTCACTGCATACTCTCAGTTTTCTCAAAGATTGTTTTGTCCAGCTTACTTCCAATGCTACGTAGATATTTTTGTTTTCATCAAAATACTCTTGATTTTTATGCCATTTAAATAGCTCAGTCTTTGTTTTACCTTTAGAACTAACTCTTGCTGAGGGTAATTAAACACATAGGAAAAAGAAAAAAGTTTAAAATGTGTGTACTCTGTATGTTACATTAAGTAAAGTGTTTCATAAAACCAATAGCTCTGTGAATCTCAGCGTGTCATTTTACTGAAATGGAGTTTTGTTTGCTTTGTTTTTAAGTTAGTATAAAAATATGGGGAGGGGGGAGGGTGAGCTGTGACAAAGCGAGAGAGAGGCATGGACATATATACACTACCAAACGTAAGGTAGATAGCTAGTGGGAAGCAGCCGCATAGCATAGGGGGATCAGCTCGGTGCTTTGTGACCACCTATAGGGGTGGGATAGGGAGGGTGGGAGGGAGACGCAAGAGGGAAGAGATATGGGAACATATGTATAAGTAAACTGATTCACTTTGTTATAAAGCAGAAACTAATACACCATTGTAAAGCAATTATACCCCAATAAAGATGTTAAAAAAAAATAGAAACTCCTCTTTCTTGTTTTCATGGTAAATATTTTAAATAAGTCATTATGCTTTTTTTCACATTGAACAAAGTTGGAACCTCAAAATTCTTCTAACTCAACAATTCAGGGAACTGGAAAACACCAGGGAAACACCAATCTATTAGATGCATAATGTGAATTTACATCTATTATTCATTCCTGATCTTAAAGATTACTTAATTCAACAGATAAAGACAAATGGCCAAATCATTTGATGCATGTAGATAAAAACATATATATAGATTTATTTTTTAAGTGAAAATAATAATGAAAGTTTATTTTGATATTATGGAAAATTTAATACATAGTTTAAATATAAAGACTACTGAAAATATCAATATTAATTTAAATTTTGCAATTCTTATTATTTGAATAGAAACCTTCAAATGCCTTTTGTAATGTTTCAAGGGCAGTATTCAGGAATTAATGTGTGTTAAGAAACAATTCTTCATGGGTCTCCCAGTTTCTGTGCATCTTATCTTTTGTTCTGGGTGATCATGTCAAGGATGTTTGTACAGCAAACAACCTTGGAAGATAGAGATAGTGCCTCACCCTAAAGTAGAAGACATTTATTTACTGACCAAAATCAGACAGACTTTGGCACAAAGAATGGACAGTTTGCTAGAAGCCCCTATAAAAGACTGAGGATTGCTAAACTCAGGTTTCCTCTGCTGTGATGTAGACCCAGCAAGGGCACGTCATTCACCTTGGTGCCCCTCCTCACTGCACTCAAGGGGTGTGGGGGGCATGAGATAAATGAATACAAACATGAAACTCTGACAGCTTACTATGCTGTGAGTTATCAAGTCCTTGTCTCTAGCACAGGAGACTCCAGTCAGCATACATGAAACTAACTTGTAATCTTGCAAGTTTGGCAAGATCTCAAACTCCTCACAGAGCCTGACCAAGTGCTTTTAATGTTTAGTATAGGGGGGATAGGGATACTCAATGGGTGCGAGGCTTTCGTTACACAAGATGAATAAATCCTAGAGGTCTACTGTGGAGTGCCTATAGCTAACAATACTGTACTGCATAATTTGAAAATTTGCTAAGAAGGGTTGATACTATATTAATGTTCTTATCACAAAAAAATAATAAAAAAGAAGGCAGGAAGACAGTTTTGGAGAAGATGGATAGGCTTAAGGCATAGATTTTGGTGATGGTTTCACAGGTATATACACTTATGTCCAAGTTCATCAAGTTGTACACATCAACTGTATACAGTTTTTTGTATGTCTAACAAAAACCAACCAAACAAAAACAAATAAATAACTTCATTAATAAAATAAACTTTAAAGATATAATTTACTATATATGATATTTCCTTTTCCTCTATGATTCAGTGTTTTCTGTACAAATAAAATTTAAAACCATAAGCAATAATTGAGACAAGCGTAAAGTAGTTTACAATAGAAAGCTAGGAGAATGAAAACCAGTCAAGGTACTGTTCCTATACATTTTTTAAAATTTAGTGTGAAATACATTGTATACTCAGAAATATATAAAATACATGTATACACCTTAAGGAAAATGATAGAGTACACATGCAATCACAAATCAGTTAAGAAAATTAACAATTTACTTCAGAAATCTCTTTATCTCACTGCAAAAGCATCCCTTGTCTCTTTAAATAATTACTCTAACTATTGTAATAAGTTGATTGCTTTTATGTATAGGTTTAACTTCCATGCATGTATCTTTCTCAATTTGCTATACATATCAACTATTTTGAAAACTCCTATGCATAGAATTATTGAGCTTCTTCTTTCATGAGTTGCTTTTTTCATTTGCCATTACATTTGTAAAATGTATCCATGCAGATTATCTAATCCTCCTTAGAGTTTAGCTTTGTATATTTTTAGATTTATTTATGGTATATTTATACTATAATATATGTGCCCAATCTACTACTGAGAACCTTTTATATATTTTTTTAAGTTTTGCCCTTAAGAAAAATTCTGCAATAGATAATCTGGAACATATTTCATGGTGCCCAGATGAAGAGTTTTCTATATTAATTGTCTAAGAGGAAATATCTGGCAGAAATTTGAAGGGTACATCTGATAGAGCAAGGCTTCCCACCATGTTCTGCTTCAAGAGTATCTTGGCCATTCTTGGCCCGTTCCATGATGTATATAACATCTGCTTGTCAATTTACACACACTTCCGTGTACACACACATCCTCTCATATGCACAAAATTGACATCAGGGATGTAATAAATCTATCTAGTGAAAATAGGTCTCTTTACACACTATATTCAGTGAGTGGAGAGGTTGTATCATGTGATTTACTTTAGACTTCTTTAATTTCTCTCAACATGTGATATATGAGAATTTTCTCCTTAAATTAGCCATAAACATAGTCTGTTAAACTTATTCCTAAATACTTTAAATTTTTTGGTGCCTATCTAAAATGTAGTTTTAAAATAAGTTTTCATTTTCTAACAACATGTTCCTGTCGTAATACTGATTTTTGTATGTGCAAAATCTTCCTAAAGTTCTTATTAACTGTAATGATGTTTCTGTGGATATTTCCTTATTCATTTCTTTCCTATTTTTGTAACATTTACTTGCTTAACTATATTGTTAGATAATCCAATATAATTTTGAACTGAATTGATTGAAGAAAATGGGCATATTTGTCTTATTCCTTATTCAAGGGAATGCATGCTTTTGAATATTCACCATTAAGTCCAGTTTGCAGCGTTTTTTACATACCCTTTACCAGATTAGAAAAGTTCAACGTTATTACTACTTTGCTAAGATTTTTCATAAGTAGATTTTAATTTATCAATTTTTTGCATCTTGTGGAAATAATCAAACCTTTATTTATTTTTTCTTTAATGTCTAAATGTGGTCAATTGAATTGATTTTCTAATTTTAAACCAACCTTGAATTCACAAGATAACTCCTTATGTCGGACATGATGCATTATTTTGTTTTACGTGTAGTAAATTTATTTTCTAAAATATGGTTAGGCCCTGCTAGGGAATTAATTTGGGATTCAATAATGTTAGTGGCACCCAATATCCTCCATGTCTTGATTTCTTAACAATGGTATTGTTTGGAGGTGGCGATGTGCTTAGACCAAAAGATGTTACCTCCCATTCACTTCTGCAGCCAGGAGTGGCCCCGTGAGAGTGCTTTCTGGTCAATGAGACATCAGCAAACGGCTTGTATGGAAGTTCAAAGCAAGACGGGGAAAGGAAAGTAGAATGGGGGGTGGTAGGGGACTGTCATCCTTTTTTATTTCTGCTTTCTATGAGAGATATGATACGGAAGGATTCCAGAAGCTGCTATGATCATGATTTACCCTTAAAATTTGAAGCCATACATATCCAAGCAGAAATATACAGGATATATGGGTTCCTTCATGAGTGGGAGGTATCTCTCCATATTTCTGTGCCTACCCATATTTATAACATCAACCCTAGGACATTTAGGAACTGGAATCAAGTCAATACGGTGAACATTTTAATTCAATGCTTTGTGGAAATAAGCCTTAAAAATCAAACAGGTCCCGTCCTCTATGTCTGCATATAAGCATAAAGTGAGGGATAATGTTCCCTTGAAAGATCTAAAATTGTTGCAAATGCAGAGAAAATGAAGAACATTTAAGCTCATAGGCAGAAACCTGTTCACTTTCCAAAATTTTTTCAGTATTTCGGATTATAACAACAAGGAAAAGTAACATGACACTAACAATTGCCAATCTTCAAAAAGAGAATCAGAGCATTTTACAGCTAAGAGTAAGAACATTATGTTTATGGCTAACTTCCATTTATTACAAATGTCCCATTCATTACTGTGCAACTGTTTTAAATTAATCAAAAGGGAGCTATCTTACGGGGACAACAGTAGGTGTGTAACAGTAGAAACAATAAGTATCCAGGGCACAAAATACTGAAGTTTGAGAAACTTAATCTCTAGAAAAGTTACACAGGCTTTTCATGAACAGTGCACAGACTAGCACAGGAATTCTAAGATTTTAGTTTAACTGTAATAAGTTATAATAAATAGAATAATATTTTAACAAAGATAATAATTTTGTTGGGAGGCAGCATGGGAAGATATTGGAGAGATGTTTTCTAACCTGGGAGACTAGCTGGATGGTATAGAAATTTACATCATAAGAATATGGGAGGAGGAGGTTTAGGTGAGATGAGGTAATTTGGTTTTGAGATGCTTTTAAGATTCGTTTTGTGAAAACCTCCTCCAAAAAAAGATTTTCCTCTCACCTATCAGTTTCAAGATTTAAAACATGAAGGAAGAGCAAGGACAAATTGCACTCCCGTCCTACAGCCCCAGAAGGGTAGCACACCCTTCTCTGCACTGGTTTTACCTGATCAGCCCTGGTTGGGATGAGATGCGAGCTTCCTGGCTGATGTCAGCAGCACCATCTAGATTTCATGCCCAAATGAAGCAATCAAAGGAACCCAGTCAGCACAAAGAAGGAAAGCATGCCAGATATGAGGCTAATGGGAGAATGGCAGGGAACAGGTTGTGAAGCTGGAACAAGCTTGTTAAGCAGGGCTAAAAACCACACAGAGCAGCCTTCTAGAAGTTCTAATTCAAAAGCTATCTTTGTGTGTCTTCACTCAGGAGAAAGTATGTGATCAAAGTGCTCAAATATCATGTCTATAGAGGAATTCATTTCAGTAGGTTGAGTTATTAATAATAAAACATAACAGAATTTTGAAATGTTTTAACAATCTGTTTGAATTTTACCTTGGATTTTTAGCTGTAGAACATATGCACCTTTATTTGATCTTCTGAAGGGTTTTTTTCTTTTCTCATTAGTATCTTAAACCTACTGGAAAATTAGAAACTCTAATGGGAATGGTTGAAATAGACAGTAATATTATTATATTTTATTAAATTTCAATTAAAAATGCAAAAGTATATTGCTTTAACTTCCCTCAGCTTTCATATCAGTTCGTTTATGAAATACATCCTTTTACATTTAGATTATGTTCTGAAATGTATATTTCATTAGTGATAGCTGGCTTTTGTGGCTTTCTCTACAAGTTATGCTACATAGAAGTCTTAATTTATCAAATACTTTTAAATTGTGTGTTCTATTTTTTATTTAGAAAATAAATAAATCAATAGGCAATTATTTTATTTGTCCATCTTATTTGTCAGGCTCCAAGTATTTGTAAGTATGAGTAAGGATCAGCCTAAACTGATACTAACAGCTTGGGAGAACTCATAATTGGGGCATCCACCCTTCTCAAAATGAAAATTAGGTAAGCTGTTTATTACTTTGTTTTTTCTTAAAATATACTTAATTGAGTTCACTTAATTCAATATTTCTTGTCAGGATCATTGCTAGTGAATATATGGTTGTGAATAAAATAAACATGTTGCTCACTTTCCTGGTGCATATGAAATAGTAATTATGAAGTTGTTAAAAAAAGTATGAGTATTCATATTATCCAGTCTACAAAGAAATGGAAAGGGTTTGTGGTAAATATTATAAATTGTAATGAAAGTAACAGGAAAATTCTCATAATCAAAAATATTCTGTCATAAATATTTTATTTAAAATATTTTTCCATATATTTTGAAATAACTTTATGTCTTTCCTCTACCTCAGCCCTCACAACTTTTATACATATTTTTTGAGTTTCCTTTTGTGTCCCCTCCTGAGACATCTTTTCTTGACTACTCTAGGTAATATAGTGAGGGGAGTTGGCACGATATGTGTTCTGTATGTACATTTATGCTTTATTTTTTCAGTTTCTGCAGCTGCGGATTTATCTATATCTAAGGTAAAGCAACGTAGGGTTTGGGTTTAAAGCAGGTTTATGGAGCCAAACTGTGCTTAAATAACAATTCCACCACTAATGAGCTATTTGCCTCTGAGCAGGTATGATTTCTCTGCATCTCAGTGTTCTTATCTTTAAAATAGAGATTAGAAAAGCACCTACTCCACGAAGTTGTTATAAACATTGAATGGGAAAAATAGATATATGTATGATGTATGTGTGTATGTTTATATGTTTGTGTTTGTGTGAGCTAAATGCTTAGAAAGGTACCTAGCAAAAGTAATCATATATGTAATCATTAACTACTCCAATAATGTATCTTTCTAGATACCCAAATGTATTATATCCATCTGCATTATATAAATTATTCATTCTAATTTCCTTTCAGTGGACTGCTGGCAGGTGGGGAACATGATATAGACCTTGATATATCTTCACTCCTCCAAACATCAATAGAATTTGCATCAGACCACTGACAATCATTCGAGGAAGTGGCATTGAACACTCATTTTTCGGCTGCTTCATACACAAGGGTCCACTAGCAATGTGCATCACACACCAAAAGTATATTGAGGTAAATATGTACACAAAATACGCTTTCATGGATATGACCAAATTTTTCCTTCTGAAATAACTATGACTTCCTACTCTGACTTCCCCAAAATATATAGCAATTTTCTGAGAGCATTTTTCCATGCTTTTAGACTAGAAAATTTTCTCATTTAATACAAATGATTAATGCCCTTGTTAGATAAAATCTACCTATGAAAAATGAGAAGATGCACTGAAAGGAAGAATATTAGATTGTAAGGACTAATATATTCCTCATTAACAAGTATTTAATGCTTGCCCGCTCAGAATACACGCGTATTAATCAGAAATAAAAGAATAGGGCTTCCCTGGTGGCACAGTGGCCGATGCAGGGGACATGGGTTCGTGCCCCGGTCCGGGAAGATCCCACATGCCACAGAGCGGCTGGACCCGTGAGCCATGTCCTCTGGGCCTGCGCGTCCAGAGCCTGTGCTCCACAACGGGAGAGGCCACAGCAGTGAGAGGCCCGTGTACCACAAACAAAAAAAGAATACATAACAAGAAGGTGCCTAATTCTCTGGCAGGATTTTATTTTGGCCACTGTGCCTCCAAGGTCATGCATCCTGAGTTCAGTACATTCTGATTTCACTCTGGCTTTCACTTAGACGAGTGTCTCCTATGTGCCTTCCTTAACCCCAACCCCTTACTCAACTTGGTACTTCCTGGCATGAGGTCAAGGCATGTTTGAGGCATCAAATACATGTTTTTGATTGAGAAAATAAATAAATGATCTGGTGATGAGATAGACAGGCTATGTATTGGAGTCACGTAAGATAGAACGAGTTTTATAGAAGTTCAATGATGATGCCATGTACTAACATGAAGAAAAATCTAAAAGAATATCATTGGCTAAGGCAGAGAGGCTCTCTCCTTTGTAGTGAACATTTTTGTAAACTTTGAGACATTACTTGAGAATACATATTTTTTACTTACAAATATAACTACAATAAGATTAGTTAGAATATATATCAGAGTATCTGTAAAATATACACTAATCTGATACTGTTATTCCTGACATCTCTTCTTATCTCCTCATTTATTTATTAATTGACACAAGTTTTACATGCATAGCCATATAAATGTAAAATACTGAAAAGAATTGGGAATCAAAATGTGAGTAATACCCCCATTTTCTAAAGAAGATATTCTAAGTAATTAGTAAACTACCCCCATGAACCACCTAAAACTTTTATTTTGGCAAATACATAAAATTAATGTTCAGTGGATGACTTTTGCATTCAAGAAGGTTTAATATATATTAAATATAGTTTTGCAACTTGAACTTAGATTATAAAAGCATAAAGTGAATGAATAATAGCCTATACTTTTCTATAGAATATATCTGTGAAATCATTGTGATATGATAAATCATACTGGTTACTGATTAACTTCTCCTATTTGGATACATAAAAATCACAAAGCTGAAATCAATCTCTCTAGTCATGCTTTACATCATTTAATTTGTGCAAGTTAATCTTACTAAACCTTATGCAAATACCTTGAAGTATGTTTTAAATGATCATGGAGGTATGAAATATAATTATGCCTGTCTTTAGAATATGTATTTTATATATTAAATTGGAAAATTTAATAGAAACATCCAAAATTAGAGTGGAAATAAATTAACATTGGAAGGATAATGGTGTGCATTTTAACTGTGAACAATGACACTTCATACCAGAAAAATAAATTTATATTTATTTCAAGTTATCTTCCTTTTTGTGAAGTCACTGCTCCATGCCATTCTTCTCTCCTTTTTATCCACCATGCCATATTGAAGCTGACATTTTGAAACTGGCATACACACAGACCATTTTTTAAGACTGCTATTTTTAATCTTGACATAATCAGAAAAAGAATTTCTCTGGCGCTTTCCTTTCTGTTCTATAACACATTAGTCAGTTTGGTGAAATGTACCTCTGAGTGTCAACTTGAAACTGAAGGGGAACAAGTGTTCAAAAGAATCCAGACTATTTTTTCCCTCTGTTCTTGAGTTTATTTCCACCAATACAGCTTTCTCTCTTTCTTGGTATGCTACCAAGATAAGCAATACCATGCTTTTCTTTCTTTGGTGTAACTAATTTTAATAAAATAAAACATGAATTTGTCACACACATTTTTAAGTTCATCAATATGTAAAATGCCTTATTAATTATTGGGAAGATAATTATTATTGACTCTAATATTGTTTATTTGTAACTCTGGGCTTCCTCTATAGAATTTATATTTTGTTATACATAATAGAATAATTTTTAAGAAATAAATGTAAGAATATATTCCTGTATACAGTAAATGACTCTGCTTTTACTTGTCTCTCTTACTGTTCTAATAAATAAATTGTAGTTTAACCCCAGTATACTTCTTAGGAAAATGCTGAGTTATAAATACATTTCTAGATATTTAATATATGTGGATTTCAAAATACATCCACACATATAAATTCAATTGCATTGGGATATTAACAAAGTTTGGTTTTATATTTCATTTACAAATGTAAATGTGTATTAACACTATTTACGTAGCATTATCCATGTTGTTTATAGATAGAATAATAGAGTTTGACAAAAGCATCTAACATACAAATGCAGATGGCTTTAGCCAAGAAAACTCCCTTCACATTCTTATATAATGTGCAAACACACTACCCACATATGCATAGATATAAACCCATCAAGTTTCTTCCTCTTAACTCACTATTAACATTGTTACTTGTATCACCTCACGTAGAAATAATCATCTTCTATAATCGATGATTGTTACAGAGTATGAGTATAATGACCACCAGAATCCTGAGTAGTTTGAGGACCAAATGAATAAAGTTTGTAAAGGACAGATATTCCAAGTGTAGAAAATTATTAACTTTGCCTAAAATATAGATTTTATGTATATTCCCCAACTATTGTAAAACTATTCAATGTTGACTAGTTTCATGCAATAAATTTTACAATTCTTGAAAATATGTTCTGAAATTTCATCTGCTATCCATGCCTAAAATAACTCCTCTCTCTATGCTCTTTTGAAGTAGGAAAGATGTATTGTGCTGGACTGAACCTGGGGAAGAATAGAATAATTTTTAGGTTGAGTGCACAGTAAAACATTTTTCAAAAATATGCAAAATCAGTGACACTATGTAATACTAAGTAACCTTCCTAGCTTCAGCCATCAGGGATTTGGATGTTTGATGTTTTTATGTTTACTTAGATGTGATCTACCTTTGAATGATATGCTTGGATTAAGAATCCTACTTATTCAGGTAGCAGTTGATGTAAGGAAAGAGGAATACACCTGAAATCAATCATCAGAGCCCTTCATGATAGTGAAGATAAGTGCAAGGTTTTCATTTATTTAAGATATTTTTTCTTTTGTCATTTTCAAAATAATGGGACATTTCCATTTCTGGCAATATTGAACATGAGGTATCTTGAAAAACAATGAAACGTGTACTACATAGCACACAGAAATATTAGGTAAAATAAAGCAAGCCCGTAAGAATAGATATAGAAACCAAAACTTGCAAAACTGTACTAAGACTTACAAAAAAATTACCCTGATATGCAAGACAAATACTTAAGCTCAAGCCCATTTAAGCAACACAGTCAGACCCATATTTCTGGAATAGTACAGGCAAACTGATCTAACTGCAACAGCCCCATGGATTCTACTTACTGTTCAAGCAACTCTCTTGGTTTGCAAACCGACCCACCCTGCCAAGACCAGTCAATGACTGACTAGTTCCCAAAATTTTTAAAGTACTTTGCCTTAATTTACTTCTTTCTGAGACACTCCCCAGTTGCTTTCTTATATGTTCTCTCTTGCTTCACTAAGCAAGACAAACTGTTTAAGTAGAGGGGTGTTTCTGTTGGCAAGGGGCTGGCGAGCTTCTAAAGGATGAAAGGTTATACTGGATTTGGCCAAGATCCTCACAGCTATGGACTTAGGTAGTGGAAGCCCTGACAGTTGACTTTGCTTTTTGTAATTCAAGTGCCCAACTTAAGCTTTGACTGCCAATGTATACACTTCCAAGAGGCATCCACTGCAACAAAGTGGATCTCCAATAAACACAAAACACACTGCCAACCACAGGACTAGATAAGGAGCCAGGACAACTGGGCATACATGACCTCCCTCCACCTCCCACCAGGGAATCTCCTTTGATTTAAAGATCCTGGTTGATTTAGATAACTGGCCACTTGTTCCCTTTCCTTCTTCCCTTCTTCTTCTCTCTCCCTATGCTTTTAATAACGGCTCTGATATTTTAAATTTGCTAATAAAGACTGAGCCTGGGAAACCCTAGACCCTCCCCCTCAACCCCAATAAAAGCAGATCCCCTGACCCAAGCTCACTCTTCCTCTCTCTACCTGTGACCTCACTGGGTGCCCCCTGGAGTACCTTGTATGCTCCAGTGCCTTGTATGCATACCTTGTATGCTCCAGTAAGTACTACAGTTTATTTTCCTTCAAAGTTTCCTTATGGCTATTACCGAGGGGCATCTTAAAATCATAAGAACCACAAGGGTCAGTCCAGTGGTAACATTGGCTTGGAAAAGGGAGATGTCTGTGGGCAGTTCACCTGGGGCCCAGGTGAGAGACCTCTGGCATTTCTAGTCAATAACATTATAATCGATAGGCTGAGACTAGCACAAAACAACTCAGTAATAGGGTTTATATCTAAGGGTCTCAAGCCACACAAAGCTAACTTATCCATCACAGGTTCTATGCTGAATCAAAGCATTCAACAACAACAACAAAAAAAAACAAGGTTTAAACCATTAGCCACTGTAGTTGCTCATCAATAATGCACCCTAGGAGGAAGTTAGGATGAAAAGCAGGATAAGGCACTCTGTGTTTGGAAAAACAGGCCCCTTAGATACTTAGAGATATCTCAGAAAAAATAGTGAACTCAGATTCTTGCATCTGCCCATTCACAGAAAAGCACTAAAATTTACAGAGATATCTGTGCTTTGTGACTGGCAAGTAATCTTTTACCAGGATGTATGCTTAACTGCACACATGCGCTAGCCAAAAATTCACATACAAACTGACTTCTCCCCTACCCCTCAGAGCAGTTCCCTTTGAGCTACTGAGAGACTGCATCCCTGGCTATAATCCTTAGTAGCGTCCCTGAATAAAATTTAAACTCACAACTCTTATATTGTACATTTTTCTTTAAGTCAACAAAAACTTTGGATATTTCATCGATATGTTCAGGGTTGAGTTTATTTATTTTATCCCAGGAATAAATTCCCCCATGGCTCTCTGGTTGTATAATCAGAATTGTACTTATTCTCTTTGCTGAATGTCTGTAGGAACATGGCTTTGCTACTAACTATTCTATCTGCGTGTCTACTGGCTAAATGGTGTATGTCTATTAAACTAAGTTCACAAGGTGGGAGACAGAGAGAAAACATATTGGTCTCCTGAATTCATCTCAAGCAATACCAAGTTAAGTTCCCCTCAGATTGGTATTATTAACATAAACTACCTGAGGGATCTTTTCAAAAGCTTCTAAAGATGTTTCTGCATCTTTACTGTATATGAGTAACTGGCATTGAAAGAGAACTACTCTGCACATACTCTGCTTTCTGGAAGGATGCTGATTTCTGCACCAAGACATTCTCAAGTGATGCTTCACTTTTGACTGTCAGTCATTTCTTTATGAATTCATTGCTGACAAACTTGTACTTCCTCCTGAGTAGACATTGTAGTATTCTCATTCTTGTGTTTATCTTTCTAAATGGCATAACTTCAAGCACAATTATAAATTTCAGTTACCATTTGGGGAAAATTTTAACATGAGATTTTCTATAAGAAATTTTCTCAGAAAATACTAATATTTTAGTTCTGAGGCAAACTTTTCTATAGAAGATCAACTCTGAAAAGAATGTCTTAACTGTGATTTAAGCTAATGGTCTTGATTGTAAGATTTGGGGTAGGAAAGGGATTGGAACTCTTGAAGCATTTAAACAAGATTTTAAAAGTCTGTAAATACTTGATTTATAAATAGAGATATTTATAAGTTGAGTGAAAAAGTCCATGTAACATCTCCAAAAAGTATGACTTTGTACAAATTACATGGGCAAATAATATTTGTTTGCAAACAGCTTTCTTTCTACCTAATTCTACTATAGTTTAATAATACTCTCTTTATATATGCCTAGAATTTATTTCCTCATGTTTAAACTTTCTAGATCTCACTTTTTATAAATTAAGTGTCCACATATATTGTTTAAAATTAGAAATATATATATACCTATGTTTAACCAAATATAATAATTATCACAATGGATTTTTTCCCAAATGTCTGGTTTTGTAAATCTCTTAAAATGTTATAAAGAATTAGTATGTCACTGTAAACTGTAATCTCAACATCTTTAAAGTCCACAAATTACCACCACATTGAGTTAATTGATAATCTTCAATCCAAGCCTAAAATCATTGTAATACTTCTCCTTGTATTTAATACAGTATAAAGTAGCCATAAATTAACAGGTAAAAAGATGGGTAAGTGACTGCTTTTGCACTACGTGAATGTTCATGCTAGTTCTGAAGGAACTTAAAAGGGTGGCAGCATATATAGGTAAGGGTCACCAATGTGATTTTGTTTATAAAGAAAAAAGAGTATAATTTTGTCCTAAAATAAAAAGTGTTTACCTGTTCCAGAATAAAGGAGATTAAAACAGAAATTTGGAAATACAGCATAAGTATAGACTACTTGGTGGGAAATAAACTTTATTTTTGTAAGATTATACAATAATACCTACAAAAATGAGATGGAGAGAATCAAATTGGCTGAAATTTTGGACAAATTTGGCAAAATATAATGATAACATATAAGGTTATAAAACTCACCATGTATTATACAACAAATAAAAACTCAATCCTTTCTTAAATAATGTAGAAATACAAAGGTGGCAATTTCTGCTAGGCAGGGGAAAATCTAAATAGTATTAATAAAATTAGAAAAACAGAAGAACCCTGCTTCCTAGTTTGATGGGAACATTCCTAACTCATGGATAAAAGAGGAAAATCAAAATGGCAAGAGAAGATATTTATTTGTGACATATTTTAGTTTATGTAAAAGCAATTTTTATTGCAACTCTCAAAAATATTCTCTTAGTTCATTTGTGAAAAGTTTTCATTTGGTTTTATATCTATATATAAAATCAGATTATCTGAAGCAAACATTTTTTTTTCTCTTTGATCATTTATCTCACTGTTTTTTTTGTGTGTGTGATACGCGGGCCTCTCACTGTTGTGGCCTCTCCCGTTGCGGAGCACAGGCTCCGGACACACAGGCTCAGTGGCCATGGCTCACGGGCCCAGCGGCTCCGCGGCATGTGGGACCTTCCCGGACCGGGGCACGAACCCGTGTCCCCTGCATCGGCAGGCGGACTCTCAACCACTGTGCCACCAGGGAAGCCCTATCTTACTGTTTTTATTATTATTTTTACTTCTCTTGTTTTACTTGCTTATCTCCTTCATTAACTCCCTCAGAATGATGCATAAAAAGAATATTTAGAGAATCTGTATGTCATAAATTATTTTTGTTACAGCCTCTTGTATACTTTCTAGCTTACCTCAACAGTGTTTCTTAAACTCAGCACTATTAGTGTTTTGAGATGGATAATTTGTTTGGGGACCTGCCCTGTAGGATGGCTAATGCACCCCTATGTTCATAGCAGCACTATTCACAATAGGCAAGACATGGAAACAGCCTAAATGTCCATCCACAGATGAATGGATAAAGAAGATGTGGTACATATATACAATGGAATACTACTCAGCCATAAAAGAGAATGAAATAATGCCATTTGCAGCAACATGGACGGACTTAGAGATTATCATACTAAGTGAAGTAAGTCAGACAGAGAAAGACAAATACCATATGACATCACTTATATGTGGAATCTAAAATACGACACAAATGAACCTATCTAAAAAACAGAAAGAGACTCACAGACATAGAGAACAGATTTGTGGTTGCCAAGGGAGAGGGAGTGGGAAGTTGGGATTAGCAGATGCCAACCATTATATATAGAATGGATAAACAACAAGGTCCTACTGTATAGCATAGGAAACTATACTCAATATCCTGTGATAAACCATAATGGAAAAGAATTTTAAAAAGAAAAAAGCAAAACATCTCAGGCCTCTACTCATTAGGTACCAGAAGCTCTAACAAACTCAGTTGTGTGCAGATGTTGTGCAATGTTTCTTGGGGAAGCGTGAGCAGTATTTTTCCTGGTTATATAGAATTTCCTGCTCTGTGTAAGTAGCCAGTCTCCTAAAGGGCCTCCAAAGATTCCTGCCTCCTCCTGTTCACATCTTTGTTAGGTCACTTGCCCCATGTACTGGTGTTAGTCTTTGCAGCCAGTAGTATTCGGCAGAAATGATGGTATGCCACAACCAACATTAGGTTATAAAGAGACCACAGCTTCCACCTTGGGTTCTCTTTCTTGGATCACTTTCTCTGAGGGAAGCAAGCAGCCCTAAGGAGTGAGCTCACATGGTGGGGATCTGAAGCCTCTGAAAAATTCAGTGAGGAACTGAGGCCACCAACAACCAAGGGAGAAAAGTAAGAAGCAGATTTTTTAGCCCCAGTAGAGCCTTGATAAGACTATAGACCCAGCAGCTAAACTCAACTCATGAAAGACCCTGAGGCAGAACCACCCAACCTAACTGTTACCGAATTTCTGATCCACAGAACCTGTAATATGTTCAACATTTGGCGTTTGAAGATGCTAAATAGTGGGGTAATTCATTACACATCAATTCATAATTTATAAAATCACTAATTCCTGAGAGGCACAGCTTTTTCAGCTGTGCCTTTACTCTGTCTATTGCTTTAATGCCTTATATTTTATTTCTGTCTACAGTTGCTCCAACTATTTTTATGACAAAGGTATAATGGCACCTTTTCTTTGAAGACTACACTGCAAGGAGAGCCTGTTTACATTTCTATTACATAACTTATTACAGTTATACTGTTTATGTACATTTGGTTGTTATTTTCATTAATACCTGCTTGTACATTGAGCCAAGTGGTGAGTACATAAGAATGAACAAATTGTCACAATGTGGAAAATTAAGTAAAGAAAAACATAGAGTAAACCCAAATCTAGGAAAGCAAAAATAAAACAAAAGACAACATACTGACTGGGAGAAAATATTTGCAAATGATGTGACTGACAAGGGCTTAATTTCCAAAATATACAAACAGCTCATCCAACTCAAGAACAACAACAACAAAAACCATATAATCCAATCAAAAAATGGGCAGAAGACCTAAATAGACATTTCTTCAAAGAAGACATATAGATTGCCAACAGGCACATGAAAAGATGCTCACTCTCACCAATTATTAGAGAAATGCAAATCAAAACTACAATGAAGTACCACCTCACAACAGTCAGAATGGCCATCACTAAAATGTCTACAGATAACAAATGCTGGAGGGGGTGTGGAGAAAAGGGAAACTTCTTACACTGTTGGTGGGTATATAAATTGGTGCAGCCACTATGGAGAACAGTATGGAGGTTCCTCACAAAATTAAAAATAGAGTTGTCATATTATCCAACAAGCCCACTCCTGGGCATATATCCAGACAAAACTATAATTCAAAGAGATACATGAAACCTATGTTCATAGCAGTGCTATTTACAATAGCCAAGAAATGGAAACAACCTAAACGTCTACTGACAGATAAACTGATAAGAATATGTGGTATATATATATATATATATATACACACATACATACATACATACACACAATGAAATATCACTCAGCCATAAAAAAGAATGAAATAATGCCATTTGCAGTAACATGGATGGACCTAGAGATTATCCTACTAAGAGAAGTAAGTCAGACAGAGAAAGACAAATACCATATGACATCACTTATATGTGGAATCTAAAATATGCCACAAATAAACTTATCTATGATACAGAAACAGGCACGCAGACATCGAGAACAGATTTGTGGTTGCCAAGGAAGTAGGAAAGGGATGGATTAGGAGTCTGGGATTAGCAGATGCAAACTATTATGTACAGGATGGATAAACAACAAGGTCCTACTGTAGAGCACAGGGAACTATATTTAATATTCTGTGATAAACCATAATGGAAAAGAATATGAAAAAATGTATATGTATATATGTAGAACGGAATCACTTTGCTGTACAGCAGAAATTAACATAACATTGTAAATCACCTATACTTAAATAAATTTAAAAAAAAAACAAAACTGAAAACAAAGCAATGGTTCTGTCAGATGATATAAATCTCTTCATAATCACAGCCATTCCATTTTAAAAATACATACAAGTTATAGCCAGTGGAAAGACCAGAGTATCAGTTCACAGATTCACAAGCCAGTAATGAACCTGCATTTTAATTTCAGGAAGCAGCTGTCTGTTAGGTGTGTGGGCTTGGAAAATGCATTTAGATTTTAGTGATAATAATAAATAACCCCAAGGTAACCTAAGATATAGTAGATACTCAATAAGTTCAGTTTGCTTTTCCTTCCTTTTTTCTATTGAATCATGTTATATACCATTTTTCGTAAAATATCCTCACATGGAACTTTTTTCCATGCTCCCTGGTTCTGCCTATTCATATCTAACGATTCACAGTGTTGCTAAGTATTAGCTTTTACAGTGATTTCACCCTGAATATAATCATTTATCCTCTGAAAGTCTAAGATCCTCATGGGTCCTTTAACATAACGTAATGCATGTTTTGTCTTGCTTTGTTCTCTTTCTCACATGCACTTTAATTTCTTCTCAAAACATGTTTTTCAATTCTTTGTTCTTATTCTCACCAAATAAAATATTGTTCAGCACAAAATATATAATCAATACATATATAAAAATTGAATGAGTTCTATTTTGTTTCAGTGGCTGTATCTCTACAAGGTAAGCAAGAAATGACAATGATAATATACTTTCCTTGGATCTAATATTTGATAACTCAAAATATGATGAGAATTTTTAACAAAAAAGTCATTGCACTGAAAGAGTAGCAATTGTGGTTCCTTTTACTTAACATGGCTTTTACTAGGTGTTCTACTGATGGCAATACATAAGCAAGGAACTAAATGTATAATTTTCTAACCATGGGAAATGGAGCTTTATTTTCACTCTATGCTTCAAGATTAGAATGACATTTTGAGACATTCAAAAGTCAGATACATTTGGTCACTGATGTTATTTTCAACCATCTATAAGGGTGCCTCCTTTAAAATGTGTTCCCTTTGACCCTAATCACAATATGCAATATTTTTCCTTAAAGCAACTTCATTTGATATCACCAGGCATAGAGCCATTCACATTGCGAAGCACATTGTGGAGAGATTCAACAGAACCGAATGAGCTCAAACAGCTGTCAGAGCTTTTGTCAGAAAGCTATATTATTAATCTATTATACCATTTGATTACTATGCGTTTCAAAGAATGCAATTCACTTTCCTCACAAATAACACATTACATTACAAAGCCGTCCATATTCTCAAGCCCAATCAGAAGCTACTTCTTCCACCTAATCTTCCCTGATTTCCCAGTTCAATAAGGAGCCACTTTGCCCCTGCCTGCCCCACACAGTTATGCTAAAGATCTACACTTAACTTGAATAGAAGTTCGTCCCGTCCATGTGTTACCATGTATTCTTTGGACTATCACTTATATAACTTTGTATATTTATATATGTGTGTTTATATGTGAAAGGATGTTTTAATTATTTTAGAGGGGAAAGTTTTGAAGAATGACTCTGCTTTATTACTGACAGTGGAAGAGTCATTAATACACTTAAAATCCTGTTCATTATATTATGAATGTTAAACCTAGAAGACACTTAAATGTGAAATAATTTAAACATGAAAATCTCTAGATAATATTCACACTGATAGAAAGTTTATTTATGTGTGTGCTTATATGTAAAAGGACATACACACTTGAAAAGGTCTAAATCATATTCACATTCATAAAAAGTGTACTTCCTTAAAAGTGGAAATTAACAAATAAAGACTTTGGATACAGATTCACTGGATTTAAAGGCAAATTTAAGCATATAATCTGTCCTCAGATGGTATAAAATAAATTTTTAAAATCTGGCAATTAAAAATTCCATGAGGTAGCATCCCAATATCTAATAACTCACTCTCATTGTTGAAAAATTACTATAAACTGTAAGAACTTTCATTATTCCCTGGAGTTTATTTTATAATCCACGATAATCTAGAACTTTTTTCAATTGAAATGATATAAAATGATTACATCTCATTTTATTTTCTTACCTATCTAACTCTGTATTTTACTTATCCTTTCGTGTTTTTTTTTTTTTTACTTCTCCTTTAAAAGTAAAAAGTTATTTGGGATTTTAATATTTATTTTCTTCTCTACTGCAAGTTCTATTTATTTATATTAAGGTGAGATATTTAGGAAGTCATGAGGCTAAAAGCGTTTTGATGAAACTCTAACAGAGAAATATGTTCTAAAAGAATATTGAAGAAACCACTCAAAAATGACATAATTATCTGGTGGGAGAGGAGGCAAAGGAAGAGGAAGAACTTGGATAGTAATTGTTAAAAGGAAGAGGAGTATTAAGCACCTACAGAGGGCTCCCACTGCAGCATTCTGGTTGTGGTCCTGCACCCACTCCTGTAGCCTTTGTGTTTTATTCAGAGGGTCTGCTAAGTCGATAGCAGCCCTTAAGTAGTGATAGATGAGGCAGAAAATTCAGAATGCAAGAGAGGAGACAAAAGAAGCACCTATGCTGGGAAGGTCTGCTACGTCAGTGGAGGCCGAGTCTAAAGGAAAATCCCCTCTGCTTCCAACATTCAAATTGTACCAACACGGACTTCAACAAGCACCAGGACACTTAATATGGAACTGAATACACAACACATCAGGCACTGACCATTTTAAGGAATAAAGCATGAGGCATTGCAGGTGCAAGGAATTCACTGCATAACTATGGTTCCTGAAGATTTCTATTTTTTAATGTGAACTTTCCACCTAAGATTTACATATGAGCAAAATAATAGTCCCAGTAATTAAATATGTTAATGTTATTCTGTGGCACAAATACCTGTTTGGCATTTTAGAGATCTGCACTAGCAGTGAGCTGGGGAACACTGTCGCTACTCCACAAATTACATTACCAAAGAAATTAATGATTAAAACGTGCATGTATTATGCGACAGTATGTTTGTTGTAATAACTGAATGAACAATATACTATGGTCAAAATTCTTGTTCTTATATTCCCTAATTTTACAATACATTCACAATTGTATATATTTTAAAAAATCTAGTCTCATCAAATATGGTTATAGAAATAGTAAGTGGCTAAGTAATAACTGAACCGGTAATTGAAGATGGCAATAATAATAACCAGAGCAGAGTGCCCAAGTTTGATTTGTGGCTGCCAGCAGATTCTAAGGACATTTTGCTTTGTAGTGTTTTGCTTTATTTATTTTAGGAAGCCAATTTTATATGCTGCTACTTGGCTGCAATTAAATTCTCTAGAAAGATTCCAAGGGGAGCAAAAGCATCAATGGTAAATTATCTTGGGAAAATAGAATATCTACTAATACTTCTGAAATAACAAACACATACAAAGAGTAAAAAAGAAAAAAATTAGTGAAAAGTAAATACATGAAATTTTAAGTTAGTATCAACTAGTAACATGACACATATGCTGTGTTTTAATATTTAAATATTCCTAAATATTTTAGGAAGAAAATGAGCCGTTGAGGAAACCAGGAAATCATGTGCTAACTTAGAAAAAAATTAGCATTTCTGTAATGCTGTGTATTTGGAGATTTTGTTGCTTTCACAATATTTACAATACAAATATCTCCCTTGGGATCCTATAGGTTTAAAATGGAAGTGAAGTACTCTCAACTGATGTTTAAATCTTTTTCTTTCTCCACCTCTCATACCCATACTCTTTCCCATAATTTTGTCCATAAAATTTCATAATCAAATACATAAAAGTGAATTGAATCTAAAAATGTTACAATCCAATAAAGTAAAGCCGAGAATCTTTGAAAATAATTGCTATTTAGTATATTTAGAGTGTTATGCTCACAAAAACTTTGGATTCTGTGCCTGGTGTATTAAAAGCATATTGCTGATATAAAGAGAATTAATTAATATAGTAATGCGAAAATTATTATTCCTCATTAGTACATTTCTCACCGATTCTAAAATATATTAATTTTCTTCTGCTCCACTTCTTAACCACTCATTTATTCTTTTATTTAAACAATAATTACACACATATATTGTGAATACATTTTAATACTCTCTACTAGAGAAGCTGTAAATAAATTACAGTTTCCAAACAATGTTAGACATAAGTAAAAATGGTGATAGTTGAAGGTATTTGCCCTAATGAAGCAGTTCCTGCAACGTTGCTCAGGAGAGGTAATTTTTACTATTCCTTTTGTTTGTTTTTAATACAAGATGCTCTATGTGCAAAAGAAAGAAAATGACTTCCTCTGACAGAGTCAGATATCTGAGATTGGAAGTAGCCTTCATTCTCTCACTTTAAAGAAAACAAATGACTTAACCCAAGGACTTGACAACGGCAAGGTAATTGGGGGAACTTTGGCAAATTAAGTGTCTACGTAATGTAGATACCTATTCTGGATTATGCATAGAAGACTATGTTAAGCTATGCATTAATGATAACAGAAACATCTTTTTCATACAAATAAAAGTAAAGATAAAATACTAAGAAATCAGTAATTACCTTGATCTCTATGGTCATATAAAAATTTTAAAAGCTATGTAGAGATAAAACATTAAACTGTAATAGTATCATATAATTTTTCTGTATACTTCTTTGCATTTTCCTAATTTTTTTCACTTTGTTATGGATTACTTTTTTCAAAAGAAAATCTAACACATTATTCTTAAAAGTTTAAGTTGCCTAAGTGTCTTTTAAAATGAAAGTTACTAAAATAGCTTGAATATAAGAATACATTAAATGATGCAATATTTCAGTTATTTTATAAAGTGAAGGAAAGTCTCTAGTGAGAGTTGGCATTTTAAGACTAATGTGATCTTCTAGCTCTAAGTTTGTGTTTATTAACAAACAGGGTGAAAATGAAATGACTCACCTGAATTCTGAAGCAAAGCATCCTGAATCAGCACAGAAATTTAACTGCAGCAAAGACAGAATCTGAAATTAAAAATTTCACAATTTACCTTGTTTGTTCAACCACGATTCACCATTTTCTGCAATGAATTAAGATGGTTCAATATTTCAATATCATTATCTAGAAATTTATCTGTTTCTATTATATACAAAACTATTAATGATCTTAGTTTTGAAAGGGTAAGATGTATAATGTTAAAGAATTTTTAAAAATTCTATCCTAACACCTTATAAAAGGAGTACATTCCTAGGTATTTATTTACATGGGAATTCTTTATGGCTGTAGAACAAATACCAGGGATGCTATGATATTTTAATTGAGATTCTAATGAGCTACCATGACTACTTATCATTGCCTGTTGTTAGAGAAATATTCTGAAAGAAATATATTCAAGAATTACTATTATTATTTTTAAGAATGAAGTATGATTTGCTAATGTATTTGGGCAATTAAAATGCTTCTCATAAAAATTCTGCCAGTTGTGTGTTTAAGCTTGGTGCATAATTATGACATATATGGAGTACAGTACAGTTTGTTTGGGTTTTTAAAACTATTTTTTCTGTAATGAATCTATATACCCAATCCATAGTGTTTATTATACCCTCCTTTACACAATTTGTTTAATCCAATATCAATGTATACATTGCATTTCCCTCATCCCCAAACTGTTTCAAATTTCTTTTAACCTGGCAGCAGATTATCTATATGTATCATTTAATTTCATTTGTACCATCTCTCTATCAATCACAAGAACTGGCACAGAAGTCACCTGTTCCTGCTAGTGTGTTGGTCAACCTGGAAAATGACCTTCAATTAACTCTTCAATTAGTTCTTTCAAGAAAGCACTCAACAATGTCCTGAGGATGTCACCAATTACTTGTGCCTTGTGTGCAGGTGACTGGTGACTCCAGAGCAATGTGAGTGACCCCGAGAGCATAAAAATCCCTCTGAGGTCACAGATATCACAAGTAAATACTTATATTAAAAACAAAGGTAATAAATACTCGAAAATCATCACTTTCACATTATTTCACTGCATTTTACTATTATCTATGCGTGTCCTGATATAAGTGATACAGTTGAAATTTAATCTGTCCTCCAGTTTTACAACCATTACAATAAGCTCCTGGGCTGGTCTGAAGTCTTGTGTCAATGCAAAAACTGAACCAGACAAACTTAGATAAGGAAGACTTAATTTAAGACTATTGCAGAAAGGGACAGTTGCCAGAACTGAGTCTGAACTCAACTCCCACGGAAATAAAAAGCAGAACATCATATAGGATGAACAAACAACAAGGTCCTACTGTATAGCACAGGGAACTATATAAAGTACCCTATCATAAACCGTAATGGAAAAGAATATAAAAAAAAAAGAATGCTTATATGTGTATAACTGAGTCACTTTGCTGTACAGCAGAGACTGTCACAACATTGTAAATCAACTATACTTCAATAAAAAAAATAACATTTTTTTAAAAAGGAAAACATGATACCGTTTTAAGAGCTGGGAAGAGGAGGACACCTCACTCTGTGTTTGCTAATTGGCTTTACCCTGAAAAAAAAAAAAATCAATGTTCTCTTAACTTCATGATTAGAGGTAATTTTGCAGCTTGGAGCAAGGCACCCCTGACTAGAGAAGTTAGGCGTCTATCCTCCCACAGGAACTGGGGATAGAGGTGCCATCTTTTTTGATGACTACATTTCAAAGGGATGAATCCCAAGTCCTTGAGAAAGACATTACTGGGTTGTAAAACAGGCAAGAGACTTTTAAAAAGATTTACATCTAAAAGATGCAGAGAAAGGATTTACAGTGTTAAGTTTTCTAAAGTAAACACTTTAAGAAAAGGGAGGTCCAGGGTCTAGAGTCAGGAAGAAGAAGCTTTTCTAAAATTAAGTCAAGCTGCAGAGAATGTTAAGGTCCTCTTGGTCAGGTACTTGTTCTAATTATTTTTTTTTATGTTCAACCAATCTATACAGGCAAAAGTTTACATATGTTTTCCTGTTCCTTCATGGTTGATTTTTTAAAAAAAATTTAACTCTTTAATGCATCAGGAATTAACTTAGATTTAATAAGTGGAAGTGTCATTTTCTCATTCAAGTACTACTTGTATCACATACTACATTTTATATGTAATTGAGACTGCAGTTTTTATCTTTTCTTAATATGTCTGCCCATTTCTGCACCTATAAGAAATATTCTGTGATATTTTAAGACAAATTATTCTGTAGTATATTATCGATCAAAAAATTACGCACAACCTAAAAGTTGAGAATTATGTTTTAATCGGGGCATGACTAAGGACTACAGCCCGGGATACAGCCTCTCAGATAGCTCTGAGGAACTGCTCTAAAGAGGTTAGGGAGGGGCTTCCCTGGTGGCGCAGTGGTTGAGAGTCTGCCAGCCATTGCAGGGGACACGGGTTCGTGCCCCAGTCCGGGAAGATCCCACATGCCGCGGAGCAGCATTTAACTATTTAGGGCCAGTATCCTGGTTTTCTCCATCCTAAGTTTCCCTCAGGGCACACCACTGGGGGCAGCTGCAGTGGCTGATGGCTTGATGGCTGCAACATTCTTTGTTTACTGAAATGGCAGGTGATATTTTTTTGTCCACAATATTCTTTCTATATTCCAGATATTTCTAGACTCTTACTGAATTTTCCCCATACACATGAAAATTGGAATAACCCTAAAAACTTTTTATCACCTTCTCATGTAAATCATACTTGGTTTTTTATTCAAATTATTTTAATTGTATAAGTGTATTAAGGAAGAATTTAAGCCTTCCATTCAGGAATATGCTTGAGATACATATTTTCTTAAAATAGTTAAGATGTGTAGGTCCACTTTACATTCTTTGTAGAGTGTTACATAGTTATTCATATAGATTTTCACGTCATATATATTTCTATGTTGAAATACGTTTTTGTCTTTTGTATGCATTTACATCATACAACTTATACTATTTGGTTATTTGGTCATTGTATATATAATCCTAATTTAATAATATAATAGGTAATTCACCTAAGGTTAGTTTATCCTGCTTCTTTGAAAAGTAAACAAAAGAAGAATATGGGATGCTCAAACAAAACTGTCCATAAATTATAAACGCAATTTAGAATAAACACAAAAAACATCATTCAAGCTGTCAGCCAAACAGCTGCTGTACTAATTAGGAAAGGAGAATTTGATGTACAGTACATCTGTATTCCTTTTTCTGATCATAACTCCTTAGAGATTTCATCTGTTGACACCAAAAGCTAGTTCTATAAAGTATGATGGATGCAGTTAAAAAATAAAATACTAACATATAGTTGTCTATAAGTAAAAGGAAAGTGTTGTACAGGGTTTTATTTATACGTGGTAAGATGTGACATTTGCTTTTAGATAGGCTTCGTAAAATGCATTTAGTCCATTTGAAGCTACTTAATTATATAATAATAATTTTTATATTAGAAGTAATTATTCAGATGTTACATGTATTTGGTTAATTAGGTTTCCATTTGCTAATGCAGCATTATTATGCTTCTTTCATCAGAACTGGAAATATAGTTCATCTATTTTGTAATTATAGAAAATGACAAAAGTAATCACGCTCTGATTTCAGAACGTTAAACAAGACATTAGTGTGGTTCATTGGACAAGATTTCATGAAACAACGATCGTGTTTCCAACAATCCCAGGTGTGTGTCTTTGAATAAAATGCTGTGCCCTGATATAGTTATCTCAAACTGAGTACTTTAAAGTCACCCAAGACTCTTCAGCTCAGTTATGCTTCTGTTCCGTTGAATACAGTTTATAAATAACAGTTAAGTGTGGTGAACAAGGAGATGTCCCAGAAACATCCTTCAAGATATTAAGTGCTCATGTGATAGGCTTTACTTTAATAAGATACCATATACTAGTGGTTTAAGCAACAGACATTTATTTCTCACAGTTCTGGGGGCTAAGAAATCCGAGATCAGGGTACCAGCATAATTGGGTTCTGGTGAGAGCTCTCTTCCTGGCTTTCAGAGGGCTTCTTTCTTGCTATATCCTCACATGGTAGAGAGGGAAGCTCTGGTGCCTTTCTACTCTTATAGGGTCACTGACCTCATCACAGGAATTCTGCTTGTGTGAATTCATCTAGACCTAATTACTTCCCAAGGACACATTTCCTAATACCATCATTTTGGGGATTAGGGCTTCAGTATATGAATTGGGGGGTGGACACAAATATTCAGTCCATAACATAATCTATGTATTTTCTCTACATTTCTGCCATATTCTGCCCTCTCACTGATACCACATGGTCAGTATTTTATATCCCCTAACCTCTACCTAGATCAAAATAAGTAAAAGGTAATAAAATGTAATAAAGTCTCTATGTAATAAAAGTTAAATGAAATCAAGATTCAACATTCACCAAAATGAAATACAGAAAAATTTCCGTAAGAACTGGAAGAATTTAATTTTATGGTTATTTTTGTTTTATTACTTTTTTCTTCTACTCAAAACCTACTTAGCTCAAAACTAAGTGTGACTAGAATTAGGCGAAGAGGAAGGAGAATTCCTGGAAAATAAAAAGTGGAGAGACAGGAGGCTTTGAAGAGAAATCAAGAAGACATTCAGTCTCCAAGATTCAAAAAACAAAATGGACATGACCTGGCACCTAAGTTGTCCTCCTGCGTGGCTACCTTATCATCCCATTCTCCATTAACTACCTACCATTCTCATTTGTAAGGAGTCAAGCTGTCCCCTCTTCTGTTTATTCAGTGGGGTTTGAAACAAACACTCTTATGGGTTGAATTATGTATCCCCAAAATTCATATGTTGAAATCATAATTCCAAGTATCTCAGAATGTGTCCTTCTAGGATCATGCAGATGTAACTAGTTAAGATGAGGTCATCCTGGAATTGAATGCCGCCCTAATCCAAAATGAGTAGTGTCCTTAGTAAAAGGAGAAATCTGGACAAAGACACACATGGAGAGAATATCATGTAAAGATAAAGGCAGAAATCATGGTGATGGAGCAAAAGCCAAGGAATGCCAGTGAATGCCAGTAAACCCTAGAAGCTAGGAGAGAGGCAAGGAACAGACTCTTCCTCACAGCTTCCAGAAGGAACCAACGTGTTTAATATCTTGATCCCTAATGTCCAGCCTCCAAAACCTTGAGACAATAAATTTTTCTTATTTAAACTACCCAGTTTGTGGTACTTTCTTTGGGAACCCCAGCAAAGTAATACAAACACTATATTAAAGACTATTTAAGCAATTAGGAAATGAATTCACTTGTGGGATACTCAGACTTCCACAGGCCCATTTCAAAACGAAATCTATAGTATTTATATCATGTTATGAAAATATTTTAACAATGGACTGACACTGGGTTGATAACATCTTTACTTCTATCATTTACAACATTTATCAAGGAGTTTGGAAAACAGTCCCAATTCCAAGCTTGATCAGCAAGAATGAAAAAAAAAAAAAATGATGAATACCTAATTGCATTCTTTCTAACACTTTCTCTGCCCAGAACTGATTATGCTGGTCTCTTAAGGTAAGCTACAATAGTTAGCTCAATATTGACCAAAACATCTTTATTATGTAGTGAGAAGAGAGATCCTTGGGAATATTTTATACTCACATGTTATATTTTTATTCTGCACATGAAAACATTAGTCTATTATGCAAAAGTGATCTACAAGTAAATAAGTCAAATACTATGGCTTTTAACCAAGATTTAAAGACTACTCTGGTGTTGAAACTTTCCCTAAAGATCTTTAAAGGATACAACAGACCTTAGCAGGTTTGAGGTTACACATAAATTAAGACCTACTTTCTTTGTCAGATCTGTGGTTAGAAATATGATTTGAGTTTAACTTGCTGAAGTTCCAATGAATTTGAAAATTAGTAACCAATATAAGTATTTTTAAGTCAATTTAAAATAAAAAGCTGCAAGGATTAATTTTCACTCAACATAACAACATGTATCACATGGTCTCTGGCAGTTTTTAAAATCTTGACCTTTTGACTTCATGAGCTTCCTATTTGACATTGTGTTTTAAGATTTTATGACATTTTTGAAGGCTGTTTTTATGACAGGCTTCTGAGTTGCTTTAAAGCAACAGTGTTAACACAAAAAAATTTGTTTGTCAAGGGTAATTTAGGATAGAAGAATATTTATGAAAATAAACTTGCAAACACAGAATCACCCTAAATCAGTTAGTATTTTTTCTTTTTTTTTGCTTCAGCATTATATAAATCTTCTTTCTAGTGACTTCAAAGTGTTAAAGTAGCTTCCAAAAGATATTGATTTAGCCACTGTCTGTGTGCTCAATTTCCAAAAATGACATAAAATATACATGAGTTAGATCTTTTTACTTTATTATTGACATAAAAGAAACTATATCCTGAAATACTGTAGCAATTTTCACTGGTTTTAAAACTATAAAAAAAGGAAATTAAGAATATTTATAACTTCCCCCAATTTAGTCCTTTGTTCATGTGAATAAAGCCTAGTTCCTGATGAATTTCTATAAAATTGTATAACAATAGCAACAACAATGACAATAACAAAAATAACATGTGGGGATTTAAATTGGTAAAGGAGAACCAAGGAAAAATCAAGAAGAAACAAAGTCAATTCAATAGATTGGTCAGATTTCAGGATGGTATTCATATGACATAGGACATTAACTATTGACCTGATTAATTTGGGTAATTACTTTGACTACAAAAGGTGTCACTTTTGCCTTTATTCTCTGTGGAATTCATTCTCAAAATTGTATATACTGTTGAAGGAAAAAAAAAAACATACAATTTCTACCTGCAGGATCTTTTAGTAATGATTAAATGATTGTCTTATTCTAATAGGTTCCCCCGCCCTAATATATGGGACTATAAATATTATTTAGTTGGAGAGAAGAACAATTTAAATAGGAAAAACACTATATTTTTAATCTATGTTGTAGAACAAATTACTCCAACTCTTATGAGGCCAAAATACCCAACATCTTTTAGCTCAGTTTCTGTGGTACAGGAAACAAGTTACAGTTTAGCACTCTGGCTCATGGACTTGCAGGCAAGCTGTCAACCAAAGCTGTGGCCTTTTCTGAAGGCTCTACCAAGAGGGAGATTCTGCATCCCAGTTGCCATGTGGTTATTGGTAGGACATGGTTTCTCATCATGTGAACATCTCCTTGAGCTTTCCTAATGACACAGCAAATGGCTTCCCCAGGACAATGCAAGGCAAAGATGAGAGAACACCAAAGACCACTTTGGTGGCCACCAATTTTTATAACTTAATTTCACTGTGACATCTCATAATTTCTGCCATAGTTTATTTGTTAGAGGTGCATCAGTAAGTCCAGCCTACACTAAGGGCAGGAGGGATTAACAACTGTGTCAGAAGGCAGGGATAACTGGGGGCAACCTCAGTGTCCACCTACCATGACCAGCAGAGCCCGTGTATATGTTCAATAAGTACTTCAGCAAAATAAGGGATACAGATGTATTTAAAAAATAAAACGTCATGTCTTTACCAATGAAAAGCAATGCATGCACACACATACACACATAGAGCATTATAAATGCATCTTATATTTCATAATATTTTATGCATATTAAATTAGATAATATATTACATGTTAGCAGAACAACTGAAATTGGGAACATAGTGCAGGCAAAGAAGACTGCTGCTCTGGGAACTGGAGATAGCAAGGCAGTGCAGTAATAGGCTTATTTGCATAAAAACCAAGGCCAGCTATGGAATTCATTTAAGACAGACTTAGGTACTAATGGGTTCCAAGGATTTGTGATCACAACAACAATAATTAGAGATGGCATTTGCTTTTTACCTTCAAGATGAAACCCCGTGAAAGTAGGAATTTACCATGAAGAAGCAGAGAGAGAGAATCTCTGGGATTCCAATTATCTTGTGTTACAAAATAACTTTATTTTCAGCATTAAATACTATTTCTTGAATTCCTCTAGCTAGGTCTATCATTATTTCAAATATATTTACAGAAGATGCTGTAAAAATAAAGGGTACATCTGACTCTCAGGAGAATAGCTATCAAAAGTAATTGCTGTAACTTTTACATTTACATCTGACAAGAGGAATTCTCCTTATTAGAGATTAAAAGTGTTGAAAGTAAAATAGTCAGAACAAAGTCATTCAGCATCCATGCACAGAAAAAGGATTATTAAAGAATTTAAAAAATGGAATACTTCAATACTTCACCTCCAAATATTCAACACTAGAATAGAATTGTATAGAACAGTTGGAGAAAAAGTCTTGTAATGCATGCTTTTAAACTCAGCCATGCGGCATCCATATGTGAAACAACAGACATATGTGATCACAAATACAATTATTGAGGAAATATCACACCCATGTATATTTCCCAAGGTGAGAATAATTAAAGATTTGATCCAACCATTTATAAATATAGGCACCAGTAAATAATTCTACAATGGAATACTATGATATAAAAGGACATAGTGTAGGCATTGAAAAGAAGTAAATATTGTAGTTTATCTGAATATATATTATTAATGTGGAGATAAAACAGAAAGAAGAACCATAAATAATTTGTAAGCAAACATATGTAAAAACAAAATAAAGATTTTAATACTAAAAGTCTGGTTATGAAGACTACATATTGCCAATAAATAAAAGAGTTTTGGAAGGATATAGGAAATTAAAGTATGTATGTTTTGAAAATTCATGGGTGATTACCAAGAGATATTCTTTTCTTTGCAATTAAAAATTATGTAAATACAGTTGTAATAATTTGAATTTTAAATATAAAAATTATAGTGAATACTTCCCAAATCATTAGATTAAAAATTGTCAATCATTGAATATATGTTATAAAGGAGAAAAACAAATAAAAATAAGAAAGCATAGAACTGTACACAACAAAAATTGTGATGAACAAATTATATACACATTCTTTGCCAACAAATTAAAATGGATTTACATTTTCTATGAAAAGAAAGTTTAATTTAAATAAAAATTAAAAATAAAGCTCTGTGGCTTCAATAATATAAGTGTCTTTAATATAATGATCTAGAATAGATAAAGGCAACAGTAGTACAGAAAACATTAAATTCTGCCTATAGCAGCCCACTCACCAATAAAAATAGAAAACCTTAAAAAAAAAAAAGAATGCAATCCTGAAGCAAAGGACATTGAGATGAGGACAATAGTTGGTTTCATTCTATCAAAGTATTTACTAATTCTGAGATGACCGAGTGAGTGTAAGAAGTTGGGCAAAGTTTATCTGATCTCTACACATTTATGTGGACTTCAAAAATGGAGTTAAGGACTCACCAAAGAACAGGAACCTGGTAAACACTGCAGGGCTCTTGACTGGACTTTAAAGGGCTACACATTGGATATGACTGAAAGCAAAATACAGTAACTTACTCTAAAACTAAAACTAAGTTTTGAAAAACCTCATTCTGATATTTTATTAAAGTATACCTGTCTCTACTCTCACTGTGTGCTAAAAGAAGAAAATATGACCTGGAAGAAGATAATCTCATCTGACTAGAGATGAGATTAATCTCATCTTTAAACTAAAGATTTTATATATCATATCAATCATGTTTCATCCTGCTTAAATAAAAAATAATCACTTTTAAAAAGCATGAATTGATCAAAAATGGAAAAAAAGACAATACAAACTCATATGAAATTTATATATCTAAGTTACATTCAGTGTTTAAAACAACTGTGATTAAATTGTACAAGAAAGTAAAGAATAAAATTGAGAACATGAGAAGAGACTTGGAAGTCATAAGAACCAAGTATAATAACTAAAGTTAAAAACCCAGTAGATTGAGATATCATCAGGTTAAACATAGTTAAAGAGAAATTTAACAAACTGGAAGATAGGTGAGATAAAAAGTAGACTGTCATGTATAAAGTAAAAAAACAAAAAAACTGAAAATAGAGAAAAAAAGCATTGGGTCTATGTGGATATAATGATTCACAATTATGTGTGCTGTTAGGGTTCTAAAAGTATAGGAGAAAGAGAATAGGATAGGAACAATAGTACGAGGAAAGAAAACACCAGAAAACTTTTCAGAACTGATGTCATATTATAGTGCTTCTTAAAACCAAAAGTTCAAGTTAGTAGAGAAAAAAAATTTGAAAAAAGAATATATCCTTGTACATATGTACTAACAGAAAATAATGCAATATTAAGAAGTAAATAGAATATAGAAATAGAAGAGAAAGAGAAACTAGAAATGAAAATAAAAACTACAATTATAGCAAATAGAAAACACAAAGGAATGTGAAATTGATCAATACATATTTATGTTTATATTGAATATAGAATATAAGTAGACTAAATAATCCAGTTAAAAGACAAAGATTTATCTCACTTAAATATGGAATCTAAAAAACAAAAACAAAAAACTGAACTCATAGGTACAGGGAACAGCTTGGTGGTTGCCAGAGGTTTGGGAGGGTGGGATGGGACATGTGAAATGGGTGAAGGTGATTAAAAGGTACAAACTTCTAGTTATAAAATAAGTCTCAGGGATGTAATGGACAACATGGTGACTACAGTTAATAATGCTGTACTGGACATTTGAAAGTTGCTAAGACAGTAGATTTTAAAAATTCTCATCACAAGAAAAATATTCTAACTGTGTGGTGATGGATGTTACCTAGACTTACTGTGGTGATCATTTTGCAATATGTACATATATTGAATCATGTTGTACAGCTGAAACATAATGATATATGTCAATTATACCTCAATAAAAAAAGAATAGGAAGAGACACCCAGAGATGTCTCCCTTCATGCACACAGAGAGGAAAGGACATGTGAGGACACAGTGAGAAGGACCACCTGCAAGCCAGGAGGAGAAGTCTCACCAGAAACCAACCCTGGTGGCACTTTGATCTTGGACTTCCAGTTTCCTTCCTTCTCCAGAACACTGAGAAAATAAATGTCTGTTGTTTAAGCCATGCAAACTGTGTTATTTATTTTACAGCAGCCTGAGCTAACTACAGTGTCTAAGAAGAGATGCCAAATTGGCAGCTGGACATATGGGGCTGAAGTTCAGGAAAAAGGAGTAGGCTAGAGATGTAAATTTGTGCAACATCATCAGAGAGATGCTATTTAGTCATGAGGCTAGATGAGATTGCCTATGGAGGTTGTGTGACAGAGATAAGAACATGACAAAGGACCAGACCCTATGACCACTTATATTTAGAGGTTGAGGACATGAGGAGGAATCAGTAAAGAAGACTGAGAAGTGACCAGTGAGACAGGAGGAAAATCAGGAAAGTAAAGGGTCCTGGAAGCTGAATGAAGAAAGGATTTTAATGAAGAGAGAGTGGCCATCAATGTCCAGTGCTGTTGATGGGTTTAATAAATTGAGAACTGAGAACTGACCATTGGATTTAGCAGCATGGAGGTCACTGGTGACCTAGACAAGAGCATTTGATTTAGCTTTGGGTTCCCTGATGATAAAAGCAAAAGGGAAACCTAATGGATTCTGCAAGTATCATTATCTTTCAGAAAGAAATCTACCAAATTTTCAAGACACCCAACTTTTACCCAGGAATTTTCACATGAGTTCTTACAAAAGGGGAATTGGGTAATTAAAGAAAGACAAAGTTTGTCAGATTGGATATAAAAATAAATTAAAACAACTATATGTTTCTTGTAGAATAAGTACTTTCAATATGAGAATACAGAAAGGCTGAAACTAAAGGAATAGAAGATACCATAAAAACACAAAACACAAGAAAGCTGTTACAACTATAATAATGTGAGAGAGTATCAACAATATGGCAAGGGCATCACTAGCAGTAAAGAAAAATGTTTTATAATAATAAAAAGGTCAATCCACTAGGGAGATAAAACACCTCTAAATTTGATGCACCCTATACCACAGTCTTAAATTTATATAAAATAATAATTTAAAAAAGGAGAAATTGACACATATTCATAAAGGATTATATTAAAAATCATCTATCACACTGTTGGTGGGAGTGTAAATTGGTGCAGCTACTGTGGAAAAACAGTATGGTGATTTATCAAAAAACTCAAAATAGAACTACCATATGACTCAGCAATTCCACTCCTGGGTATATAATCTGAAAAAACCAAAAACACTAATTTGAAAAGATACATGAATCCCATTGCTCATACCAGCATTATTTATAATTGCCAAGGTATGGAAGCAACCTAATTGTCAACAGATGAATGGATATATATACACAATGGAATATTACTTTGCCATAAAAAATGAAATTTTGCCATTTGTCCCTAAATGGATTGTCTTGAAGGGCATTGTGCTAAATGAACTAAAGTAGACAAAGACAAGTATTGTATGATTTCACTTATATATGGAACCTAAAAAATACAACAAATGAATGAATAAAACAATAAAGAAGCAGACTCACAGATATAGAGAACAAACTAATGGTTATCAGTGGGGAGACAGAGGGGGGAAGGGCAACATAGGGGTAGGGGGAAAAAAGGCTTATTAGAGGATTATATGAAATCATCCATGTGAAACTTTTGAAAACTGTAAAGCACTATAGAGTTTAAATAATCATTCATTCAATTACAAAAATTTAAAAATTAAAAAAATCATCTATTACAGTCACTCAAAGAACAAGTAGAAAAATAACAGAAAGGTCAAAGAAAATTAGAAAAACTTTCAACAATTTCTTCTAAATTACATAAAAAGAACACTACACCAAACAATCACAGACTGAACAAGATATTCATATCCTTAGGCAATATTTACTACAATTAACCAGATTACCTATCTTAGTACAAATTTCAATACATTTTAAAGAATTGAGATCATGTGGAGAAAGTTTTCGAAGCAGAATGAAATTGAACTAGAAATTAATTTTAAAAGAAAATTAGCAAAACTCCAAATGGGAAAATGAGCAATATATTCAAAATAGCCTAGGTACATTTTATTGAATGAACATATTCAAGAATGAATATTAAAACTGAAAAACATATTAAATATTTGAAAGTACAGCAAAAAGCATGCCTAGAGGAAATTCATATTCTTATAATACATATTGTAGGAGAGGAGAAAAGCTGAAAATCACTGATCTAAGCATATAGACTAAGAAATAAGAAAACAAATTTAAAATTAACCTGCAAAATATGAAAGAATTATTTTAAAGATGATAAAAATTAATGAAATAGAAAATAAATGTAAACCAAAGGATCAATAAAGCAAAAAGTAAAATTTTTGTAAAGATTATGAAAATGGTAAGTCAAATGAAAGATTGGGAAAAAAAGATTTAAGCATAACTAACCAATATAAATAATAAAAATTTTGTTACCTTTATGGATCCTACAGACAATAAAATTAATAAAAGGACATTATAAAGAACTTTATACATTTACATTTGAAAATTTAGATATAAAATATTAAAGCTGACACAAGAACTACAATATCTGAGTAGTTGTACATTTAAACTAAAAGAAATAAAATATACTTCCCGCACAGAAAACTAAAGACTCAGATGATTTTTATCTTTGAGCTATTCCAAATATTTAAGGAAAAATAACTGCAATCTCATGCAGAATCTTCTGGAGATAATAGAAAAGGAGAGAAAAAAAATATGAATAATTTTTTATTAAGTCAACATAACCTTGATCCCAAAATTGAAATAGTCATAATAAGAATAGTAATTCAGAGAAGGGCTCCAATCAAGATGGCAGAATAGAAGAATGTGAAACTCACCTCTTCCCAAAAATACACCAAAAATACATATACAAATTGAACAATTCTTTCAGAATACCTACTGAACACTGGCAGAAGACTTCAAACACCTGAAAGGACAAGAAAGATCTCCACATGAACATGTAGGACAAAAGGAAAGGAAAAAAAAAAAAGAGAAAGCGGGACAGCACCTGCACCCTTGAGGGAGCTGAAAAAGAGAAAAGGTTCTCACATTCTGGGAAGCCCCCTCACCGGCGGGAAGATCAGCTGGGAGAGAAAAGAGCTTCAGAAGCTCAGAGGAGAGCACAACAACTGGTTTGTGGCAGGCAGAACAGAGAGAGGCCTGCACACGGTCTGTGCCATCACCCTCTGTGCCCCAACTTGAGACACGTGTCCACTGGTATGAGCAGGGGCTGGGTGCTGGAACTCCAGGTTTAGAGGACAGACCTGGGGAGAAGACTGATGTTGGCTGCTCAAAGACAGCCTGAAGGGACTGGACTGTGGTATGGCTGCAACCGGGAGGGTTCACGGAAGAAGCCTGGGCCTGCCATAAAAGTGAAGCACCATTGTTAAGTGGCACATGAATGGAGGGATGGGACTGGCCTAGCAGTCTCTGTCTCCACACGCTTGTCCCAGCTTCTGTGGGCTCTGGGAGAGTGCACCCCAGATGCTAAATGGGGGGCTCCCAGCTCACCTGGCTTCCATGCCCCAGCCGCCACCTTGGTTGACCTGCACACCCACAGTCACCTTGGTGGGCTCCTGGAGCAGACACCAGTGGGTTACCCATGCATAGAGGCAGGGCTGAAACCATGGCTGAGCCCCAGGGGCTGGATGACTTAGGAAGCAGGGTTGAAATCTTTCCCCACAGTTGTGTGAGCCATGAATTTACACCTCTGCTGGTGGCTTTGTAAACTCAGCTCTTGTGGGACATCCGAATGGACAAGAGGTGTTTCTGCAACTGGGTTGGGACTCACCAGCTGTGGGCTTTGTGGGCCTGTGCATGCAGGGTCTGGGCTGAGCCAGGGTCTGAGCTGCCTCCATAGCTCCCACAGAGGGTCCAGGTTCATGACTACTACAGTTCTGGGACCTGACTTCTATGGATCTGCACTGGTGGCCTTGTGAACACAATGCCTAAGGGACACCAGGGCCTATGGCTGGCATTTGCAAAGTTGAGACAGGGCCAAAGGCAGTGCCAACAACAGTGTACTTTGTGAGCCTGCACAACGGGTAACAGGTGACACCACAGAGAACACTCACTGGTGAATAGCTCTGGTGGAGGAATACTCACTGGCTCCTCTCCAAGTAGGAATAGTAAAATCCCACCTACTTTGTACCACAGCTCAGAAACACAGTTCAGAAAGATCTGAGGGCTTCTACTCTAACATCTAGAGCAGACCCTATCCCTGACAGGGCAGTGACAACCACAGAGCAAAGAGGAGGACCCACTCAATATCCAGTGCAGGCGCTGGTCACCACACTAGTCACAGCTCCTATTAAGGGGATAGCAACCAGCATACACTGAAGAAAGAGGAAATGCAGGCATTCATACTAAAAACAGCACTCGCACCAAAAAATATGAAACCCATGCAGGGTACACGGGGACATTCCCACATAAAAATAGCCCACCAAGACCACAGTAGATCATTGTTTCTCCTAAACCCACAGAGCAAGAGAAATATAAGTAAAATGAAGAAGCAGAGGAACCACTCCCAATTAAAAGACCAAGAGAATTCCTCTGAAAGAACAAACAATGAAACTGACTTCTTCAATTTAAGAGACACCAAGTTCAAAAAGGAGATAATGAAAATACTGAAGAATTAAGGAGTATTGATAGATATGCAGGTTACTGTAAATAGGAGCTATAACTATAAAAAGGAACCAAGGAAATTTAGAGAACTCATTCACCAAGATGAAAGCTGAGCTAAAGGCAATGAATAGCATAATGAATAATGCAGAAGAACAAATAAGTGATCTGGAAGATAGAATAATGGAAATCATGCAATCACAACAGCAGACAGAAAGCCAAATGAAAATATATGAGACCTATGGGATAATATAAAGCATGCCTATCTACACATAATAGGCATCCCAGAAGGAGAAGAAAGAGAAAAGGGGATTGAAAATGTATTTGAAGAAATTATGGCTGAAACTTCCAAAATGTAAAGAAGAAAACAGACATCCAAGTAGAGGAAACACAATGGGCTGCAAACAAGATGAACCAAAACAGACCTACACCAAGACATATTATAATCAAAATGGCAAAAGTTAAAGAGAGGACTCTAAACGCAGCAACAGAACAACAGAGTTAATTACAAGGAACCCCCATAAGGCTATCAGCTGATTTCTCTACAGAAAAGTTACATGCCAGAAGGGAGTGGCATGATATATTCAAAGTCCTGAAAGGGAAAGATCTACAACCTATGATACCCTACCCAGCAAAATTATCATTTAGAATAGAAGAAGAGATAAAGAATTTCTCTAATAAGCAAAAACTAAAAGAATGCAGCAATACTAAACCTATCTTAAAGGAAATATTAAAAGGTCTTCTCTAAATAGAAAAGAAATAAGAATCTATAGGAAAGAGAAAATCACAATTGGAAAGTAAATTACTTAAATAAGCCAGTACACAGATTTAAAAATAGAAAAAATTCTGTGAAAGTGATGATAACCACAGTGAAAAGCAAAAGAATAAGCATGAAGATGAAAAAGAGGACATCAAAATTATAAAATGTGGGTGAGGAGAGTAAGAAAATGTAGATTCTTTTTTTTTTTATAATGGGTTTGAGCTGATATGACTACCTGTCTAAAATAAGTAGATATAGGAAGGGGTTAACATACTTGTAAAACAGTGCAACCATAAAACAAAAACATATGATAGATTCACAAAAACCAAAAAGAACATAACCATAATGCAAAAGAAAATTATCAAAGCACAAAAGGAAAAACAAAAAGAAAGGGACAAAGAAGAAATATAAAATCAATGGGAAAACTAGGTTTAAAATAGCAATAAATAGATATCAATAATTACCTTAAATGTCAATGGGATAAATGCTCCAATCAAAAGACAGAGTGACAAACTGAATTAAAAAACAAGTGCCTACAATATGCTGTCTACAAGAGACCCACTTTAGGACAAAGGACACACATAGAACGCAAGTGAGGTGATGGAAAAATATTTCATGCAAACTGAAATGAGAAGAAATGGGGGTTGCCATATCAGACAAAATAGACTTTAAAACAAAAGCTGTAAAGAAAGAGAAAGAAGGACACTCTATATAATGACAAAAGGATCAATACAAGGAGAGGTAATTACACTTGTTAACATATATGCACCCAATACAGGAACACCCAAAAACATAAAACAAATACTAACAGACATAAAGGGAGTTTTTTTTTTTCTTTTGCGGTACGTGGACCTCTCACTGTGGCCTCTCCCATTGCGGAGCACAGGCTCCGGATGTGCAGGCTCAGCAGCCATGGCTCACAGGCCTAGCCGCTCTGCGGCATGTGGGATCTTCCCGGACCAGGGCATGAACCCGTGTCCCCTGCATTGGCAGGCGGACTCTCAACCACTGTGCCACCAGGGAAGCCTAAAGGGAGAATTTGATGGGAACAAACTAATAGTAGGAGACTTCAACACCCCATTTACATCAATGGACAGAACCTCAAGACAGAAAATCAATAAGGCAACAAAGATTCTAAATTATACAATAGAACAGTTAGACTTAATTGATATTTTCAAGACATTACATCCATAGAAGCAGAATACACATTCTTTTCTAGTGCACATGGAACATTCTCTAGGATTGACCTCATACTAGGGCACAAAATAAGCCTCAACAAATTTAAGAGTATATACGTTATTTCAAGCATCTTTTTTTTGACCACAGTGGCATGAAAATTGAAATCAACAACAGAAAAAGAAATGAGAAAAAAACAACTACATGGAGACTAAACAATATGCTACTAAAAAAGTAATGATTCAATGATGAAATCAAAGAATCAATTTAAAAAATACCTTGAGGCAAATGATAATGAAAACAACCATACAAAATCTATGGGATGTAGCACAAGCTGTTCTTAGAGGGGAGTTCATAGTGATACAGGCCTTCTTTAATGAATAAGAAAAATCTCAAATAAACAACCTAACCTACCACCTAAAAGAATTAGAAAAAGAACAAACAAAACCTAAAATCAGCAGAAAGATAATAAAGATGAGAGAGGAAATAAATAAGATAGCGATTAAAAAACAATGAAAAAAAATCAATAAAACAAAGAGCTAGTTATTTGAAAGGGTAAACAAAATTGGCAAACCTCTGGCCAGGCTCACCAAGAAGATAAAGAAGACCCAAATAAACAAAATAAGACATGAAAGAGGAGAAATCATAACTGATACCACAGAAATACAAAAAACATAACAGAATACTATGAAAATTTGTATGCCAACAAATCTGACAACCTAGAAGAAATGCACAAATTTCTAGAAACATACAGCCCACCAAAACTGAATCAAGAAGAAATAGATAACTTGAACAGACCTATCATTAGAAGTGAAATAGAATCTATTATATATATATATACATATATATATGTGTATATATATATATATATATACATATATATGTAATTCCCTGAAAACAAAAGTCCAGGACCAGATGGCTTCACAGGCAAATTCTACCAAACATAACAAAGAATAACTTATACTGGTACTCCTCAAACTCTTCTAAAACCTGAAGAGGAAGGAACACACTCAAAGACATTCTATGAAGCCACCATCACCCTAATACTAAAACCAGACAAAGACACTACCAAAAAAGAAAATTACAGGCCGATATTTTGATAAAGTTAGATGCAAAAATCCTCAACAAAATATTAGCAAACGAAATCCATAAACACATAAAAACGATCATACACCACAACCAAGTTGGATTCATCCCAGTGTCACAAGTGTGGTTCCACATACGCAAATCAAATCAATCTGATACACCACATCAACAAAAGATAAAAACCACAGGATCACCTCAATAGATGCAGAAAATGCATTTGATAAACTTCAACATCTATTCATGATAAAAACCTTTACAAGAGTGGGTATAGAGGAAATATATCTCAACATACTAAAAGCTATTTATGACAAACCCACAGCCAACATAATACTCAGTGGTGAAAAGCTGAAAGCCGTCCTGCTAAAATCTGTAAAAATACAAGGATGCCCACTCTCACCTCTTCTCTTCAACATAGTATTGGAAGTCCTTGCCATAGCAATCAGACAGGAAAAAGAAATAAAATGTATAAAAATTGGAAGAGAAGTAAAATTTTCATTATATGCAGATGATGTGATACTATATATAGAAAGCCTTAAAGACTCCACACAAAAACTACTAGAACTGATAAATGAATTCAGCAAGGTAGCAGGGTATATGATTAGCATACAGAAATCAGTTGCATTTCTTTACACTAACAATGAAATATGAGAACGGGAATGTAAACAAACAATACCTTTTAAAATTGCACCAAAAGAAAAAGATACATAAGAATAAACCTCACCAAGGAAGTGAAAGACTTATGTGCTGAGAACTACAAAACATTGATAAAGGAAATTAATGATGATTCAAGAAAATGGAAAAATATCCTATGCTCTTGGATTAGAAGAATTAATATTGTTAAAATGGCCATAGTATACAAAGCAATCTACAGATTTAACATGATCCCTATTAAATTACCCATGATATTTTCATATAAATAGAATAATATAATATTTTCATATAAATAGAATAAATAATACTAAATAGAATAAATAATACTAAAATTTATATGGAGCTATAAAAAACCCAGAATTGCCAAAGCAATCCTGAGGGAAAAGAACAAAGCAGGAGGCATAACCCTCCCAGACTTCAGACAATACTACAAGGCTACAGTAATTGAAACAGTGATACTGGTACAAAAACAGACATATGGATCAATGGAACGGAAGAGAGAGCCCAGGAATAAACCCACACACCTATGGACAATTAATCTTTGAGAAAGGAGGCAAGAATACACAATGGGGAAAAGATAGTCTCTTCAGCAAGTGGTGTTAGGAAAGTTGGACAACCATATGTAAATCAATGAAGTTAGAACACACCCTCACACCATAATCAAAAACAAACTCAAAATGGTTTAAAGACCTAAACAGAAGATAAGACACCTTAAAACTCCTAGAAGAACATAAGAAAATCACTCTGACATAAATCTTACCAATGTTTTCTTAGGTCAGTCACCCAAGGCAATAGAAATAAAAGCAAAAATGAACAAAGGGTACCTAATCAGACGTATAAGCTTTTACACAGCAAAGGAAATCATAAACAAAATGAAAAGACAACCTATGGACTGGGAGAAAATATTTGCAACTGATGTGACTGACAGGGGCTTAATTTCCAAAACATACAAACAGCTCATACAATTTGATAACAAAATAAACAAAAAACCCAATGGAAAAATGGGCAGAAGATCTAAATAGACATTTCTCCAAAGACGACATACAGAGAGCCAACAGGGACATGAAAAGATGTTCATCATCACAAATTTTTGGAGAAATACAGATCAAAAGTACAATGAGGTACCACCTCACACCAGTCAGAATGGCCATCACTAAAAACTCTACAAATAACAAATGCTGGAGCGGGTGTGGAGAAAAGGGAATGCTCTTACACTGTTGGTGGGAATGTAAATTGGTGCAGCTACTGTGGAAAATAGTATGGATGTTTCTCAAAAAAATAAAAATAGAGTTGACATGTGATATAGCAATTCTACTCCTGGGCATATACCTAGACACAACTATAATTTGATAAGATACATGCACCCCTGTGTTTATAGCAGCACTCTTCACAATACCCAAGATATGGAAGCAACCTAAATGTCTATCAACAGATATATGATAAAGAAGATGTAATATACATATAAATACAATGGAATACTACTCAGGCATAAAAAAGAATGGAATATTGCCATTTGCAGCAACATGGATAGACTTTTAGATTATCATACTAAGTGGAGTAATTAAGAAAGAGAAAGACAAATATCCTATGATATCAGTTATATGTGGAATCTAATATATGACACAAATGAACTTATCTACTAAACAGAAACAGACTCGTAGACATAGAGAACAGACTTGTGGTTGCCAAGGGAAGGCGGGAGTGGGAGAGGGATGGATTGGGAGTTTGGGATTAGCAGATGCAAATTATTATTATATAGAGAATGAATAAACAATGAGGTTCTACTGTATAGCACAGGGAAGTATATTCAATATCCTGTGATAAACCATAATAGAAAAGAATATGAAATAAATGTGTACACATACACACATATATATGTATAACTGAGTCACTTTGTTGTACAGTAGAAATTAACACAACATTGTAAATCAACTAAACGTCAATAAAATAAAAAAGAACAATAATTCATAGAAAACCTCTCATAAATATTGATGCAAACATCCTAAATACATATTAACAAAGCTGATTTATTAACACAGAAAAAGGTTTGAGCCATATTTGATGTATTACTGAAATGCACGTTTGGTAAAATTGTTAAAATTCAATCAAATAATTCATAACATCAAGAGATAAAAGGGGCGTGAAACATGATAATCCCCAAATATGAAGAAAAAAGGATGTGACAAAATGTAACACCTACTTATGTTACAAGACACGAGGGAAAAAGAAGTTCATAGCAAACTAGAAATAGAACATATTTAATGTAAGGTCACCTACAGAAACAATCTATAGAAAACATCATTCTTAATAGTTATATTTTGAAAGATTTCTCACAGCTATGGGTACAAAAATAAATATCCCCAAATCCTAGTCCTCTTAATATTGTATCAGAGGTCAGAGCCTATAAAATAATAATAGTACTGGTGATAATAACAAGTATAACTAGTATGTAATAGTAATCAGTATAGCAGGTTAAAAGGACTCAAAAGAAGAACCCTCCCAGGGGACAATACTGTGGAATGTCATCATGACCTTCCAGCATGCATACAACAGGACAAAGAATAAAAGAAAAGATAGATATTAGGAGGAGAAGAGATGTTTAATAAGCCTCTAGAAGTATCCCTCTCATACTTGGGAAGACAGAAGCAGATGGAGGTGCAAAGTGTGCAAAGTAGAATGGAGCAACATTCAGCTAAGACTATTTCTACAGCTTAAGGTAGCAAAGAAAGAATCCAGTTTGCTTGCTGAACCCAAGAGAGGTTTGTGCTTGGGAGACAGTGGCTGGTAGAAAGAGACCTAGGATTTAAATGGAGGATTCTGGTAGTCAGAAGTCAGTATATGGTATAATCAACCTCTCACTACATTCTATCTCATTTCATAAATCTGGCTATCAGGGATTCATCTCCAAGCAAGAAATCCAGATGATTGTATTCTAAAAAGAAAGAAGTGAATTAGGTCAAGCCAAGCAAACTAGACCGCGAGTCGGTTCCCCAAGACCAGTTGTTCTGTTTGCTGTCATCTTGAGATGAACTAGGGTGGTCTGCTCTCTTCCCAGAATACAGGAAGAGTGTCAGTTAAAAAAGCACAGGGCACTTACACAGAAGCTGTCACCTGGTCTTTGAAATCATCACCATTCTTACTGGTTTTAATTTCCTGTCTTCTCTGAAAACTTGCTGCTCTCCATGCCAAATGCTGCTACTTTGTAAAGGCTCATGTGAGTTTTTGTTAAATTCTATAATGCCATCTTCCTATTCAGCCTTTTGTCTCCCGTCTCTCTTACTTCTCACACTAATGTTAATTCCCTATTCTGTGAACTTTTGAACTCATGTGTCTGGTCACATCATTCTTTTAAAATCCTTTATGAGGGGTTTCCATGGTATTTAAATGCTATCTAAATAGTTCACATGGCCTAGAAAGCCCTGCATTACCTGGACACTGAGAACTTTTTACAGTTACCACCTGGAAATACTCCTCACTCCCTAGCTGCCACCTCACCCTCCAAACCTCTCTCTTTATCCATACTGGCTTCCTCTAAGGTGTCTGACCATGCTTCCTAACTGTAGAGATTTGCAAAGTGGCTGAAACTGTAGCCTCCCTCTCAATTGCTTGCGCAGCTAAGCTCTACTCAATGTAAAAAGTAGGGGCAAGTCCTTAAAAAAGAGACTTTATTGGGGAAGATGTCTGTAAAGCATTCAGACTGGCTGGGTTCTCCGGTCACATGCTTTGTGGAACACTGAACATCATTGCAGCACTTGGCAAAGATTATCCAAGAGAATTACCATAGGCAGAAACCAATAAACAAACGAAAAGCAAGTATGACTGAAATGCCACCATAGCATTATGTTCCAAAAGGACAATTTCTCCAGATTCTGCACACCTATGTATCTAGCTAGTTACGTAACTCTAACATCTATCCAGAGATAACCAAATCAATGTATATAAATTAAGTTCGTAAAGATTCTATCAAAAGAAGTAACAATATTATTAACACATATTCTGAGATTCTCATCAAGACTATATAATTTTAAGTTTTTCTATGAATAAAATTTCACTAGTTACATTCAGAAAGAACAGGCAACAATAACTGACCCTGGGAAAGGGAATAATGTGGTAGGTGACAAGGGTATAAAGAGGATTCACTTTAAAGGTTTAGTCCTGGAACTTTTGAATTTTGACCCATGGCTATACTTTAGCTACTAAGAATAGTTTTTAATTATATTAACAAAAAGATACCAACATTTTTTAAAAAGTTATTGACTTTAAAGTTTTTCTAATGGTCTGATAATTCATATTGCTAACATAGCTCCATTATATTTTAGAGCTTTGTCAGAAAATATGGCAAAATTTGGAGCAGTTTTGTATCTTGGAAATAGCATCAGGACATAGGAGTTAAATTATGTTTGAATCCCTAGTAAATTTGAGTCTCAGATATCAGCAGTATTTACTAGAGAAAAACATTTAATACCTAAGCCTGTTTGTTTGTATTTTTAATCTGTAAAGTGGAGTTAGTATATCTTTGCCTTTAGAATAATTAAATTCAGTGACAGAAATTTATATAAAGCATGTCACAGGGCTAAATACATGTTAGATGCTCACTGTGGCTAACAAGGAATATTAAATAAAAGCAGTGTTTGTTTTTCTCACTGTGATAATTGGAGACTCATTATTATGGTAGTTTGATCAACAAAGTCAATATATATAGTTATGAGAAAATTACTATAAAATATTGATAATTATCTAGAATGCTGCAAAGCCAAATGTGTTTATTATTTCCTTCCAAAACATATAATCAAATTATATTGCTTGGTTTTAAATGTTTTGTTAATTTTTTTTCAGTAGCTAACATTGTCAAACATATTAAGCAGAATTCTATTTTTATTTTTCATGTAAAACTCACAGTAATATATGCATACCTTCTGCTTTGTACTGAAGGGAAAATTGGGGTCTTTGACTTTTGTAAGAAACCCAATTATATAGCTAGAATTATGCTGCAATCACATGTCATAGATATTTGCAACAATAAATTTGCTCGATATTGCCATTTTTTTTCACTCAATGAAAATCCAATTTCCATTTTAATGAAGTTTTCTGAAAATACTATATGCATATATATTTCAATATAAAAATCTATGTAAGTCTTACTCTGTTGGTAAAATAAGTATTTTTATTTGTGTTATATCAATTCTATCTGTATTTTATAGGTTATCCTTTGTATATAAAGATAACACTATTAACCAGCCATCAACTGGGAAAGCACATTTACTTGTTTTGTCAGTAACAGTGAAAGTTTTGCCCTGAGCAATCTTCATCCATGCATCTAACTCCTTTTGTGACAAATAGTATACTTTTGTGAGACCTGAATACTTGCAAGTCTATGACTAGAGAAAACAATCGTGCTGTTTGTGATTTAGCCAGGTCTTCATATCAGAATTGAAAATAACTTAAGACAATAATAAAATGCTTTATAACAACCGGATTACTTAATAGAAGTAAGGATGTTTTACACAGAATAACACTTAAGCTATCCATGAAATAAAATAAGTGAATAAACATAAAACTTTAACTTCCAATTATTAAAAAAACAAGTGTTGGCTATTTGAAACTGTTTTTGTTGTTTTAAAGAGTTTACTTCAGAGTCCACACAAGACTCAGACACCAGTATTGTTAGTTCTTGTAGTTCCTGCTGTTCTACAGGACTGGAATCTTAGAATAGGAGTTACAATATGTATTCAATAACAAAGAAAAACTTTGATATGATGTTCCCTATATAAGAATTGTTTACTATATTTTATTTATCCATTCACCTAATTGAAAATTGAATCTTTATTAATTACAGATGAGGTAAATATGAATTAGATACAGAGTCATGGACACGGCGGGACTGAGAGTATAGAAAGAAAATTTGCACACCTATGTATCCACCTGGTTTCATAACTCTATCCATAGATATCTAACTCAATTCGCATGTTACTAAAGATTCTATCAAAAGAAGTAACAATATTATCCAATAAAATTACCATAGGCAGAAACAAATACACAAACAAAAAGCAAGTATAACTGAAATGCTACCATAACAATTTATTCCAAAAGGACAATTTGTCCAGATTCTGAAGATTTCTGCAGAGTCTGGCTACAAACACAGAATTTCTTAAAATAATCCAAGAGAGCACACAGATATGAGGAATGGTCAATATTATGTGAAAACAACAAAAAAAAATTAATTTAAATAAATATGTAGTTTAGTTTAAATAGTAAATTCATAAACACATCCAGTAATTGCTCATGTGTTTTGAGTTAAAATTCCTAGCAAGTTTTACTTAATAGGCAAATAGGATCAACTAACACAACTGCTTGGAATCAAGAGTGAGAAAATTAAATTTATTCAATTATTTGTTTGACAATTTTATTAGGAATTCTCCTGTATTTTCAGCACTCTTATAGAAAGTGGGATGGAATTATCTGAGTGAATAAAATGGACAAAGCCCCTGCCTCATGGAGTTTACCTTCTGATATAACACAATATTAAAGTGAATAAGTAATATGACACCAGGAAGTGACCCACTGATACAGAGTAAAGAGGGAAAGAGATGATATTTAGAGGTTTTTCTTAGATGTTTTGAAAATCAATTTTCCCATGCTATAATTAGTGCAGATACTTTAGAGAATTTGAGAAGATAATATTATCATTTGGGGGAGGATTATCAGTTGAACTCAAATGTGAATAAAGCTATTCCTTAGTGAAAATAAATATTTTATATAATATTTTCTTGGTATTTATTCATTAAATTATGAGATTATTATTTCCTGAATTGGTGTGTAAGACTAATGGGTTGGGACAGGCAAATTTTGCAAAAAGTAGAGGACATACATTAGTATATAGTATCATTTGAGGTGAAGAAATAGAGAAAAGTTGATATACTTTTTATTTTTGGAAAAAGTACATATGTATACATAGTAGTAAACTACACATAGTATAAAATTAACCATATTTAATTGTACAGATTGGTGGCATTAATTATGTTTACATGGTTGTACAGCTATCACTACCATCCATCTCCACAACTTTCTCATCTTCCCAATCTGAATTATTATTAAATAATAACCTCTCCCATTCTACCCTCCCCCAGCCCCTGGAAACCACCATTCTACTTTCTGTTTCTATGAATTTGACTCCTTTAGGTACCTTATTTAAGTGGATTCATACAGTATTTGTTCTTTTGTGACCAGCTTATTTCACTTAGCATAATGTCTTCAAGATTCATATCCGTATTGCAGCATATATCAGAATGTACTTCTTTTTAAGTCTGAATAATATTCCCCTGTATATATGAATATAGCCATCTGTCTGTCACTGGACACTTGGGTTGTTTCCACATTTTGCCTATT